>NW_028142961.1:0-600000 GCF_977018435.1 Lepisma saccharinum | reverse complement strand
CCCCAATCTCTTGTTTTGTACGTTTTTTCCACGTGTCTTGACATCCAATGTATCCCTGCAAAGTTTGGTGAAGATCTGAGTATGTAGTTTTTGACCTTATCTGGAACCTCCTATCTGAAAATTTGAAAATTCTTAAAAAATTCGTCCAAAATCTTGATGTCTCCAATCTCTTGTTTTGTACGTTTTTTCCACGTGTCTTGATATCCAATGTATCCCTGCAAAGTTTGGTGAAGATCTGAGTATGTCGTTTTTGACCTTATCTGGAACATCCTTTCTGAAAATTTGAAAATTGTTAAAAAATTCGTCCAAAATCTTGATGTCTCCAATCTCTTTTTGTACGTTTTTTCCACGTGTCTTGACATCCAATGTATCCCTGCAAAGTTTGGTGAAGATCTGAGTATGTAGTTTTTGACCTTATCTGGAACCTCCCATCTGAAAATTTGAAAATTCTTAAAAAATTCGACCAAAATCTTGATGTCTCCAATCTTTTGTTTTGTACGTTTTTTCCACGTGTCTTGACACATAATGTATCCATGCAAAGTTTGGTGAAGATCTGAGTATGTAGTTTTTGACCTTATATGGAACCTCCTATCTGAAAATTTGAAAATTCTTAAAAAATTCGTCCAAAATCTTGATGTCTCCAATCTCTTGTTTTGTACGTTTTTTCCACGTGTCTTGACATCCAATGTATTCCTGCAATGTTTGGTGAAGATCTGAGTATGTAGTTTTTGACCTTATATGGAACCTCCAATCTGAAAATTTGAAAATTCTTAAAAAATTCGACCAAAATCTTGATGTTCCGAATCCTATGTTTTGTATGTTTTTTCCACGTGTCTTGACATCCAATGTATCCATGCAAAGTTTGGTGAAGATCTGAGTATGTAGTTTTTGACCTTATATTGAACCTCCCATCTGAAAATTTGAAAATTCTTAAAAAATTCGACCAAAATCTTGATGACCCCAATCTCTTGTTTTGTACGTTTTTTCCACGTGTCTTGACATCCAAAGTATCCCTGCAAAGTTTGGTGAAGATCTGAGTATGTAGTTTTTGACCTTATATTGAACCTCCCATCTGAAAATTTGAAAATTCTTAAAAAATTCGTCCAAAATCTTGATGTCTCCAATCTCTTGTTTTGTACGTTTTTTCCACGTGTCTTGACATCCAATGTATCCATGCAAAGTTTGGTGAAGATCTGAGTATGTCGTTTTTGACCTTATCTGGAACCTCCCATCTGAAAATTTGAAAATTCTTAAAAAATTCGTCGAAAATCTTGATGTCTCCAATCTTTTGTTTTGTACGTTTTTTCCACGTGTCTTGACATGCAAAGTATCCCTGCAACGTTTGGTGAAGATCTGAGTATGTAGTTTTTGACCTTATCTGGAACCTCCTATCTGAAAATTTGAAAATTCTTCAAAAATTCGTCGAAAATCTTGATGTCTCCAATCTCTTGTTTTGTACGTTTTTTCCACGTGTCTTGACATCCAATGTATTCCTGCAATGTTTGGTGGAGATCTGAGTATGTAGTTTTAGACCTTATCTGGAACCTCCTATCTGAAAATTTGAAAATTCTTCAAAAATTCGTTAAAAATCTTGATGTCTCCAATCTCTTGTTTTGTACGTTTTTTCCACGTGTCTCGACCTCCAATGGATCCCTGCAAAGTTTGGTGAAGATCTGAGTATGTCGTTTTTGACCTTATCTGGAACATCCTTTCTGAAAATTTGAAAATTCTTAAAAAATTCGTCGAAAATCTTGATGTCTCCAATCTCTTGTTTTGTACGTTTTTTCCACGTGTCTTGACATCCAATGTATCCCTGCAAAGTTTGGTGAAGATCTGAGTATGTAGTTTTTGACCTTATATGGAACCTCCTATCTGAAAATTTGAAAATTCTTAAAAAATTCGTCCAAAATCTTGATGTCTCCAATCTCTTGTTTTGTACGTTTTTTCCACGTGTCTCGACCTCCAATGGATCCCTGCAAAGTTTGGTGAAGATCTGAGTATGTCGTTTTTGACCTTATCTGGAACCTCCCATCTGAAAATTTGAAAATTCTTAAAAAATTCGTCGAAAATCTTGATGTCTCCGATCTCTTGTTTTGTACGTTTTTTCCACGTGTCTTGACATGCAAAGTATTCCTGCAAAGTTTGGTGAAGATCTGAGTATGTAGTTTTTGACCTCATCTGGAACCTCCTATCTGAAAATTTGAAAATTCTTAAAAAATTCGTCCAAAATCTTGATGTCTCCAATCTCTTGTTTTGTACGTTTTTTCCACGTGTCTTGACATCCAATGTATCCCTGCAATGTTTGGTGAAGATCTGAGTATGTAGTTTTTGACCTTATCTGGAACCTCCCATCTGAAAATTTGAAAATTCCTAAAAAATCCGTCCAAAATCTTGATGACCCCAATATCTTGTTTTGTACTTTTTTTCCACGTGTCTCGACCTCCAATGTATCCCTGCAAAGTTTGGTGAAGATCTGAGTATGTAGTTTTTGACCTTATATGGAACCTCCTATCTGAAAATTTGAAAATTCTTAAAAAATTCGTCCAAAATCTTGATGTCACCAATCCTATGTTTTGTATGTTTTTTCCACGTGTCTTGACATCCAATGTATCCATGCAAAGTTTGGTGAAGATCTGAGTATGTCGTTTTTGACCTTATCTGGAACCTCCCATCTGAAAATTTGAAAATTCTTAAAAAATTCGTCGAAAATCTTGATGTCTCCGATCTCTTGTTTTGTACGTTTTTTCCACGTGTCTTGACATCCAATGTATCCCTGCAAAGTTTGGTGAAGATCTGAGTATGTCGTTTTTGACCTTATCTGGAACCTCCCATCTGAAAATTTGAAAATTCCTAAAAAATCCGTCCAAAATCTTGATGACCCCAATCTCTTGTTTTGTACGTTTTTTCCACGTGTCTTGACATCCAATGTATCCCTGCAAAGTTTGGTGAAGATCTGAGTATGTAGTTTTTGACCTTATCTGGAACCTCCTATCTGAAAATTTGAAAATTCTTAAAAAATTCGTCCAAAATCTTGATGTCTCCAATCTCTTGTTTTGTACGTTTTTTCCACGTGTCTTGATATCCAATGTATCCCTGCAAAGTTTGGTGAAGATCTGAGTATGTAGTTTTTGACCTTATCTGGAACATCCTTATTGAAAATTTGAAAATTGTTAAAAAATTCGTCCAAAATCTTGATGTCTCCAATCTCTTTTTTGTACGTTTTTTCCACGTGTCTTGACATCCAATGTATCCCTGCAAAGTTTGGTGAAGATCTGAGTATGTAGTTTTTGACCTTATCTGGAACCTCCCATCTGAAAATTTGAAAATTCTTAAAAAATTCGACCAAAATCTTGATGTCTCCAATCTTTTGTTTTGTACGTTTTTTCCACGTGTCTTGACACATAATGTATCCATGCAAAGTTTGGTGAAGATCTGAGTATGTAGTTTTTGACCTTATATGGAACCTCCTATCTGAAAATTTGAAAATTCTTAAAAAATTCGTCCAAAATCTTGATGTCTCCAATCTCTTGTTTTGTACGTTTTTTCCACGTGTCTTGACATCCAATGTATCCCTGCAAAGTTTGGTGAAGATCTGAGTATGTAGTTTTTGACCTTATCTGGAACCTCCCATTTGAAAATTTGAAAATTCCTAAAAAATCCGTGCAAAATCTTGATGACCCCAATCTCTTGTTTTGTACGTTTTTTCCACGTGTCTTGACATCCAATGTATTCCTGCAATGTTTGGTGAAGATCTGAGTATGTAGTTTTTGACCTTATATGGAACCTCCTATCTGAAAATTTGAAAATTCTTAAAAAATTCGTCGAAAATCTTGATGTCTCCAATCTCTTGTTTTGTACGTTTTTTCCACGTGTCTTGACATGCAAAGTATCCCTGCAACGTTTGGTGAAGATCTGAGTATGTAGTTTTTGACCTTATCTGGAACCTCCTATCTGAAAATTTGAAAATTCTTCAAAAATTCGTCGAAAATCTTGATGTCTCCAATCTCTTGTTTTGTACGTTTTTTCCACGTGTCTTGACATCCAATGTATTATTGCAATGTTTGGTGAAGATCTGAGTATGTAGTTTTTGACCTTATATGGAACCTCCTTTCTGAAAATTTGAGAATTCTTAAAAAATTCGTCGAAAATCTTGATGTCTCCAATCTCTTGTTTTGTACGTTTTTTCCACGTGTCTTGACATGCAAAGTATCCCTGCAACGTTTGTTGAAGATCTGAGTATGTAGTTTTTGACCTTATCTGGAACCTCCTATCTGAAAATTTGAAAATTCTTAAAAAATTCGTCCAAAATCTTGAAGACCCCAATCTCTTGTTTTGTACGTTTTTTCCACGTGTCTTGACATCCAATGTATCCCTGCAAAGTTTGGTGAAGATCTGAGTATGTAGTTTTTGACCTTATATGGAACCTCCTTTCAGAAAATTTGAGAATTCTTAAAAAAATCGTCCAAAATCTTGATGTCTCCAATCTCTTGTTTTGTACGTTTTTTCCACGTGTCTTGACATCCAATGTATCCATGCAAAGTTTGGTGAAGATCTGAGTATGTCGTTTTTGACCTTATCTGGAACCTCCCATCCGAAAATTTGAAAATTCTTAAAAAATTCGTCGAAAATCTTGATGTCTCCAATCTCTTGTTTTGTACGTTTTTTCCACGTGTCTTGACATGCAAAGTGTCCCTGCAACGTTTGGTGAAGATCTGAGTATGTAGTTTTTGACCTTATCTGGAACCTCCCATCTGAAAATTTGAAAATTCTTCAAAAATTCGTCGAAAATCTTGATGTCTCCAATCTCTTGCTTTGTTCGTTTTTTCCACGTGTCTTGACATCCAATGTATCCCTGCAATGTTTGGTGGAGATCTGAGTATGTAGTTTTTGACCTTATCTGGAACCTCCTATCTGAAAATTTGAAAATTCTTCAAAAATTCGTCCAAAATCTTGATGTCTCCAATCTCTTGTTTTGTACGTTTTTTCCACGTGTCTCGACCTCCAATGTATCCCTGCAAAGTTAGTGAAGATCTGAGTATGTCGTTTTTGACCTTATCTGGAACATCCTTTCTGAAAATTTGAAAATTCTTAAAAAATTCGTCGAAAATCTTGATGTCTCCAATCTCTTGTTTTGTACGTTTTTTCCACGTTTCTTGACATCCAATGTATCCCTGCAAAGTTTGGTGAAGATCTGAGTATGTAGTTTTTGACCTTAT
Source organism: Lepisma saccharinum (assembly GCF_977018435.1). Classification (NCBI taxonomy): domain Eukaryota; kingdom Metazoa; phylum Arthropoda; class Insecta; order Zygentoma; family Lepismatidae; genus Lepisma; species Lepisma saccharinum. The sequence goes on along the minus strand of NW_028142961.1, from coordinate 594,784 downwards.
ATGGAACCTCCTTTCTGAAAATTTGAAAATTCTCAAAAAATTCGTCCATAATCTTGATGTCTCCAATCTCTTGTTTTGTACGTTTTTTCCACGTGTCTTGACATCCAATGTATCCCTGCAAAGTTTGGTGAAGATCTGAGTATCTAGTTTTTGACCTTATATGGAACCTCCTTTCTGAAAATTTGAAAATTCTTAAAAAATTCGTCCAAAATCTTGATGTCACCAATCTCTTGTTTTGTACGTTTTTTCCACGTGTCTTGACATCCAATGTATCCATGCAAAGTTTGGTGAAGATCTGAGTATGTAGTTTTTGACCTTATATGGAACCTCCTTTCTGAAAATTTGAAAATTCTCAAAAAATTCGTCCATAATCTTGATGTCTCCAATCTCTTGTTTTGTACGTTTTTTCCACGTGTCTTGACATCCAATGTATCCCTGCAAAGTTTGGTGAAGATCTGAGTATCTAGTTTTTGACCTTATATGGAACCTCCTTCCTGAAAATTTGAAAATTCTTAAAAAATTCGTCCAAAATCTTGATGTCACCAATCTCTTGTTTTGTACGTTTTTTCCACGTGTCTTGACATCCAATGTATCCATGCAAAGTTTGGTGAAGATCTGAGTATGTCGTTTTTGACCTTATCTGGAACCTCCCATCTGAAAATTTGAAAATTCTTAAAAAATCCGTGCAAAATCTTGATGACCCCAATCTCTTGTTTTGTACGTTTTTTCCACGTTTCTTGACATCCAATGTATCCCTGCAAAGTTTGGTGAAGATCTGAGTATCTCGTTTTTGACCTTATCTGGAACCTCCCAACTGAAAATTTGAAAATTCTTAAATAATCCGTGCAAAATCTTGATGACCCCAATCTCTTGTTTTGTACGTTTTTTCCACGTGTCTTGACATCCAATGTATCCATGCAAAGTTTGGTGAAGATCTGAGTATGTCGTTTTTGACCTTATCTGGAACCTCCCATCTGAAAATTTGAAAATTCTTAAAAAATTCGTCGAAAATCTTGATGTCTCCAATCTCTTGTTTTGTACGTTTTTTCCACGTGTCTTGACATGCAAAGTATCCCTGCAACGTTTGGTGAAGATCTGAGTATGTAGTTTTTGACCTTATCTGGAACCTCCTATCTGAAAATTTGAAAATTCTTAAAAAATTCGTCCAAAATCTTGATGTCTCCAATCTCTTGTTTTGTACGTTTTTTCCACGTGTCTTGACATCCAATGTATCCCTGCAATGTTTGGTGAAGATCTGAGTATGTAGTTTTTGACCTTATATGGAGCCTCCTATCTGAAAATTTGAAAATCCTTAAAAAATTCGTCCAAAATCTTGATGTCTCCAATCTCTTGTTTTGTACGTTCTTTCCACGTGTCTTGACATCCAATGTATCCCTGCAATGTTTGGTGAAGATCTGAGTATGTAGTTTTTGACCTTATATGGAACCTCCTATCTGAAAATTTGAAAATTCTTAAAAGAATTTAACAAAATCTTGATGTCCCCAATCCTATGTTTTGTATGTTTTTCCACGTGTCTTGACATACAATGTATCCCTGCAGAGTTTGGTGAAGATCTGAGTATGTAGTTTTTGACCTTATCTGGAACCTCCCATCTGAAAATTTGAAAATTCCTAAAAAATCCGTCCAAAATCTTGTTGACCCGAATCTCTTGTTTTGTACGTTTTTTCCACGTGTCTTGACATCCAATGTATCCCTGCAAAGTTTGGTGAAGATCTGAGTATGTAGTTTTTGACCTTATCTGGAACCGCATTTCTGAAAATTTGAAAATTTTTAAAAAAATCGTCCAAAATCTTGATGTCTCCAATCTCTTGTTTTGTACGTTTTTTCCACGTGTCTTGACATCCAATGTATCCCTGCAAAGTTTGGTGAAGATCTGAGTATGTAGTTTTTGACCTTATATGGAACCTCCTATCTGAAAATTTGAAAATTCTTAAAAAATTCGTCCAAAATCTTGATGTCTCCAATCTCTTGTTTTGTACGTTTTTTCCACGTGTCTCGACCTCCAATGGATCCCTGCAAAGTTTGGTGAAGATCTGAGTATGTCGTTTTTGACCTTATCTGGAACCTCCCATCTGAAAATTTGAAAATTCTTAAAAAATTCGTCGAAAATCTTGATGTCTCCGATCTCTTGTTTTGTACGTTTTTTCCACGTGTCTTGACATGCAAAGTATTCCTGCAAAGTTTGGTGAAGATCTGAGTATGTAGTTTTTGACCTCATCTGGAAGCTCCTATCTGAAAATTTGAAAATTCTTAAAAAATTCGTCCAAAATCTTGATGTCTCCAATCTCTTGTTTTGTACGTTTTTTCCACGTGTCTTGACATCCAATGTATCCCTGCAAAGTTTGGTGAAGATCTGAGTATGTAGTTTTTGACCTTATCTGGAACCTCCCATCTGAAAATTTGAAAATTCCTAAAAAATCCGTGCAAAATCTTGATGACCCCAATCTCTTGTTTTGTACGTTTTTTCCACGTGTCTTGACATCCAATGTATTCCTGCAATGTTTGGTGAAGATCTGAGTATGTAGTTTTTGACCTTATATGGAACCTCCTATCTGAAAATTTGAAAATTCTTAAAAGAATTTAACAAAATCTTGATGTCCCCAATCCTATGTTTTGTATGTTTTTTCCACGTGTCTTGACATACAATGTATCCCTGCAGAGTTTGGTGAAGATCTGAGTATGTAGTTTTTGACCTTATCTGGAACCTCCCATCTGAAAATTTGAAAATTCCTAAAAAATCCGTCCAAAATCTTGTTGACCCGAATCTCTTGTTTTGTACGTTTTTTCCACGTGTCTTGACATCCAATGTATCCCTGCAAAGTTTAGTGAAGATCTGAGTATGTAGTTTTTGACCTTATCTGGAACCGCATTTCTGAAAATTTGAAAATTTTTAAAAAAATCGTCCAAAATCTTGATGTCTCCAATCTCTTGTTTTGTACGTTTTTTCCACGTGTCTTGACATCCAATGTATCCCTGCAAAGTTTGGTGAAGATCTGAGTATGTAGTTTTTGACCTTATATGGAACCTCCTATCTGAAAATTTGAAAATTCTTAAAAAATTCGTCCAAAATCTTGATGTCTCCAATCTCTTGTTTTGTACGTTTTTTCCACGTGTTTCGACCTCCAATGGATCCCTGCAAAGTTTGGTGAAGATCTGAGTATGTAGTTTTTGACCTTATCTGGAACCTCCCATCTGAAAATTTGAAAATTCCTAAAAAATCCGTGCAAAATCTTGATGACCCCAATCTCTTGTTTTGTACGTTTTTTCCACGTGTCTTGACATCCAATGTATCCATGCAAAGTTTGGAGAAGATCTGAGTATGTAGTTTTTGACCTTATATTGAACCTCCCATCTGAAAATTTGAAAATTCTTAAAAAATTCGTCCAAAATCTTGATGTCTCCAATCTCTTGTTTTGTACGTTTTTTCCACGTGTCTCGACCTCCAATGTATCCCTGCAAAGTTAGTGAAGATCTGAGTATGTCGTTTTTGACCTTATCTGGAACATCCTTTCTGAAAATTTGAAAATTCTTAAAAAATTCGTCGAAAATCTTGATGTCTCCAATCTCTTGTTTTGTACGTTTTTTCCACGTTTCTTGACATCCAATGTATCCCTGCAAAGTTTGGTGAAGATCTGAGTATGTAGTTTTTGACCTTATATGGAACCTCCTTTCTGAAAATTTGAAAATTCTCAAAAAATTCCTCCATAATCTTGATGTCTCCAATCTCTTGTTTTGTACGTTTTTTCCACGTGTCTTGACATCCAATGTATCCCTGCAAAGTTTGGTGAAGATCTGAGTATGTAGTTTTTGACCTTATCTGGAACCTCCCATCTGAAAATTTGAAAATTCTTAAAAAATTCGACCAAAATCTTGATGTCTCCAATCTTTTGTTTTGTACGTTTTTTCCACGTGTCTTGACACATAATGTATCCATGCAAAGTTTGGTGAAGATCTGAGTATGTAGTTTTTGACCTTATATGGAACCTCCTATCTGAAAATTTGAAAATTCTTAAAAAATTCGTCCAAAATCTTGATGTCTCCAATCTCTTGTTTTGTACGTTTTTTCCACGTGTCTTGACATCCAATGTATCCCTGCAAAGTTTGGTGAAGATCTGAGTATGTAGTTTTTGACCTTATCTGGAACCTCCCATCTGAAAATTTGAAAATTCCTAAAAAATCCGTGCAAAATCTTGATGACCCCAATCTCTTGTTTTGTACGTTTTTTCCACGTGTCTTGACATCCAATGTATTCCTGCAATGTTTGGTGAAGATCTGAGTATGTAGTTTTTGACCTTATATGGAACCTCCTATCTGAAAATTTGAAAATTCTTAAAAAATTCGACCAAAATCTTGATGTTCCGAATCCTATGTTTTGTATGTTTTTTCCACGTGTCTTGACATCCAATGTATCCATGCAAAGTTTGGTGAAGATCTGAGTATGTAGTTTTTGACCTTATATTGAACCTCCCATCTGAAAATTTGAAAATTCTTAAAAAATTCGTCCAAAATCTTGATGACCCCAATCTCTTGTTTTGTACGTTTTTTCCACGTGTCTTGACATCCAAAGTATCCCTGCAAAGTTTGGTGAAGATCTGAGTATGTAGTTTTTGACCTTATATGGAACCTCCTTTCTGAAAATTTGAGAATTCTTAAAAAATTCGTCCAAAATCTTGATGCCTCCAATCTCTTGTTTTGTACGTTTTTTCCACGTGTCTTGACATCCAATGTATCCATGCAAAGTTTGGTGAAGATCTGAGTATGTCGTTTTTGACCTTATCTGGAACCTCCCATCTGAAAATTTGAAAATTCTTAAAAAATTCGTCGAAAATCTTGATGTCTCCAATCTTTTGTTTTGTACGTTTTTTCCACGTGTCTTGACATGCAAAGTATCCCTGCAACGTTTGGTGAAGATCTGAGTATGTAGTTTTTGACCTTATCTGGAACCTCCTATCTGAAAATTTGAAAATTCTTCAAAAATTCGTCGAAAATCTTGATGTCTCCAATCTCTTGTTTTGTACGTTTTTTCCACGTGTCTTGACATCCAATGTATTCCTGCAATGTTTGGTGGAGATCTGAGTATGTAGTTTTAGACCTTATCTGGAACCTCCTATCTGAAAATTTGAAAATTCTTCAAAAATTCGTCCAAAATCTTGATGTCTCCAATCTCTTGTTTTGTACGTTTTTTCCACGTGTCTCGACCTCCAATGGATCCCTGCAAAGTTTGGTGAAGATCTGAGTATGTCGTTTTTGACCTTATCTGGAACATCCTTTCTGAAAATTTGAAAATTCTTAAAAAATTCGTCGAAAATCTTGATGTCTCCAATCTCTTGTTTTGTACGTTTTTTCCACGTGTATTGACATCCAATGTATCCCTGCAAAGTTTGGTGAAGATCTGAGTATGTAGTTTTTGACCTTATATGGAACCTCCTATCTGAAAATTTGAAAATTCTTAAAAAATTCGTCCAAAATCTTGATGTCTCCAATCTCTTGTTTTGTACGTTTTTTCCACGTGTCTCGACCTCCAATGGATCCCTGTAAGGTTTGGTGAAGATCTGAGTATGTCGTTTTTGACCTTATCTGGAACCTCCCATCTGAAAATTTGAAAATTCTTAAAAAATTCGTCGAAAATCTTGATGTCTCCGATCTCTTGTTTTGTACGTTTTTTCCACGTGTCTTGACATGCAAAGTATTCCTGCAAAGTTTGGTGAAGATCTGAGTATGTAGTTTTTGACCTCATCTGGAACCTCCTATCTGAAAATTTGAAAATTCTTAAAAAATTCGTCCAAAATCTTGATGTCTCCAATCTCTTGTTTTGTACGTTTTTTCCACGTGTCTTGACATCCAATGTATCCCTGCAAAATTTATTGAAGATCTGAGTATGTAGTTTTTGACCTTATCTGGAACCTCCCATCTGAAAATTTGAAAATTCCTAAAAAATCCGTGCAAAATCTTGATGACCATAATCTCTTGTTTTGTACGTTTTTTCCACGTGTCTTGATATCCAATGTATCCCTGCAAAGTTTGGTGAAGATCTGAGTATGTCGTTTTTGACCTTATCTGGAACATCCTTTCTGAAAATTTGAAAATTGTTAAAAAATTCGTCCAAAATCTTGATGTCTCCAATCTCTTTTTTGTACGTTTTTTCCACGTGTCTTGACATCCAATGTATCCCTGCAAAGTTTGGTGAAGATCTGAGTATGTAGTTTTTGACCTTATCTGGAACCTCCCATCTGAAAATTTGAAAATTCTTAAAAAATTCGACCAAAATCTTGATGTCTCCAATCTTTTGTTTTGTACGTTTTTTCCACGTGTCTTGACACATAATGTATCCATGCAAAGTTTGGTGAAGATCTGAGTATGTAGTTTTTGACCTTATATGGAACCTCCTATCTGAAAATTTGAAAATTCTTAAAAAATTCGTCCAAAATCTTGATGTCTCCAATCTCTTGTTTTGTACGTTTTTTCCACGTGTCTTGACATCCAATGTATCCCTGCAAAGTTTGGTGAAGATCTGAGTATGTAGTTTTTGACCTTATCTGGAACCTCCCATCTGAAAATTTGAAAATTCCTAAAAAATCCGTGCAAAATCTTGATGACCCCAATCTCTTGTTTTGTACGTTTTTTCCACGTGTCTTGACATCCAATGTATCCATGCAAAGTTTGGTGAAGATCTGAGTATGTAGTTTTTGACCTTATATTGAACCTCCCATCTGAAAATTTGAAAATTCTTAAAAAATTCGTCCAAAATCTTGATGTCTCCAATCTCTTGTTTTGTACGTTTTTTCCACGTGTCTCGACCTCCAATGTATCCCTGCAAAGTTAGTGAAGATCTGAGTATGTCGTTTTTGACCTTATCTGGAACATCCTTTCTGAAAATTTGAAAATTCTTAAAAAATTCGTCGAAAATCTTGATGTCTCCAATCTCTTGTTTTGTACGTTTTTTCCACGTTTCTTGACATCCAATGTATCCCTGCAAAGTTTGGTGAAGATCTGAGTATGTAGTTTTTGACCTTATATGGAACCTCCTTTCTGAAAATTTGAAAATTCTCAAAAAATTCGTCCATAATCTTGATGTCTCCAATCTCTTGTTTTGTACGTTTTTTCCACGTGTCTTGACATCCAATGTATCCCTGCAAAGTTTGGTGAAGATCTGAGTATCTAGTTTTTGACCTTATATGGAACCTCCTTTCTGAAAATTTGAAAATTCTTAAAAAATTCGTCCAAAATCTTGATGTCACCAATCTCTTGTTTTGTACGTTTTTTCCACGTGTCTTGACATCCAATGTATCCATGCAAAGTTTGGTGAAGATCTGAGTATGTCGTTTTTGACCTTATCTGGAACCTCCCATCTGAAAATTTGAAAATTCTTAAAAAATCCGTGCAAAATCTTGATGACCCCAATCTCTTGTTTTGTACGTTTTTTCCACGTTTCTTGACATCCAATGTATCCCTGCAAAGTTTGGTGAAGATCTGAGTATGTCGTTTTTGACCTTATCTGGAACCTCCCATCTGAAAATTTGAAAATTCTTAAAAAATCCGTGCAAAATCTTGATGACCCCAATCTCTTGTTTTGTACGTTTTTTCCACGTGTCTTGACATCCAATGTATCCATGCAAAGTTTGGTGAAGATCTGAGTATGTCGTTTTTGACCTTATCTGGAACCTCCCATCTGAAAATTTGAAAATTCTTAAAAAATTCGTCGAAAATCTTGATGTCTCCAATCTCTTGTTTTGTACGTTTTTTCCACGTGTCTTGACATGCAAAGTATCCCTGCAACGTTTGGTGAAGATCTGAGTATGTAGTTTTTGACCTTATCTGGAACCTCCTATCTGAAAATTTGAAAATTCTTAAAAAATTCGTCCAAAATTTTGATGTCTCCAATCTCTTGTTTTGTACGTTTTTTCCACGTGTCTTGACATCCAATGTATCCCTGCAATGTTTGGTGAAGATCTGAGTATGTAGTTTTTGACCTTATCTGGAACCTCCTATCTGAAAATTTGAAAATTCTTAAAAAATTCGTCCAAAATCTTGATGTCTCCAATCTCTTGTTTTGTACGTTCTTTCCACGTGTCTTGACATCCAATGTATCCCTGCAATGTTTGGTGAAGATCTGAGTATGTAGTTTTTGACCTTATATGGAACCTCCTATCTGAAAATTTGAAAATTCTTAAAAGAATTTAACAAAATCTTGATGTCCCCAATCCTATGTTTTGTATGTTTTTCCACGTGTCTTGACATACAATGTATCCCTGCAGAGTTTGGTGAAGATCTGAGTATGTAGTTTTTGACCTTATCTGGAACCTCCCATCTGAAAATTTGAAAATTCCTAAAAAATCCGTCCAAAATCTTGTTGACCCGAATCTTTTGTTTTGTACGTTTTTTCCACGTGTCTTGACATCCAATGTATCCCTGCAAAGTTTGGTGAAGATCTGAGTATGTAGTTTTTGACCTTATCTGGAACCGCATTTCTGAAAATTTGAAAATTTTTAAAAAAATCGTCCAAAATCTTGATGTCTCCAATCTCTTGTTTTGTACGTTTTTTCCACGTGTCTTGACATCCAATGTGTCCCTGCAAAGTTTGGTGAAGATCTGAGTATGTAGTTTTTGACCTCATCTGGAACCTCCTATCTGAAAATTTGAAAATTCTTAAAAAATTCGTCGAAAATCTTGATGTCTCCGATCTCTTGTTTTGTACGTTTTTTCCACGTGTCTTGACATGCAAAGTATTCCTGCAAAGTTTGGTGAAGATCTGAGTATGTAGTTTTTGACCTCATCTGGAACCTCCTATCTGAAAATTTGAAAATTCTTAAAAAATTCGTCCAAAATCTTGATGTCTCCAATCTCTTGTTTTGTACGTTTTTTCCACGTGTCTTGACATCCAATGTATCCCTGCAAAGTTTGGTGAAGATCTGAGTATGTAGTTTTTGACCTTATCTGGAACCTCCTATCTGAAAATTTGAAAATTCTTAAAAAATTCGTCCAAAATCTTGATGTCTCCAATCTCTTGTTTTGTACGTTTTTTCCACGTGTCTTGATATCCAATGTATCCCTGCAAAGTTTGGTGAAGATCTGAGTATGTCGTTTTTGACCTTATCTGGAACATCCTTTCTGAAAATTTGAAAATTGTTAAAAAATTCGTCCAAAATCTTGATGTCTCCAATCTCTTTTTTGTACGTTTTTTCCACGTGTCTTGACATCCAATGTATCCCTGCAAAGTTTGGTGAAGATCTGAGTATGTAGTTTTTGACCTTATCTGGAACCTCCCATCTGAAAATTTGAAAATTCTTAAAAAATTCGTCCAAAATCTTGATGTCTCCAATCTCTTGTTTTGTACGTTTTTTCCACGTGTCTTGACATCCAATGTATCCCTGCAAAGTTTGGTGAAGATCTGAGTATGTAGTTTTTGACCTTATCTGGAACCTCCCATCTGAAAATTTGAAAATTCCTAAAAAATCCGTGCAAAATCTTGATGACCCCAATCTCTTGTTTTGTACGTTTTTTCCACGTGTCTTGACATCCAATGTATTCCTGCAATGTTTGGTGAAGATCTGAGTATGTAGTTTTTGACCTTATATGGAACCTCCTATCTGAAAATTTGAAAATTCTTAAAAGAATTTAACAAAATCTTGATGTCCCCAATCCTATGTTTTGTATGTTTTTTCCACGTGTCTTGACATACAATGTATCCCTGCAGAGTTTGGTGAAGATCTGAGTATGTAGTTTTTGACCTTATCTGGAACCTCCCATCTGAAAATTTGAAAATACCTAAAAAATCCGTCCAAAATCTTGTTGACCCGAATCTCTTGTTTTGTACGTTTTTTCCACGTGTCTTGACATCCAATGTATCCCTGCAAAGTTTGGTGAAGATCTGAGTATGTAGTTTTTGACCTTATCTGGAACCGGATTTCTGAAAATTTGAAAATTTTTAAAAAAATCGTCCAAAATCTTGATGTCTCCAATCTCTTGTTTTGTACGTTTTTTCCACGTGTCTTGACATCCAATGTATCCCTGCAAAGTTTGGTGAAGATCTGAGTATGTAGTTTTTGACCTTATATGGAACCTCCTATCTGAAAATTTGAAAATTCTTAAAAAATTCGTCCAAAATCTTGATGTCTCCAATCTCTTGTTTTGTACGTTTTTTCCACGTGTCTCGACCTCCAATGGATCCCTGCAAAGTTTGGTGAAGATCTGAGTATGTCGTTTTTGACCTTATCTGGAACCTCCCATCTGAAAATTTGAAAATTCTTAAAAAATTCGTCGAAAATCTTGATGTCTCCGATCTCTTGTTTTGTACGTTTTTTCCACGTGTCTTGACATGCAAAGTATTCCTGCAAAGTTTGGTGAAGATCTGAGTATGTAGTTTTTGACCTCATCTGGAACCTCCTATCTGAAAATTTGAAAATTCTTAAAAAATTCGTCCAAAATCTTGATGTCTCCAATCTCTTGTTTTGTACGTTTTTTCCACGTGTCTTGACATCCAATGTATCCCTGCAAAGTTTGGTGAAGATCTGAGTATGTAGTTTTTGACCTCATCTGGAACCTCCTATCTGAAAATTTGAAAATTCTTAAAAAATTCGTCCAAAATCTTGATGTCTCCAATCTCTTGTTTTGTACGTTTTTTCCACGTGTCTTGATATCCAATGTATCCCTGCAAAGTTTGATGAAGATCTGAGTATGTCGTTTTTGACCTTATCTGGAACATCCTTTCTGAAAATTTGAAAATTGTTAAAAAATTCGTCCAAAATCTTGATGTCTCCAATCTCTTTTTTGTACGTTTTTTTAACGTGTCTTGACATCCAATGTATCCCTGCAAAGTTTGGTGAAGATCTGAGTATGTCGTTTTTGACCTTATCTGGAACCTCCCATCTGAAAATTTGAAAATTCTTAAAAAATTCGACCAAAATCTTGATGTCTCCAATCTTTTGTTTTGTACGTTTTTTCGACGTGTCTTGACACATAATGTATCCATGCAAAGTTTGGTGAAGATCTGAGTATGTAGTTTTTGACCTTATATGGAACCTCCTATCTGAAAATTTGAAAATTCTTAAAAAATTCGTCCAAAATCTTGATGTCTCCAATCTCTTGTTTTGTACGTTTTTTCCACGTGTCTTGACATCCAATGTATCCCTGCAAAGTTTGGTGAAGATCTGAGTATGTAGTTTTTGACCTTATCTGGAACCTCCCATCTGAAAATTTGAAAATTCCTAAAAAATCCGTGCAAAATCTTGATGACCCCAATCTCTTGTTTTGTACGTTTTTTCCACGTGTCTTGACATCCAATGTATTCCTGCAATGTTTGGTGAAGATCTGAGTATGTAGTTTTTGACCTTATATGGAACCTCCTATCTGAAAATTTGAAAATTCTTAAAAAATTCGACCAAAATCTTGATGTTCCGAATCCTATGTTTTGTATGTTTTTTCCACGTGTCTTGACATCCAATGTATCCATGCAAAGTTTGGTGAAGATCTGAGTATGTAGTTTTTGACCTTATATTGAACCTCCCATCTGAAAATTTGAAAATTCTTAAAAAATTCGTCCAAAATCTTGATGACCCCAATCTCTTGTTTTGTACGTTTTTTCCACGTGTCTTGACATCCAAAGTATCCCTGCAAAGTTTGGTGAAGATCTGAGTATGTAGTTTTTGACCTTATATGGAACCTCCTTTCTGAAAATTTGAGAATTCTTAAAAAATTCGTCCAAAATCTTGATGCCTCCAATCTCTTGTTTTGTACGTTTTTTCCACGTGTCTTGACATCCAATGTATCCATGCAAAGTTTGGTGAAGATCTGAGTATGTCGTTTTTGACCTTATCTGGAACCTCCCATCTGAAAATTTGAAAATTCTTAAAAAATTCGTCGAAAATCTTGATGTCTCCAATCTTTTGTTTTGTACGTTTTTTCCACGTGTCTTGACATGCAAAGTATCCCTGCAACGTTTGGTGAAGATCTGAGTATGTAGTTTTTGACCTTATCTGGAACCTCCTATCTGAAAATTTGAAAATTCTTCAAAAATTCGTCGAAAATCTTGATGTCTCCAATCTCTTGTTTTGTACGTTTTTTCCACGTGTCTTGACATCCAATGTATTCCTGCAATGTTTGGTGGAGATCTGAGTATGTAGTTTTAGACCTTATCTGGAACCTCCTATCTGAAAATTTGAAAATTCTTCAAAAATTCGTCCAAAATCTTGATGTCTCCAATCTCTTGTTTTGTACGTTTTTTCCACGTGTCTCGACCTCCAATGGATCCCTGCAAAGTTTGGTGAAGATTTGAGTATGTCGTTTTTGACCTTATCTGGAACATCCTTTCTGAAAATTTGAAAATTCTTAAAAAATTCGTCGAAAATCTTGATGTCTCCAATCTCTTGTTTTGTACGTTTTTTCCACGTGTCTTGACATCCAATGTATCCCTGCAAAGTTTGGTGAAGATCTGAGTATGTAGTTTTTGACCTTATATGGAACCACCTATCTGAAAATTTGAAAATTCTTAAAAAATTCGTCCAAAATCTTGATGTCTCCAATCTCTTGTTTTGTACGTTTTTTCCACGTGTCTCGACCTCCAATGGATCCCTGCAAAGTTTGGTGAAGATCTGAGTATGTCGTTTTTGACCTTATCTGGAACCTCCCATCTGAAAATTTGATAATTCTTAAAAAATTCGTCGAAAATCTTGATGTCTCCGATCTCTTGTTTTGTACGTTTTTTCCACGTGTCTTGACATGCAAAGTATTCCTGCAAAGTTTGGTGAAGATCTGAGTATGTAGTTTTTGACCTCATCTGGAACCTCCTATCTGAAAATTTGAAAATTCTTAAAAAATTTGTCCAAAATCTTGATGTCTCCAATCTCTTGTTTTGTACGTTTTTTCCACGTGTCTTGACATCCAATGTATCCCTGCAAAGTTTGGTGAAGATCTGAGTATGTAGTTTTTGACCTTATCTGGAACCTCCCATCTGAAAATTTGAAAATTCCTAAAAAATCCGTGCAAAATCTTGATGACCCCAATCTCTTGTTTTGTACGTTTTTTCCACGTGTCTTGATATCCAATGTATCCCTGCAAAGTTTGGTGAAGATCTGAGTATGTCGTTTTTGACCTTATCTGGAACATCCTTTCTGAAAATTTGAAAATTGTTAAAAAATTCGTCCAAAATCTTGATGTCTCCAATCTCTTTTTTGTACGTTTTTTCCACTTGTCTTGACATCCAATGTATCCCTGCAAAGTTTGGTGAAGATCTGAGTATGTAGTTTTTGACCTTATCTGGAACCTCCCATCTGAAAATTTGAAAATTCTTAAAAAATTCGACCAAAATCTTGATGTCTCCAATCTTTTGTTTTGTACGTTTTTTCCACGTGTCTTGACACATAATGTATCCATGCAAAGTTTGGTGAAGATCTGAGTATGTAGTTTTTGACCTTATATGGAACCTCCTATCTGAAAATTTGAAAATTCTTAAAAAATTCGTCCAAAATCTTGATGTCTCCAATCTCTTGTTTTGTACGTTTTTTCCACGTGTCTTGACATCCAATGTATCCCTGCAAAGTTTGGTGAAGATCTGAGTATGTAGTTTTTGACTTTATCTGGAACCTCCCATCTGAAAATTTGAAAATTCCTAAAAAATCCGTGCAAAATCTTGATGACCCCAATCTCTTGTTTTGTACGTTTTTTCCACGTGTCTTGACATCCAATGTATCCATGCAAAGTTTGGTGAAGATCTGAGTATGTAGTTTTTGACCTTATATTGAACCTCCCATCTGAAAATTTGAAAATTCTTAAAAAATTCGTCCAAAATCTTGATGTCTCCAATCTCTTGTTTTGTGCGTTTTTTCCACGTGTCTTGACATCCAATGTATCCATGCAAAGTTTGGTGAAGATCTGAGTATGTCGTTTTTGACCTTATCTGGAACCTCCCATCTGAAAATTTGAAAATTCTTAAAAAATTCGTCGAAAATCTTGATGTCTCCAATCTTTTGTTTTGTACGTTTTTTCCACGTGTCTTGACATGCAAAGTATCCCTGCAACGTTTGGTGAAGATCTGAGTATGTAGTTTTTGACCTTATCTGGAACCTCCTATCTGAAAATTTGAAAATTCTTCAAAAATTCGTCGAAAATCTTGATGTCTCCAATCTCTTGTTTTGTACGTTTTTTCCACGTGTCTTGACATCCAATGTATTCCTGCAATGTTTGGTGGAGATCTGAGTATGTAGTTTTAGACCTTATCTGGAACCTCCTATCTGAAAATTTGAAAATTCTTCAAAAATTCGTCCAAAATCTTGATGTCTCCAATCTCTTGTTTTGTACGTTTTTTCCACGTGTCTCGACCTCCAATGTATCCCTGCAAAGTTTGGTGAAGATCTGAGTATGTCGTTTTTGACCTTATCTGGAACATCCTTTCTGAAAATTTGAAAATTCTTAAAAAATTCGTCGAAAATCTTGATGTCTCCAATCTCTTGTTTTGTACGTTTTTTCCACGTGTCTTGACATCCAATGTATCCCTGCAAAGTTTGGTGAAGATCTGAGTATGTAGTTTTTGACCTTATATGGAACCTCCTATCTGAAAATTTGAAAATTCTTAAAAAATTCGTCCAAAATCTTGATGTCTCCAATCTCTTGTTTTGTACGTTTTTCCACGTGTCTCGACCTCCAATGGATCCCTGCAAAGTTTGGTGAAGATCTGAGTATGTCGTTTTTGACCTTATCTGGAACCTCCCATCTGAAAATTTGAAAATTCTTAAAAAATTCGTCGAAAATCTTGATGTCTCCGATCTCTTGTTTTGTACGTTTTTTCCACGTGTCTTGACATGCAAAGTATTCCTGCAAAGTTTGGTGAAGATCTGAGTATGTAGTTTTTGACCTCATCTGGAACCTCCTATCTGAAAATTTGAAAATTCTTAAAATATTCGTCCAAAATCTTGATGTCTCCAATCTCTTGTTTTGTACGTTTTTTCCACGTGTCTTGACATCCAATGTATCCCTGCAATGTTTGGTGAAGATCTGAGTATGTAGTTTTTGACCTTATCTGGAACCACCCATCTGAAAATTTGAAAATTCCTAAAAAATCCGTCCAAAATCTTGATGACCCCAATCTCTTGTTTTGTACTTTTTTTCCACGTGTCTCGACCTCCAATGTATCCCTGCAAAGTTTGGTGAAGATCTGAGTATGTAGTTTTTGACCTTATATGGAACCTCCTATCTGAAAATTTGAAAATTCTTAAAAAATTCGTCCAAAATCTTGATGTCACCAATCCTATGTTTTGTATGTTTTTTCCACGTGTCTTGACATCCAATGTATCCCTGCAATGTTTGGTAAAGATCTGAGTATGTAGTTTTTGACCTTATCTGGAACCTCCCATCTGAAAATTTGAAAATTCCTAAAAAATCCGTCCAAAATCTTGATGACCCCAATCTCTTGTTTTGTACGTTTTTTCCACGTGTCTTGACATCCAATGTATCCCTGCAAAGTTTGGTGAAGATCTGAGTATGTAGTTTTTGACCTTATCTGGAACCTCCTATCTGAAAATTTGAAAATTCTTAAAAAATTCGTCCAAAATCTTGATGTCTCCAATCTCTTGTTTTGTACGTTTTTTCCACGTGTCTTGATATCCAATGTATCCCTGCAAAGTTTGGTGAAGATCTGAGTATGTAGTTTTTGACCTTATATGGAACCTCCTATCTGAAAATTTGAAAATTCTTAAAAAATTCGTCCAAAATCTTGATGTCTCCAATCTCTTGTTTTGTACGTTTTTTCCACGTGTCTCGACCTCCAATGGATCCCTGCAAAGTTTGGTGAAGATCTGAGTATGTAGTTTTTGACCTTATCTGGAACCTCCCATCTGAAAATTTGAAAATTCTTAAAAAATTCTACCAAAATCTTGATGTCTCCAATCTTTTGTTTTGTACGTTTTTTCCACGTGTCTTGACACATAATGTATCCCTGCAAAGTTTGGTGAAGATCTGAGTATGTAGTTTTTGACCTTATCTGGAACCTCGTATCTGAAAATTTGAAAATTCTTAAAAAATTCGTCGAAAATCTTGATGTCTCCAATCTTTTGTTTTGTACGTTTTTTCCACGTGTCTTGACATCCAATGTATCCCTGCAAAGTTTGGTGAAGATCTGAGTATGTAGTTTTTGACCTTATATGGAACCTCCTATCTGAAAATTTGAAAATTCTTAAAAAATTCGTCCAAAATCTTGATGTCTCCAATCTCTTGTTTTGTACGTTTTTTCCACGTGTCTCGACCTCCAATGGATCCCTGCAAAGTTTGGTGAAGATCTGAGTATGTCGTTTTTGACCTTATCTGGAACCTCCCATCTGAAAATTTGAAAATTCTTAAAAAAATCGTCGAAAATCTTGATGTCTCCGATCTCTTGTTTTGTACGTTTTTTCCACGTGTCTTGACATGCAAAGTATTCCTGCAAAGTTTGGTGAAGATCTGAGTATGTAGTTTTTGACCTCATCTGGAACCTCCTATCTGAAAATTTGAAAATTCTTAAAAAATTCGTCGAAAATCTTGATGTCTCCAATCTCTTGTTTTGTACGTTTTTTCCACGTGTCTTGACATCCAATGTATCCCTGCAATGTTTGGTGAAGATCTGAGTATGTAGTTTTTGACCTTATCTGGAACCTCCCATCTGAAAATTTGAAAATTCCTAAAAAATCCGTCCAAAATCTTGATGACCCCAATCTCTTGTTTTGTACTTTTTTCCACGTGTCTCGACCTCCAATGTATCCCTGCAAAGTTTGGTGAAGATCTGAGTATGTAGTTTTTGACCTTATATGGAACCTCCTATCTGAAAATTTGAAAATTCTTAAAAAATTCGTCCAAAATCTTGATGTCACCAATCCTATGTTTTGTACGTTTTTTCCACGTGTCTTGACATGCAAAGTATTCCTGCAAAGTTTGGTGAAGATCTGAGTATGTAGTTTTTGACCTCATCTGGAACCTCCTATCTGAAAATTTGGAAATTCTTAAAAAATTCGTCCAAAATTTTGATGTCTCCAATCTCTTGTTTTGTACGTTTTTTCCACGTGTCTTGACATCCAATGTATTCCTGCAATGTTTGGTGGAGATCTGAGTATGTAGTTTTAGACCTTATCTGGAACCTCCTATCTGAAAATTTGAAAATTCTTCAAAAATTCGTCCAAAATCTTGATGTCTCCAATCTCTTGTTTTGTACGTTTTTTCCACGTGTCTCGACCTCCAATGGATCCCTGCAAAGTTTGGTGAAGATCTGAGTATGTCGTTTTTGACCTTATCTGGAACATCCTTTCTGAAAATTTGAAAATTCTTAAAAAATTCGTCCAAAATCTTGATGTCTCCAATCTCTTGTTTTGTACGTTTTTTCCACGTGTCTTGATATCCAATGTATCCCTGCAAAGTTTGGTGAAGATCTGAGTATGTCGTTTTTGACCTTATCTGGAACATCCTTTCTGAAAATTTGAAAATTGTTAAAAAATTCGTCCAAAATCTTGATGTCTCCAATCTCTTTTTTGTACGTTTTTTCCACGTGTCTTGACATCCAATGTATCCCTGCAAAGTTTGGTGAAGATCTGAGTATGTAGTTTTTGACCTTATCTGGAACCTCCCATCTGAAAATTTGAAAATTCTTTAAAAATTCGACCAAAATCTTGATGTCTCCAATCTTTTGTTTTGTACGTTTTTTCCACGTGTCTTGACACATAATGTATCCATGCAAAGTTTGGTGAAGATCTGAGTATGTAGTTTTTGACCTTATATGGAACCTCCTATCTGAAAATTTGAAAATTCTTAAAAAATTCGTCCAAAATCTTGATGTCTCCAATCTCTTGTTTTGTACGTTTTTTCCACGTGTCTTGACATCCAATGTATCCCTGCAAAGTTTGGTGAAGATCTGAGTATGTAGTTTTTGACCTTATCTGGAACCTCCCATCTGAAAATTTGAAAATTCTTAAAAAATTCGACCAAAATCTTGATGTCTCCAATCTTTTGTTTTGTACGTTTTTTCCACGTGTCTTGACACATAATGTATCCATGCAAAGTTTGGTGAAGATCTGAGTATGTAGTTTTTGACCTTATATGGAACCTCCTACCTGAAAATTTGAAAATTCTTAAAAAATTCGTCCAAAATCTTGATGTCTCCAATCTCTTGTTTTGTACGTTTTTTCCACGTGTCTTGACATCCAATGTATCCCTGCAAAGTTTGGTGAAGATCTGAGTATGTAGTTTTTGACCTTATCTGGAACCTCCCATCTGAAAATTTGAAAATTCCTAAAAAATCAGTGCAAAATCTTGATGACCCCAATCTCTTGTTTTGTACGTTTTTTCCACGTGTCTTGACATCCAATGTATTCCTGCAATGTTTGGTGAAGATCTGAGTATGTAGTTTTTGACCTTATATGGAACCTCCTATCTGAAAATTTGAAAATTCTTAAAAAATTCGACCAAAATCTTGATGTTCCGAATCCTATGTTTTGTATGTTTTTTCCACGTGTCTTGACACATAATGTATCCATGCAAAGTTTGGTGAAGATCTGAGTATGTCGTTTTTGACCTTATCTGGAACCTCCCATCTGAAAATTTGAAAATTCTTAAAAAAATCGTCGAAAATCTTGATGTCTCCGATCTCTTGTTTTGTACGTTTTTTCCACGTGTCTTGACATGCAAAGTATTCCTGCAAAGTTTGGTGAAGATCTGAGTATGTAGTTTTTGACCTCATCTGGAACCTCCTATCTGAAAATTTGAAAATTCTTAAAAAATTCGTCCAAAATTTTGATGTCTCCAATCTCTTGTTTTGTACGTTTTTTCCACGTGTCTTGACATCCAATGTATCCCTGCAATGTTTGGTGAAGATCTGAGTATGTAGTTTTTGACCTTATCTGGAACTTCCCATCTGAAAATTTGAAAATTCCTAAAAAATCCGTCCAAAATCTTGATGACCCCAATCTCTTGTTTTGTACGTTTTTTCCACGTGTCTTGACATGCAATGTATCCCTGCAAAGTTTGGTAAAAATCTGAGTATGTAGTTTTTGACCTTATCTGGAACCTCCTATCTGAAAATTTGAAAATTCTTAAAAAATTCGTCCAAAATCTTGATGTCTCCAATCTCTTGTTTTGTACGTTTTTTCCACGTGTCTTGATATCCAATGTATCCCTGCAAAGTTTGGTGAAGATCTGAGTATGTCGTTTTTGACCTTATCTGGAACATCCTTTCTGAAAATTTGAAAATTGTTAAAAAATTCGTCCAAAATCTTGATGTCTCCAATCTCTTTTTTGTACGTTTTTTCCACGTGTCTTGACATCCAATGTATCCCTGCAAAGTTTGGTGAAGATCTGAGTATGTAGTTTTTGACCTTATCTGGAACCTCCCATCTGAAAATTTGAAAATTCTTAAAAAATTCGACCAAAATCTTGATGTCTCCAATCTTTTGTTTTGTACGTTTTTTCCACGTGTCTTGACACATAATGTATCCATGCAAAGTTTGGTGAAGATCTGAGTATGTAGTTTTTGACCTTATATGGAACCTCCTATCTGAAAATTTGAAAATTCTTAAAAAATTCGTCCAAAATCTTGATGTCTCCAATCTCTTGTTTTGTACGTTTTTTCCACGTGTCTTGACATCCAATGTATCCCTGCAAAGTTTGGTGAAGATCTGAGTATGTAGTTTTTGACCTTATCTGGAACCTCCCATCTGAAAATTTGAAAATTCCTAAAAAATCCGTGCAAAATCTTGATGACCCCAATCTCTTGTTTTGTACGTTTTTTCCACGTGTCTTGACATCCAATGTATCCATGCAAAGTTTGGTGAAGATCTGAGTATGTCGTTTTTGACCTTATCTGGAACCTCCCATCTGAAAATTTGAAAATTCTTAAAAAATTCGTCGAAAATCTTGATGTCTCCAATCTCTTGTTTTGTACGTTTTTCCCACGTGTCTTGACATGCAAAGTATTCCTGCAAAGTTTGGTGAAGATCTGAGTATGTAGTTTTTGACCTTATCTGGAACCTCCTATCTGAAAATTTGAAAATTCTTCAAAAATTCGTCGAAAATCTTGATGTCTCCAATCTCTTGTTTTGTACGTTTTTTCCACGTGTCTTGACATCCAATGTATCCCTGCAATGTTTGGTGGAGATCTGAGTATGTAGTTTTTGACCTTATCTGGGACCTCCTATCAGAAAATTTGAAAATTCTTCAAAAATTCGTCCAAAATCTTGATGTCTCCAATCTCTTGTTTTGTACGTTTTTTCCACGTGTCTTGATATCCAATGTATCCCTGCAAAGTTTGGTGAAGATCTGAGTATGTCGTTTTTGACCTTATCTGGAACATCCTTTCTGAAAATTTGAAAATTGTTAAAAAATTCGTCCAAAATCTTGATGACCCCAATCTCTTGTTTTGTACGTTTTTTCCACGTGTCTTGACATCCAATGTATCCCTGCAAAGTTTGGTGAAGATCTGAGTATGTAGTTTTTGACCTTATCTGGAACCTCCCATCTGAAAATTTGAAAATTCTTAAAAAATTCGTCCAAAATCTTGATGACCATAATCTCTTGTTTTGTACGTTTTTTCCACGTGTCTTGACATCCAATGTATCCCTGCAAAGTTTGGTGAAGATCTGAGTATGTAGTTTTTGACCTTATCTGGAACCTCCTATCTGAAAATTTGAAAATTCTTAAAAAATTCGTCCAAAATCTTGATGTCTCCAATCTCTTGTTTTGTACGTTTTTTCCACGTGTCTTGATATCCAATGTATCCCTGCAAAGTTTGGTGAAGATCTGAGTATGTCGTTTTTGACCTTATCTGGAACATCCTTTCTGAAAATTTGAAAATTGTTAAAAAATTCGTCCAAAATCTTGATGACCCCAATCTCTTGTTTTGTACGTTTTTTCCACGTGTCTTGACATCCAATGTATCCCTGCAAAGTTTGGTGAAGATCTGAGTATGTAGTTTTTGACCTTATCTGGAACCTCCCATCTGAAAATTTGAAAATTCTTAAAAAATTCGACCAAAATCTTGATGTCTCCAATCTTTTGTTTTGTACGTTTTTTCCACGTGTCTTGACACATAATGTATCCATGCAAAGTTTGGTGAAGATCTGAGTATGTAGTTTTTGACCTTATATGGAACCTCCTATCTGAAAATTTGAAAATTCTTAAAAAATTCGTCCAAAATCTTGATGTCTCCAATCTCTTGTTTTGTACGTTTTTTCCACGTGTCTTGACATCCAATGTATCCCTGCAAAGTTTGGTGAAGATCTGAGTATGTAGTTTTTGACCTTATCTGGAACCTCCCATCTGAAAATTTGAAAATTCCTAAAAAATCCGTGCAAAATCTTGATGACCCCAATCTCTTGTTTTGTACGTTTTTTCCACGTGTCTTGACATCCAATGTATTCCTGCAATGTTTGGTGAAGATCTGAGTATGTAGTTTTTGACCTTATATGGAACCTCCTATCTGAAAATTTGAAAATTCTTAAAAAATTCGACCAAAATCTTGATGTTCCGAATCCTATGTTTTGTATGTTTTTTCCACGTGTCTTGACATCCAATGTATCCATGCAAAGTTTGGTGAAGATCTGAGTATGTAGTTTTTGACCTTATATTGAACCTCCCATATGAAAATTTGAAAATTCTTAAAAAATTCGTCCAAAATCTTGATGACCCCAATCTCTTGTTTTGTACGTTTTTTCCACGTGTCTTGACATCCAAAGTATCCCTGCAAAGTTTGGTGAAGATCTGAGTATGTAGTTTTTGACCTTATATTGAACCTCCCAT
Organism: Lepisma saccharinum; assembly: GCF_977018435.1. NCBI lineage: Eukaryota > Metazoa > Arthropoda > Insecta > Zygentoma > Lepismatidae > Lepisma > Lepisma saccharinum. The sequence goes on along the minus strand of NW_028142961.1, from coordinate 573,022 downwards.
CTGAAAATTTGAAAATTCTTAAAAAATTCGTCCAAAATCTTGATGTCTCCAATCTCTTGTTTTGTACGTTTTTTCCACGTGTCTTGACATCCAATGTATCCATGCAAAGTTTGGTGAAGATCTGAGTATGTCGTTTTTGACCTTATCTGGAACCTCCCATCTGAAAATTTGAAAATTCTTAAAAAATTCGTCGAAAATCTTGATGTCTCCAATCTTTTGTTTTGTACGTTTTTTCCACGTGTCTTGACATGCAAAGTATCCCTGCAACGTTTGGTGAAGATCTGAGTATGTAGTTTTTGACCTTATCTGGAACCTCCTATCTGAAAATTTGAAAATTCTTCAAAAATTCGTCGAAAATCTTGATGTCTCCAATCTCTTGTTTTGTACGTTTTTTCCACGTGTCTTGACATCCAATGTATTCCTGCAATGTTTGGTGGAGATCTGAGTATGTAGTTTTAGACCTTATCTGGAACCTCCTATCTGAAAATTTGAAAATTCTTCAAAAATTCGTCCAAAATCTTGATGTCTCCAATCTCTTGTTTTGTACGTTTTTTCCACGTGTCTCGACCTCCAATGGATCCCTGCAAAGTTTGGTGAAGATCTGAGTATGTCGTTTTTGACCTTATCTGGAACATCCTTTCTGAAAATTTGAAAATTCTTAAAAAATTCGTCGAAAATCTTGATGTCTCCAATCTCTTGTTTTGTACGTTTTTTCCACGTGTCTTGACATCCAATGTATCCCTGCAAAGTTTGGTGAAGATCTGAGTATGTAGTTTTTGACCTTATATGGAACCTCCTATCTGAAAATTTGAAAATTCTTAAAAAATTCGTCCAAAATCTTGATGTCTCCAATCTCTTGTTTTGTACGTTTTTTCCACGTGTCTCGACCTCCAATGGATCCCTGCAAAGTTTGGTGAAGATCTGAGTATGTCGTTTTTGACCTTATCTGGAACCTCCCATCTGAAAATTTGAAAATTCTTAAAAAATTCGTCGAAAATCTTGATGTCTCCGATCTCTTGTTTTGTACGTTTTTTCCACGTGTCTTGACATGCAAAGTATTCCTGCAAAGTTTGGTGAAGATCTGAGTATGTAGTTTTTGACCTCATCTGGAACCTCCTATCTGAAAATTTGAAAATTCTTAAAAAATTCGTCCAAAATCTTGATGTCTCCAATCTCTTGTTTTGTACGTTTTTTCCACGTGTCTTGACATCCAATGTATCCCTGCAATGTTTGGTGAAGATCTGAGTATGGAGTTTTTGACCTTATCTGGAACCTCCCATCTGAAAATTTGAAAATTCCTAAAAAATCCGTCCAAAATCTTGATGACCCCAATCTCTTGTTTTGTACTTTTTTTCCACGTGTCTCGACCTCCAATGTATCCCTGCAAAGTTTGGTGAAGATCTGAGTATGTAGTTTTTGACCTTATATGGAACCTCCTATCTGAAAATTTGAAAATTCTTAAAAAATTCGTCCAAAATCTTGATGTCACCAATCCTATGTTTTGTATGTTTTTTCCACGTGTCTTGACATCCAATGTATCCATGCAAAGTTTGGTGAAGATCTGAGTATGTCGTTTTTGACCTTATCTGGAACCTCCCATCTGAAAATTTGAAAATTCTTAAAAAATTCGTCGAAAATCTTGATGTCTCCGATCTCTTGTTTTGTACGTTTTTTCCACGTGTCTTGACATGCAAAGTATTCCTCCAAAGTTTGGTGAAGATCTGAGTATGTAGTTTTTGACCTCATCTGGAACCTCCTATCTGAAAATTTGAAAATTCTTAAAAAATTCGTCCAAAATTTTGATGTCTCCAATCTCTTGTTTTGTACGTTTTTTCCACGTGTCTTGACATCCAATGTATCCCTGCAATGTTTGGTGAAGATCTGAGTATGTAGTTTTTGACCTTATCTGGAACCTCCCATCTGAAAATTTGAAAATTCCTAAAAAATCCGTCCAAAATCTTGATGACCCCAATCTCTTGTTTTGTACGTTTTTTCCACGTGTCTTGACATCCAATGTATCCCTGCAAAGTTTGGTGAAGATCTGAGTATGTAGTTTTTGACCTTATCTGGAACCTCCTATCTGAAAATTTGAAAATTCTTAAAAAATTCGGCCAAAATCTTGATGTCTCCAATCTCTTGTTTTGTACGTTTTTTCCACGTGTCTTGATATCCAATGTATCCCTGCAAAGTTTGGTGAAGATCTGAGTATGTAGTTTTTGACCTTATATGGAACCTCCTATCTGAAAATTTGAAAATTCTTAAAAAATTCGTCCAAAATCTTGATGTCTCCAATCTCTTGTTTTGTACGTTTTTTCCACGTGTCTCGACCTCCAATGGATCCCTGCAAAGTTTGGTGAAGATCTGAGTATGTAGTTTTTGACCTTATCTGGAACCTCCCATCTGAAAATTTGAAAATTCTTAAAAAATTCGACCAAAATCTTGATGTCTCCAATCTTTTGTTTTGTACGTTTTTTCCACGTGTCTTGACACATAATGTATCCCTGCAAAGTTTGGTGAAGATCTGAGTATGTAGTTTTTGACCTTATCTGGAACCTCCTATCTGAAAATTTGAAAATTCTTAAAAAATTCGTCGAAAATCTTGATGTCTCCAATCTTTTGTTTTGTACGTTTTTTCCACGTGTCTTGACATCCAATGTATCCCTGCAAAGTTTGGTGAAGATCTGAGTATGTAGTTTTTGACCTTATATGGAACCTCCTATCTGAAAATTTGAAAATTCTTAAAAAAATCGTCCAAAATCTTGATGTCTCCAATCTCTTGTTTTGTACGTTTTTTCCACGTGTCTCGACCTCCAATGGATCCCTGCAAAGTTTGGTGAAGATCTGAGTATGTCGTTTTTGACCTTATCTGGAACCTCCCATCTGAAAATTTGAAAATTCTTAAAAAATTCGTCGAAAATCTTGATGTCTCCGATCTCTTGTTTTGTACGTTTTTTCCACGTGTCTTGACATGCAAAGTATTCCTGCAAAGTTTGGTGAAGATCTGAGTATGTAGTTTTTGACCTCATCTGGAACCTCCTATCTGAAAATTTGAAAATTCTTAAAAAAATTCGTCCAAAATCTTGATGTCTCCAAACTCTTGTTTTGTACGTTTTTTCCACGTGTCTTGACATCCAATGTATCCCTGCAATGTTTGGTGAAGATCTGAGTATGTAGTTTTTGACCTTATCTGGAACCTCCCATCTGAAAATTTGAAAATTCCTAAAAAATCCGTCCAAAATCTTGATGACCCCAATCTCTTGTTTTGTACTTTTTTTCCACGTGTCTCGACCTCCAATGTATCCCTGCAAAGTTTGGTGAAGATCTGAGTATGTAGTTTTTGACCTTATATGGAACCTCCTATCTGAAAATTTGAAAATTCTTAAAAAATTCGTCCAAAATCTTGATGTCACCAATCCTATGTTTTGTATGTTTTTTCCACGTGTCTTGACATCCAATGTATCCATGCAAAGTTTGGTGAAGATCTGAGTATGTCGTTTTTGACCTTATCTGGAACCTCCCATCTGAAAATTTGAAAATTCTTAAAAAATTCGTCGAAAATCTTGATGTCTCCAATCTCTTGTTTTGTACGTTTTTTCCACGTGTCTTGACATGCAAAGTATTCCTGCAAAGTTTGGTGAAGATCTGAGTATGTAGTTTTTGACCTCATCTGGAACCTCCTATCTGAAAATTTGAAAATTCTTAAAAAATTCGTCCAAAATTTTGATGTCTCCAATCTCTTGTTTTGTACGTTTTTTCCACGTGTCTTGACATCCAATGTATTCCTGCAATGTTTGGTGCAGATCTGAGTATGTAGTTTTAGACCTTATCTGGAACCTCCTATCTGAAAATTTGAAAATTCTTCAAAAATTCGTCCAAAACCTTGATGTCTCCAATCTCTTGTTTTGTACGTTTTTTCCACGTGTCTCGACCTCCAATGGATCCCTGCAAAGTTTGGTGAAGATCTGAGTATGTCGTTTTTGACCTTATCTGGAACATCCTTTCTGAAAATTTGAAAATTCTTAAAAAATTCGTCCAAAATCTTGATGTCTCCAATCTCTTGTTTTGTACGTTTTTTCCACGTGTCTTGATATCCAATGTATCCCTGCAAAGTTTGGTGAAGATCTGAGTATGTCGTTTTTGACCTTATCTGGGACATCCTTTCTGAAAATTTGAAAATTGTTAAAAAATTCGTCCAAAATCTTGATGTCTCCAATCTCTTTTTTGTACGTTTTTTCCACGTGTCTTGACATCCAATGTATCCCTGCAAAGTTTGGTGAAGATCTGAGTATGTAGTTTTTGACCTTATCTGGAACTTCCCATCTGAAAATTTGAAAATTCTTAAAAAATTCGACCAAAATCTTGATGTCTCCAATCTTTTGTTTTGTACGTTTTTTCCACGTGTCTTGACACATAATGTATCCATGCAAAGTTTGGTGAAGATCTGAGTATGTAGTTTTTGACCTTATATGGAACCTCCTATCTGAAAATTTGAAAATTCTTAAAAAATTCGTCCAAAATCTTGATGTCTCCAATCTCTTGTTTTGTACGTTTTTTCCACGTGTCTTGACATCCAATGTATCCCTGCAAAGTTTGGTGAAGATCTGAGTATGTAGTTTTTGACCTTATCTGGAACCTCCCATCTGAAAATTTGAAAATTCTTAAAAAATTCGACCAAAATCTTGATGTCTCCAATCTTTTGTTTTGTACGTTTTTTCCACGTGTCTTGACACATAATGTATCCATGCAAAGTTTGGTGAAGATCTGAGTATGTAGTTTTTGACCTTATATGGAACCTCCTATCTGAAAATTTGAAAATTCTTAAAAAATTCGTCCAAAATCTTGATGTCTCCAATCTCTTTTTTGTACGTTTTTTCCACGTGTCTTGACATCCAATGTATCCCTGCAAAGTTTGGTGAAGATCTGAGTATGTAGTTTTTGACCTTATCTGGAACCTCCCATCTGAAAATTTGAAAATTCTTAAAAAATTCGACCAAAATCTTGATGTCTCCAATCTTTTGTTTTGTACGTTTTTTCCACGTGTCTTGACACATAATGTATCCATGCAAAGTTTGGTGAAGATCTGAGTATGTAGTTTTTGACCTTATATGGAACCTCCTATCTGAAAATTTGAAAATTCTTAAAAAATTCGTCCAAAATCTTGATGTCTCCAATCTCTTGTTTTGTACGTTTTTTCCACGTGTCTTGACATCCAATGTATCCCTGCAAAGTTTGGTGAAGATCTGAGTATGTAGTTTTTGACCTTATCTGGAACCTCCCATCTGAAAATTTGAAAATTCCTAAAAAATCCGTGCAAAATCTTGATGACCCCAATCTCTTGTTTTGTACGTTTTATCCACGTGTCTTGACATCCAATGTATTCCTGCAATGTTTGGTGAAGATCTGAGTATGTAGTTTTTGACCTTATATGGAACCTCCTATCTGAAAATTTGAAAATTCTTAAAAAATTCGACCAAAATCTTGATGTTCCGAATCCTAAGTTTTGTATGTTTTTTCCACGTGTCTTGATATCCAATGTATCCATGCAAAGTTTGGTGAAGATCTGAGTATGTCGTTTTTGACCTTATCTGGAACCTCCCATCTGAAAATTTCAAAATTCTTAAAAAATTCGTCGAAAATCTTGATGTCTCCAATCTTTTGTTTTGTACGTTTTTTCCACGTGTCTTGACATGCAAAGTATCCCTGCAACGTTTGGTGAAGATCTGAGTATGTAGTTTTTGACCTTATCTGGAACCTCCTATCTGAAAATTTGAAAATTCTTCAAAAATTCGTCGAAAATCTTGATGTCTCCAATCTCTTGTTTTGTACGTTTTTTCCACGTGTCTTGACATCCAATGTATTCCTGCAATGTTTGGTGGAGATCTGAGTATGTAGTTTTAGACCTTATCTGGAACCTCCTATCTGAAAATTTGAAAATTCTTCAAAAATTCGTCCAAAATCTTGATGTCTCCAATCTCTTGTTTTGTACGTTTTTTCCACGTGTCTCGACCTCCAATGGATCCCTGCAAAGTTTGGTGAAGATCTGAGTATGTCGTTTTTGACCTTATCTGGAACATCCTTTCTGAAAATTTGAAAATTCTTAAAAAATTCGTCGAAAATCTTGATGTCTCCGATCTCTTGTTTTGTACGTTTTTTCCACGTGTCTTGACATGCAAAGTATTCCTGCAAAGTTTGGTGAAGATCTGAGTATGTAGTTTTTGACCTCATCTGGAACCTCCTATCTGAAAATTTGAAAATTCTTAAAAAATTCGTCCAAAATCTTGATGTCTCCAATCTCTTGTTTTGTACGTTTTTTCCACGTGTCTTGACATCCAATGTATCCCTGCAATGTTTGGTGAAGATCTGAGTATGTAGTTTTTGACCTTATCTGGAACCTCCCATCTGAAAATTTGAAAATTCCTAAAAAATCCGTCCAAAATCTTGATGACCCCAATCTCTTGTTTTGTACTTTTTTTCCACGTGTCTCGACCTCCAATGTATCCCTGCAAAGTTTGGTGAAGATCTGAGTATGTAGTTTTTGACCTTATATGGAACCTCCTATCTGAAAATTTGAAAATTCTTAAAAAATTCGTCCAAAATCTTGATGTCACCAATCCTATGTTTTGTATGTTTTTTCCACGTGTCTTGACATCCAATGTATCCATGCAAAGTTTGGTGAAGATCTGAGTATGTCGTTTTTGACCTTATCTGGAACCTCCCATCTGAAAATTTTAAAATTCTTAAAAATTCGTCGAAAATCTTGATGTCTCCGATCTCTTGTTTTGTACGTTTTTTCCACGTGTCTTGACATGCAAAGTATTCCTGCAAAGTTTGGTGAAGATCTGAGTATGTAGTTTTTGACCTCATCTGGAACCTCCTATCTGAAAATTTGAAAATTCTTAAAAAATTCGTCCAAAATTTTGATGTCTCCAATCTCTTGTTTTGTACGTTTTTTCCACGTGTCTTGACATCCAATGTATCCCTGCAATGTTTGGTGAAGATCTGAGTATGTAGTTTTTGACCTTATCTGGAACCTCCCATCTGAAAATTTGAAAATTCCTAAAAAATCCGTCCAAAATCTTGATGACCCCAATCTCTTGTTTTGTACGTTTTTTCCACGTGTCTTGACATCCAATGTATCCCTGCAAAGTTTGGTGAAGATCTGAGTATGTAGTTTTTGACCTTATCTGGAACCTCCTATCTGAAAATTTGAAAATTCTTAAAAAATTCGTCCAAAATCTTGATGTCTCCAATCTCTTGTTTTGTACGTTTTTTCCACGTGTCTTGATATCCAATGTATCCCTGCAAAGTTTGGTGAAGATCTGAGTATGTAGTTTTTGACCTTATATGGAACCTCCTATCTGAAAATTTGAAAATTCTTAAAAAATTCGTCCAAAATCTTGATGTCTCCAATCTCTTGTTTTGTACGTTTTTTCCACGTGTCTCGACCTCCAATGGATCCCTGCAAAGTTTGGTGAAGATCTGAGTATGTAGTTTTTGACCTTATCTGGAACCTCCCACCTGAAAATTTGAAAATTCCTAAAAAATCCGTCCAAAATCTTGATGACCCCAATCTCTTGTTTTGTACGTTTTTTCCACGTGTCTTGACATCCAATGTATCCCTGCAAAGTTTGGTGAAGATCTGAGTATGTAGTTTTTGACCTTATCTGGAACCTCCTATCTGAAAATTTGAAAATTCTTAAAAAATTCGTCGAAAATCTTGATGTCTCCAATCTTTTGTTTTGTACGTTTTTTCCACGTGTCTTGACATCCAATGTATCCCTGCAAAGTTTGGTGAAGATCTGAGTATGTAGTTTTTGACCTTATATGGAACCTCCTATCTGAAAATTTGAAAATTCTTAAAACATTCGTCCAAAATCTTGATGTCTCCAATCTCTTGTTTTGTACGTTTTTTCCACGTGTCTCGACCTCCAATGGATCCCTGCAAAGTTTGGTGAAGATCTGAGTATGTCGTTTTTGACCTTATCTGGAACCTCCCATCTGAAAATTTGAAAATTCTTAAAAAATTCGTCGAAAATCTTGATGTCTCCGATCTCTTGTTTTGTACGTTTTTTCCACGTGTCTTGACATGCAAAGTATTCTTGCAAAGTTTGGTGAAGATCTGAGTATGTAGTTTTTGACCTCATCTGGAACCTCCTATCTGAAAATTTGAAAATTCTTAAAAAATTCGTCCAAAATCTTGATGTCTCCAATCTCTTGTTTTGTACGTTTTTTCCACGTGTCTTGACATCCAATGTATCCCTGCAATGTTTGGTGAAGATCTGAGTATGTAGTTTTTGACCTTATCTGGAACCTCCCATCTGAAAATTTGAAAATTCCTAAAAAATCCGTCCAAAATCTTGATGACCCCAATCTCTTGTTTTGTACTTTTTTTCCACGTGTCTCGACCTCCAATGTATCCCTGCAAAGTTTGGTGAAGATCTGAGTATGTAGTTTTTGACCTTATATGGAACCTCCTATCTGAAAATTTGAAAATTCTTAAAAAAATCGTCCAAAATCTTGATGTCACCAATCCTATGTTTTGTATGTTTTTTCCACGTGTCTTGACATCCAATGTATCCATGCAAAGTTTGGTGAAGATCTGAGTATGTCGTTTTTGACCTTATCTGGAACCTCCCATCTGAAAATTTGAAAATTCTTAAAAAATTCGTCGAAAATCTTGATGTCTCCGATCTCTTGTTTTGTACGTTTTTTCCACGTGTCTTGACATGCAAAGTATTCCTGCAAAGTTTGGTGAAGATCTGAGTATGTAGTTTTTGACCTCATCTGGAACCTCCTATCTGAAAATTTGAAAATTCTTAAAAAATTCGTCCAAAATTTTGATGTCTCCAATCTCTTGTTTTGTACGTTTTTTCCACGTGTCTTGACATCCAATGTATTCCTGCAATGTTTGGTGGAGATCTGAGTATGTAGTTTTAGACCTTATCTGGAACCTCCTATCTGAAAATTTGAAAATTCTTCAAAAATTCGTCCAAAATCTTGATGTCTCCAATCTCTTGTTTTGTACGTTTTTTCCACGTGTCTCGACCTCCAATGGATCCCTGCAAAGTTTGGTGAAGATCTGAGTATGTCGTTTTTGACCTTATCTGGAACATCCTTTCTGAAAATTTGAAAATTCTTAAAAAATTCGTCCAAAATCTTGATGTCTCCAATCTCTTGTTTTGTACGTTTTTTCCACGTGTCTTGATATCCAATGTATCCCTGCAAAGTTTGGTGAAGATCTGAGTATGTCGTTTTTGACCTTATCTGGAACCTCCCATCTGAAAATTTGAAAATTCTTAAAAAATTCGACCAAAATCTTGATGTCTCCAATCTTTTGTTTTGTACGTTTTTTCCACGTGTCTTGACACATAATGTATCCATGCAAAGTTTGGTGAAGATCTGAGTATGTAGTTTTTGACCTTATATGGAACGTCCTATCTGAAAATTTGAAAATTGTTAAAAAATTCGTCCAAAATCTTGATGTCTCCAATCTCTTGTTTTGTACGTTTTTTCCACGTGTCTTGACATCCAATGTATCCCTGCAAAGTTTGGTGAAGATCTGAGTATGTAGTTTTTGACCTTATCTGGAACCTCCCATCTGAAAATTTGAAAATTCTTAAAAAATTCGACCAAAATCTTGATGTCTCCAATCTTTTGTTTTGTACGTTTTTTCCACGTGTCTTGACACATAATGTATCCATGCAAAGTTTGGTGAAGATCTGAGTATGTAGTTTTTGACCTTATATGGAACCTCCTATCTGAAAATTTGAAAATTCTTAAAAAATTCGTCCAAAATCTTGATGTCTCCAATCTCTTGTTTTGTACGTTTTTTCCACGTGTCTTGACATCCAATGTATCCCTGCAAAGTTTGGTGAATATCTGAGTATGTAGTTTTTGACCTTATCTGGAACCTCCCATCTGAAAATTTGAAAATTCCTAAAAAATCCGTGCAAAATCTTGATGACCCCAATCTCTTGTTTTGTACGTTTTTTCCACGTGTCTTGACATCCAATGTATTCCTGCAATGTTTGGTGAAGATCTGAGTATGTAGTTTTTGACCTTATATGGAACCTCCTATCTGAAAATTTGAAAATTCTTAAAAAATTCGACCAAAATCTTGATGTTCCGAATCCTATGTTTTGTATGTTTTTTCCACGTGTCTTGACATCCAATGTATCCATGCAAAGTTTGGTGAAGATCTGAGTATGTAGTTTTTGACCTTATATTGAACCTCCCATCTGAAAATTTGAAAATTCTTAAAAAATTCGTCCAAAATCTTGATGACCCCAATCTCTTGTTTTGTACGTTTTTTCCACGTGTCTTGACATCCAAAGTATCCCTGCAAAGTTTGGTGAAGATCTGAGTATGTAGTTTTTGACCTTATATGGAACCTCCTTTCTGAAAATATGAGAATTCTTAAAAAATTCGTCCAAAATCTTGATGTCTCCAATCTCTTGTTTTGTACGTTTTTTCCACGTGTCTTGACATCCAATGTATCCATGCAAAGTTTGGTGAAGATCTGAGTATGTCGTTTTTGACCTTATCTGGAACCTCCCATCTGAAAATTTGAAAATTCTTAAAAAATTCGTCGAAAATCTTGATGTCTCCAATCTTTTGTTTTGTACGTTTTTTCCACGTGTCTTGACATGCAAAGTATCCCTGCAACGTTTGGTGAAGATCTGAGTATGTAGTTTTTGACCTTATCTGGAACATCCTTTCTGAAAATTTGAAAATTCTTAAAAAATTCGTCCAAAATCTTGATGTCTCCAATCTCTTGTTTTGTACGTTTTTTCCACGTGTCTTGATATCCAATGTATCCCTGCAAAGTTTGGTGAAGATCTGAGTATGTCGTTTTTGACCTTATCTGGAACATCCTTTCTGAAAATTTGAAAATTGTTAAAAAATTCGTCCAAAATCTTGATGTCTCCAATCTCTTTTTTGTACGTTTTTTCCACGTGTCTTGACATCCAATGTATCCCTGCAAAGTTTGGTGAAGATCTGAGTATGTAGTTTTTGACCTTATCTGGAACCTCCCATCTGAAAATTTGAAAATTCTTAAAAAATTCGACCAAAATCTTGATGTCTCCAATCTTTTGTTTTGTACGTTTTTTCCACGTGTCTTGACACATAATGTATCCATGCAAAGTTTGGTGAAGATCTGAGTATGTAGTTTTTGACCTTATATGGAACCTCCTATCTGAAAATTTGAAAATTCTTAAAAAATTCGTCCAAAATCTTGATGTCTCCAATCTCTTGTTTTGTACGTTTTTTCCACGTGTCTTGACATCCAATGTATCCCTGCAAAGTTTGGTGAAGATCTGAGTATGTAGTTTTTGACCTTATCTGGAACCTCCCATCTGAAAATTTGAAAATTCCTAAAAAATCCGTGCAAAATCTTGATGACCCCAATCTCTTGTTTTGTACGTTTTTTCCACGTGTCTTGACATCCAATGTATCCATGCAAAGTTTGGTGAAGATCTGAGTATGTCGTTTTTGACCTTATCTGGAACCTCCCATCTGAAAATTTGAAAATTCTTAAAAAATTCGTCGAAAATCTTGATGTCTCCAATCTCTTGTTTTGTACGTTTTTTCCACGTGTCTTGACATGCAAAGTATCCCTGCAACGTTTGGTGAAGATCTGAGTATGTAGTTTTTGACCTTATCTGGAACCTCCTATCTGAAAATTTGAAAATTCTTCAAAAATTAGTCGAAAATCTTGATGTCTCCAATCTCTTGTTTTGTACGTTTTTTCCACGTGTCTTGACATCCAATGTATCCCTGCAATGTTTGGTGGAGATCTGAGTATGTAGTTTTTGACCTTATCTGGGACCTCCTATCAGAAAATTTGAAAATTCTTCAAAAATTCGTCCAAAATCTTGATGTCTCCAATCTCTTGTTTTGTACGTTTTTTCCACGTGTCTCGACCTCCAATGTATCCCTGCAAAGTTTGGTGAAGATCTGAGTATGTCGTTTTTGACCTTATCTGGAACATCCTTTCTGAAAATTTGAAAATTCTTCAAAAATTCGTCCAAAATCTTGATGTCTCCAATCTCTTGTTTTGTACGTTTTTTCCACGTGTCTCGACCTCCAATGTATCCCTGCAAAGTTAGTGAAGATCTGAGTATGTCGTTTTTGACCTTATCTGGAACATCCTTTCTGAAAATTTGAAAATTCTTAAAAAATTCGTCGAAAATCTTGATGTCTCCAATCTCTTGTTTTGTACGTTTTTTCCACGTTTCTTGACATCCAATGTATCCCTGCAAAGTTTGGTGAAGATCTGAGTATGTAGTTTTTGACCTTATATGGAACCTCCTATCTGAAAATTTGAAAATTCTTAAAAAATTCGTCCAAAATCTTGATGTCTCCAATCTCTTGTTTTGTACGTTTTTTCCACGTGTCTCGACCTCCAATGGATCCCTGCAAAGTTTGGTGAAGATCTGAGTATGTCGTTTTTGACCTTATCTGGAACCTCCCATCTGAAAATTTGAAAATTCTTAAAAAATTCGTCGAAAATCTTGATGTCTCCGATCTCTTGTTTTGTACGTTTTTTCCACGTGTCTTGACATGCAAAGTATTCCTGCAAAGTTTGGTGAAGATCTGAGTATGTAGTTTTTGACCTCATCTGGAACCTCCTATCTGAAAATTTGAAAATTCTTAAAAAATTCGTCCAAAATCTTGATGTCTCCAATCTCTTGTTTTGTACGTTTTTTCCACGTGTCTTGACATCCAATGTATCCCTGCAATGTTTGGTGAAGATCTGAGTATGTAGTTTTTGACCTTATCTGGAACCTCCCATCTGAAAATTTGAAAATTCCTAAAAAATCCGTCCAAAATCTTGATGACCCCAATCTCTTGTTTTGTACTTTTTTTCCACGTGTCTCGACCTCCAATGTATCCCTGCAAAGTTTGGTGAAGATCTGAGTATGTAGTTTTTGACCTTATATGGAACCTCCTATCTGAAAATTTGAAAATTCTTAAAAAATTCGTCCAAAATCTTGATGTCACCAATCCTATGTTTTGTATGTTTTTTCCACGTGTCTTGACATCCAATGTATCCATGCAAAGTTTGGTGAAGATCTGAGTATGTCGTTTTTGACCTTATCTGGAACCTCCCATCTGAAAATTTGAAAATTCTTAAAAAATTCGTCGAAAATCTTGATGTCTCCGATCTCTTGTTTTGTACGTTTTTTCCACGTGTCTTGACATGCAAAGTATTCCTGCAAAGTTTGGTGAAGATCTGAGTATGTAGTTTTTGACCTCATCTGGAACCTCCTATCTGAAAATTTGAAAATTCTTAAAAAATTCGTCCAAAATTTTGATGTCTCCAATCTCTTGTTTTGTACGTTTTTTCCACGTGTCTTGACATCCAATGTATCCCTGCAATGTTTGGTGAAGATCTGAGTATGTAGTTTTTGACCTTATCTGGAACCTCACATCTGAAAATTTGAAAATTCCTAAAAAATCCGTCCAAAATCTTGATGACCCCAATCTCTTGTTTTGTACGTTTTTTCCACGTGTCTTGACATCCAATGTATCCCTGCAAAGTTTGGTGAAGATCTGAGTATGTAGTTTTTGACCATATCTGGAACCTCCTATCTGAAAATTTGAAAATTCTTAAAAAATTCGTCCAAAATCTTGATGTCTCCAATCTCTTGTTTTGTACGTTTTTTCCACGTGTCTTGATATCCAATGTATCCCTGCAAAGTTTGGTGAAGATCTGAGTATGTCGTTTTTGACCTTATCTGGAACATCCTTTCTGAAAATTTGAAAATTGTTAAAAAATTCGTCCAAAATCTTGATGTCTCCAATCTCTTTTTTGTACGTTTTTTCCACGTGTCTTGACACATAATGTATCCATGCAAAGTTTGGTGAAGATCTGAGTATGTAGTTTTTGACCTTATATGGAACCTCCTATCTGAAAATTTGAAAATTCTTAAAAAATTCGTCCAAAATCTTGATGTCTCCAATCTCTTGTTTTGTACGTTTTTTCCACGTGTCTTGACATCCAATGTATCCCTGCAAAGTTTGGTGAAGATCTGAGTATGTAGTTTTTGACCTAATCTGGAACCTCCCATCTGAAAATTTGAAAATTCCTAAAAAATCCGTGCAAAATCTTGATGACCCCAATCTCTTGTTTTGTACGTTTTTTCCACGTGTCTTGACATCCAATGTATCCATGCAAAGTTTGGTGAAGATCTGAGTATGTCGTTTTTGACCTTATCTGGAACCTCCCATCTGAAAATTTGAAAATTCTTAAAAAATTCGTCGAAAATCTTGATGTCTCCAATCTCTTGTTTTGTACGTTTTTTCCACGTGTCTTGACATGCAAAGTATCCCTGCAACGTTTGGTGAAGATCTGAGTATGTAGTTTTTAACCTTATCTGGAACCTCCTATCTGAAAATTTGAAAATTCTTCAAAAATTCGTCGAAAATCTTGATGTCTCCAATCTCTTGTTTTGTACGTTTTTTCCACGTGTCTTGACATCCAATGTATCCCTGCAATGTTTTGTGGAGATCTGAGTATGTAGTTTTTGACCTTATCTGGGACCTCCTATCAGAAAATTTGAAAATTCTTCAAAAATTCGTCCAAAATCTTGATGTCTCCAATCTCTTGTTTTGTACGTTTTTTCCACGTGTCTCGACCTCCAATGTATCCCTGCAAACTTTGGTGAAGATCTGAGTATGTCGTTTTTGACCTTATCTGGAACATCCTTTCTGAAAATTTGAAAATTCTTAAAAAATTCGTCGAAAATCTTGATGTCTCCAATCTCTTGTTTTGTACGTTTTTTCCACGTGTCTTGACATCCAATGTATCCCTGCAAAGTTTGGTGAAGATCTGAGTATGTAGTTTTTGACCTTATATGGAACCTCCTTTCTGAAAATTTGAAAATTCTCAAAAAATTCGTCCATAATCTTGATGTCTCCAATCTCTTGTTTTGTACGTTTTTTCCACGTGTCTTGACATCCAATGTATCCCTGCAAAGTTTGGTGAAGATCTGAGTATGTAGTTTTTGACCTTATATGGAACCTCCTATCTGAAAATTTGAAAATTCTTAAAAAATTCGTCCAAAATCTTGATGTCACCAATCCTATGTTTTGTATGTTTTTTCCACGTGTCTTGACATCCAATGTATCCATGCAAAGTTTGGTGAAGATCTGAGTATGTCGTTTTTGACCTTATCTGGAACCTCCCATCTGAAAATTTGAAAATTCTTAAAAAATTCGTCGAAAATCTTGATGTCTCCGATCTCTTGTTTTGTACGTTTTTTCCACGTGTCTTGACATGCAAAGTATTCCTGCAAAGTTTGGTGAAGATCTGAGTATGTAGTTTTTGACCTTATATGGAACCTCCTATCTGAAAATTTGAAAATTCTTAAAAAATTCGTCCAAAATCTTGATGTCTCCAATCTCTTGTTTTGTACGTTTTTTCCACGTGTCTTGACATCCAATGTATCCCTGCAAAGTTTGGTGAAGATCTGAGTATGTAGTTTTTGACCTTATATGGAACCTCCCATCTGAAAATTTGAAAATTCTTAAAAAATTCGTCGAAAATCTTGATGTCTCCAATCTCTTGTTTTGTACGTTTTTTCCACGTGTCTTGACATGCAAAGTATCCCTGCAACGTTTGGTGAAGATCTGAGTATGTAGTTTTTGACCTTATCTGGAACCTCCTATCTGAAAATTTGAAAATTCTTCAAAAATTCGTCGAAAATCTTGATGTCTCCAATCTCTTGTTTTGTACGTTTTTTCCACGTGTCTTGACATCCAATGTATCCCTGCAATGTTTGGTGGAGATCTGAGTATGTAGTTTTTGACGTTATCTGGGACCTCCTATCAGAAAATTTGAAAATTCTTCAAAAATTCGTCGAAAATCTTGATGTCTCCAATCTCTTGTTTTGTACGTTTTTTCCACGTGTCTTGACATCCAATGTATCCCTGCAAAGTTTGGTGAAGATCTGAGTATGTAGTTTTTGACCTTATATGGAACCTCCTTTCTGAAAATTTGAAAATTCTCAAAAAATTCGTCCATAATCTTGATGTCTCCAATCTCTTGTTTTGTACGTTTTTTCCACGTGTCTTGACATCCAATGTATCCCTGCAAAGTTTGGTGAAGATCTGAGTATGTAGTTTTTGACCTTATATGGAACTTCCCATCTGAAAATTTGAAAATTCTTAAAAAATTCGACCAAAATCTTGATGTCTCCAATCTTTTGTTTTGTACGTTTTTTCCACGTGTCTTGACACATAATGTATCCATGCAAAGTTTGGTGAAGATCTGAGTATGTAGTTTTTGACCTTACATGGAACCTCCTATCTGAAAATTTGAAAATTCTTAAAAAATTCGTCCAAAATCTTGATGTCTCCAATCTCTTGTTTTGTACGTTTTTTCCACGTGTCTTGACATCCAATGTATCCCTGCAAAGTTTGGTGAAGATCTGAGTATGTAGTTTTTGACCTTATCTGGAACCTCCCATCAGAAAATTTGAAAATTCCTAAAAAATCCGTGCAAAATCTTGATGACCCCAATCTCTTGTTTTGTACGTTTTTTCCACGTGTCTTGACATCCAATGTATTCCTGCAATGTTTGGTGAAGATCTGAGTATGTAGTTTTTGACCTTATATGGAACCTCCTATCTGAAAATTTGAAAATTCTTAAAAAATTCGTCGAAAATCTTGATGTCTCCAATCTCTTGTTTTGTACGTTTTTTCCACGTGTCTTGACATGCAAAGTATCCCTGCAACGTTTGGTGAAGATCTGAGTATGTAGTTTTTGACCTTATCTGGAACCTCCTATCTGAAAATTTGAAAATTCCTAAAAAATCCGTGCAAAATCTTGATGACCCCAATCTCTTGTTTTGTACGTTTTTTCCACGTGTCTTGACATCCAATGTATTCCAGCAATGTTTGGTAAAGATCTGAGTATGTAGTTTTTGACCTTATATGGAACCTCCTATCTGAAAATTTGAAAATTCTTAAAAAATTCGTCGAAAATCTTGATGTCTCCAATCTCTTGTTTTGTACGTTTTATCCACGTGTCTTGACATGCAAAGTATCCCTGCAACGTTTGGTGAAGATCTGAGTATGTAGTTTTTGACCTTATCTGGAACCTCCCATCTGAAAATTTGAAAATTCCTAAAAAATCCGTCCAAAATCTTGATGACCCCAATCTCTTGTTTTGTACGTTTTTTCCACGTGTCTTGACATCCAATGTATCCCTGCAAAGTTTGGTGAAGATCTGAGTATGTAGTTTTTGACCATATCTGGAACCTCCTATCTGAAAATTTGAAAATTCTTAAAAAATTCGTCCAAAATCTTGATGTCTCCAATCTCTTGTTTTGTACGTTTTTTCCACGTGTCTTGATATCCAATGTATCCCTGCAAAGTTTGGTGAAGATCTGAGTATGTCGTTTTTGACCTTATCTGGAACATCCTTTCTGAAAATTTGAAAATTGTTAAAAAATTCGTCCAAAATCTTGATGTCTCCAATCTCTTTTTTGTACGTTTTTTCCACGTGTCTTGACATCCAATGTATCCCTGCAAAGTTTGGAGAAGATCTGAGTATGTAGTTTTTGACCTTATCTGGAACCTCCCATCTGAAAATTTGAAAATTCTTAAAAAATTCGACCAAAATCTTGATGTCTCCAATCTTTTGTTTTGTACGTTTTTTCCACGTGTCTTGACACATAATGTATCCATGCAAAGTTTGGTGAAGATCTGAGTATGTAGTTTTTGACCTTATATGGAACCTCCTATCTGAAAATTTGAAAATTCTTAAAAAATTCGTCCAAAATCTTGATGTCTCCAATCTCTTGTTTTGTACGTTTTTTCCACGTGTCTTGACATCCAATGTATCCCTGCAAAGTTTGGTGAAGATCTGAGTATGTAGTTTTTGACCTAATCTGGAACCTCCCATCTGAAAATTTGAAAATTCCTAAAAAATCCGTGCAAAATCTTGATGACCCCAATCTCTTGTTTTGTACGTTTTTTCCACGTGTCTTGACATCCAATGTATCCATGCAAAGTTTGGTGAAGATCTGAGTATGTCGTTTTTGACCTTATCTGGAACCTCCCATCTGAAAATTTGAAAATTCTTAAAAAATTCGTCGAAAATCTTGATGTCTCCAATCTCTTGTTTTGTACGTTTTTTCCACGTGTCTTGACATGCAAAGTATCCCTGCAACGTTTGGTGAAGATCTGAGTATGTAGTTTTTGACCTTATCTGGAACCTCCTATCTGAAAATTTGAAAATTCTTCAAAAATTCGTCGAAAATCTTGATGTCTCCAATCTCTTGTTTTGTACGTTTTTTCCACGTGTCTTGACATCCAATGTATCCCTGCAATGTTTGGTGGAGATCTGAGTATGTAGTTTTTGACCTTATCTGGGACCTCCTATCAGAAAATTTGAAAATTCTTCAAAAATTCGTCCAAAATCTTGATGTCTCCAATCTCTTGTTTTGTACGTTTTTTCCACGTGTCTCGACCTCCAATGTATCCCTGCAAACTTTGGTGAAGATCTGAGTATGTCGTTTTTGACCTTATCTGGAACATCCTTTCTGAAAATTTGAAAATTCTTAAAAAATTCGTCGAAAATCTTGATGTCTCCAATCTCTTGTTTTGTACGTTTTTTCCACGTGTCTTGACATCCAATGTATCCCTGCAAAGTTTGGTGAAGATCTGAGTATGTAGTTTTTGACCTTATATGGAACCTCCTTTCTGAAAATTTGAAAATTCTCAAAAAATTCGTCCATAATCTTGATGTCTCCAATCTCTTGTTTTGTACGTTTTTTCCACGTGTCTTGACATCCAATGTATCCCTGCAAAGTTTGGTGAAGATCTGAGTATGTAGTTTTTGACCTTATATGGAACCTCCTATCTGAAAATTTGAAAATTCTTAAAAAATTCGTCCAAAATCTTGATGTCACCAATCCTATGTTTTGTATGTTTTTTCCACGTGTCTTGACATCCAATGTATCCATGCAAAGTTTGGTGAAGATCTGAGTATGTCGTTTTTGACCTTATCTGGAACCTCCCATCTGAAAATTTGAAAATTCTTAAAAAATTCGTCGAAAATCTTGATGTCTCCGATCTCTTGTTTTGTACGTTTTTTCCACGTGTCTTGACATGCAAAGTATTCCTGCAAAGTTTGGTGAAGATCTGAGTATGTAGTTTTTGACCTTATATGGAACCTCCTATCTGAAAATTTGAAAATTCTTAAAAAATTCGTCCAAAATCTTGATGTCTCCAATCTCTTGTTTTGTACGTTTTTTCCACGTGTCTTGACATCCAATGTATCCCTGCAAAGTTTGGTGAAGATCTGAGTATGTAGTTTTTGACCTTATATGGAACCTCCCATCTGAAAATTTGAAAATTCTTAAAAAATTCGTCGAAAATCTTGATGTCTCCAATCTCTTGTTTTGTACGTTTTTTCCACGTGTCTTGACATGCAAAGTATCCCTGCAACGTTTGGTGAAGATCTGAGTATGTAGTTTTTGACCTTATCTGGGACCTCCTATCAGAAAATTTGAAAATTCTTCAAAAATTCGTCCAAAATCTTGATGTCTCCAATCTCTTGTTTTGTACGTTTTTTCCACGTGTCTCGACCTCCAATGTATCCCTGCAAAGTTTGGTGAACATCTGAGTATGTCGTTTTTGACCTTATCTGGAACATCCTTTCTGAAAATTTGAAAATTCTTAAAAAATTCGTCGAAAATCTTGATGTCTCCAATCTCTTGTTTTGTACGTTTTTTCCACGTGTCTTGACATCCAATGTATCCCTGCAAAGTTTGGTGAAGATCTGAGTATGTAGTTTTTGACCTTATATGGAACCTCCTTTCTGAAAATTTGAAAATTCTCAAAAAATTCGTCCATAATCTTGATGTCTCCAATCTCTTGTTTTGTACGTTTTTTCCACGTGTCTTGACATCCAATGTATCCCTGCAAAGTTTGGTGAAGATCTGAGTATGTAGTTTTTGACCTTATATGGAACTTCCCATCTGAAAATTTGAAAATTCTTAAAAAATTCGACCAAAATCTTGATGTCTCCAATCTTTTGTTTTGTACGTTTTTTCCACGTGTCTTGACACATAATGTATCCATGCAAAGTTTGGTGAAGATCTGAGTATGTAGTTTTTGACCTTATATGGAACCTCCTATCTGAAAATTTGAAAATTCTTAAAAAATTCGTCCAAAATCTTGATGACCCCAATCTCTTGTTTTGTACGTTTTTTCCACGTGTCTTGACATCCAATGTATTCCTGCAATGTTTGGTGAAGATCTGAGTATGTAGTTTTTGACCTTATATGGAACCTCCTATCTGAAAATTTGAAAATTCTTAAAAAATTCGTCGAAAATCTTGATGTCTCCAATCTCTTGTTTTGTACGTTTTTTCCACGTGTCTTGACATGCAAAGTATCCCTGCAACGTTTGGTGAAGATCTGAGTATGTAGTTTTTGACCTTATCTGGAACCTCCTATCTGAAAATTTGAAAATTCTTCAAAAATTCGTCGAAAATCTTGATGTCTCCAATCTCTTGTTTTGTACGTTTTTTCCACGTGTCTTGACATCCAATGTATTCCTGCAATGTTTGGTGAAGATCTGAGTATGTAGTTTTTGACCTTATATGGAACCTCCTATCTGAAAATTTGAAAATTCTTAAAAAATTCGTCGAAAATCTTGATGTCTCCAATCTCTTGTTTTGTACGTTTTATCCACGTGTCTTGACATGCAAAGTATCCCTGCAACGTTTGGTGAAGATCTGAGTATGTAGTTTTTGACCTTATCTGGAACCTCCTATCTGAAAATTTGAAAATTCTTAAAAAATTCGTCCAAAATCTTGAAGACCCCAATCTCTTGTTTTGTACGTTGTTTCCACGTGTCTTGACATCCAATGTATCCCTGCAAAGTTTGGTGAAGATCTGAGTATGTAGTTTTTGACCTTATATGGAACCTCCTTTCTGAAAATTTGAGAATTCTTAAAAAATTCGTCCAAAATCTTGATGTCTCCAATCTCTTGTTTTGTACGTTTTCTCCACGTGTCTTGACATCCAATGTATCCATGCAAAGTTTGGTGAAGATCTGAGTATGTCGTTTTTGACCTTATCTGGAACCTCCCATCCGAAAATTTGAAAATTCTTAAAAAATTCGTCGAAAATCTTGATGTCTCCAATCTCTTGTTTTGTACGTTTTTTCCACGTGTCTTGACATGCAAAGTATCCCTGCAACGTTTGGTGAAGATCTGAGTATGTCGTTTTTGACCTTATCTGGAACCTCCTATCTGAAAATTTGAAAATTCTTCAAAAATTCGTCGAAAATCTTGATGTCTCCAATCTCTTGCTTTGTACGTTTTTTCCACGTGTCTTGACATCCAATGTATCCCTGCAATGTTTGGTGGAGATCTGAGTATGTAGTTTTTGACCTTATCTGGAACCTCCTATCTGAAAATTTGAAAATTCTTCAAAAATTCGTCCAAAATCTTGATGTCTCCAATCTCTTGTTTTGTACGTTTTTTCCACGTGTCTCGACCTCCAATGTATCCCTGCAAAGTTAGTGAAGATCTGAGTATGTCGTTTTTGACCTTATCTGGAACATCCTTTCTGAAAATTTGAAAATTCTTAAAAAATTCGTCGAAAATCTTGATGTCTCCAATCTCTTGTTTTGTACGTTTTTTCCACGTGTCTTGACATCCAATGTATCCCTGCAAAGTTTGGTGAAGATCTGAGTATGTAGTTTTTGACCTTATATGGAACTTCCCATCTGAAAATTTGAAAATTCTTAAAAAATTCGACCAAAATCTTGATGTCTCCAATCTTTTGTTTTGTACGTTTTTTCCACGTGTCTTGACACATAATGTATCCATGCAAAGTTTGGTGAAGATCTGAGTATGTAGTTTTTGACCTTACATGGAACCTCCTATCTGAAAATTTGAAAATTCTTAAAAAATTCGTCCAAAATCTTGATGTCTCCAATCTCTTGTTTTGTACGTTTTTTCCACGTGTCTTGACATCCAATGTATCCCTGCAAAGTTTGGTGAAGATCTGAGTATGTAGTTTTTGACCTTATCTGGAACCTCCCATCAGAAAATTTGAAAATTCCTAAAAAATCCGTGCAAAATCTTGATGACCCCAATCTCTTGTTTTGTACGTTTTTTCCACGTGTCTTGACATCCAATGTATTCCTGCAATGTTTGGTGAAGATCTGAGTATGTAGTTTTTGACCTTATATGGAACCTCCTATCTGAAAATTTGAAAATTCTTAAAAAATTCGTCGAAAATCTTGATGTCTCCAATCTCTTGTTTTGTACGTTTTTTCCACGTGTCTTGACATGCAAAGTATCCCTGCAACGTTTGGTGAAGATCTGAGTATGTAGTTTTTGACCTTATCTGGAACCTCCTATCTGAAAATTTGAAAATTCCTAAAAAATCCGTGCAAAATCTTGATGACCCCAATCTCTTGTTTTGTACGTTTTTTCCACGTGTCTTGACATCCAATGTATTCCAGCAATGTTTGGTAAAGATCTGAGTATGTAGTTTTTGACCTTATATGGAACCTCCTATCTGAAAATTTGAAAATTCTTAAAAAATTCGTCGAAAATCTTGATGTCTCCAATCTCTTGTTTTGTACGTTTTATCCACGTGTCTTGACATGCAAAGTATCCCTGCAACGTTTGGTGAAGATCTGAGTATGTAGTTTTTGACCTTATCTGGAACCTCCCATCTGAAAATTTGAAAATTCCTAAAAAATCCGTCCAAAATCTTGATGACCCCAATCTCTTGTTTTGTACGTTTTTTCCACGTGTCTTGACATCCAATGTATCCCTGCAAAGTTTGGTGAAGATCTGAGTATGTAGTTTTTGACCATATCTGGAACCTCCTATCTGAAAATTTGAAAATTCTTAAAAAATTCGTCCAAAATCTTGATGTCTCCAATCTCTTGTTTTGTACGTTTTTTCCACGTGTCTTGATATCCAATGTATCCCTGCAAAGTTTGGTGAAGATCTGAGTATGTCGTTTTTGACCTTATCTGGAACATCCTTTCTGAAAATTTGAAAATTGTTAAAAAATTCGTCCAAAATCTTGATGTCTCCAATCTCTTTTTTGTACGTTTTTTCCACGTGTCTTGACATCCAATGTATCCCTGCAAAGTTTGGAGAAGATCTGAGTATGTAGTTTTTGACCTTATCTGGAACCTCCCATCTGAAAATTTGAAAATTCTTAAAAAATTCGACCAAAATCTTGATGTCTCCAATCTTTTGTTTTGTACGTTTTTTCCACGTGTCTTGACACATAATGTATCCATGCAAAGTTTGGTGAAGATCTGAGTATGTAGTTTTTGACCTTATATGGAACCTCCTATCTGAAAATTTGAAAATTCTTAAAAAATTCGTCCAAAATCTTGATGTCTCCAATCTCTTGTTTTGTACGTTTTTTCCACGTGTCTTGACATCCAATGTATCCCTGCAAAGTTTGGTGAAGATCTGAGTATGTAGTTTTTGACCTAATCTGGAACCTCCCATCTGAAAATTTGAAAATTCCTAAAAAATCCGTGCAAAATCTTGATGACCCCAATCTCTTGTTTTGTACGTTTTTTCCACGTGTCTTGACATCCAATGTATCCATGCAAAGTTTGGTGAAGATCTGAGTATGTCGTTTTTGACCTTATCTGGAACCTCCCATCTGAAAATTTGAAAATTCTTAAAAAATTCGTCGAAAATCTTGATGTCTCCAATCTCTTGTTTTGTACGTTTTTTCCACGTGTCTTGACATGCAAAGTATCCCTGCAACGTTTGGTGAAGATCTGAGTATGTAGTTTTTGACCTTATCTGGAACCTCCTATCTGAAAATTTGAAAATTCTTCAAAAATTCGTCGAAAATCTTGATGTCTCCAATCTCTTGTTTTGTACGTTTTTTCCACGTGTCTTGACATCCAATGTATCCCTGCAATGTTTGGTGGAGATCTGAGTATGTAGTTTTTGACCTTATCTGGGACCTCCTATCAGAAAATTTGAAAATTCTTCAAAAATTCGTCCAAAATCTTGATGTCTCCAATCTCTTGTTTTGTACGTTTTTTCCACGTGTCTCGACCTCCAATGTATCCCTGCAAACTTTGGTGAAGATCTGAGTATGTCGTTTTTGACCTTATCTGGAACATCCTTTCTGAAAATTTGAAAATTCTTAAAAAATTCGTCGAAAATCTTGATGTCTCCAATCTCTTGTTTTGTACGTTTTTTCCACGTGTCTTGACATCCAATGTATCCCTGCAAAGTTTGGTGAAGATCTGAGTATGTAGTTTTTGACCTTATATGGAACCTCCTTTCTGAAAATTTGAAAATTCTCAAAAAATTCGTCCATAATCTTGATGTCTCCAATCTCTTGTTTTGTACGTTTTTTCCACGTGTCTTGACATCCAATGTATCCCTGCAAAGTTTGGTGAAGATCTGAGTATGTAGTTTTTGACCTTATATGGAACCTCCTATCTGAAAATTTGAAAATTCTTAAAAAATTCGTCCAAAATCTTGATGTCACCAATCCTATGTTTTGTATGTTTTTTCCACGTGTCTTGACATCCAATGTATCCATGCAAAGTTTGGTGAAGATCTGAGTATGTCGTTTTTGACCTTATCTGGAACCTCCCATCTGAAAATTTGAAAATTCTTAAAAAATTCGTCGAAAATCTTGATGTCTCCGATCTCTTGTTTTGTACGTTTTTTCCACGTGTCTTGACATGCAAAGTATTCCTGCAAAGTTTGGTGAAGATCTGAGTATGTAGTTTTTGACCTTATATGGAACCTCCTATCTGAAAATTTGAAAATTCTTAAAAAATTCGTCCAAAATCTTGATGTCTCCAATCTCTTGTTTTGTACGTTTTTTCCACGTGTCTTGACATCCAATGTATCCCTGCAAAGTTTGGTGAAGATCTGAGTATGTAGTTTTTGACCTTATATGGAACCTCCCATCTGAAAATTTGAAAATTCTTAAAAAATTCGTCGAAAATCTTGATGTCTCCAATCTCTTGTTTTGTACGTTTTTTCCACGTGTCTTGACATGCAAAGTATCCCTGCAACGTTTGGTGAAGATCTGAGTATGTAGTTTTTGACCTTATCTGGGACCTCCTATCAGAAAATTTGAAAATTCTTCAAAAATTCGTCCAAAATCTTGATGTCTCCAATCTCTTGTTTTGTACGTTTTTTCCACGTGTCTCGACCTCCAATGTATCCCTGCAAAGTTTGGTGAACATCTGAGTATGTCGTTTTTGACCTTATCTGGAACATCCTTTCTGAAAATTTGAAAATTCTTAAAAAATTCGTCGAAAATCTTGATGTCTCCAATCTCTTGTTTTGTACGTTTTTTCCACGTGTCTTGACATCCAATGTATCCCTGCAAAGTTTGGTGAAGATCTGAGTATGTAGTTTTTGACCTTATATGGAACCTCCTTTCTGAAAATTTGAAAATTCTCAAAAAATTCGTCCATAATCTTGATGTCTCCAATCTCTTGTTTTGTACGTTTTTTCCACGTGTCTTGACATCCAATGTATCCCTGCAAAGTTTGGTGAAGATCTGAGTATGTAGTTTTTGACCTTATATGGAACTTCCCATCTGAAAATTTGAAAATTCTTAAAAAATTCGACCAAAATCTTGATGTCTCCAATCTTTTGTTTTGTACGTTTTTTCCACGTGTCTTGACACATAATGTATCCATGCAAAGTTTGGTGAAGATCTGAGTATGTAGTTTTTGACCTTATATGGAACCTCCTATCTGAAAATTTGAAAATTCTTAAAAAATTCGTCCAAAATCTTGATGACCCCAATCTCTTGTTTTGTACGTTTTTTCCACGTGTCTTGACATCCAATGTATTCCTGCAATGTTTGGTGAAGATCTGAGTATGTAGTTTTTGACCTTATATGGAACCTCCTATCTGAAAATTTGAAAATTCTTAAAAAATTCGTCGAAAATCTTGATGTCTCCAATCTCTTGTTTTGTACGTTTTTTCCACGTGTCTTGACATGCAAAGTATCCCTGCAACGTTTGGTGAAGATCTGAGTATGTAGTTTTTGACCTTATCTGGAACCTCCTATCTGAAAATTTGAAAATTCTTCAAAAATTCGTCGAAAATCTTGATGTCTCCAATCTCTTGTTTTGTACGTTTTTTCCACGTGTCTTGACATCCAATGTATTCCTGCAATGTTTGGTGAAGATCTGAGTATGTAGTTTTTGACCTTATATGGAACCTCCTATCTGAAAATTTGAAAATTCTTAAAAAATTCGTCGAAAATCTTGATGTCTCCAATCTCTTGTTTTGTACGTTTTATCCACGTGTCTTGACATGCAAAGTATCCCTGCAACGTTTGGTGAAGATCTGAGTATGTAGTTTTTGACCTTATCTGGAACCTCCTATCTGAAAATTTGAAAATTCTTAAAAAATTCGTCCAAAATCTTGAAGACCCCAATCTCTTGTTTTGTACGTTGTTTCCACGTGTCTTGACATCCAATGTATCCCTGCAAAGTTTGGTGAAGATCTGAGTATGTAGTTTTTGACCTTATATGGAACCTCCTTTCTGAAAATTTGAGAATTCTTAAAAAATTCGTCCAAAATCTTGATGTCTCCAATCTCTTGTTTTGTACGTTTTCTCCACGTGTCTTGACATCCAATGTATCCATGCAAAGTTTGGTGAAGATCTGAGTATGTCGTTTTTGACCTTATCTGGAACCTCCCATCCGAAAATTTGAAAATTCTTAAAAAATTCGTCGAAAATCTTGATGTCTCCAATCTCTTGTTTTGTACGTTTTTTCCACGTGTCTTGACATGCAAAGTATCCCTGCAACGTTTGGTGAAGATCTGAGTATGTCGTTTTTGACCTTATCTGGAACCTCCTATCTGAAAATTTGAAAATTCTTCAAAAATTCGTCGAAAATCTTGATGTCTCCAATCTCTTGCTTTGTACGTTTTTTCCACGTGTCTTGACATCCAATGTATCCCTGCAATGTTTGGTGGAGATCTGAGTATGTAGTTTTTGACCTTATCTGGAACCTCCTATCTGAAAATTTGAAAATTCTTCAAAAATTCGTCCAAAATCTTGATGTCTCCAATCTCTTGTTTTGTACGTTTTTTCCACGTGTCTCGACCTCCAATGTATCCCTGCAAAGTTAGTGAAGATCTGAGTATGTCGTTTTTGACCTTATCTGGAACATCCTTTCTGAAAATTTGAAAATTCTTAAAAAATTCGTCGAAAATCTTGATGTCTCCAATCTCTTGTTTTGTACGTTTTTTCCACGTTTCTTGACATCCAATGTATCCCTGCAAAGTTTGGTGAAGATCTGAGTATGTAGTTTTTGACCTTATATGGAACCTCCTTTCTGAAAATTTGAAAATTCTCAAAAAATTCGTCCATAATCTTGATGTCTCCAATCTCTTTTTTGTACGTTTTTTCCACGTGTCTTGACATCCAATGTATCCCTGCAAAGTTTGGTGAAGATCTGAGTATGTAGTTTTTGACCTTATCTGGAACCTCCCATCTGAAAATTTGGAAATTCTTAAAAAATTCGTCCAAAATCTTGATGTCTCCAATCTCTTGTTTTGTACGTTTTTTCCACGTGTCTTGACATCCAATGTATCCCTGCAAAGTTTGGTGAAGATCTGAGTATGTAGTTTTTGACCTTATCTGGAACCTCCCATCTGAAAATTTGAAAATTCCTAAAAAATCCGTGCAAAATCTTGATGACCCCAATCTCTTGTTTTGTACGTTTTTTCCACGTGTCTTGACATCCAATGTATTCCTGCAATGTTTGGTGAAGATCTGAGTATGTAGTTTTTGACCTTATATGGAACCTCCTATCTGAAAATTTGAAAATTCTTAAAAAATTCGACCAAAATCTTGATGTTCCGAATCCTATGTTTTGTATGTTTTTTCCACGTGTCTTGACATCCAATGTATCCATGCAAAGTTTGGTGAAGATCTGAGTATGTAGTTTTTGACCTTATATTGAACCTCCCATCTGAAAATTTGAAAATTCTTAAAAAATTCGTCCAAAATCTTGATGACCCCAATCTCTTGTTTTGTACGTTTTTTCCACGTGTCTTGACATCCAAAGTATCCCTGCAAAGTTTGGTGAAGATCTGAGTATGTAGTTTTTGACCTTATATGGAACCTCCTTTCTGAAAATTTGAGAATTCTTAAAAAATTCGTCCAAAATCTTGATGTCTCCAATCTCTTGTTTTGTACGTTTTTTCCACGTGTCTTGACATCCAATGTATCCATGCAAAGTTTGGTGAAGATCTGAGTATGTCGTTTTTGACCTTATCTGGAACCTCCCATCTGAAAATTTGAAAATTCTTAAAAAATTCGTCGAAAATCTTGATGTCTCCAATCTTTTGTTTTGTACGTTTTTTCCACGTGTCTTGACATGCAAAGTATCCCTGCAACGTTTGGTGAAGATCTGAGTATGTAGTTTTTGACCTTATCTGGAACCTCCTATCTGAAAATTTGAAAATTCTTCAAAAATTCGTCGAAAATCTTGATGTCTCCAATCTCTTGTTTTGTACGTTTTTTCCACGTGTCTTGACATCCAATGTATTCCTGCAATGTTTGGTGGAGATCTGAGTATGTAGTTTTAGACCTTATCTGGAACCTCCTATCTGAAAATTTGAAAATTCTTCAAAAATTCGTCCAAAATCTTGATGTCTCCAATCTCTTGTTTTGTACGTTTTTTCCACGTGTCTCGACCTCCAATGGATCCCTGCAAAGTTTGGTGAAGATCTGAGTATGTCGTTTTTGACCTTATCTGGAACATCCTTTCTGAAAATTTGAAAATTCTTAAAAAATTCGTCGAAAATCTTGATGTCTCCAATCTCTTGTTTTGTACGTTTTTTCCACGTGTCTTGACATCCAATGTATCCCTGCAAAGTTTGGTGAAGATCTGAGTATGTAGTTTTTGACCTTATATGGAACCTCCTATCTGAAAATTTGAAAATTCTTAAAAAATTCGTCCAAAATCTTGATGTCTCCAATCTCTTGTTTTGTACGTTTTTTCCACGTGTCTCGACCTCCAATGGATCCCTGCAAAGTTTGGTGAAGATCTGAGTATGTCGTTTTTGACCTTATCTGGAACCTCCCATCTGAAAATTTGAAAATTCTTAAAAAATTCGTCGAAAATCTTGATGTCTCCGATCTCTTGTTTTGTACGTTTTTTCCACGTGTCTTGACATGCAAAGTATTCCTGCAAAGTTTGGTGAAGATCTGAGTATGTCGTTTTTGACCTCATCTGGAACCTCCCATCTGAAAATTTGAAAATTCTTAAAAAATTCGTCGAAAATCTTGATGTCTCCAATCTTTTGTTTTGTACGTTTTTTCCACGTGTCTTGACATGCAAAGTATCCCTGCAACGTTTGGTGAAGATCTGAGTATGTAGTTTTTGACCTTATCTGGAACCTCCTATCTGAAAATTTGAAAATTCTTCAAAAATTCGTCGAAAATCTTGATGTCTCCAATCTCTTGTTTTGTACGTTTTTTCCACGTGTCTTGACATCCAATGTATTCCTGCAATGTTTGGTGGAGATCTGAGTATGTAGTTTTAGACCTTATCTGGAACCTCCTATCTGAAAATTTGAAAATTCTTCAAACATTCGTCCAAAATCTTGATGTCTCCAATCTCTTGTTTTGTACGTTTTTTCCACGTGTCTCGACCTCCAATGGATCCCTGCAAAGTTTGGTGAAGATCTGAGTATGTCGTTTTTGACCTTATCTGGAACATCCTTTCTGAAAATTTGAAAATTCTTAAAAAATTCGTCGAAAATCTTGATGTCTCCAATCTCTTGTTTTGTACGTTTTTTCCACGTGTCTTGACATCCAATGTATCCCTGCAAAGTTTGGTGAAGATCTGAGTATGTAGTTTTTGACCTTATATGGAACCTCCTATCTGAAAATTTGAAAATTCTTAAAAAATTCGTCCAAAATCTTGATGTCTCCAATCTCTTGTTTTGTACGTTTTTTCCACGTGTCTCGACCTCCAATGGATCCCTGCAAAGTTTGGTGAAGATCTGAGTATGTCGTTTTTGACCTTATCTGGAACCTCCCATCTGAAAATTTGAAAATTCTTAAAAAATTCGTCGAAAATCTTGATGTCTCCGATCTCTTGTTTTGTACGTTTTTTCCACGTGTCTTGACATGCAAAGTATTCCTGCAAAGTTTGGTGAAGATCTGAGTATGTAGTTTTCGACCTCATCTGGAACCTCCTATCTGAAAATTTGAAAATTCTTAAAAAATTCGTCCAAAATCTTGATGTCTCCAATCTCTTGTTTTGTACGTTTTTTCCACGTGTCTTGACATCCAATGTATCCCTGCAATGTTTGGTGAAGATCTGAGTATGTAGTTTTTGACCTTATCTGGAACCTCCCATCTGAAAATTTGAAAATTCCTAAAAAATCCTTCCAAAATCTTGATGACCCCAATCTCTTGTTTTGTACTTTTTTTCCACGTGTCTCGACCTCCAATGTATCCCTGCAAAGTTTGGTGAAGATCTGAGTATGTAGTTTTTGACCTTATATGGAACCTCCTATCTGAAAATTTGAAAATTCTTAAAAAATTCGTCCAAAATCTTGATGTCACCAATCCTATGTTTTGTATGTTTTTTCCACGTGTCTTGACATCCAATGTATTAATGCAAAGTTTGGTGAAGATCTGAGTATGTCGTTTTTGACCTTATCTGGAACCTCCCATCTGAAAATTTGAAAATTCTTAAAAAATTCGTCGAAAATCTTGATGTCTCCGATCTCTTGTTTTGTACGTTTTTTCCACGTGTCTTGACATGCAAAGTATTCCTGCAAAGTTTGGTGAAGATCTGAGTATGTAGTTTTTGACCTCATCTGGAACCTCCTATCTGAAAATTTGAAAATTCTTAAAAAATTCGTCCAAAATTTTGATGTCTCCAATCTCTTGTTTTGTACGTTTTTTCCACGTGTCTTGACATCCAATGTATCCCTGCAATGTTTGGTGAAGATCTGAGTATGTAGTTTTTGACCTTATCTGGAACCTCCCATCTGAAAATTTGAAAATTCCTAAAAAATCCGTCCAAAATCTTGATGACCCCAATCTCTTGTTTTGTACGTTTTTTCCACGTGTCTTGACATCCAATGTATCCCTGCAAAGTTTGGTGAAGATCTGAGTATGTAGTTTTTGACCTTATCTGGAACCTCCTATCTGAAAATTTGAAAATTCTTAAAAAATTCGTCCAAAATCTTGATGTCTCCAATCTCTTGTTTTGTACGTTTTTTCCACGTGTCTTGATATCCAATGTATCCCTGCAAAGTTTGGTGAAGATCTGAGTATGTAGTTTTTGACCTTATCTGGAACCTCCTATCTGAAAATTTGAAAATTCTTCAAAAATTCGTCGAAAATCTTGATGTCTCCAATCTCTTGTTTTGTACGTTTTTTCCACGTGTCTTGACATCCAATGTATTCCTGCAATGTTTGGTGGAGATCTGAGTATGTAGTTTTAGACCTTATCTGGAACCTCCTATCTGAAAATTTGAAAATTCTTCAAAAATTCGTCCAAAATCTTGATGTCTCCAATCTCTTGTTTTGTACGTTTTTTCCACGTGTCTCGACCTCCAATGGATCCCTGCAAAGTTTGGTGAAGATCTGAGTATGTCGTTTTTGACCTTATCTGGAACATCCTTTCTGAAAATTTGAAAATTCTTAAAAAATTCGTCGAAAATCTTGATGTCTCCAATCTCTTGTTTTGTACGTTTTTTCCACGTGTCTTGACATCCAATGTATCCCTGCAAAGTTTGGTGAAGATCTGAGTATGTAGTTTTTGACCTTATATGGAACCTCCTATCTGAAAATTTGAAAATTCTTAAAAAATTCGTCCAAAATCTTGATGTCTCCAATCTCTTGTTTTGTACGTTTTTTCCACGTGTCTCGACCTCCAATGGATCCCTGCAAAGTTTGGTGAAGATCTGAGTATGTCGTTTTTGACCTTATCTGGAACCTCCCATCTGAAAATTTGAAAATTCTTAAAAAATTCGTCGAAAATCTTGATGTCTCCGATCTCTTGTTTTGTACGTTTTTTCCACGTGTCTTGACATGCAAAGTATTCCTGCAAAGTTTGGTGAAGATCTGAGTATGTAGTTTTTGACCTCATCTGGAACCTCCTATCTGAAAATTTGAAAATTCTTAAAAAATTCGTCCAAAATCTTGATGTCTCCAATCTCTTGTTTTGTACGTTTTTTCCACGTGTCTTGACATCCAATGTATCCCTGCAATGTTTGGTGAAGATCTGAGTATGTAGTTTTTGACCTTATCTTTAACCTCCCATCTGAAAATTTGAAAATTCCTAAAAAATCCGTCCAAAATCTTGATGACCCCAATGTCTTGTTTTGTACTTTTTTTCCACGTGTCTCGACCTCCAATGTATCCCTGCAAAGTTTGGTGAAGATCTGAGTATGTAGTTTTTGACCTTATATGGAACCTCCTATCTGAAAATTTGAAAATTCTTAAAAAATTCGTCCAAAATCTTGATGTCACCAATCCTATGTTTTGTATGTTTTTTCCACGTGTCTTGACATCCAATGTATCCATGCAAAGTTTGGTGAAGATCTGAGTATGTCGTTTTTGACCTTATGTGGAACCTCCCATCTGAAAATTTGAAAATTCTTAAAAAATTCGTCGAAAATCTTGATGTCTCCGATCTCTTGTTTTGTACGTTTTTTCCACGTGTCTTGACATGCAAAGTATTCCTGCAAAGATTGGTGAAGATCTGAGTATGTAGTTTTTGACCTCATCTGGAACCTCCTATCTGAAAATTTGAAAATTCTTAAAAAATTCGTCCAAAATTTTGATGTCTCCAATCTCTTGTTTTGTACGTTTTTTCCACGTGTCTTGACATCCAATGTATCCCTGCAATGTTTGGTGAAGATCTGAGTATGTAGTTTTTGACCTTATCTGGAACCTCCCATCTGAAAATTTGAAAATTCCTAAAAAATCCGTCCAAAATCTTGATGACCCCAATCTCTTGTTTTGTAAGTTTTTTCCACGTGTCTTGACATCCAATGTATCCCTGCAAAGTTTGGTGAAGATCTGAGTATGTAGTTTTTGACCTTATCTGGAACCTCCTATCTGAAAATTTGAAAATTCTTAAAAAATTCTTCCAAAATCTTGATGTCTCCAATCTCTTGTTTTGTACGTTTTTTCCACGTGTCTTGATATCCAATGTATCCCTGCAAAGTTTAGTGAAGATCTGAGTATGTAGTTTTTGACCTTATCTGGAACCTCCTATCTGAAAATTTGAAAATTCTTCAAAAATTCGTCGAAAATCTTGATGTCTCCAATCTCTTGTTTTGTACGTTTTTTCCACGTGTCTTGACATCCAATGTATTCCTGCAATGTTTGGTGGAGATCTGAGTATGTAGTTTTAGACCTTATCTGGAACCTCCTATCTGAAAATTTGAAAATTCTTCAAAAATTCGTCCAAAATCTTGATGTCTCCAATCTCTTGTTTTGTACGTTTTTTCCACGTGTCTCGACCTCCAATGGATCCCTGCAAAGTTTGGTGAAGATCTGAGTATGTCGTTTTTGACCTTATCTGGAACATCCTTTCTGAAAATTTGA
Organism: Lepisma saccharinum; assembly: GCF_977018435.1. Taxonomy (NCBI): domain Eukaryota; kingdom Metazoa; phylum Arthropoda; class Insecta; order Zygentoma; family Lepismatidae; genus Lepisma; species Lepisma saccharinum. The sequence continues at coordinate 539,420 of NW_028142961.1, read as the reverse complement.
AAATATTTAAAAAATTCGTCGAAAATCTTGATGTCTCCAATCTCTTGTTTTGTACGTTTTTTGCACGTGTCTTGACATCCAATGTATCCCTGCAAAGTTTGGTGAAGATCTGAGTATGTAGTTTTTGACCTTATATGGAACCTCCTATCTGAAAATTTGAAAATTCTTAAAAAATTCGTCCAAAATCTTGATGTCTCCAATCTCTTGTTTTGTACGTTTTTTCCACGTGTCTCGACCTCCAATGGATCCCTGCAAAGTTTGGTGAAGATCTGAGTATGTCGTTTTTGACCTTATCTGGAACCTCCTATATGAAAATTTGAAAATTCTTAAAAAATTCGTCCAAAATCTTGATGTCTCCAATCTCTTGTTTTGTACGTTTTTTCCACGTGTCTTGATATCCAATGTATCCCTGCAAAGTTTGGTGAAGATCTGAGTATGTCGTTTTTGACCTTATCTGGAACATCCTTTCTGAAAATTTGAAAATTGTTAAAAAATTCGTCCAAAATCTTGATGTCTCCAATCTCTTTTTTGTACGTTTTTTCCACGTGTCTTGACATCCAATGTATCATTGCAAAGTTTGGTGAAGATCTGAGTATGTAGTTTTTGACCTTATCTGGAACCTCCCATCTGAAAATTTGAAAATTCTTAAAAAATTCGACCAAAATCTTGATGTCTCCAATCTTTTGTTTTGTACGTTTTTTCCACGTGTCTTGACATGCAAAGTATTCCTGCAAAGTTTGGTGAAGATCTGAGTATGTAGTTTTTGACCTCATCTGGAACCTCCTATCTGAAAATTTGAAAATTCTTAAAAAATTAGTCCAAAATCTTGATGTCTCCAATCTCTTGTTTTGTACGTTTTTTCCACGTGTCTTGACATCCAATGTATCCCTGCAATGTTTGGTGAAGATCTGAGTATGTAGTTTTTGACCTTATCTGGAACCTCCCATCTGAAAATTTGAAAATTCTTCAAAAATTCGTCGAAAATCTTGATGTCTCCAATCTCTTGTTTTGTACGTTTTTTCCACGTGTCTTGACACATAATGTATCCATGCAAAGTTTGGTGAAGATCTGAGTATGTAGTTTTTGACCTTATCTGGAACATCCTTTCTGAAAATTTGAAAATTGTTAAAAAATTCGTCCAAAATCTTGATGTCTCCAATCTCTTTTTTGTACGTTTTTTCCACGTGTCTTGACATCCAATGTATCCCTGCAAAGTTTGGTGAAGATCTGAGTATGTAGTTTTTGACCTTATCTGGAACCTCCCATCTGAAAATTTGAAAATTCTTAAAAAATTGGACCAAAATCTTGATGTCTCCAATCTTTTGTTTTGTACGTTTTTTCCACGTGTCTTGACACATAATGTATCCATGCAAAGTTTGGTGAAGATCTGAGTATGTAGTTTTTGACCTTATATGGAACCTCCTATCTGAAAATTTGAAAATTCTTAAAAAATTCGTCCAAAATCTTGATGTCTCCAATCTCTTGTTTTGTACGTTTTTTCCACGTGTCTTGACATCCAATGTATCCCTGCAAAGTTTGGTGAAGATCTGAGTATGTAGTTTTTGACCTTATCTGGAACCTCCCATCTGAAAATTTGAAAATTCCTAAAAAATCCGTGCAAAATCTTGATGACCCCAATCTCTTGTTTTGTACGTTTTTTCCACGTGTCTTGACATCCAATGTATCCATGCAAAGTTTGGTGAAGATCTGAGTATGTCGTTTTTGACCTTATCTGGAACCTCCCATCTGAAAATTTGAAAATTCTTAAAAAATTCGTCCAAAATCTTGATGTCTCCAATCTCTTGTTTTGTACGTTTTTTCCACGTGTCTTGACATGCAAAGTATCCCTGCAACGTTTGGTGAAGATCTGAGTATGTAGTTTTTGACCTTATCTGGAACCTCCTATCTGAAAATTTGAAAATTCTTCAAAAATTCGTCGAAAATCTTGATGTCTCCAATCTCTTGTTTTGTACGTTTTTTCCACGTGTCTTGACATCCAATGTATCCCTGCAATGTTTGGTGGAGATCTGAGTATGTAGTTTTTGACCTTATCTGGGACCTCCTATCAGAAAATTTGAAAATTCTTCAAAAATTCGTCCAAAATCTTGATGTCTCCAATCTCTTGTTTTGTACGTTTTTTCCACGTGTCTCGACCTCCAATGTATCCCTGCAAAGTTTGGTGAAGATCTGAGTATGTCGTTTTTGACCTTATCTGGAACATCCTTTCTGAAAATTTGAAAATTCTTAAAAAATTCGTCGAAAATCTTGATGTCTCCAATCTCTTGTTTTGTACGTTTTTTCCACGTGTCTTGACATCCAATGTATCCCTGCAAAGTTTGGTGAAGATCTGAGTATGTAGTTTTTGACCTTATATGGAACCTCCTTTCTGAAAATTTGAAAATTCTCAAAAAATTCGTCCATAATCTTGATGTCTCCAATCTCTTGTTTTGTACGTTTTTTCCACGTGTCTTGACATCCAATGTATCCCTGCAAAGTTTGGTGAAGATCTGAGTATGTAGTTTTTGACCTTATATGGAACCTCCTATCTGAAAATTTGAAAATTCTTAAAAAATTCGTCCAAAATCTTGATGTCACCAATCCTATGTTTTGTATGTTTTTTCCACGTGTCTTGACATCCAATGTATCCATGCAAAGTTTGGTGAAGATCTGAGTATGTCGTTTTTGACCTTATCTGGAACCTCCCATCTGAAAATTTGAAAATTCTTAAAAAATTCGTCGAAAATCTTGATGTCTCCGATCTCTTGTTTTGTACGTTTTTTCCACGTGTCTTGACATGCAAAGTATTCCTGCAAAGTTTGGTGAAGATCTGAGTATGTAGTTTTTGACCTTATATGGAACCTCCCATCTGAAAATTTGAAAATTCTTAAAAAATTCGTCCAAAATCTTGATGTCTCCAATCTCTTGTTTTGTACGTTTTTTCCACGTGTCTTGACATCCAATGTATCACTGCAAAGTTTGGTGAAGATCTGAGTATGTAGTTTTTGACCTTATCTGGAACCTCCCATCTGAAAATTTGAAAATTCCTAAAAAATCCGTGCAAAATCTTGATGACCCCAATCTCTTGTTTTGTACGTTTTTTCCACGTGTCTTGACATCCAATGTATCCATGCAAAGTTTGGTGAAGATCTGAGTATGTCGTTTTTGACCTTATCTGGAACCTCCCATCTGAAAATTTGAAAATTCTTAAAAAATTCGTCGAAAATCTTGATGTCTCCAATCTCTTGTTTTGTACGTTTTTTCCACGTGTCTTGACATGCAAAGTATCCCTGCAACGTTTGGTGAAGATCTGAGTATGTAGTTTTTGACCTTATCTGGAACCTCCTATCTGAAAATTTGAAAATTCTTCAAAAATTCGTCGAAAATCTTGATGTCTCCAATCTCTTGTTTTGTACGTTTTTTCCACGTGTCTTGACATCCAATGTATCCCTGCAATGTTTGGTGGAGTTCTGAGTATGTAGTTTTTGACCTTATCTGGGACCTCCTATCAGAAAATTTGAAAATTCTTCAAAAATTCGTCCAAAATCTTGATGTCTCCAATCTCTTGTTTTGTACGTTTTTTCCACGTGTCTCGACCTCCAATGTATCCCTGCAAAGTTTGGTGAAGATCTGAGTATGTCGTTTTTGACCTTATCTGGAACATCCTTTCTGAAAATTTGAAAATTCTTAAAAAATTCGTCGAAAATCTTGATGTCTCCAATCTCTTGTTTTGTACGTTTTTTCCACGTGTCTTGACATCCAATGTATCCCTGCAAAGTTTGGTGAAGATCTGAGTATGTAGTTTTTGACCTTATATGGAACCTCCTTTCTGAAAATTTGAAAATTCTCAAAAAATTCGTCCATAATCTTGATGTCTCCAATCTCTTGTTTTGTACGTTTTTTCCACGTGTCTTGACATCCAATGTATCCCTGCAAAGTTTGGTGAAGATCTGAGTATGTAGTTTTTGACCTTATCTGGAACCTCCCATCTGAAAATTTGAAAATTCTTAAAAAATTCGACCAAAATCTTGATGTCTCCAATCTTTTGTTTTGTACGTTTTTTCCACGTGTCTTGACACATAATGTATCCATGCAAAGTTTGGTGAAGATCTGAGTATGTAGTTTTTGACCTTATATGGAACCTCCTATCTGAAAATTTGAAAATTCTTAAAAAATTCGTCCAAAATCTTGATGTCTCCAATCTCTTGTTTTGTACGTTTTTTCCACGTGTCTTGACATCCAATGTATCCCTGCAAAGTTTGGTGAAGATCTGAGTATGTAGTTTTTGACCTTATCTGGAACCTCCCATCTGAAAATTTGAAAATTCCTAAAAAATCCGTGCAAAATCTTGATGACCCCAATCTCTTGTTTTGTACGTTTTTTCCACGTGTCTTGACATCCAATGTATTCCTGCAATGTTTGGTGAAGATCTGAGTATGTAGTTTTTGACCTTATATGGAACCTCCTATCTGAAAATTTGAAAATTCTTAAAAAATTCGTCGAAAATCTTGATGTCTCCAATCTCTTGTTTTGTACGTTTTTTCCACGTGTCTTGACATGCAAAGTATCCCTGCAACGTTTGGTGAAGATCTGAGTATGTAGTTTTTGACCTTATCTGGAACCTCCTATCTGAAAATTTGAAAATTCTTCAAAAATTCGTCGAAAATCTTGATGTCTCCAATCTCTTGTTTTGTACGTTTTTTCCACGTGTCTTGACATCCAATGTATTCCTGCAATGTTTGGTGAAGATCTGAGTATGTAGTTTTTGACCTTATATGGAACCTCCTATCTGAAAATTTGAAAATTCTTAAAAAATTCGTCGAAAATCTTGATGTCTCCAATCTCTTGTTTTGTACGTTTTTTCCACGTGTCTTGACATGCAAAGTATCCCTGCAACGTTTGGTGAAGATCTGAGTATGTAGTTTTTGACCTTATCTGGAACCTCCTATCTGAAAATTTGAAAATTCTTAAAAAATTCGTCCAAAATCTTGAAGACCCCAATCTCTTGTTTTGTACGTTTTTTCCACGTGTCTTGACATCCAATGTATCCCTGCAAAGTTTGGTGAAGATCTGAGTATGTAGTTTTTGACCTTATATGGAACCTCCTTTCTGAAAATTTGAGAATTCTTAAAAAATTCGTCCAAAATCTTGATGTCTCCAATCTCTTGTTTTGTACGTTTTTTCCACGTGTCTTGACATCCAATGTATCCATGCAAAGTTTGGTGAAGATCTGAGTATGTCGTTTTTGACCTTATCTGGAACCTCCCATCCGAAAATTTGAAAATTCTTAAAAAATTCGTCGAAAATCTTGATGTCTCCAATCTCTTGTTTTGTACGTTTTTTCCACGTGTCTTGACATGCAAAGTATCCCTGCAACGTTTGGTGAAGATCTGAGTATGTAGTTTTTGACCTTATCTGGAACCTCCTATCTGAAAATTTGAAAATTCTTCAAAAATTCGACGAAAATCTTGATGTCTCCAATCTCTTGCTTTGTACGTTTTTTCCACGTGTCTCGACCTCCAATGTATCCCTGCAAAGTTAGTGAAGATCTGAGTATGTCGTTTTTGACCTTATCTGGAACATCCTTTCTGAAAATTTGAAAATTCTTAAAAAATTCGTCGAAAATCTTGATGTCTCCAATCTCTTGTTTTGTACGTTTTTTCCACGTTTCTTGACATCCAATGTATCCCTGCAAAGTTTGGTGAAGATCTGAGTATGTAGTTTTTGACCTTATATGGAACCTCCTTTCTGAAAATTTGAAAATTCTCAAAAAATTCGTCCATAATCTTGATGTCTCCAATCTCTTGTTTTGTACGTTTTTTCCACGTGTCTTGACATCCAATGTATCCCTGCAAAGTTTGGTGAAGATCTGAGTATGTAGTTTTTGACCTTATATGGAACCTCCTATCTGAAAATTTGAAAATTCTTAAAAAATTCGTCCAAAATCTTGATGTCACCAATCCTATGTTTTGTATGTTTTTTCCACGTGTCTTGACATCCAATGTATCCATGCAAAGTTTGGTGAAGATCTGAGTATGTCGTTTTTGACCTTATCTGGAACCTCCCATCTGAAAATTTGAAAATTCTTAAAAAATTCGTCGAAAATCTTGATGTCTCCGATCTCTTGTTTTGTACGTTTTTTCCACGTGTCTTGACATGCAAAGTATTCCTGCAAAGTTTGGTGAAGATCTGAGTATGTAGTTTTTGACCTCATCTGGAACCTCCTATCTGAAAATTTGAAAATTCTTAAAAAATTCGTCCAAAATTTTGATGTCTCCAATCTCTTGTTTTGTACGTTTTTTCCACGTGTCTTGACATCCAATGTATCCCTGCAATGTTTGGTGAAGATCTGAGTATGTAGTTTTTGACCTTATCTGGAACCTCCCATCTGAAAATTTGAAAATTCCTAAAAAATCCGTCCAAAATCTTGATGACCCCAATCTCTTGTTTTGTACGTTTTTTCCACGTGTCTTGACATCCAATGTATCCCTGCAAAGTTTGGTGAAGATCTGAGTATGTAGTTTTTGACCTTATCTGGAACCTCCTATCTGAAAATTTGAAAATTCTTAAAAAATTCGTCCAAAATCTTGATGTCTCCAATCTCTTGTTTTGTACGTTTTTTCCACGTGTCTTGATATCCAATGTATCCCTGCAAAGTTTGGTGAAGATCTGAGTATGTCGTTTTTGACCTTATCTGGAACATCCTTTCTGAAAATTTGAAAATTGTTAAAAAATTCGTCCAAAATCTTGATGTCTCCAATCTCTTTTTTGTACGTTTTTTCCACGTGTCTTGGCATCCAATGTATCCCTGCAAAGTTTGGTGAAGATCTGAGTATGTAGTTTTTGACCTTATCTGGAACCTCCCATCTGAAAATTTGAAAATTCTTAAAAAATTCGACCAAAATCTTGATGTCTCCAATCTTTTGTTTTGTACGTTTTTTCCACGTGTCTTGACACATAATGTATCCATGCAAAGTTTGGTGAAGATCTGAGTATGTAGTTTTTGACCTTATCTGGAACCTCCTTTCTGAAAATTTGAAAATTCTTAAAAAATTCGTCCAAAATCTTGATGTCTCCAATCTCTTGTTTTGTACGTTTTTTCCACGTGTCTTGACATCCAATGTATTCCTGCAATGTTTGGTGAAGATCTGAGTATGTAGTTTTTGACCTTCTATGGAACCTCCTATCTGAAAATTTGAAAATTCTTAAAAAATTCGACCAAAATCTTGATGTTCCGAATCCTATGTTTTGTATGTTTTTTCCACGTGTCTTGACATCCAATGTATCCCTGCAAAGTTTGGTGAAGATCTGAGTATGTAGTTTTTGACCTTATCTGGAACCTCCCATCTGAAAATTTGAAAATTCCTAAAAAATCCGTGCAAAATCTTGATGACCCCAATCTCTTGTTTTGTACGTTTTTTCCACGTGTCTTGACATCCAATGTATCCATGCAAAGTTTGGTGAAGATCTGAGTATGTCGTTTTTGACCTTATCTGGAACCTCCCATCTGAAAATTTGAAAATTCTTAAAAAATTCGTCGAAAATCTTGATGTCTCCAATCTTTTGTTTTGTACGTTTTTTCCACGTGTCTTGACATGCAAAGTATCCCTGCAACGTTTGGTGAAGATCTGAGTATGTAGTTTTTGACCTTATCTGGAACCTCCTATCTGAAAATTTGAAAATTCTTCAAAAATTCGTCGAAAATCTTGATGTCTCCAATCTCTTGTTTTGTACGTTTTTTCCACGTGTCTTGACATCTAATGTATTCCTGCAATGTTTGGTGGAGATCTGAGTATGTAGTTTTAGACCTTATCTGGAACCTCCTATCTGAAAATTTGAAAATTCTTCAAAAATTCGTCCAAAATCTTGATGTCTCCAATCTCTTGTTTTGTACGTTTTTTCCACGTGTCTCGACCTCCAATGGATCCCTGCAAAGTTTGGTGAAGATCTGAGTATGTCGTTTTTGACCTTATCTGGAACCTCCCATCTGAAAATTTGAAAATTCTTAAAAAATTCGTCGAAAATCTTGATGTCTCCGATCTCTTGTTTTGTACGTTTTTTCCACGTGTCTTGACATGCAAAGTATTCCTGCAAAGTTTGGTGAAGATCTGAGTATGTCGTTTTTGACCTCATCTGGAACCTCCCATCTGAAAATTTGAAAATTCTTAAAAAATTCGTCGAAAATCTTGATGTCTCCAATCTTTTGTTTTGTACGTTTTTTCCACGTGTCTTGACATACAAAGTATCCCTGCAACGTTTGGTGAAGATCTGAGTATGTAGTTTTTGACCTTATCTGGAACCTCCTATCTGAAAATTTGAAAATTCTTCAAAAATTCGTCGAAAATCTTGATGTCTCCAATCTCTTGTTTTGTACGTTTTTTCCACGTGTCTTGACATCCAATGTATTCCTGCAATGTTTGGTGGAGATCTGAGTATGTAGTTTTAGACCTTATCTGGAACCTCCTATCTGAAAATTTGAAAATTCTTCAAAAATTCGTCCAAAATCTTGATGTCTCCAATCTCTTGTTTTGTACGTTTTTTCCACGTGTCTCGACCTCCAATGGATCCCTGCAAAGTTTGGTGAAGATCTGAGTATGTCGTTTTTGACCTTATCTGGAACATCCTTTCTGAAAATTTGAAAATTCTTAAAAAATTCGTCGAAAATCTTGATGTCTCCAATCTCTTGTTTTGTACGTTTTTTCCACGTGTCTTGACATCCAATGTATCCCTGCAAAGTTTGGTGAAGATCTGAGTATGTAGTTTTTTACCTTATATGGAACCTCCTATCTGAAAATTTGAAAATTCTTAAAAAATTCGTCCAAAATCTTGATGTCTCCAATCTCTTGTTTTGTACGTTTTTTCCACGTGTCTCGACCTCCAATGGATCCCTGCAAAGTTTGGTGAAGATCTGAGTATGTCGTTTTTGACCTTATCTGGAACCTCCCATCTGAAAATTTGAAAATTCTTAAAAAATTCGTCGAAAATCTTGATGTCTCCGATCTCTTGTTTTGTACGTTTTTTCCACGTGTCTTGACATCCAATGTATCCCTGCAAAGTTTGGTGAAGATCTGAGTATGTAGTTTTTGACCTTATATGGAACCTCCTATCTGAAAATTTGAAAATTCTTAAAAAATTCGTCCAAAATCTTGATGTCACCAATCCTATGTTTTGTATGTTTTTTCCACGTGTCTTGACATCCAATGTATCCATGCAAAGTTTGGTGAAGATCTGAGTATGTCGTTTTTGACCTTATCTGGAACCTCCCATCTGAAAATTTGAAAATTCTTAAAAAATTCGTCGAAAATCTTGATGTCTCCGATCTCTTGTTTTGTACGTTTTTTCCACGTGTCTTGACATGCAAAGTATTCCTGCAAAGTTTGGTGAAGATCTGAGTATGTAGTTTTTGACCTCATCTGGAACCTCCTATCTGAAAATTTGAAAATTCTTAAAAAATTAGTCCAAAATCTTGATGTCTCCAATCTCTTGTTTTGTACGTTTTTTCCACGTGTCTTGACATCCAATGTATCCCTGCAATGTTTGGTGAAGATCTGAGTATGTAGTTTTTGACCTTATCTGGAACCTCCCATCTGAAAATTTGAAAATTCCTAAAAAATCCGTCCAAAATCTTGATGACCCCAATGTCTTGTTTTGTACTTTTTTTCCACGTGTCTCGACCTCCAATGTATCCCTGCAAAGTTTGGTGAAGATCTGAGTATGTAGTTTTTGACCTTATATGGAACCTCCTATCTGAAAATTTGAAAATTCTTAAAAAATTCGTCCAAAATCTTGATGTCACCAATCCTATGTTTTGTATGTTTTTTCCACGTGTCTTGACATCCAATGTATCCATGCAAAGTTTGGTGAAGATCTGAGTATGTCGTTTTTGACCTTATCTGGAACCTCCCATCTGAAAATTTGAAAATTCTTAAAAAATTCGTCGAAAATCTTGATGTCTCCGATCTCTTGTTTTGTACGTTTTTTCCACGTGTCTTGACATGCAAAGTATTCCTCCAAAGTTTGGTGAAGATCTGAGTATGTAGTTTTTGACCTTATCTGGAACCTCCTATCTGAAAATTTGAAAATTCTTCAAAAATTCGTCGAAAATCTTGATGTCTCCAATCTCTTGTTTTGTACGTTTTTTCCACGTGTCTTGACACATAATGTATCCATGCAAAGTTTGGTGAAGATCTGAGTATGTAGTTTTTGACCTTATCTGGAACATCCTTTCTGAAAATTTGAAAATTCTTAAAAAATTCGTCGAAAATCTTGATGTCTCCAATCTCTTGTTTTGTACGTTTTTTCCACGTGTCTTGACATGCAAAGTATCCCTGCAACGTTTGGTGAAGATCTGAGTATGTAGTTTTTGACCTTATCTGGAACCTCCTATCTGAAAATTTGAAAATTCTTAAAAAATTCGTCCAAAATCTTGAAGACCCCAATCTCTTGTTTTGTACGTTTTTTCCACGTGTCTTGACATCCAATGTATCCCTGCAAAGTTTGGTGAAGATCTGAGTATGTAGTTTTTGACCTTATATGGAACCTCCTTTCTGAAAATTTGAGAATTCTTAAAAAATTCGTCCAAAATCTTGATGTCTCCAATCTCTTGTTTTGTACGTTTTTTCCACGTGTCTTGACATCCAATGTATCCATGCAAAGTTTGGTGAAGATCTGAGTATGTCGTTTTTGACCTTATCTGGAACCTCCCATCCGAAAATTTGAAAATTCTTAAAAAATTCGTCGAAAATCTTGATGTCTCCAATCTCTTGTTTTGTACGTTTTTTCCACGTGTCTTGACATGCAAAGTATCCCTGCAACGTTTGGTGAAGATCTGAGTATGTAGTTTTTGACCTTATCTGGAACCTCCTATCTGAAAATTTGAAAATTCTTCAAAAATTCGACGAAAATCTTGATGTCTCCAATCTCTTGCTTTGTACGTTTTTCCACGTGTCTCGACCTCCAATGTATCCCTGCAAAGTTAGTGAAGATCTGAGTATGTCGTTTTTGACCTTATCTGGAACATCCTTTCTGAAAATTTGAAAATTCTTAAAAAATTCGTCGAAAATCTTGATGTCTCCAATCTCTTGTTTTGTACGTTTTTTCCACGTTTCTTGACATCCAATGTATCCCTGCAAAGTTTGGTGAAGATCTGAGTATGTAGTTTTTGACCTTATATGGAACCTCCTTTCTGAAAATTTGAAAATTCTCAAAAAATTCGTCCATAATCTTGATGTCTCCAATCTCTTGTTTTGTACGTTTTTTCCACGTGACTTGACATCCAATGTATCCCTGCAAAGTTTGGTGAAGATCTGAGTATGTAGTTTTTGACCTTATATGGAACCTCCTATCTGAAAATTTGAAAATTCTTAAAAAATTCGTCCAAAATCTTGATGTCACCAATCCTATGTTTTGTATGTTTTTTCCACGTGTCTTGACATCCAATGTATCCATGCAAAGTTTGGTGAAGATCTGAGTATGTCGTTTTTGACCTTATCTGGAACCTCCCATCTGAAAATTTGAAAATTCTTAAAAAATTCGTCGAAAATCTTGATGTCTCCGATCTCTTGTTTTGTACGTTTTTTCCACGTGTCTTGACATGCAAAGTATTCCTGCAAAGTTTGGTGAAGATCTGAGTATGTAGTTTTTGACCTCATCTGGAACCTCCTATCTGAAAATTTGAAAATTCTTAAAAAATTCGTCCAAAATTTTGATGTCTCCAATCTCTTGTTTTGTACGTTTTTTCCACGTGTCTTGACATCCAATGTATCCCTGCAATGTTTGGTGAAGATCTGAGTATGTAGTTTTTGACCTTATCTGGAACCTCCCATCTGAAAATTTGAAAATTCCTAAAAAATCCGTCCAAAATCTTGATGACCCCAATCTCTTGTTTTGTACGTTTTTTCCACGTGTCTTGACATCCAATGTATCCCTGCAAAGTTTGGTGAAGATCTGAGTATGTAGTTTTTGACCTTATCTGGAACCTCCTATCTGAAAATTTGAAAATTCTTAAAAAATTCGTCCAAAATCTTGATGTCTCCAATCTCTTGTTTTGTACGTTTTTTCCACGTGTCTTGATATCCAATGTATCCCTGCAAAGTTTGGTGAAGATCTGAGTATGTCGTTTTTGACCTTATCTGGAACATCCTTTCTGAAAATTTGAAAATTGTTAAAAAATTCGTCCAAAATCTTGATGTCTCCAATCTCTTTTTTGTACGTTTTTTCCACGTGTCTTGGCATCCAATGTATCCCTGCAAAGTTTGGTGAAGATCTGAGTATGTAGTTTTTGACCTTATCTGGAACCTCCCATCTGAAAATTTGAAAATTCTTAAAAAATTCGACCAAAATCTTGATGTCTCCAATCTTTTGTTTTGTACGTTTTTTCCACGTGTCTTGACACATAATGTATCCATGCAAAGTTTGGTGAAGATCTGAGTATGTAGTTTTTGACCTTATCTGGAACCTCCTATCTGAAAATTTGAAAATTCTTAAAAAATTCGTCCAAAATCTTGATGTCTCCAATCTCTTGTTTTGTACGTTTTTTCCACGTGTCTTGACATCCAATGTATTCCTGCAATGTTTGGTGAAGATCTGAGTATGTAGTTTTTGACCTTCTATGGAACCTCCTATCTGAAAATTTGAAAATTCTTAAAAAATTCGACCAAAATCTTGATGTTCCGAATCCTATGTTTTGTATGTTTTTTCCACGTGTCTTGACATCCAATGTATCCCTGCAAAGTTTGGTGAAGATCTGAGTATGTAGTTTTTGACCTTATCTGGAACCTCCCATCTGAAAATTTGAAAATTCCTAAAAAATCCGTGCAAAATCTTGATGACCCCAATCTCTTGTTTTGTACGTTTTTTCCACGTGTCTTGACATCCAATGTATCCATGCAAAGTTTGGTGAAGATCTGAGTATGTCGTTTTTGACCTTATCTGGAACCTCCCATCTGAAAATTTGAAAATTCTTAAAAAATTCGTCGAAAATCTTGATGTCTCCAATCTTTTGTTTTGTACGTTTTTTCCACGTGTCTTGACATGCAAAGTATCCCTGCAACGTTTGGTGAAGATCTGAGTATGTAGTTTTTGACCTTATCTGGAACCTCCTATCTGAAAATTTGAAAATTCTTCAAAAATTCGTCGAAAATCTTGATGTCTCCAATCTCTTGTTTTGTACGTTTTTTCCACGTGTCTTGACATCTAATGTATTCCTGCAATGTTTGGTGGAGATCTGAGTATGTAGTTTTAGACCTTATCTGGAACCTCCTATCTGAAAATTTGAAAATTCTTCAAAAATTCGTCCAAAATCTTGATGTCTCCAATCTGTTGTTTTGTACGTTTTTTCCACGTGTCTCGACCTCCAATGGATCCCTGCAAAGTTTGGTGAAGATCTGAGTATGTCGTTTTTGACCTTATCTGGAACCTCCCATCTGAAAATTTGAAAATTCTTAAAAAATTCGTCGAAAATCTTGATGTCTCCGATCTCTTGTTTTGTACGTTTTTTCCACGTGTCTTGACATGCAAAGTATTCCTGCAAAGTTTGGTGAAGATCTGAGTATGTCGTTTTTGACCTCATCTGGAACCTCCCATCTGAAAATTTGAAAATTCTTAAAAAATTCGTCGAAAATCTTGATGTCTCCAATCTTTTGTTTTGTACGTTTTTTCCACGTGTCTTGACATACAAAGTATCCCTGCAACGTTTGGTGAAGATCTGAGTATGTAGTTTTTGACCTTATCTGGAACCTCCTATCTGAAAATTTGAAAATTCTTCAAAAATTCGTCGAAAATCTTGATGTCTCCAATCTCTTGTTTTGTACGTTTTTTCCACGTGTCTTGACATCCAATGTATTCCTGCAATGTTTGGTGGAGATCTGAGTATGTAGTTTTAGACCTTATCTGGAACCTCCTATCTGAAAATTTGAAAATTCTTCAAAAATTCGTCCAAAATCTTGATGTCTCCAATCTCTTGTTTTGTACGTTTTTTCCACGTGTCTCGACCTCCAATGGATCCCTGCAAAGTTTGGTGAAGATCTGAGTATGTCGTTTTTGACCTTATCTGGAACATCCTTTCTGAAAATTTGAAAATTCTTAAAAAATTCGTCGAAAATCTTGATGTCTCCAATCTCTTGTTTTGTACGTTTTTTCCACGTGTCTTGACATCCAATGTATCCCTGCAAAGTTTGGTGAAGATCTGAGTATGTAGTTTTTTACCTTATATGGAACCTCCTATCTGAAAATTTGAAAATTCTTAAAAAATTCGTCCAAAATCTTGATGTCTCCAATCTCTTGTTTTGTACGTTTTTTCCACGTGTCTCGACCTCCAATGGATCCCTGCAAAGTTTGGTGAAGATCTGAGTATGTCGTTTTTGACCTTATCTGGAACCTCCCATCTGAAAATTTGAAAATTCTTAAAAAATTCGTCGAAAATCTTGATGTCTCCGATCTCTTGTTTTGTACGTTTTTTCCACGTGTCTTGACATCCAATGTATCCCTGCAAAGTTTGGTGAAGATCTGAGTATGTAGTTTTTGACCTTATATGGAACCTCCTATCTGAAAATTTGAAAATTCTTAAAAAATTCGTCCAAAATCTTGATGTCACCAATCCTATGTTTTGTATGTTTTTTCCACGTGTCTTGACATCCAATGTATCCATGCAAAGTTTGGTGAAGATCTGAGTATGTCGTTTTTGACCTTATCTGGAACCTCCCATCTGAAAATTTGAAAATTCTTAAAAAATTCGTCGAAAATCTTGATGTCTCCGATCTCTTGTTTTGTACGTTTTTTCCACGTGTCTTGACATGCAAAGTATTCCTGCAAAGTTTGGTGAAGATCTGAGTATGTAGTTTTTGACCTCATCTGGAACCTCCTATCTGAAAATTTGAAAATTCTTAAAAAATTAGTCCAAAATCTTGATGTCTCCAATCTCTTGTTTTGTACGTTTTTTCCACGTGTCTTGACATCCAATGTATCCCTGCAATGTTTGGTGAAGATCTGAGTATGTAGTTTTTGACCTTATCTGGAACCTCCCATCTGAAAATTTGAAAATTCCTAAAAAATCCGTCCAAAATCTTGATGACCCCAATGTCTTGTTTTGTACTTTTTTTCCACGTGTCTCGACCTCCAATGTATCCCTGCAAAGTTTGGTGAAGATCTGAGTATGTAGTTTTTGACCTTATATGGAACCTCCTATCTGAAAATTTGAAAATTCTTAAAAAATTCGTCCAAAATCTTGATGTCACCAATCCTATGTTTTGTATGTTTTTTCCACGTGTCTTGACATCCAATGTATCCATGCAAAGTTTGGTGAAGATCTGAGTATGTCGTTTTTGACCTTATCTGGAACCTCCCATCTGAAAATTTGAAAATTCTTAAAAAATTCGTCGAAAATCTTGATGTCTCCGATCTCTTGTTTTGTACGTTTTTTCCACGTGTCTTGACATGCAAAGTATTCCTCCAAAGTTTGGTGAAGATCTGAGTATGTAGTTTTTGACCTTATCTGGAACCTCCTATCTGAAAATTTGAAAATTCTTCAAAAATTCGTCGAAAATCTTGATGTCTCCAATCTCTTGTTTTGTACGTTTTTTCCACGTGTCTTGACACATAATGTATCCATGCAAAGTTTGGTGAAGATCTGAGTATGTAGTTTTTGACCTTATCTGGAACATCCTTTCTGAAAATTTGAAAATTCTTAAAAAATTCGTCGAAAATCTTGATGTCTCCAATCTCTTGTTTTGTACGTTTTTTCCACGTGTCTTGACATGCAAAGTATCCCTGCAACGTTTGGTGAAGATCTGAGTATGTAGTTTTTGACCTTATCTGGAACCTCCTATCTGAAAATTTGAAAATTCTTAAAAAATTCGTCCAAAATCTTGAAGACCCCAATCTCTTGTTTTGTACGTTTTTTCCACGTGTCTTGACATCCAATGTATCCCTGCAAAGTTTGGTGAAGATCTGAGTATGTAGTTTTTGACCTTATATGGAACCTCCTTTCTGAAAATTTGAGAATTCTTAAAAAATTCGTCCAAAATCTTGATGTCTCCAATCTCTTGTTTTGTACGTTTTTTCCACGTGTCTTGACATCCAATGTATCCATGCAAAGTTTGGTGAAGATCTGAGTATGTCGTTTTTGACCTTATCTGGAACCTCCCATCCGAAAATTTGAAAATTCTTAAAAAATTCGTCGAAAATCTTGATGTCTCCAATCTCTTGTTTTGTACGTTTTTTCCACGTGTCTTGACATGCAAAGTATCCCTGCAACGTTTGGTGAAGATCTGAGTATGTAGTTTTTGACCTTATCTGGAACCTCCTATCTGAAAATTTGAAAATTCTTCAAAAATTCGACGAAAATCTTGATGTCTCCAATCTCTTGCTTTGTACGTTTTTCCACGTGTCTCGACCTCCAATGTATCCCTGCAAAGTTAGTGAAGATCTGAGTATGTCGTTTTTGACCTTATCTGGAACATCCTTTCTGAAAATTTGAAAATTCTTAAAAAATTCGTCGAAAATCTTGATGTCTCCAATCTCTTGTTTTGTACGTTTTTTCCACGTTTCTTGACATCCAATGTATCCCTGCAAAGTTTGGTGAAGATCTGAGTATGTAGTTTTTGACCTTATATGGAACCTCCTTTCTGAAAATTTGAAAATTCTCAAAAAATTCGTCCATAATCTTGATGTCTCCAATCTCTTGTTTTGTACGTTTTTTCCACGTGACTTGACATCCAATGTATCCCTGCAAAGTTTGGTGAAGATCTGAGTATGTAGTTTTTGACCTTATATGGAACCTCCTATCTGAAAATTTGAAAATTCTTAAAAAATTCGTCCAAAATCTTGATGTCACCAATCCTATGTTTTGTATGTTTTTTCCACGTGTCTTGACATCCAATGTATCCATGCAAAGTTTGGTGAAGATCTGAGTATGTCGTTTTTGACCTTATCTGGAACCTCCCATCTGAAAATTTGAAAATTCTTAAAAAATTCGTCGAAAATCTTGATGTCTCCGATCTCTTGTTTTGTACGTTTTTTCCACGTGTCTTGACATGCAAAGTATTCCTGCAAAGTTTGGTGAAGATCTGAGTATGTAGTTTTTGACCTCATCTGGAACCTCCTATCTGAAAATTTGAAAATTCTTAAAAAATTCGTCCAAAATTTTGATGTCTCCAATCTCTTGTTTTGTACGTTTTTTCCACGTGTCTTGACATCCAATGTATCCCTGCAATGTTTGGTGAAGATCTGAGTATGTAGTTTTTGACCTTATCTGGAACCTCCCATCTGAAAATTTGAAAATTCCTAAAAAATCCGTCCAAAATCTTGATGACCCCAATCTCTTGTTTTGTACGTTTTTTCCACGTGTCTTGACATCCAATGTATCCCTGCAAAGTTTGGTGAAGATCTGAGTATGTAGTTTTTGACCTTATCTGGAACCTCCTATCTGAAAATTTGAAAATTCTTAAAAAATTCGTCCAAAATCTTGATGTCTCCAATCTCTTGTTTTGTACGTTTTTTCCACGTGTCTTGATATCCAATGTATCCCTGCAAAGTTTGGTGAAGATCTGAGTATGTCGTTTTTGACCTTATCTGGAACATCCTTTCTGAAAATTTGAAAATTGTTAAAAAATTCGTCCAAAATCTTGATGTCTCCAATCTCTTTTTTGTACGTTTTTTCCACGTGTCTTGGCATCCAATGTATCCCTGCAAAGTTTGGTGAAGATCTGAGTATGTAGTTTTTGACCTTATCTGGAACCTCCCATCTGAAAATTTGAAAATTCTTAAAAAATTCGACCAAAATCTTGATGTCTCCAATCTTTTGTTTTGTACGTTTTTTCCACGTGTCTTGACACATAATGTATCCATGCAAAGTTTGGTGAAGATCTGAGTATGTAGTTTTTGACCTTATCTGGAACCTCCTATCTGAAAATTTGAAAATTCTTAAAAAATTCGTCCAAAATCTTGATGTCTCCAATCTCTTGTTTTGTACGTTTTTTCCACGTGTCTTGACATCCAATGTATTCCTGCAATGTTTGGTGAAGATCTGAGTATGTAGTTTTTGACCTTCTATGGAACCTCCTATCTGAAAATTTGAAAATTCTTAAAAAATTCGACCAAAATCTTGATGTTCCGAATCCTATGTTTTGTATGTTTTTTCCACGTGTCTTGACATCCAATGTATCCCTGCAAAGTTTGGTGAAGATCTGAGTATGTAGTTTTTGACCTTATCTGGAACCTCCCATCTGAAAATTTGAAAATTCCTAAAAAATCCGTGCAAAATCTTGATGACCCCAATCTCTTGTTTTGTACGTTTTTTCCACGTGTCTTGACATCCAATGTATCCATGCAAAGTTTGGTGAAGATCTGAGTATGTCGTTTTTGACCTTATCTGGAACCTCCCATCTGAAAATTTGAAAATTCTTAAAAAATTCGTCGAAAATCTTGATGTCTCCAATCTTTTGTTTTGTACGTTTTTTCCACGTGTCTTGACATGCAAAGTATCCCTGCAACGTTTGGTGAAGATCTGAGTATGTAGTTTTTGACCTTATCTGGAACCTCCTATCTGAAAATTTGAAAATTCTTCAAAAATTCGTCGAAAATCTTGATGTCTCCAATCTCTTGTTTTGTACGTTTTTTCCACGTGTCTTGACATCTAATGTATTCCTGCAATGTTTGGTGGAGATCTGAGTATGTAGTTTTAGACCTTATCTGGAACCTCCTATCTGAAAATTTGAAAATTCTTCAAAAATTCGTCCAAAATCTTGATGTCTCCAATCTCTTGTTTTGTACGTTTTTTCCACGTGTCTCGACCTCCAATGGATCCCTGCAAAGTTTGGTGAAGATCTGAGTATGTCGTTTTTGACCTTATCTGGAACCTCCCATCTGAAAATTTGAAAATTCTTAAAAAATTCGTCGAAAATCTTGATGTCTCCGATCTCTTGTTTTGTACGTTTTTTCCACGTGTCTTGACATGCAAAGTATTCCTGCAAAGTTTGGTGAAGATCTGAGTATGTCGTTTTTGACCTCATCTGGAACCTCCCATCTGAAAATTTGAAAATTCTTAAAAAATTCGTCGAAAATCTTGATGTCTCCAATCTTTTGTTTTGTACGTTTTTTCCACGTGTCTTGACATGCAAAGTATCCCTGCAACGTTTGGTGAAGATCTGAGTATGTAGTTTTTGACCTTATCTGGAACCTCTTATCTGAAAATTTGAAAATTCTTCAAAAATTCGTCGAAAATCTTGATGTCTCCAATCTCTTGTTTTGTACGTTTTTTCCACGTGTCTTGACTTCCAATGTATTCCTGCAATGTTTGGTGGAGATCTGAGTATGTAGTTTTAGACCTTATCTGGAACCTCCTATCTGAAAATTTGAAAATTCTTCAAAAATTCGTCCAAAATCTTGATGTCTCCAATCTCTTGTTTTGTACGTTTTTTCCACGTGTCTCGACCTCCAATGGATCCCTGCAAAGTTTGGTGAAGATCTGAGTATGTCGTTTTTGACCTTATCTGGAACATCCTTTCTGAAAATTTGAAAATTCTTAAAAAATTCGTCGAAAATCTTGATGTCTCCAATCTCTTGTTTTGTACGTTTTTTCCACGTGTCTTGACATCCAATGTATCCCTGCAAAGTTTGGTGAAGATCTGAGTATGTAGTTTTTTACCTTATATGGAACCTCCTATCTGAAAATTTGAAAATTCTTAAAAAATTCGTCCAAAATCTTGATGTCTCCAATCTCTTGTTTTGTACGTTTTTTCCACGTGTCTCGACCTCCAATGGATCCCTGCAAAGTTTGGTGAAGATCTGAGTATGTCGTTTTTGACCTTATCTGGAACCTCCCATCTGAAAATTTGAAAATTCTTAAAAAATTCGTCGAAAATCTTGATGTCTCCGATCTCTTGTTTTGTACGTTTTTTCCACGTGTCTTGACATCCAATGTATCCCTGCAAAGTTTGGTGAAGATCTGAGTATGTAGTTTTTGACCTTATATGGAACCTCCTATCTGAAAATTTGAAAATTCTTAAAAAATTCGTCCAAAATCTTGATGTCACCAATCCTATGTTTTGTATGTTTTTTCCACGTGTCTTGACATCCAATGTATCCATGCAAAGTTTGGTGAAGATCTGAGTATGTCGTTTTTGACCTTATCTGGAACCTCCCATCTGAAAATTTGAAAATTCTTAAAAAATTCGTCGAAAATCTTGATGTCTCCGATCTCTTGTTTTGTACGTTTTTTCCACGTGTCTTGACATGCAAAGTATTCCTGCAAAGTTTGGTGAAGATCTGAGTATGTAGTTTTTGACCTCATCTGGAACCTCCTATCTGAAAATTTGAAAATTCTTAAAAAATTAGTCCAAAATCTTGATGTCTCCAATCTCTTGTTTTGTACGTTTTTTCCACGTGTCTTGACATCCAATGTATCCCTGCAATGTTTGGTGAAGATCTGAGTATGTAGTTTTTGACCTTATCTGGAACCTCCCATCTGAAAATTTGAAAATTCCTAAAAAATCCGTCCAAAATCTTGATGACCCCAATGTCTTGTTTTGTACTTTTTTTCCACGTGTCTCGACCTCCAATGTATCCCTGCAAAGTTTGGTGAAGATCTGAGTATGTAGTTTTTGACCTTATATGGAACCTCCTATCTGAAAATTTGAAAATTCTTAAAAAATTCGTCCAAAATCTTGATGTCACCAATCCTATGTTTTGTATGTTTTTTCCACGTGTCTTGACATCCAATGTATCCATGCAAAGTTTGGTGAAGATCTGAGTATGTCGTTTTTGACCTTATCT
The DNA here is from genome assembly GCF_977018435.1 of Lepisma saccharinum. NCBI lineage: Eukaryota > Metazoa > Arthropoda > Insecta > Zygentoma > Lepismatidae > Lepisma > Lepisma saccharinum. Next base: position 518,654 of record NW_028142961.1, on the reverse strand, counting down.
GGAACCTCCCATCTGAAAATTTGAAAATTCTTAAAAAATTCGTCGAAAATCTTGATGTCTCCGATCTCTTGTTTTGTACGTTTTTTCCACGTGTCTTGACATGCAAAGTATTCCTCCAAAGTTTGGTGAAGATCTGAGTATGTAGTTTTTGACCTTATCTGGAACCTCCTATCTGAAAATTTGAAAATTCTTCAAAAATTCGTCGAAAATCTTGATGTCTCCAATCTCTTGTTTTGTACGTTTTTTCCACGTGTCTTGACACATAATGTATCCATGCAAAGTTTGGTGAAGATCTGAGTATGTAGTTTTTGACCTTATCTGGAACATCCTTTCTGAAAATTTGAAAATTGTTAAAAAATTCGTCCAAAATCTTGATGTCTCCAATCTCTTTTTTGTACGTTTTTTCCACGTGTCTTGACATCCAATGTATCCCTGCAAAGTTTGGTGAAGATCTGAGTATGTAGTTTTTGACCTTATCTGGAACCTCCCATCTGAAAATTTGAAAATTCTTAAAAAATTCGACCAAAATCTTGATGTCTCCAATCTTTTGTTTTGTACGTTTTTTCCACGTGTCTTGACACATAATGTATCCATGCAAAGTTTGGTGAAGATCTGAGTTTGTAGTTTTTGACCTTATATGGAACCTCCTATCTGAAAATTTGAAAATTCTTAAAAAATTCGTCCAAAATCTTGATGTCTCCAATCTCTTGTTTTGTACGTTTTTTCCACGTGTCTTGACATCCAATGTATCCCTGCAAAGTTTGGTGAAGATCTGAGTATGTAGTTTTTGACCTTATCTGGAACCTCCCATCTGAAAATTTGAAAATTCTTAAAAAATTCGTCCAAAATCTTGATGTCTCCAATCTCTTGTTTTGTACGTTTTTTCCACGTGTCTTGACATGCAAAGTATCCCTGCAACGTTTGGTGAAGATCTGAGTATGTAGTTTTTGACCTTATCTGGAACCTCCTATCTGAAAATTTGAAAATTCTTCAAAAATTCGTCGAAAATCTTGATGTCTCCAATCTCTTGTTTTGTACGTATTTTCCACGTGTCTTGACATCCAATGTATCCCTGCAATGTTTGGTGGAGATCTGAGTATGTAGTTTTTGACCTTATCTGGGACCTCCTATCAGAAAATTTGAAAATTCTTCAAAAATTCGTCCAAAATCTTGATGTCTCCAATCTCTTGTTTTGTACGTTTTTTCCACGTGTCTCGACCTCCAATGTATCCCTGCAAAGTTTGGTGAAGATCTGAGTATGTCGTTTTTGACCTTATCTGGAACATCCTTTCTGAAAATTTGAAAATTCTTAAAAAATTCGTCGAAAATCTTGATGTCTCCAATCTCTTGTTTTGTACGTTTTTTCCACGTGTCTTGACATCCAATGTATCCCTGCAAAGTTTGGTGAAGATCTGAGTATGTAGTTTTTGACCTTATATGGAACCTCCTTTCTGAAAATTTGAAAATTCTCAAAAAATTCGTCCATAATCTTGATGTCTCCAATCTCTTGTTTTGTACGTTTTTTCCACGTGTCTTGACATCCAATGTATCCCTGCAAAGTTTGGTGAAGATCTGAGTATGTAGTTTTTGACCTTATATGGAACCTCCTATCTGAAAATTTGAAAATTCTTAAAAAATTCGTCCAAAATCTTGATGTCACCAATCCTATGTTTTGTATGTTTTTTCCACGTGTCTTGACATCCAATGTATCCCTGCATTGTTTGGTGAAGATCTGAGTATGTCGTTTTTGACCTTATCTGGAACCTCCCATCTGAAAATTTGAAAATTCTTAAAAAATTCGTCGAAAATCTTGATGTCTCCGATCTCTTGTTTTGTACGTTTTTTCCACGTGTCTTGACATGCAAAGTATTCCTGCAAAGTTTGGTGAAGATCTGAGTATGTAGTTTTTGACCTCATCTGGAACCTCCTATCTGAAAATTTGAAAATTCTTAAAAAATTAGTCCAAAATCTTGATGTCTCCAATCTCTTGTTTTGTACGTTTTTTCCACGTGTCTTGACATCCAATGTATCCCTGCAATGTTTGGTGAAGATCTGAGTATGTAGTTTTTGACCTTATCTGGAACCTCCCATCTGAAAATTTGAAAATTCCTAAAAAATCCGTCCAAAATCTTGATGACCCCAATGTCTTGTTTTGTACTTTTTTTCCACGTGTCTCGACCTCCAATGTATCCCTGCAAAGTTTGGTGAAGATCTGAGTATGTAGTTTTTGACCTTATATGGAACCTCCTATCTGAAAATTTGAAAATTCTTAAAAAATTCGTCCAAAATCTTGATGTCACCAATCCTATGTTTTGTATGTTTTTTCCACGTGTCTTGACATCCAATGTATCCATGCAAAGTTTGGTGAAGATCTGAGTATGTCGTTTTTGACCTTATCTGGAACCTCCCATCTGAAAATTTGAAAATTCTTAAAAAATTCGTCGAAAATCTTGATGTCTCCGATCTCTTGTTTTGTACGTTTTTTCCACGTGTCTTGACATGCAAAGTATTCCTCCAAAGTTTGGTGAAGATCTGAGTATGTAGTTTTTGACCTTATCTGGAACCTCCTATCTGAAAATTTGAAAATTCTTCAAAAATTCGTCGAAAATCTTGATGTCTCCAATCTCTTGTTTTGTACGTTTTTTCCACGTGTCTTGACACATAATGTATCCATGCAAAGTTTGGTGAAGATCTGAGTATGTAGTTTTTGACCTTATCTGGAACATCCTTTCTGAAAATTTGAAAATTGTTAAAAAATTCGTCCAAAATCTTGATGTCTCCAATCTCTTTTTTGTACGTTTTTTCCACGTGTCTTGACATCCAATGTATCCCTGCAAAGTTTGGTGAAGATCTGAGTATGTAGTTTTTGACCTTATCTGGAACCTCCCATCTGAAAATTTGAAAATTCTTAAAAAATTGGACCAAAATCTTGATGTCTCCAATCTTTTGTTTTGTACGTTTTTTCCACGTGTCTTGACACATAATGTATCCATGCAAAGTTTGGTGAAGATCTGAGTATGTAGTTTTTGACCTTATATGGAACCTCCTATCTGAAAATTTGAAAATTCTTAAAAAATTCGTCCAAAATCTTGATGTCTCCAATCTCTTGTTTTGTACGTTTTTTCCACGTGTCTTGACATCCAATGTATCCCTGCAAAGTTTGGTGAAGATCTGAGTATGTAGTTTTTGACCTTATCTGGAACCTCCCATCTGAAAATTTGAAAATTCCTAAAAAATCCGTGCAAAATCTTGATGACCCCAATCTCTTGTTTTGTACGTTTTTTCCACGTGTCTTGACATCCAATGTATCCATGCAAAGTTTGGTGAAGATCTGAGTATGTCGTTTTTGACCTTATCTGGAACCTCCCATCTGAAAATTTGAAAATTCTTAAAAAATTCGTCCAAAATCTTGATGTCTCCAATCTCTTGTTTTGTACGTTTTTTCCACGTGTCTTGACATGCAAAGTATCCCTGCAACGTTTGGTGAAGATCTGAGTATGTAGTTTTTGACCTTATCTGGAACCTCCTATCTGAAAATTTGAAAATTCTTCAAAAATTCGTCGAAAATCTTGATGTCTCCAATCTCTTGTTTTGTACGTTTTTTCCACGTGTCTTGACATCCAATGTATCCCTGCAATGTTTGGTGGAGATCTGAGTATGTAGTTTTTGACCTTATCTGGGACCTCCTATCAGAAAATTTGAAAATTCTTCAAAAATTCGTCGAAAATCTTGATGTCTCCAATCTCTTGTTTTGTACGTTTTTTCCACGTGTCTCGACCTCCAATGTATCCCTGCAAAGTTTGGTGAAGATCTGAGTATGTCGTTTTTGACCTTATCTGGAACATCCTTTCTGAAAATTTGAAAATTCTTAAAAAATTCGTCGAAAATCTTGATGTCTCCAATCTCTTGTTTTGTACGTTTTTTCCACGTGTCTTGACATCCAATGTATCCCTGCAAAGTTTGGTGAAGATCTGAGTATGTAGTTTTTGACCTTATATGGAACCTCCTTTCTGAAAATTTGAAAATTCTCAAAAAATTCGTCCATAATCTTGATGTCACCAATCTCTTGTTTTGTACGTTTTTTCCACGTGTCTTGACATCCAATGTATCCCTGCAAAGTTTGGTGAAGATCTGAGTATGTAGTTTTTGACCTTATATGGAACCTCCTATCTGAAAATTTGAAAATTCTTAAAAAATTCGTCCAAAATCTTGATGTCACCAATCCTATGTTTTGTATGTTTTTTCCACGTGTCTTGACATCCAATGTATCCATGCAAAGTTTGGTGAAGATCTGAGTATGTCGTTTTTGACCTTATCTGGAACCTCCCATCTGAAAATTTGAAAATTCTTAAAAAATTCGTCGAAAATCTTGATGTCTCCGATCTCTTGTTTTGTACGTTTTTTCCACGTGTCTTGACATGCAAAGTATTCCTGCAAAGTTTGGTGAAGATCTGAGTATGTAGTTTTTGACCTTATATGGAACCTCCCATCTGAAAATTTGAAAATTCTTAAAAAATTCGTCCAAAATCTTGATGTCTCCAATCTCTTGTTTTGTACGTTTTTTCCACGTGTCTTGACATCCAATGTATCACTGCAAAGTTTGGTGAAGATCTGAGTATGTAGTTTTTGACCTTATCTGGAACCTCCCATCTGAAAATTTGAAAATTCCTAAAAAATCCGTGCAAAATCTTGATGACCCCAATCTCTTGTTTTGTACGTTTTTTCCACGTGTCTTGACATCCAATGTATCCATGCAAAGTTTGGTGAAGATCTGAGTATGTCGTTTTTGACCTTATCTGGAACCTCCCATCTGAAAATTTGAAAATTCTTAAAAAATTCGTCGAAAATCTTGATGTCTCCAATCTCTTGTTTTGTACGTTTTTTCCACGTGTCTTGACATGCAAAGTATCCCTGCAACGTTTGGTGAAGATCTGAGTATGTAGTTTTTGACCTTATCTGGAACCTCCTATCTGAAAATTTGAAAATTCTTCAAAAATTCGTCGAAAATCTTGATGTCTCCAATCTCTTGTTTTGTACGTTTTTTCCACGTGTCTTGACATCCAATGTATCCCTGCAATGTTTGGTGGAGTTCTGAGTATGTAGTTTTTGACCTTATCTGGGACCTCCTATCAGAAAATTTGAAAATTCTTCAAAAATTCGTCCAAAATCTTGATGTCTCCAATCTCTTGTTTTGTACGTTTTTTCCACGTGTCTCGACCTCCAATGTATCCCTGCAAAGTTTGGTGAAGATCTGAGTATGTCGTTTTTGACCTTATCTGGAACATCCTTTCTGAAAATTTGAAAATTCTTAAAAAATTCGTCGAAAATCTTGATGTCTCCAATCTCTTGTTTTGTACGTTTTTTCCACGTGTCTTGACATCCAATGTATCCCTGCAAAGTTTGGTGAAGATCTGAGTATGTAGTTTTTGACCTTATATGGAACCTCCTTTCTGAAAATTTGAAAATTCTCAAAAAATTCGTCCATAATCTTGATGTCTCCAATCTCTTGTTTTGTACGTTTTTTCCACGTGTCTTGACATCCAATGTATCCCTGCAAAGTTTGGTGAAGATCTGAGTATGTAGTTTTTGACCTTATCTGGAACCTCCCATCTGAAAATTTGAAAATTCTTAAAAAATTCGACCAAAATCTTGATGTCTCCAATCTTTTGTTTTGTACGTTTTTTCCACGTGTCTTGACACATAATGTATCCATGCAAAGTTTGGTGAAGATCTGAGTATGTAGTTTTTGACCTTATATGGAACCTCCTATCTGAAAATTTGAAAATTCTTAAAAAATTCGTCCAAAATCTTGATGTCTCCAATCTCTTGTTTTGTACGTTTTTTCCACGTGTCTTGACATCCAATGTATCCCTGCAAAGTTTGGTGAAGATCTGAGTATGTAGTTTTTGACCTTATCTGGAACCTCCCATCTGAAAATTTGAAAATTTATAAAAAATCCGTGCAAAATCTTGATGACCCCAATCTCTTGTTTTGTACGTTTTTTCCACGTGTCTTGACATCCAATGTATTCCTGCAATGTTTGGTGAAGATCTGAGTATGTAGTTTTTGACCTTATATGGAACCTCCTATCTGAAAATTTGAAAATTCTTAAAAAATTCGTCGAAAATCTTGATGTCTCCAATCTCTTGTTTTGTACGTTTTTTCCACGTGTCTTGACATGCAAAGTATCCCTGCAACGTTTGGTGAAGATCTGAGTATGTAGTTTTTGACCTTATCTGGAACCTCCTATCTGAAAATTTGAAAATTCTTCAAAAATTCGTCGAAAATCTTGATGTCTCCAATCTCTTGTTTTGTACGTTTTTTCCACGTGTCTTGACATCCAATGTATTCCTGCAATGTTTGGTGAAGATCTGAGTATGTAGTTTTTGACCTTATATGGAACCTCCTATCTGAAAATTTGAAAATTCTTAAAAAATTCGTCGAAAATCTTGATGTCTCCAATCTCTTGTTTTGTACGTTTTTTCCACGTGTCTTGACATGCAAAGTATCCCTGCAACGTTTGGTGAAGATCTGAGTATGTAGTTTTTGACCTTATCTGGAACCTCCTATCTGAAAATTTGAAAATTCTTAAAAAATTCGTCCAAAATCTTGAAGACCCCAATCTCTTGTTTTGTACGTTTTTTCCACGTGTCTTGACATCCAATGTATCCCTGCAAAGTTTGGTGAAGATCTGAGTATGTAGTTTTTGACCTTATATGGAACCTCCTATCTGAAAATTTGAGAATTCTTAAAAAATTCGTCCAAAATCTTGATGTCTCCAATCTCTTGTTTTGTACGTTTTTTCCACGTGTCTTGACATCCAATGTATCCATGCAAAGTTTGGTGAAGATCTGAGTATGTCGTTTTTGACCTTATCTGGAACCTCCCATCCGAAAATTTGAAAATTCTTAAAAAATTCGTCGAAAATCTTGATGTCTCCAATCTCTTGTTTTGTACGTTTTTTCCACGTGTCTTGACATGCAAAGTATCCCTGCAACGTTTGGTGAAGATCTGAGTATGTAGTTTTTGACCTTATCTGGAACCTCCTATCTGAAAATTTGAAAATTCTTCAAAAATTCGACGAAAATCTTGATGTCTCCAATCTCTTGCTTTGTACGTTTTTTCCACGTGTCTCGACCTCCAATGTATCCCTGCAAAGTTAGTGAAGATCTGAGTATGTCGTTTTTGACCTTATCTGGAACATCCTTTCTGAAAATTTGAAAATTCTTAAAAAATTCGTCGAAAATCTTGATGTCTCCAATCTCTTGTTTTGTACGTTTTTTCCACGTTTCTTGACATCCAATGTATCCCTGCAAAGTTTGGTGAAGATCTGAGTATGTAGTTTTTGACCTTATATGGAACCTCCTTTCTGAAAATTTGAAAATTCTCAAAAAATTCGTCCATAATCTTGATGTCTCCAATCTCTTGTTTTGTACGTTTTTTCCACGTGTCTTGACATCCAATGTATCCCTGCAAAGTTTGGTGAAGATCTGAGTATGTAGTTTTTGACCTTATATGGAACCTCCTATCTGAAAATTTGAAAATTCTTAAAAAATTCGTCCAAAATCTTGATGTCACCAATCCTATGTTTTGTATGTTTTTTCCACGTGTCTTGACATCCAATGTATCCATGCAAAGTTTGGTGAAGATCTGAGTATGTCGTTTTTGACCTTATCTGGAACCTCCCATCTGAAAATTTGAAAATTCTTAAAAAATTCGTCGAAAATCTTGATGTCTCCGATCTCTTGTTTTGTACGTTTTTTCCACGTGTCTTGACATGCAAAGTATTCCTGCAAAGTTTGGTGAAGATCTGAGTATGTAGTTTTTGACCTCATCTGGAACCTCCTATCTGAAAATTCGAAAATTCTTAAAAAATTCGTCCAAAATTTTGATGTCTCCAATCTCTTGTTTTGTACGTTTTTTCCACGTGTCTTGACATCCAATGTATATCTGCAATGTTTGGTGAAGATCTGAGTATGTAGTTTTTGACCTTATCTGGAACCTCCCATCTGAAAATTTGAAAATTCCTAAAAAATCCGTCCAAAATCTTGATGACCCCAATCTCTTGTTTTGTACGTTTTTTCCACGTGTCTTGACATCCAATGTATCCCTGCAAAGTTTGGTGAAGATCTGAGTATGTAGTTTTTGACCTTATCTGGAACCTCCTATCTGAAAATTTGAAAATTCTTAAAAAATTCGTCCAAAATCTTGATGTCTCCAATCTCTTGTTTTGTACGTTTTTTCCACGTGTCTTGATATCCAATGTATCCCTGCAAAGTTTGGTGAAGATCTGAGTATGTCGTTTTTGACCTTATCTGGAACATCCTTTCTGAAAATTTGAAAATTGTTAAAAAATTCGTCCAAAATCTTGATGTCTCCAATCTCTTTTTTGTACGTTTTTTCCACGTGTCTTGGCATCCAATGTATCCCTGCAAAGTTTGGTGAAGATCTGAGTATGTAGTTTTTGACCTTATCTGGAACCTCCCATCTGAAAATTTGAAAATTCTTAAAAAATTCGACCAAAATCTTGATGTCTCCAATCTTTTGTTTTGTACGTTTTTTCCACGTGTCTTGACACATAATGTATCCATGCAAAGTTTGGTGAAGATCTGAGTATGTAGTTTTTGACCTTATCTGGAACCTCCTATCTGAAAATTTGAAAATTCTTAAAAAATTCGTCCAAAATCTTGATGTCTCCAATCTCTTGTTTTGTACGTTTTTTCCACGTGTCTTGACATCCAATGTATTCCTGCAATGTTTGGTGAAGATCTGAGTATGTAGTTTTTGACCTTCTATGGAACCTCCTATCTGAAAATTTGAAAATTCTTAAAAAATTCGACCAAAATCTTGATGTTCCGAATCCTATGTTTTGTATGTTTTTTCCACGTGTCTTGACATCCAATGTATCCCTGCAAAGTTTGGTGAAGATCTGAGTATGTAGTTTTTGACCTTATCTGGAACCTCCCATCTGAAAATTTGAAAATTCCTAAAAAATCCGTGCAAAATCTTGATGACCCCAATCTCTTGTTTTGTACGTTTTTTCCACGTGTCTTGACATCCAATGTATTCCTGCAATGTTTGGTGAAGATCTGAGTATGTAGTTTTTGACCTTATATGGAACCTCCTATCTGAAAATTTGAAAATTCTTAAAAAATTCGTCGAAAATCTTGATGTCTCCAATCTCTTGTTTTGTACGTTTTTTCCACGTGTCTTGACATCCAATGTATCCCTGCAAAGTTTGGTGAAGATCTGAGTATGTAGTTTTTGACCTTATATGGAACCTCCTTTCTGAAAATTTGAAAATTCTCAAAAAATTCGTCCATAATCTTGATGTCTCCAATCTCTTGTTTTGTACGTTTTTTCCACGTGTCTTGACATCCAATGTATCCCTGCAAAGTTTGGTGAAGATCTGAGTATGTAGTTTTTGACCTTATCTGGAACCTCCCATCTGAAAATTTGAAAATTCTTAAAAAATTCGACCAAAATCTTGATGTCTCCAATCTTTTGTTTTGTACGTTTTTTCCACGTGTCTTGACACATAATGTATCCATGCAAAGTTTGGTGAAGATCTGAGTATGTAGTTTTTGACCTTATATGGAACCTCCTATCTGAAAATTTGAAAATTCTTAAAAAATTCGTCCAAAATCTTGATGTCTCCAATCTCTTGTTTTGTACGTTTTTTCCACGTGTCTTGACATCCAATGTATCCCTGCAAAGTTTGGTGAAGATCTGAGTATGTAGTTTTTGACCTTATCTGGAACCTCCCATCTGAAAATTTGAAAATTCCTAAAAAATCCGTGCAAAATCTTGATGACCCCAATCTCTTGTTTTGTACGTTTTTTCCACGTGTCTTGACATCCAATGTATTCCTGCAATGTTTGGTGAAGATCTGAGTATGTAGTTTTTGACCTTATATGGAACCTCCTATCTGAAAATTTGAAAATTCTTAAAAAATTCGTCGAAAATCTTGATGTCTCCAATCTCTTGTTTTGTACGTTTTTTCCACGTGTCTTGACATGCAAAGTATCCCTGCAACGTTTGGTGAAGATCTGAGTATGTAGTTTTTGACCTTATCTGGAACCTCCTATCTGAAAATTTGAAAATTCTTCAAAAATTCGTCGAAAATCTTGATGTCTCCAATCTCTTGTTTTGTACGTTTTTTCCACGTGTCTTGACATCCAATGTATTCCTGCAATGTTTGGTGAAGATCTGAGTATGTAGTTTTTGACCTTATATGGAACCTCCTATCTGAAAATTTGAAAATTCTTAAAAAATTCGTCGAAAATCTTGATGTCTCCAATCTCTTGTTTTGTACGTTTTTTCCACGTGTCTTGACATGCAAAGTATCCCTGCAACGTTTGGTGAAGATCTGAGTATGTAGTTTTTGACCTTATCTGGAACCTCCTATCTGAAAATTTGAAAATTCTTAAAAAATTCGTCCAAAATCTTGAAGACCCCAATCTCTTGTTTTGTACGTTTTTTCCACGTGTCTTGACATCCAATGTATCCCTGCAAAGTTTGGTGAAGATCTGAGTATGTAGTTTTTGACCTTATATGGAACCTCCTTTCTGAAAATTTGAGAATTCTTAAAAAATTCGTCCAAAATCTTGATGTCTCCAATCTCTTGTTTTGTACGTTTTTTCCACGTGTCTTGACATCCAATGTATCCATGCAAAGTTTGGTGAAGATCTGAGTATGTCGTTTTTGACCTTATCTGGAACCTCCCATCCGAAAATTTGAAAATTCTTAAAAAATTCGTCGATAATCTTGATGTCTCCAATCTCTTGTTTTGTACGTTTTTTCCACGTGTCTTGACATGCAAAGTATCCCTGCAACGTTTGGTGAAGATCTGAGTATGTAGTTTTTGACCTTATCTGGAACCTCCTATCTGAAAATTTGAAAATTCTTCAAAAATTCGACGAAAATCTTGATGTCTCCAATCTCTTGCTTTGTACGTTTTTTCCACGTGTCTCGACCTCCAATGTATCCCTGCAAAGTTAGTGAAGATCTGAGTATGTCGTTTTTGACCTTATCTGGAACATCCTTTCTGAAAATTTGAAAATTCTTAAAAAATTCGTCGAAAATCTTGATGTCTCCAATCTCTTGTTTTGTACGTTTTTTCCACGTTTCTTGACATCCAATGTATCCCTGCAAAGTTTGGTGAAGATCTGAGTATGTAGTTTTTGACCTTATATGGAACCTCCTTTCTGAAAATTTGAAAATTCTCAAAAAATTCGTCCATAATCTTGATGTCTCCAATCTCTTGTTTTGTACGTTTTTTCCACGTGTCTTGACATCCAATGTATCCCTGCAAAGTTTGGTGAAGATCTGAGTATGTAGTTTTTGACCTTATATGGAACCTCCTATCTGAAAATTTGAAAATTCTTAAAAAATTCGTCCAAAATCTTGATGTCACCAATCCTATGTTTTGTATGTTTTTTCCACGTGTCTTGACATCCAATGTATCCATGCAAAGTTTGGTGAAGATCTGAGTATGTCGTTTTTGACCTTATCTGGAACCTCCCATCTGAAAATTTGAAAATTCTTAAAAAATTCGTCGAAAATCTTGATGTCTCCGATCTCTTGTTTTGTACGTTTTTTCCACGTGTCTTGACATGCAAAGTATTCCTGCAAAGTTTGGTGAAGATCTGAGTATGTAGTTTTTGACCTCATCTGGAACCTCCTATCTGAAAATTCGAAAATTCTTAAAAAATTCGTCCAAAATTTTGATGTCTCCAATCTCTTGTTTTGTACGTTTTTTCCACGTGTCTTGACATCCAATGTATCCCTGCAATGTTTGGTGAAGATCTGAGTATGTAGTTTTTGACCTTATCTGGAACCTCCCATCTGAAAATTTGAAAATTCCTAAAAAATCCGTCCAAAATCTTGATGACCCCAATCTCTTGTTTTGTACGTTTTTTCCACGTGTCTTGACATCCAATGTATCCCTGCAAAGTTTGGTGAAGATCTGAGTATGTAGTTTTTGACCTTATCTGGAACCTCCTATCTGAAAATTTGAAAATTCTTAAAAAATTCGTCCAAAATCTTGATGTCTCCAATCTCTTGTTTTGTACGTTTTTTCCACGTGTCTTGATATCCAATGTATCCCTGCAAAGTTTGGTGAAGATCTGAGTATGTCGTTTTTGACCTTATCTGGAACATCCTTTCTGAAAATTTGAAAATTGTTAAAAAATTCGTCCAAAATCTTGATGTCTCCAATCTCTTTTTTGTACGTTTTTTCCACGTGTCTTGGCATCCAATGTATCCCTGCAAAGTTTGGTGAAGATCTGAGTATGTAGTTTTTGACCTTATCTGGAACCTCCCATCTGAAAATTTGAAAATTCTTAAAAAATTCGACCAAAATCTTGATGTCTCCAATCTTTTGTTTTGTACGTTTTTTCCACGTGTCTTGACACATAATGTATCCATGCAAAGTTTGGTGAAGATCTGAGTATGTAGTTTTTGACCTTATCTGGAACCTCCTATCTGAAAATTTGAAAATTCTTAAAAAATTCGTCCAAAATCTTGATGTCTCCAATCTCTTGTTTTGTACGTTTTTTCCACGTGTCTTGACATCCAATGTATCCCTGCAAAGTTTGGTGAAGATCTGAGTATGTAGTTTTTGACCTTATCTGGAACCTCCCATCTGAAAATTTGAAAATTCTTAAAAAATTCGACCAAAATCTTGATGTCTCCAATCTTTTGTTTTGTACGTTTTTTCCACGTGTCTTGACACATAATGTATCCATGCAAAGTTTGGTGAAGATCTGAGTATGTAGTTTTTGACCTTATATGGAACCTCCTATCTGAAAATTTGAAAATTCTTAAAAAATTCGTCCAAAATCTTGATGTCTCCAATCTCTTGTTTTGTACGTTTTTTCCACGTGTCTTGACATCCAATGTATCCCTGCAAAGTTTGGTGAAGATCTGAGTATGTAGTTTTTGACCTTATCTGGAACCTCCCATCTGAAAATTTGAAAATTTATAAAAAATCCGTGCAAAATCTTGATGACCCCAATCTCTTGTTTTGTACGTTTTTTCCACGTGTCTTGACATCCAATGTATTCCTGCAATGTTTGGTGAAGATCTGAGTATGTAGTTTTTGACCTTATATGGAACCTCCTATCTGAAAATTTGAAAATTCTTAAAAAATTCGTCGAAAATCTTGATGTCTCCAATCTCTTGTTTTGTACGTTTTTTCCACGTGTCTTGACATGCAAAGTATCCCTGCAACGTTTGGTGAAGATCTGAGTATGTAGTTTTTGACCTTATCTGGAACCTCCTATCTGAAAATTTGAAAATTCTTCAAAAATTCGTCGAAAATCTTGATGTCTCCAATCTCTTGTTTTGTACGTTTTTTCCACGTGTCTTGACATCCAATGTATTCCTGCAATGTTTGGTGAAGATCTGAGTATGTAGTTTTTGACCTTATATGGAACCTCCTATCTGAAAATTTGAAAATTCTTAAAAAATTCGTCGAAAATCTTGATGTCTCCAATCTCTTGTTTTGTACGTTTTTTCCACGTGTCTTGACATGCAAAGTATCCCTGCAACGTTTGGTGAAGATCTGAGTATGTAGTTTTTGACCTTATCTGGAACCTCCTATCTGAAAATTTGAAAATTCTTAAAAAATTCGTCCAAAATCTTGAAGACCCCAATCTCTTGTTTTGTACGTTTTTTCCACGTGTCTTGACATCCAATGTATCCCTGCAAAGTTTGGTGAAGATCTGAGTATGTAGTTTTTGACCTTATATGGAACCTCCTTTCTGAAAATTTGAGAATTCTTAAAAAATTCGTCCAAAATCTTGATGTCTCCAATCTCTTGTTTTGTACGTTTTTTCCACGTGTCTTGACATCCAATGTATCCATGCAAAGTTTGGTGAAGATCTGAGTATGTCGTTTTTGACCTTATCTGGAACCTCCCATCCGAAAATTTGAAAATTCTTAAAAAATTCGTCGAAAATCTTGATGTCTCCAATCTCTTGTTTTGTACGTTTTTTCCACGTGTCTTGACATGCAAAGTATCCCTGCAACGTTTGGTGAAGATCTGAGTATGTAGTTTTTGACCTTATCTGGAACCTCCTATCTGAAAATTTGAAAATTCTTCAAAAATTCGACGAAAATCTTGATGTCTCCAATCTCTTGCTTTGTACGTTTTTTCCACGTGTCTCGACCTCCAATGTATCCCTGCAAAGTTAGTGAAGATCTGAGTATGTCGTTTTTGACCTTATCTGGAACATCCTTTCTGAAAATTTGAAAATTCTTAAAAAATTCGTCGAAAATCTTGATGTCTCCAATCTCTTGTTTTGTACGTTTTTTCCACGTTTCTTGACATCCAATGTATCCCTGCAAAGTTTGGTGAAGATCTGAGTATGTAGTTTTTGACCTTATATGGAACCTCCTTTCTGAAAATTTGAAAATTCTCAAAAAATTCGTCCATAATCTTGATGTCTCCAATCTCTTGTTTTGTACGTTTTTTCCACGTGTCTTGACATCCAATGTATCCCTGCAAAGTTTGGTGAAGATCTGAGTATGTAGTTTTTGACCTTATATGGAACCTCCTATCTGAAAATTTGAAAATTCTTAAAAAATTCGTCCAAAATCTTGATGTCACCAATCCTATGTTTTGTATGTTTTTTCCACGTGTCTTGACATCCAATGTATCCATGCAAAGTTTGGTGAAGATCTGAGTATGTCGTTTTTGACCTTATCTGGAACCTCCCATCTGAAAATTTGAAAATTCTTAAAAAATTCGTCGAAAATCTTGATGTCTCCGATCTCTTGTTTTGTACGTTTTTTCCACGTGTCTTGACATGCAAAGTATTCCTGCAAAGTTTGGTGAAGATCTGAGTATGTAGTTTTTGACCTCATCTGGAACCTCCTATCTGAAAATTCGAAAATTCTTAAAAAATTCGTCCAAAATTTTGATGTCTCCAATCTCTTGTTTTGTACGTTTTTTCCACGTGTCTTGACATCCAATGTATCCCTGCAATGTTTGGTGAAGATCTGAGTATGTAGTTTTTGACCTTATCTGGAACCTCCCATCTGAAAATTTGAAAATTCCTAAAAAATCCGTCCAAAATCTTGATGACCCCAATCTCTTGTTTTGTACGTTTTTTCCACGTGTCTTGATATCCAATGTATCCCTGCAAAGTTTGGTGAAGATCTGAGTATGTCGTTTTTGACCTTATCTGGAACATCCTTTCTGAAAATTTGAAAATTGTTAAAAAATTCGTCCAAAATCTTGATGTCTCCAATCTCTTTTTTGTACGTTTTTTCCACGTGTCTTGGCATCCAATGTATCCCTGCAAAGTTTGGTGAAGATCTGAGTATGTAGTTTTTGACCTTATCTGGAACCTCCCATCTGAAAATTTGAAAATTCTTAAAAAATTCGACCAAAATCTTGATGTCTCCAATCTTTTGTTTTGTACGTTTTTTCCACGTGTCTTGACACATAATGTATCCATGCAAAGTTTGGTGAAGATCTGAGTATGTAGTTTTTGACCTTATCTGGAACCTCCTATCTGAAAATTTGAAAATTCTTAAAAAATTCGTCCAAAATCTTGATGTCTCCAATCTCTTGTTTTGTACGTTTTTTCCACGTGTCTTGACATCCAATGTATTCCTGCAATGTTTGGTGAAGATCTGAGTATGTAGTTTTTGACCTTCTATGGAACCTCCTATCTGAAAATTTGAAAATTCTTAAAAAATTCGACCAAAATCTTGATGTTCCGAATCCTATGTTTTGTATGTTTTTTCCACGTGTCTTGACATCCAATGTATCCCTGCAAAGTTTGGTGAAGATCTGAGTATGTAGTTTTTGACCTTATCTGGAACCTCCCATCTGAAAATTTGAAAATTCTTCAAAAATTCGTCCAAAATCTTGATGTCTCCAATCTTTTGTTTTGTACGTTTTTTCCACGTGTCTTGACATGCAAAGTATCCCTGCAACGTTTGGTGAAGATCTGAGTATGTAGTTTTTGACCTTATCTGGAACCTCCTATCTGAAAATTTGAAAATTCTTCAAAAATTCGTCGAAAATCTTGATGTCTCCAATCTCTTGTTTTGTACGTTTTTTCCACGTGTCTTGACATCTAATGTATTCCTGCAATGTTTGGTGGAGATCTGAGTATGTAGTTTTAGACCTTATCTGGAACCTCCTATCTGAAAATTTGAAAATTCTTCAAAAATTCGTCCAAAATCTTGATGTCTCCAATCTCTTGTTTTGTACGTTTTTTCCACGTGTCTCGACCTCCAATGGATCCCTGCAAAGTTTGGTGAAGATCTGAGTATGTCGTTTTTGACCTTATCTGGAACCTCCCATCTGAAAATTTGAAAATTCTTAAAAAATTCGTCGAAAATCTTGATGTCTCCGATCTCTTGTTTTGTACGTTTTTTCCACGTGTCTTGACATGCAAAGTATTCCTGCAAAGTTTGGTGAAGATCTGAGTATGTCGTTTTTGACCTCATCTGGAACCTCCCATCTGAAAATTTGAAAATTCTTAAAAAATTCGTCGAAAATCTTGATGTCTCCAATCTTTTGTTTTGTACGTTTTTTCCACGTGTCTTGACATGCAAAGTATCCCTGCAACGTTTGGTGAAGATCTGAGTATGTAGTTTTTGACCTTATCTGGAACCTCCTATCTGAAAATTTGAAAATTCTTCAAAAATTCGTCGAAAATCTTGATGTCTCCAATCTCTTGTTTTGTACGTTTTTTCCACGTGTCTTGACATCCAATGTATTCCTGCAATGTTTGGTGGAGATCTGAGTATGTAGTTTTAGACCTTATCTGGAACCTCCTATCTGAAAATTTGAAAATTCTTCAAAAATTCGTCCAAAATCTTGATGTCTCCAATCTCTTGTTTTGTACGTTTTTTCCACGTGTCTCGACCTCCAATGGATCCCTGCAAAGTTTGGTGAAGATCTGAGTATGTCGTTTTTGACCTTATCTGGAACATCCTTTCTGAAAATTTGAAAATTCTTAAAAAATTCGTCGAAAATCTTGATGTCTCCAATCTCTTGTTTTGTACGTTTTTTCCACGTGTCTTGACATCCAATGTATCCCTGCAAAGTTTGGTGAAGATCTGAGTATGTAGTTTTTTACCTTATATGGAACCTCCTATCTGAAAATTTGAAAATTCTTAAAAAATTCGTCCAAAATCTTGATGTCTCCAATCTCTTGTTTTGTACGTTTTTTCCACGTGTCTCGACCTCCAATGGATCCCTGCAAAGTTTGGTGAAGATCTGAGTATGTCGTTTTTGACCTTATCTGGAACCTCCCATCTGAAAATTTGAAAATTCTTAAAAAATTCGTCGAAAATCTTGATGTCTCCGATCTCTTGTTTTGTACGTTTTTTCCACGTGTCTTGACATCCAATGTATCCCTGCAAAGTTTGGTGAAGATCTGAGTATGTAGTTTTTGACCTTATATGGAACCTCCTATCTGAAAATTTGAAAATTCTTAAAAAATTCGTCCAAAATCTTGATGTCACCAATCCTATGTTTTGTATGTTTTTTCCACGTGTCTTGACATCCAATGTATCCATGCAAAGTTTGGTGAAGATCTGAGTATGTCGTTTTTGACCTTATCTGGAACCTCCCATCTGAAAATTTGAAAATTCTTAAAAAATTCGTCGAAAATCTTGATGTCTCCGATCTCTTGTTTTGTACGTTTTTTCCACGTGTCTTGACATGCAAAGTATTCCTGCAAAGTTTGGTGAAGATCTGAGTATGTAGTTTTTGACCTCATCTGGAACCTCCTATCTGAAAATTTGAAAATTCTTAAAAAATTAGTCCAAAATCTTGATGTCTCCAATCTCTTGTTTTGTACGTTTTTTCCACGTGTCTTGACATCCAATGTATCCCTGCAATGTTTGGTGAAGATCTGAGTATGTAGTTTTTGACCTTATCTGGAACCTCCCATCTGAAAATTTGAAAATTCCTAAAAAATCCGTCCAAAATCTTGATGACCCCAATGTCTTGTTTTGTACTTTTTTTCCACGTGTCTCGACCTCCAATGTATCCCTGCAAAGTTTGGTGAAGATCTGAGTATGTAGTTTTTGACCTTATATGGAACCTCCTATCTGAAAATTTGAAAATTCTTAAAAAATTCGTCCAAAATCTTGATGTCACCAATCCTATGTTTTGTATGTTTTTTCCACGTGTCTTGACATCCAATGTATCCATGCAAAGTTTGGTGAAGATCTGAGTATGTCGTTTTTGACCTTATCTGGAACCTCCCATCTGAAAATTTGAAAATTCTTAAAAAATTCGTCGAAAATCTTGATGTCTCCGATCTCTTGTTTTGTACGTTTTTTCCACGTGTCTTGACATGCAAAGTATTCCTCCAAAGTTTGGTGAAGATCTGAGTATGTAGTTTTTGACCTTATCTGGAACCTCCTATCTGAAAATTTGAAAATTCTTCAAAAATTCGTCGAAAATCTTGATGTCTCCAATCTCTTGTTTTGTACGTTTTTTCCACGTGTCTTGACACATAATGTATCCATGCAAAGTTTGGTGAAGATTTGAGTATGTAGTTTTTGACCTTATCTGGAACATCCTTTCTGAAAATTTGAAAATTGTTAAAAAATTCGTCCAAAATCTTGATGTCTCCAATCTCTTTTTTGTACGTTTTTTCCACGTGTCTTGACATCCAATGTATCCCTGCAAAGTTTGGTGAAGATCTGAGTATGTAGTTTTTGACCTTATCTGGAACCTCCCATCTGAAAATTTGAAAATTCTTAAAAAATTCGACCAAAATCTTGATGTCTCCAATCTTTTGTTTTGTACGTTTTTTCCACGTGTCTTGACACATAATGTATCCATGCAAAGTTTGGTGAAGATCTGAGTATGTAGTTTTTGACCTTATATGGAACCTCCTATCTGAAAATTTGAAAATTCTTAAAAAATTCGTCCAAAATCTTGATGTCTCCAATCTCTTGTTTTGTACGTTTTTTCCACGTGTCTTGACATCCAATGTATCCCTGCAAAGTTTGGTGAAGATCTGAGTATGTAGTTTTTGACCTTATCTGGAACCTCCCATCTGAAAATTTGAAAATTCCTAAAAAATCCGTGCAAAATCTTGATGACCCCAATCTCTTGTTTTGTACGTTTTTTCCACGTGTCTTGACATCCAATGTATCCATGCAAAGTTTGGTGAAGATCTGAGTATGTCGTTTTTGACCTTATCTGGAACCTCCCATCTGAAAATTTGAAAATTCTTAAAAAATTCGTCCAAAATCTTGATGTCTCCAATCTCTTGTTTTGTACGTTTTTTCCACGTGTCTTGACATGCAAAGTATCCCTGCAACGTTTGGTGAAGATCTGAGTATGTAGTTTTTGACCTTATCTGGAACCTCCTATCTGAAAATTTGAAAATTCTTCAAAAATTCGTCGAAAATCTTGATGTCTCCAATCTCTTGTTTTGTACGTTTTTTCCACGTGTCTTGACATCCAATGTATCCCTGCAATGTTTGGTGGAGATCTGAGTATGTAGTTTTTGACCTTATCTGGGACCTCCTATCAGAAAATTTGAAAATTCTTCAAAAATTCGTCCAAAATCTTGATGTCTCCAATCTCTTGTTTTGTACGTTTTTTCCACGTGTCTCGACCTCCAATGTATCCCTGCAAAGTTTGGTGAAGATCTGAGTATGTCGTTTTTGACCTTATCTGGAACATCCTTTCTGAAAATTTGAAAATTCTTAAAAAATTCGTCGAAAATCTTGATGTCTCCAATCTCTTGTTTTGTACGTTTTTTCCACGTGTCTTGACATCCAATGTATCCCTGCAAAGTTTGGTGAAGATCTGAGTATGTAGTTTTTGACCTTATATGGAACCTCCTTTCTGAAAATTTGAAAATTCTCAAAAAATTCGTCCATAATCTTGATGTCTCCAATCTCTTGTTTTGTACGTTTTTTCCACGTGTCTTGACATCCAATGTATCCCTGCAAAGTTTGGTGAAGATCTGAGTATGTAGTTTTTGACCTTATATGGAACCTCCTATCTGAAAATTTGAAAATTCTTAAAAAATTCGTCCAAAATCTTGATGTCACCAATCCTATGTTTTGTATGTTTTTTCCACGTGTCTTGACATCCAATGTATCCATGCAAAGTTTGGTGAAGATCTGAGTATGTCGTTTTTGACCTTATCTGGAACCTCCCATCTGAAAATTTGAAAATTCTTAAAAAATTCGTCGAAAATCTTGATGTCTCCGATCTCTTGTTTTGTACGTTTTTTCCACGTGTCTTGACATGCAAAGTATTCCTGCAAAGTTTGGTGAAGATCTGAGTATGTAGTTTTTGACCTTATATGGAACCTCCCATCTGAAAATTTGAAAATTCTTAAAAAATTCGTCCAAAATCTTGATGACCCCAATCTCTTGTTTTGTACGTTTTTTCCACGTGTCTTGACATGCAAAGTATCCCTGCAACGTTTGGTGAAGATCTGAGTATGTAGTTTTTGACCTTATCTGGAACCTCCTATCTGAAAATTTGAAAATTCTTCAAAAATTCGTCGAAAATCTTGATGTCTCCAATCTCTTGTTTTGTACGTTTTTTCCACGTGTCTTGACATCCAATGTATCCCTGCAATGTTTGGTGGAGTTCTGAGTATGTAGTTTTTGACCTTATCTGGGACCTCCTATCAGAAAATTTGAAAATTCTTCAAAAATTCGTCCAAAATCTTGATGTCTCCAATCTCTTGTTTTGTACGTTTTTTCCACGTGTCTCGACCTCCAATGTATCCCTGCAAAGTTTGGTGAAGATCTGAGTATGTCGTTTTTGACCTTATCTGGAACATCCTTTCTGAAAATTTGAAAATTCTTAAAAAATTCGTCGAAAATCTTGATGTCTCCAATCTCTTGTTTTGTACGTTTTTTCCACGTGTCTTGACATCCAATGTATCCCTGCAAAGTTTGGTGAAGATCTGAGTATGTAGTTTTTGACCTTATATGGAACCTCCTTTCTGAAAATTTGAAAATTCTCAAAAAATTCGTCCATAATCTTGATGTCTCCAATCTCTTGTTTTGTACGTTTTTTCCACGTGTCTTGACATCCAATGTATCCCTGCAAAGTTTGGTGAAGATCTGAGTATGTAGTTTTTGACCTTATCTGGAACCTCCCATCTGAAAATTTGAAAATTCTTAAAAAATTCGACCAAAATCTTGATGTCTCCAATCTTTTGTTTTGTACGTTTTTTCCACGTGTCTTGACACATAATGTATCCATGCAAAGTTTGGTGAAGATCTGAGTATGTAGTTTTTGACCTTATATGGAACCTCCTATCTGAAAATTTGAAAATTCTTAAAAAATTCGTCCAAAATCTTGATGTCTCCAATCTCTTGTTTTGTACGTTTTTTCCACGTGTCTTGACATCCAATGTATCCCTGCAAAGTTTGGTGAAGATCTGAGTATGTAGTTTTTGACCTTATCTGGAACCTCCCATCTGAAAATTTGAAAATTCCTAAAAAATCCGTGCAAAATCTTGATGACCCCAATCTCTTGTTTTGTACGTTTTTTCCACGTGTCTTGACATCCAATGTATTCCTGCAATGTTTGGTGAAGATCTGAGTATGTAGTTTTTGACCTTATATGGAACCTCCTATCTGAAAATTTGAAAATTCTTAAAAAATTCGTCGAAAATCTTGATGTCTCCAATCTCTTGTTTTGTACGTTTTTTCCACGTGTCTTGACATGCAAAGTATCCCTGCAACGTTTGGTGAAGATCTGAGTATGTAGTTTTTGACCTTATCTGGAACCTCCTATCTGAAAATTTGAAAATTCTTTAAAAATTCGTCGAAAATCTTGATGTCTCCAATCTCTTGTTTTGTACGTTTTTTCCACGTGTCTTGACATCCAATGTATTCCTGCAATGTTTGGTGAAGATCTGAGTATGTAGTTTTTGACCTTATATGGAACCTCCTATCTGAAAATTTGAAAATTCTTAAAAAATTCGTCGAAAATCTTGATGTCTCCAATCTCTTGTTTTGTACGTTTTTTCCACGTGTCTTGACATGCAAAGTATCCCTGCAACGTTTGGTGAAGATCTGAGTATGTAGTTTTTGACCTTATCTGGAACCTCCTATCTGAAAATTTGAAAATTCTTAAAAAATTCGTCCAAAATCTTGAAGACCCCAATCTCTTGTTTTGTACGTTTTTTCCACGTGTCTTGACATCCAATGTATCCCTGCAAAGTTTGGTGAAGATCTGAGTATGTAGTTTTTGACCTTATATGGAACCTCCTTTCTGAAAATTTGAGAATTCTTAAAAAATTCGTCCAAAATCTTGATGTCTCCAATCTCTTGTTTTGTACGTTTTTTCCACGTGTCTTGACATCCAATGTATCCATGCAAAGTTTGGTGAAGATCTGAGTATGTCGTTTTTGACCTTATCTGGAACCTCCCATCCGAAAATTTGAAAATTCTTAAAAAATTCGTCGAAAATCTTGATGTCTCCAATCTCTTGTTTTGTACGTTTTTTCCACGTGTCTTGACATGCAAAGTATCCCTGCAACGTTTGGTGAAGATCTGAGTATGTAGTTTTTGACCTTATCTGGAACCTCCTATCTGAAAATTTGAAAATTCTTCAAAAATTCGACGAAAATCTTGATGTCTCCAATCTCTTGCTTTGTACGTTTTTTCCACGTGTCTCGACCTCCAATGTATCCCTGCAAAGTTAGTGAAGATCTGAGTATGTCGTTTTTGACCTTATCTGGAACATCCTTTCTGAAAATTTGAAAATTCTTAAAAAATTCGTCGAAAATCTTGATGTCTCCAATCTCTTGTTTTGTACGTTTTTTCCACGTTTCTTGACATCCAATGTATCCCTGCAAAGTTTGGTGAAGATCTGAGTATGTAGTTTTTGACCTTATATGGAACCTCCTTTCTGAAAATTTGAAAATTCTCAAAAAATTCGTCCATAATCTTGATGTCTCCAATCTCTTGTTTTGTACGTTTTTTCCACGTGTCTTGACATCCAATGTATCCCTGCAAAGTTTGGTGAAGATCTGAGTATGTAGTTTTTGACCTTATATGGAACCTCCTATCTGAAAATTTGAAAATTCTTAAAAAATTCGTCCAAAATCTTGATGTCACCAATCCTATGTTTTGTATGTTTTTTCCACGTGTCTTGACATCCAATGTATCCATGCAAAGTTTGGTGAAGATCTGAGTATGTCGTTTTTGACCTTATCTGGAACCTCCCATCTGAAAATTTGAAAATTCTTAAAAAATTCGTCGAAAATCTTGATGTCTCCGATCTCTTGTTTTGTACGTTTTTTCCACGTGTCTTGACATGCAAAGTATTCCTGCAAAGTTTGGTGAAGATCTGAGTATGTAGTTTTTGACCTCATCTGGAACCTCCTATCTGAAAATTTGAAAATTCTTAAAAAATTCGTCCAAAATTTTGATGTCTCCAATCTCTTGTTTTGTACGTTTTTTCCACGTGTCTTGACATCCAATGTATCCCTGCAATGTTTGGTGAAGATCTGAGTATGTAGTTTTTGACCTTATCTGGAACCTCCCATCTGAAAATTTGAAAATTCCTAAAAAATCCGTCCAAAATCTTGATGACCCCAATCTCTTGTTTTGTACGTTTTTTCCACGTGTCTTGACATCCAATGTATCCCTGCAAAGTTTGGTGAAGATCTGAGTATGTAGTTTTTGACCTTATCTGGAACCTCCTATCTGAAAATTTGAAAATTCTTAAAAAATTCGTCCAAAATCTTGATGTCTCCAATCTCTTGTTTTGTACGTTTTTTCCACGTGTCTTGATATCCAATGTATCCCTGCAAAGTTTGGTGAAGATCTGAGTATGTCGTTTTTGACCTTATCTGGAACATCCTTTCTGAAAATTTGAAAATTGTTAAAAAATTCGTCCAAAATCTTGATGTCTCCAATCTCTTTTTTGTACGTTTTTTCCACGTGTCTTGGCATCCAATGTATCCCTGCAAAGTTTGGTGAAGATCTGAGTATGTAGTTTTTGACCTTATCTGGAACCTCCCATCTGAAAATTTGAAAATTCTTAAAAAATTCGACCAAAATCTTGATGTCTCCAATCTTTTGTTTTGTACGTTTTTTCCACGTGTCTTGACACATAATGTATCCATGCAAAGTTTGGTGAAGATCTGAGTATGTAGTTTTTGACCTTATCTGGAACCTCCTATCTGAAAATTTGAAAATTCTTAAAAAATTCGTCCAAAATCTTGATGTCTCCAATCTCTTGTTTTGTACGTTTTTTCCACGTGTCTTGACATCCAATGTATTCCTGCAATGTTTGGTGAAGATCTGAGTATGTAGTTTTTGACCTTCTATGGAACCTCCTATCTGAAAATTTGAAAATTCTTAAAAAATTCGACCAAAATCTTGATGTTCCGAATCCTATGTTTTGTATGTTTTTTCCACGTGTCTTGACATCCAATGTATCCCTGCAAAGTTTGGTGAAGATCTGAGTATGTAGTTTTTGACCTTATCTGGAACCTCCCATCTGAAAATTTGAAAATTCCTAAAAAATCCGTGCAAAATCTTGATGACCCCAATCTCTTGTTTTGTACGTTTTTTCCACGTGTCTTGACATCCAATGTATCCATGCAAAGTTTGGTGAAGATCTGAGTATGTCGTTTTTGACCTTATCTGGAACCTCCCATCTGAAAATTTGAAAATTCTTAAAAAATTCGTCGAAAATCTTGATGTCTCCAATCTTTTGTTTTGTACGTTTTTTCCACGTGTCTTGACATGCAAAGTATCCCTGCAACGTTTGGTGAAGATCTGAGTATGTAGTTTTTGACCTTATCTGGAACCTCCTATCTGAAAATTTGAAAATTCTTCAAAAATTCGTCGAAAATCTTGATGTCTCCAATCTCTTGTTTTGTACGTTTTTTCCACGTGTCTTGACATCTAATGTATTCCTGCAATGTTTGGTGGAGATCTGAGTATGTAGTTTTAGACCTTATCTGGAACCTCCTATCTGAAAATTTGAAAATTCTTCAAAAATTCGTCCAAAATCTTGATGTCTCCAATCTCTTGTTTTGTACGTTTTTTCCACGTGTCTCGACCTCCAATGGATCCCTGCAAAGTTTGGTGAAGATCTGAGTATGTCGTTTTTGACCTTATCTGGAACATCCTTTCTGAAAATTTGAAAATTCTTAAAAAATTCGTCGAAAATCTTGATGTCTCCAATCTCTTGTTTTGTACGTTTTTTCCACGTGTCTTGACATCCAATGTATCCCTGCAAAGTTTGGTGAAGATCTGAGTATGTAGTTTTTGACCTTATATGGAACCTCCTATCTGAAAATTTGAAAATTCTTAAAAAATTCGTCCAAAATCTTGATGTCTCCAATCTCTTGTTTTGTACGTTTTTTCCACGTGTCTCGACCTCCAATGGATCCCTGCAAAGTTTGGTGAAGATCTGAGTATGTCGTTTTTGACCTTATCTGGAACCTCCCATCTGAAAATTTGAAAATTCTTAAAAAATTCGTCGAAAATCTTGATGTCTCCGATCTCTTGTTTTGTACGTTTTTTCCACGTGTCTTGACATGCAAAGTATTCCTGCAAAGTTTGGTGAAGATCTGAGTATGTCGTTTTTGACCTCATCTGGAACCTCCCATCTGAAAATTTGAAAATTCTTAAAAAATTCGTCGAAAATCTTGATGTCTCCAATCTTTTGTTTTGTACGTTTTTTCCACGTGTCTTGACATGCAAAGTATCCCTGCAACGTTTGGTGAAGATCTGAGTATGTAGTTTTTGACCTTATCTGGAACCTCCTATCTGAAAATTTGAAAATTCTTCAAAAATTCGTCGAAAATCTTGATGTCTCCAATCTCTTGTTTTGTACGTTTTTTCCACGTGTCTTGACATCCAATGTATTCCTGCAATGTTTGGTGGAGATCTGAGTATGTAGTTTTAGACCTTATCTGGAACCTCCTATCTGAAAATTTGAAAATTCTTCAAAAATTCGTCCAAAATCTTGATGTCTCCAATCTCTTGTTTTGTACGTTTTTTCCACGTGTCTCGACCTCCAATGGATCCCTGCAAAGTTTGGTGAAGATCTGAGTATGTCGTTTTTGACCTTATCTGGAACATCCTTTCTGAAAATTTGAAAATTCTTAAAAAATTCGTCGAAAATCTTGATGTCTCCAATCTCTTGTTTTGTACGTTTTTTCCACGTGTCTTGACATCCAATGTATCCCTGCAAAGTTTGGTGAAGATCTGAGTATGTAGTTTTTTACCTTATATGGAACCTCCTATCTGAAAATTTGAAAATTCTTAAAAAATTCGTCCAAAATCTTGATGTCTCCAATCTCTTGTTTTGTACGTTTTTTCCACGTGTCTCGACCTCCAATGGATCCCTGCAAAGTTTGGTGAAGATCTGAGTATGTCGTTTTTGACCTTATCTGGAACCTCCCATCTGAAAATTTGAAAATTCTTAAAAAATTCGTCGAAAATCTTGATGTCTCCGATCTCTTGTTTTGTACGTTTTTTCCACGTGTCTTGACATCCAATGTATCCCTGCAAAGTTTGGTGAAGATCTGAGTATGTAGTTTTTGACCTTATATGGAACCTCCTATCTGAAAATTTGAAAATTCTTAAAAAATTCGTCCAAAATCTTGATGTCACCAATCCTATGTTTTGTATGTTTTTTCCACGTGTCTTGACATCCAATGTATCCATGCAAAGTTTGGTGAAGATCTGAGTATGTCGTTTTTGACCTTATCTGGAACCTCCCATCTGAAAATTTGAAAATTCTTAAAAAATTCGTCGAAAATCTTGATGTCTCCGATCTCTTGTTTTGTACGTTTTTTCCACGTGTCTTGACATGCAAAGTATTCCTGCAAAGTTTGGTGAAGATCTGAGTATGTAGTTTTTGACCTCATCTGGAACCTCCTATCTGAAAATTTGAAAATTCTTAAAAAATTCGTCCAAAATTTTGATGTCTCCAATCTCTTGTTTTGTACGTTTTTTCCACGTGTCTTGACATCCAATGTATCCCTGAAATGTTTGGTGAAGATCTGAGTATGTAGTTTTTGACCTTATCTGGAACCTCCCATCTGAAAATTTGAAAATTCCTAAAAAATCCGTCCAAAATCTTGATGACCCCAATCTCTTGTTTTGTACGTTTTTTCCACGTGTCTTGACATCCAATGTATCCCTGCAAAGTTTGGTGAAGATCTGAGTATGTAGTTTTTGACCTTATCTGGAACCTCCTATCTGAAAATTTGAAAATTCTTAAAAAATTCGTCCAAAATCTTGATGTCTCCAATCTCTTGTTTTGTACGTTTTTTCCACGTGTCTTGATATCCAATGTATCCCTGCAAAGTTTGGTGAAGATCTGAGTATGTCGTTTTTGACCTTATCTGGAACATCCTTTCTGAAAATTTGAAAATTGTTAAAAAATTCGTCCAAAATCTTGATGTCTCCAATCTCTTTTTTGTACGTTTTTTCCACGTGTCTTGGCATCCAATGTATCCCTGCAAAGTTTGGTGAAGATCTGAGTATGTAGTTTTTGACCTTATCTGGAACCTCCCATCTGAAAATTTGAAAATTCTTAAAAAATTCGACCAAAATCTTGATGTCTCCAATCTTTTGTTTTGTACGTTTTTTCCACGTGTCTTGACACATAATGTATCCATGCAAAGTTTGGTGAAGATCTGAGTATGTAGTTTTTGACCTTATATGGAACCTCCTATCTGAAAATTTGAAAATTCTTAAAAAATTCGTCCAAAATCTTGATGTCTCCAATCTCTTGTTTTGTACGTTTTTTCCACGTGTCTTGACATCCAATGTATCCCTGCAAAGTTTGGTGAAGATCTGAGTATGTAGTTTTTGACCTTATCTGGAACCTCCCATCTGAAAATTTGAAAATTCCTAAAAAATCCGTGCAAAATCTTGATGACCCCAATCTCTTGTTTTGTACGTTTTTTCCACGTGTCTTGACATCCAATGTATTCCTGCAATGTTTGGTGAAGATCTGAGTATGTAGTTTTTGACCTTCTATGGAACCTCCTATCTGAAAATTTGAAAATTCTTAAAAAATTCGACCAAAATCTTGATGTTCCGAATCCTATGTTTTGTATGTTTTTTCCACGTGTCTTGACATCCAATGTATCCCTGCAAAGTTTGGTGAAGATCTGAGTATGTAGTTTTTGACCTTATCTGGAACCTCCCATCTGAAAATTTGAAAATTCCTAAAAAATCCGTGCAAAATCTTGATGACCCCAATCTCTTGTTTTGTACGTTTTTTCCACGTGTCTTGACATCCAATGTATCCATGCAAAGTTTGGTGAAGATCTGAGTATGTCGTTTTTGACCTTATCTGGAACCTCCCATCTGAAAATTTGAAAATTCTTAAAAAATTCGTCGAAAATCTTGATGTCTCCAATCTTTTGTTTTGTACGTTTTTTCCACGTGTCTTGACATGCAAAGTATCCCTGCAACGTTTGGTGAAGATCTGAGTATGTAGTTTTTGACCTTATCTGGAACCTCCTATCTGAAAATTTGAAAATTCTTCAAAAATTCGTCGAAAATCTTGATGTCTCCAATCTCTTGTTTTGTACGTTTTTTCCACGTGTCTCGACCTCCAATGGATCCCTGCAAAGTTTGGTGAAGATCTGAGTATGTCGTTTTTGACCTTATCTGGAACCTCCCATCTGAAAATTTGAAAATTCTTAAAAAATTCGTCGAAAATCTTGATGTCTCCGATCTCTTGTTTTGTACGTTTTTTCCACGTGTCTTGACATGCAAAGTATTCCTGCAAAGTTTGGTGAAGATCTGAGTATGTAGTTTTTGACCTCATCTGGAACCTCCTATCTGAAAATTTGAAAATTCTTAAAAAAATCGTCCAAAATCTTGATGTCTCCAATCTCTTGTTTTGTACGTTTTTTCCACGTGTCTCGACCTCCAATGGATCCCTGCAAAGTTTGGTGAAGATCTGAGTATGTCGTTTTTGACCTTATCTGGAACATCCTTTCTGAAAATTTGAAAATTCTTAAAAAATTCGTCGAAAATCTTGATGTCTCCAATCTCTTGTTTTGTACGTTTTTTCCACGTGTCTTGACATCCAATGTATCCCTGCAAAGTTTGGTGAAGATCTGAGTATGTAGTTTTTGACCTTATATGGAACCTCCTATCTGAAAATTTGAAAATTCTTAAAAAATTCGTCCAAAATCTTGATGTCTCCAATCTCTTGTTTTGTACGTTTTTTCCACGTGTCTCGACCTCCAATGGATCCCTGCAAAGTTTGGTGAAGATCTGAGTATGTCGTTTTTGACCTTATCTGGAACCTCCCATCTGAAAATTTGAAAATTCTTAAAAAATTCGTCGAAAATCTTGATGTCTCCGATCTCTTGTTTTGTACGTTTTTTCCACGTGTCTTGACATGCAAAGTATTCCTGCAAAGTTTGGTGAAGATCTGAGTATGTCGTTTTTGACCTCATCTGGAACCTCCCATCTGAAAATTTGAAAATTCTTAAAAAATTCGTCGAAAATCTTGATGTCTCCAATCTTTTGTTTTGTACGTTTTTTCCACGTGTCTTGACATGCAAAGTATCCCTGCAACGTTTGGTGAAGATCTGAGTATGTAGTTTTTGACCTTATCTGGAACCTCCTATCTGAAAATTTGAAAATTCTTCAAAAATTCGTCGAAAATCTTGATGTCTCCAATCTCTTGTTTTGTACGTTTTTTCCACGTGTCTTGACATCCAATGTATTCCTGCAATGTTTGGTGGAGATCTGAGTATGTAGTTTTAGACCTTATCTGGAACCTCCTATCTGAAAATTTGAAAATTCTTCAAAAATTCGTCCAAAATCTTGATGTCTCCAATCTCTTGTTTTGTACGTTTTTTCCACGTGTCTCGACCTCCAATGGATCCCTGCAAAGTTTGGTGAAGATCTGAGTATGTCGTTTTTGACCTTATCTGGAACATCCTTTCTGAAAATTTGAAAATTCTTAAAAAATTCGTCGAAAATCTTGATGTCTCCAATCTCTTGTTTTGTACGTTTTTTCCACGTGTCTTGACATCCAATGTATCCCTGCAAAGTTTGGTGAAGATCTGAGTATGTAGTTTTTGACCTTATATGGAACCTCCTATCTGAAAATTTGAAAATTCTTAAAAAATTCGTCCAAAATCTTGATGTCTCCAATCTCTTGTTTTGTACGTTTTTTCCACGTGTCTCGACCTCCAATGGATCCCTGCAAAGTTTGGTGAAGATCTGAGTATGTCGTTTTTGACCTTATCTGGAACCTCCCATCTGAAAATTTGAAAATTCTTAAAAAATTCGTCGAAAATCTTGATGTCTCCGATCTCTTGTTTTGTACGTTTTTTCCACGTGTCTTGACATGCAAAGTATTCCTGCAAAGTTTGGTGAAGATCTGAGTATGTAGTTTTTGACCTCATCTGGAACCTCCTATCTGAAAATTTGAAAATTCTTAAAAAAATCGTCCAAAATCTTGATGTCTCCAATCTCTTGTTTTGTACGTTTTTTCCACGTGTCTTGACATCCAATGTATCCCTGCAATGTTTGGTGAAGATCTGAGTATGTAGTTTTTGACCTTATCTGGAACCTCCCATCTGAAAATTTGAAAATTCCTAAAAAATCCGTCCAAAATCTTGATGACCCCAATCTCTTGTTTTGTACTTTTTTTCCACGTGTCTCGACCTCCAATGTATCCCTGCAAAGTTTGGTGAAGATCTGAGTATGTAGTTTTTGACCTTATATGGAACCTCCTATCTGAAAATTTGAAAATTCTTAAAAAATTCGTCCAAAATCTTGATGTCACCAATCCTATGTTTTGTATGTTTTTTCCACGTGTCTTGACATCCAATGTATCCATGCAAAGTTTGGTGAAGATCTGAGTATGTCGTTTTTGACCTTATCTGGAACCTCCCATCTGAAAATTTGAAAATTCTTAAAAAATTCGTCGAAAATCTTGATGTCTCCGATCTCTTGTTTTGTACGTTTTTTCCACGTGTCTTGACATGCAAAGTATTCCTGCAAAGTTTGGTGAAGATCTGAGTATGTAGTTTTTGACCTCATCTGGAACCTCCTATCTGAAAATTTGAAAATTCTTAAAAAATTCGTCCAAAATTTTGATGTCTCCAATCTCTTGTTTTGTACGTTCTTTCCACGTGTCTTGACATCCAATGTATCCCTGCAATGTTTGGTGAAGATCTGAGTATGTAGTTTTTGACCTTATCTGGAACCTCCCATCTGAAAATTTGAAAATTCCTAAAAAATCCGTCCAAAATCTTGATGACCCCAATCTCTTGTTTTGTACGTTTTTTCCACGTGTCTTGACATCCAATGTATCCCTGCAAAGTTTGGTGAAGATCTGAGTATGTAGTTTTTGACCTTATCTGGAACCTCCTATCTGAAAATTTGAAAATTCTTAAAAAATTCGTCCAAAATCTTGATGTCTCCAATCTCTTGTTTTGTACGTTTTTTCCACGTGTCTTGATATCCAATGTATCCCTGCAAAGTTTGGTGAAGATCTGAGTATGTCGTTTTTGACCTTATCTGGAACATCCTTTCTGAAAATTTGAAAATTGTTAAAAAATTCGTCCAAAATCTTGATGTCTCCAATCTCTTTTTTGTACGTTTTTTCCACGTGTCTTGACATCCAATGTATCCCTGCAAAGTTTGGTGAAGATCTGAGTATGTATTTTTTGACCTTATCTGGAACCTCCCATCTGAAAATTTGAAAATTCTTAAAAAATTCGACCAAAATCTTGATGTCTCCAATCTTTTGTTTTGTACGTTTTTTCCACGTGTCTTGACACATAATGTATCCATGCAAAGTTTGGTGAAGATCTGAGTATGTAGTTTTTGACCTTATATGGAACCTCCTATCTGAAAATTTGAAAATTCTTAAAAAATTCGTCCAAAATCTTGATGTCTCCAATCTCTTGTTTTGTACGTTTTTTCCACGTGTCTTGACATCCAATGTATCCCTGCAAAGTTTGGTGAAGATCTGAGTATGTAGTTTTTGACCTTATCTGGAACCTCCCATCTGAAAATTTGAAAATTCCTAAAAAATTCGTCCAAAATCTTGATGTCTCCAATCTCTTGTTTTGTACGTTTTTTCCACGTGTCTTGATATCCAATGTATCCCTGCAAAGTTTGGTGAAGATCTGAGTATGTCGTTTTTGACCTTATCTGGAACATCCTTTCTGAAAATTTGAAAATTGTTAAAAAATTCGTCCAAAATCTTGATGTCTCCAATCTCTTTTTTGTACGTTTTTTCCACGTGTCTTGACATCCAATGTATCCCTGCAAAGTTTGGTGAAGATCTGAGTATGTAGTTTTTGACCTTATCTGGAACCTCCTATCTGAAAATTTGAAAATTCTTAAAAAATTCGTCCAAAATCTTGATGTCTCCAATCTCTTGTTTTGTACGTTTTTTCCACGTGTCTTGATATCCAATGTATCCCTGCAAAGTTTGGTGAAGATCTGAGTATGTCGTTTTTGACCTTATCTGGAACATCCTTTCTGAAAATTTGAAAATTGTTAAAAAATTCGTCCAAAATCTTGATGTCTCCAATCTCTTTTTTGTACGTTTTTTCCACGTGTCTTGACATCCAATGTATCCATGCAAAGTTTGGTGAAGATCTGAGTATGTAGTTTTTGACCTTATCTGGAACCTCCCATCTGAAAATTTGAAAATTCTTAAAAAATTCGACCAAAATCTTGATGTCTCCAATCTTTTGTTTTGTACGTTTTTTCCACGTGTCTTGACACATAATGTATCCATGCAAAGTTTGGTGAAGATCTGAGTATGTAGTTTTTGACCTTATATGGAACCTCCTATCTGAAAATTTGAAAATTCTTAAAAAATTCGTCCAAAATCTTGATGTCTCCAATCTCTTGTTTTGTACGTTTTTTCCACGTGTCTTGACATCCAATGTATCCCTGCAAAGTTTGGTGAAGATCTGAGTATGTAGTTTTTGACCTTATCTGGAACCTCCCATCTGAAAATTTGAAAATTCCTAAAAAATCCGTGCAAAATCTTGATGACCCCAATCTCTTGTTTTGTACGTTTTTTCCACGTGTCTTGACATCCAATGTATTCCTGCAATGTTTGGTGAAGATCTGAGTATGTAGTTTTTGACCTTATATGGAACCTCCTATCTGAAAATTTGAAAATTCTTAAAAAATTCGTCGAAAATCTTGATGTCTCCAATCTCTTGTTTTGTACGTTTTTTCCACGTGTCTTGACATGCAAAGTATCCCTGCAACGTTTGGTGAAGATCTGAGTATGTAGTTTTTGACCTTATCTGGAACCTCCTATCTGAAAATTTGAAAATTCTTCAAAAATTCGTCGAAAATCTTGATGTCTCCAATCTCTTGCTTTGTACGTTTTTTCCACGTGTCTTGACATCCAATGTATCCCTGCAATGTTTGGTGGAGATCTGAGTATGTAGTTTTTGACCTTATCTGGAACCTCCTATCTGAAAATTTGAAAATTCTTCAAAAATTCGTCCAAAATCTTGATGTCTCCAATCTCTTGTTTTGTACGTTTTTTCCACGTGTCTCGACCTCCAATGTATCCCTGCAAAGTTAGTGAAGATCTGAGTATGTCGTTTTTGACCTTATCTGGAACATCCTTTCTGAAAATTTGAAAATTCTTAAAAAATTCGTCGAAAATCTTGATGTCTCCAATCTCTTGTTTTGTACGTTTTTTCCACGTTTCTTGACATCCAATGTATCCCTGCAAAGTTTGGTGAAGATCTGAGTATGTAGTTTTTGACCTTATATGGAACCTCCTTTCTGAAAATTTGAAAATTCTCAAAAAATTCGTCCATAATCTTGATGTCTCCAATCTCTTGTTTTGTACGTTTTTTCCACTTGTCTTGACATCCAATGTATCCCTGCAAAGTTTGGTGAAGATCTGAGTATGTAGTTTTTGACCTTATATGGAACCTCCTATCTGAAAATTTGAAAATTCTTAAAAAATTCGTCCAAAATCTTGATGTCACCAATCCTATGTTTTGTATGTTTTTTCCACGTGTCTTGACATCCAATGTATCCATGCAAAGTTTGGTGAAGATCTGAGTATGTCGTTTTTGACCTTATCTGGAACCTCCCATCTGAAAATTTGAAAATTCTTAAAAAATTCGTCGAAAATCTTGATGTCTCCGATCTCTTGTTTTGTACGTTTTTTCCACGTGTCTCGACCTCCAATGGATCCCTGCAAAGTTTGGTGAAGATCTGAGTATGTCGTTTTTGACCTTATCTGGAACCTCCCATCTGAAAATTTGAAAATTCTTAAAAAATTCGTCGAAAATCTTGATGTCTCCGATCTCTTGTTTTGTACGTTTTTTCCACGTGTCTTGACATCCAATGTATCCCTGCAAAGTTTGGTGAAGATCTGAGTATGTAGTTTTTGACCTTATATGGAACCTCCTATCTGAAAATTTGAAAATTCTTAAAAAATTCGTCCAAAATCTTGATGTCACCAATCCTATGTTTTGTATGTTTTTTCCACGTGTCTTGACATCCAATGTATCCATGCAAAGTTTGGTGAAGATCTGAGTATGTCGTTTTTGACCTTATCTGGAACCTCCCATCTGAAAATTTGAAAATTCTTAAAAAATTCGTCGAAAATCTTGATGTCTCCGATCTCTTGTTTTGTACGTTTTTTCCACGTGTCTTGACATGCAAAGTATTCCTGCAAAGTTTGGTGAAGATCTGAGTATGTAGTTTTTGACCTCATCTGGAACCTCCTATCTGAAAATTTGAAAATTCTTAAAAAATTCGTCCAAAATTTTGATGTCTCCAATCTCTTGTTTTGTACGTTTTTTCCACGTGTCTTGACATCCAATGTATCCCTGCAATGTTTGGTGAAGATCTGAGTATGTAGTTTTTGACCTTATCTGGAACCTCCCATCTGAAAATTTGAAAATTCCTAAAAAATCCGTCCAAAATCTTGATGACCCCAATCTCTTGTTTTGTACGTTTTTTCCACGTGTCTTGACATCCAATGTATCCCTGCAAAGTTTGGTGAAGATCTGAGTATGTAGTTTTTGACCTTATCTGGAACCTCCTATCTGAAAATTTGAAAATTCTTAAAAAATTCGTCCAAAATCTTGATGTCTCCAATGTCTTGTTTTGTACGTTTTTTCCACGTGTCTTGATATCCAATGTATCCCTGCAAAGTTTGGTGAAGATCTGAGTATGTCGTTTTTGACCTTATCTGGAACATCCTTTCTGAAAATTTGAAAATTCTTAAAAAATTCGTCCAAAATCTTGATGTCTCCAATCTCTTTTTTGTACGTTTTTTCCACGTGTCTTGGCATCCAATGTATCCCTGCAAAGTTTGGTGAAGATCTGAGTATGTAGTTTTTGACCTTATCTGGAACCTCCCATCTGAAAATTTGAAAATTCTTAAAAAATTCGACCAAAATCTTGATGTCTCCAATCTTTTGTTTTGTACGTTTTTTCCACGTGTCTTGACACATAATGTATCCATGCAAAGTTTGGTGAAGATCTGAGTATGTAGTTTTTGACCTTATATGGAACCTCCTATCTGAAAATTTGAAAATTCTTAAAAAATTCGTCCAAAATCTTGATGTCTCCAATCTCTTGTTTTGTACGTTTTTTCCACGTGTCTTGACATCCAATGTATCCCTGCAAAGTTTGGTGAAGATCTGAGTATGTAGTTTTTGACCTTATCTGGAACCTCCCATCTGAAAATTTGAAAATTCCTAAAAAATCCGTGCAAAATCTTGATGACCCCAATCTCTTGTTTTGTACGTTTTTTCCACGTGTCTTGACATCCAATGTATTCCTGCAATGTTTGGTGAAGATCTGAGTATGTAGTTTTTGACCTTCTATGGAACCTCCTATCTGAAAATTTGAAAATTCTTAAAAAATTCGACCAAAATCTTGATGTTCCGAATCCTATGTTTTGTATGTTTTATCCACGTGTCTTGACATCCAATGTATCCCTGCAAAGTTTGGTGAAGATCTGAGTATGTAGTTTTTGACCTTATCTGGAACCTCCCATCTGAAAATTTGAAAATTCCTAAAAAATCCGTGCAAAATCTTGATGACCCCAATCTCTTGTTTTGTACGTTTTTTCCACGTGTCTTGACATCCAATGTATCCATGCAAAGTTTGGTGAAGATCTGAGTATGTCGTTTTTGACCTTATCTGGAACCTCCCATCTGAAAATTTGAAAATTCTTAAAAAATTCGTCGAAAATCTTGATGTCTCCAATCTTTTGTTTTGTACGTTTTTTCCACGTGTCTTGACATGCAAAGTATCCCTGCAACGTTTGGTGGAGATCTGAGTATGTAGTTTTAGACCTTATCTGGAACCTCCTATCTGAAAATTTGAAAATTCTTCAAAAATTCGTCCAAAATCTTGATGTCTCCAATCTCTTGTTTTGTACGTTTTTTCCACGTGTCTCGACCTCCAATGGATCCCTGCAAAGTTTGGTGAAGATCTGAGTATGTCGTTTTTGACCTTATCTGGAACATCCCTTCTGAAAATTTGAAAATTCTTAAAAAATTCGTCGAAAATCTTGATGTCTCCAATCTCTTGTTTTGTACGTTTTTTCCACGTGTCTTGACATCCAATGTATCCCTGCAAAGTTTGGTGAAGATCTGAGTATGTAGTTTTTGACCTTATATGGAACCTCCTATCTGAAAATTTGAAAATTCTTAAAAAATTCGTCCAAAATCTTGATGTCTCCAATCTCTTGTTTTGTACGTTTTTTCCACGTGTCTCGACCTCCAATGGATCCCTGCAAAGTTTGGTGAAGATCTGAGTATGTCGTTTTTGACCTTATCTGGAACCTCCCATCTGAAAATTTGAAAATTCTTAAAAAATTCGTCGAAAATCTTGATGTCTCCGATCTCTTGTTTTGTACGTTTTTTCCACGTGTCTTGACATGCAAAGTATTCCTGCAAAGTTTGGTGAAGATCTGAGTATGTCGTTTTTGACCTCATCTGGAACCTCCCATCTGAAAATTTGAAAATTCTTAAAAAATTCGTCGAAAATCTTGATGTCTCCAATCTTTTGTTTTGTACGTTTTTTCCACGTGTCTTGACATGCAAAGTATCCCTGCAACGTTTGGTGAAGATCTGAGTATGTAGTTTTTGACCTTATCTGGAACCTCCTATCTGAAAATTTGAAAATTCTTCAAAAATTCGTCGAAAATCTTGATGTCTCCAATCTCTTGTTTTGTACGTTTTTTCCACGTGTCTTGACATCCAATGTATTCCTGCAATGTTTGGTGGAGATCTGAGTATGTAGTTTTAGAACTTATCTGGAACCTCCTATCTGAAAATTTGAAAATTCTTCAAAAATTCGTCCAAAATCTTGATGTCTCCAATCTCTTGTTTTGTACGTTTTTTCCACGTGTCTCGACCTCCAATGGATCCCTGCAAAGTTTGGTGAAGATCTGAGTATGTCGTTTTTGACCTTATCTGGAACATCCTTTCTGAAAATTTGAAAATTCTTAAAAAATTCGTCGAAAATCTTGATGTCTCCAATCTCTTGTTTTGTACGTTTTTTCCACGTGTCTTGACATCCAATGTATCCCTGCAAAGTTTGGTGAAGATCTGAGTATGTAGTTTTTGACCTTATATGGAACCTCCTATCTGAAAATTTGAAAATTCTTAAAAAATTCGTCCAAAATCTTGATGTCTCCAATCTCTTGTTTTGTACGTTTTTTCCACGTGTCTCGACCTCCAATGGATCCCTGCAAAGTTTGGTGAAGATCTGAGTATGTCGTTTTTGACCTTATCTGGAACCTCCCATCTGAAAATTTGAAAATTCTTAAAAAATTCGTCGAAAATCTTGATGTCTCCGATCTCTTGTTTTGTACGTTTTTTCCACGTGTCTTGACATGCAAAGTATTCCTGCAAAGTTTGGTGAAGATCTGAGTATGTAGTTTTTGACCTCATCTGGAACCTCCTATCTGAAAATTTGAAAATTCTTAAAAAAATCGTCCAAAATCTTGATGTCTCCAATCTCTTGTTTTGTACGTTTTTTCCACGTGTCTTGACATCCAATGTATCCCTGCAATGTTTGGTGAAGATCTGAGTATGTAGTTTTTGACCTTATCTGGAACCTCCCATCTGAAAATTTGAAAATTCCTAAAAAATCCGTCCAAAATCTTGATGACCCCAATCTCTTGTTTTGTACTTTTTTTCCACGTGTCTCAACCTCCAATGTATCCCTGCAAAGTTTGGTGAAGATCTGAGTATGTAGTTTTTGACCTTATATGGAACCTCCTATCTGAAAATTTGAAAATTCTTAAAAAATTCGTCCAAAATCTTGATGTCACCAATCCTATGTTTTGTATGTTTTTTCCACGTGTCTTGACATCCAATGTATCCATGCAAAGTTTGGTGAAGATCTGAGTATGTCGTTTTTGACCTTATCTGGAACCTCCCATCTGAAAATTTGAAAATTCTTAAAAAATTCGTCGAAAATCTTGATGTCTCCGATCTCTTGTTTTGTACGTTTTTTCCACGTGTCTTGACATGCAAAGTATTCCTGCAAAGTTTGGTGAAGATCTGAGTATGTAGTTTTTGACCTCATCTGGAACCTCCTATCTGAAAATTTGAAAATTCTTAAAAAATTCGTCCAAAATTTTGATGTCTCCAATCTCTTGTTTTGTACGTTTTTTCCACGTGTCTTGACATCCAATGTATCCCTGCAATGTTTGGTGAAGATCTGAGTATGTAGTTTTTGACCTTATCTGGAACCTCCCATCTGAAAATTTGAAAATTCCTAAAAAATCCGTCCAAAATCTTGATGACCCCAATCTCTTGTTTTGTACGTTTTTTCCACGTGTCTTGACATCCAATGTATCCCTGCAAAGTTTGGTGAAGATCTGAGTATGTAGTTTTTGACCTTATCTGGAACCTCCTATCTGGAAATTTGAAAATTCTTAAAAAATTCGTCCAAAATCTTGATGTCTCCAATCTCTTGTTTTGTACGTTTTTTCCACGTGTCTTGATATCCAATGTATCCCTGCAAAGTTTGGTGAAGATCTGAGTATGTCGTTTTTGACCTTATCTGGAACCTCCCATCTGAAAATTTGAAAATTCCTAAAAAATTCGTCCAAAATCTTGATGTCTCCAATCTCTTGTTTTGTACGTTTTTTCCACGTGTCTTGATATCCAATGTATCCCTGCAAAGTTTGGTGAAGATCTGAGTATGTCGTTTTTGACCTTATCTGGAACATCCTTTCTGAAAATTTGAAAATTGTTAAAAAATT
Source organism: Lepisma saccharinum (assembly GCF_977018435.1). Taxonomy (NCBI): domain Eukaryota; kingdom Metazoa; phylum Arthropoda; class Insecta; order Zygentoma; family Lepismatidae; genus Lepisma; species Lepisma saccharinum. The sequence goes on along the minus strand of NW_028142961.1, from coordinate 479,431 downwards.
CGTCCAAAATCTTGATGTCTCCAATCTCTTTTTTGTACGTTTTTTCCACGTGTCTTGACATCCAATGTATCCCTGCAAAGTTTGGTGAAGATCTGAGTATGTAGTTTTTGACCTTATCTGGAACCTCCTATCTGAAAATTTGAAAATTCTTAAAAAATTCGTCGAAAATCTTGATGTCTCCAATCTCTTGTTTTGTACGTTTTTTCCACGTGTCTTGATATCCAATGTATCCCTGCAAAGTTTGGTGAAGATCTGAGTATGTAGTTTTTGACCTTATATGGAACCTCCTATCTGAAAATTTGAAAATTCTTAAAAAATTCGTCCAAAATCTTGATGTCACCAATCCTATGTTTTGTATGTTTTTTCCACGTGTCTTGACATCCAATGTATCCATGCAAAGTTTGGTGAAGATCTGAGTATGTCGTTTTTGACCTTATCTGGAACCTCCCATCTGAAAATTTGAAAATTCTTAAAAAATTCGTCGAAAATCTTGATGTCTCCGATCTCTTGTTTTGTACGTTTTTTCCACGTGTCTTGACATGCAAAGTATTCCTGCAAAGTTTGGTGAAGATCTGAGTATGTAGTTTTTGACCTCATCTGGAACCTCCTATCTGAAAATTTGAAAATTCTTAAAAAATTCGTCCAAAATTTTGATGTCTCCAATCTCTTGTTTTGTACGTTTTTTCCACGTGTCTTGACATCCAATGTATCCCTGCAATGTTTGGTGAAGATCTGAGTATGTAGTTTTTGACCTTATCTGGAACCTCCCATCTGAAAATTTGAAAATTCCTAAAAAATCCGTCCAAAATCTTGATGACCCCAATCTCTTGTTTTGTACGTTTTTTCCACGTGTCTTGACATCCAATGTATCCCTGCAAAGTTTGGTGAAGATCTGAGTATGTAGTTTTTGACCTTATCTGGAACCTCCTATCTGAAAATTTGAAAATTCTTAAAAAATTCGTCCAAAATCTTGATGTCTCCAATGTCTTGTTTTGTACGTTTTTTCCACGTGTCTTGATATCCAATGTATCCCTGCAAAGTTTGGTGAAGATCTGAGTATGTCGTTTTTGACCTTATCTGGAACATCCTTTCTGAAAATTTGAAAATTCTTAAAAAATTCGTCCAAAATCTTGATGTCTCCAATCTCTTTTTTGTACGTTTTTTCCACGTGTCTTGGCATCCAATGTATCCCTGCAAAGTTTGGTGAAGATCTGAGTATGTAGTTTTTGACCTTATCTGGAACCTCCCATCTGAAAATTTGAAAATTCTTAAAAAATTCGACCAAAATCTTGATGTCTCCAATCTTTTGTTTTGTACGTTTTTTCCACGTGTCTTGACACATAATGTATCCATGCAAAGTTTGGTGAAGATCTGAGTATGTAGTTTTTGACCTTATATGGAACCTCCTATCTGAAAATTTGAAAATTCTTAAAAAATTCGTCCAAAATCTTGATGTCTCCAATCTCTTGTTTTGTACGTTTTTTCCACGTGTCTTGACATCCAATGTATCCCTGCAAAGTTTGGTGAAGATCTGAGTATGTAGTTTTTGACCTTATCTGGAACCTCCCATCTGAAAATTTGAAAATTCCTAAAAAATCCGTGCAAAATCTTGATGACCCCAATCTCTTGTTTTGTACGTTTTTTCCACGTGTCTTGACATCCAATGTATTCCTGCAATGTTTGGTGAAGATCTGAGTATGTAGTTTTTGACCTTCTATGGAACCTCCTATCTGAAAATTTGAAAATTCTTAAAAAATTCGACCAAAATCTTGATGTTCCGAATCCTATGTTTTGTATGTTTTATCCACGTGTCTTGACATCCAATGTATCCCTGCAAAGTTTGGTGAAGATCTGAGTATGTAGTTTTTGACCTTATCTGGAACCTCCCATCTGAAAATTTGAAAATTCCTAAAAAATCCGTGCAAAATCTTGATGACCCCAATCTCTTGTTTTGTACGTTTTTTCCACGTGTCTTGACATCCAATGTATCCATGCAAAGTTTGGTGAAGATCTGAGTATGTCGTTTTTGACCTTATCTGGAACCTCCCATCTGAAAATTTGAAAATTCTTAAAAAATTCGTCGAAAATCTTGATGTCTCCAATCTTTTGTTTTGTACGTTTTTTCCACGTGTCTTGACATGCAAAGTATCCCTGCAACGTTTGGTGGAGATCTGAGTATGTAGTTTTAGACCTTATCTGGAACCTCCTATCTGAAAATTTGAAAATTCTTCAAAAATTCGTCCAAAATCTTGATGTCTCCAATCTCTTGTTTTGTACGTTTTTTCCACGTGTCTCGACCTCCAATGGATCCCTGCAAAGTTTGGTGAAGATCTGAGTATGTCGTTTTTGACCTTATCTGGAACATCCCTTCTGAAAATTTGAAAATTCTTAAAAAATTCGTCGAAAATCTTGATGTCTCCAATCTCTTGTTTTGTACGTTTTTTCCACGTGTCTTGACATCCAATGTATCCCTGCAAAGTTTGGTGAAGATCTGAGTATGTAGTTTTTGACCTTATATGGAACCTCCTATCTGAAAATTTGAAAATTCTTAAAAAATTCGTCCAAAATCTTGATGTCTCCAATCTCTTGTTTTGTACGTTTTTTCCACGTGTCTCGACCTCCAATGGATCCCTGCAAAGTTTGGTGAAGATCTGAGTATGTCGTTTTTGACCTTATCTGGAACCTCCCATCTGAAAATTTGAAAATTCTTAAAAAATTCGTCGAAAATCTTGATGTCTCCGATCTCTTGTTTTGTACGTTTTTTCCACGTGTCTTGACATGCAAAGTATTCCTGCAAAGTTTGGTGAAGATCTGAGTATGTCGTTTTTGACCTCATCTGGAACCTCCCATCTGAAAATTTGAAAATTCTTAAAAAATTCGTCGAAAATCTTGATGTCTCCAATCTTTTGTTTTGTACGTTTTTTCCACGTGTCTTGACATGCAAAGTATCCCTGCAACGTTTGGTGAAGATCTGAGTATGTAGTTTTTGACCTTATCTGGAACCTCCTATCTGAAAATTTGAAAATTCTTCAAAAATTCGTCGAAAATCTTGATGTCTCCAATCTCTTGTTTTGTACGTTTTTTCCACGTGTCTTGACATCCAATGTATTCCTGCAATGTTTGGTGGAGATCTGAGTATGTAGTTTTAGAACTTATCTGGAACCTCCTATCTGAAAATTTGAAAATTCTTCAAAAATTCGTCCAAAATCTTGATGTCTCCAATCTCTTGTTTTGTACGTTTTTTCGACGTGTCTCGACCTCCAATGGATCCCTGCAAAGTTTGGTGAAGATCTGAGTATGTCGTTTTTGACCTTATCTGGAACATCCTTTCTGAAAATTTGAAAATTCTTAAAAAATTCGTCGAAAATCTTGATGTCTCCAATCTCTTGTTTTGTACGTTTTTTCCACGTGTCTTGACATCCAATGTATCCCTGCAAAGTTTGGTGAAGATCTGAGTATGTAGTTTTTGACCTTATATGGAACCTCCTATCTGAAAATTTGAAAATTCTTAAAAAATTCGTCCAAAATCTTGATGTCTCCAATCTCTTGTTTTGTACGTTTTTTCCACGTGTCTCGACCTCCAATGGATCCCTGCAAAGTTTGGTGAAGATCTGAGTATGTCGTTTTTGACCTTATCTGGAACCTCCCATCTGAAAATTTGAAAATTCTTAAAAAATTCGTCGAAAATCTTGATGTCTCCGATCTCTTGTTTTGTACGTTTTTTCCACGTGTCTTGACATGCAAAGTATTCCTGCAAAGTTTGGTGAAGATCTGAGTATGTAGTTTTTGACCTCATCTGGAACCTCCTATCTGAAAATTTGAAAATTCTTAAAAAAATCGTCCAAAATCTTGATGTCTCCAATCTCTTGTTTTGTACGTTTTTTCCACGTGTCTTGACATCCAATGTATCCCTGCAATGTTTGGTGAAGATCTGAGTATGTAGTTTTTGACCTTATCTGGAACCTCCCATCTGAAAATTTGAAAATTCCTAAAAAATCCGTCCAAAATCTTGATGACCCCAATCTCTTGTTTTGTACTTTTTTTCCACGTGTCTCAACCTCCAATGTATCCCTGCAAAGTTTGGTGAAGATCTGAGTATGTAGTTTTTGACCTTATATGGAACCTCCTATCTGAAAATTTGAAAATTCTTAAAAAATTCGTCCAAAATCTTGATGTCACCAATCCTATGTTTTGTATGTTTTTTCCACGTGTCTTGACATCCAATGTATCCATGCAAAGTTTGGTGAAGATCTGAGTATGTCGTTTTTGACCTTATCTGGAACCTCCCATCTGAAAATTTGAAAATTCTTAAAAAATTCGTCGAAAATCTTGATGTCTCCGATCTCTTGTTTTGTACGTTTTTTCCACGTGTCTTGACATGCAAAGTATTCCTGCAAAGTTTGGTGAAGATCTGAGTATGTAGTTTTTGACCTCATCTGGAACCTCCTATCTGAAAATTTGAAAATTCTTAAAAAATTCGTCCAAAATTTTGATGTCTCCAATCTCTTGTTTTGTACGTTTTTTCCACGTGTCTTGACATCCAATGTATCCCTGCAATGTTTGGTGAAGATCTGAGTATGTAGTTTTTGACCTTATCTGGAACCTCCCATCTGAAAATTTGAAAATTCCTAAAAAATCCGTCCAAAATCTTGATGACCCCAATCTCTTGTTTTGTACGTTTTTTCCACGTGTCTTGACATCCAATGTATCCCTGCAAAGTTTGGTGAAGATCTGAGTATGTAGTTTTTGACCTTATCTGGAACCTCCTATCTGGAAATTTGAAAATTCTTAAAAAATTCGTCCAAAATCTTGATGTCTCCAATCTCTTGTTTTGTACGTTTTTTCCACGTGTCTTGATATCCAATGTATCCCTGCAAAGTTTGGTGAAGATCTGAGTATGTCGTTTTTGACCTTATCTGGAACCTCCCATCTGAAAATTTGAAAATTCCTAAAAAATTCGTCCAAAATCTTGATGTCTCCAATCTCTTGTTTTGTACGTTTTTTCCACGTGTCTTGATATCCAATGTATCCCTGCAAAGTTTGGTGAAGATCTGAGTATGTCGTTTTTGACCTTATCTGGAACATCCTTTCTGAAAATTTGAAAATTGTTAAAAAATTCGTCCAAAATCTTGATGTCTCCAATCTCTTTTTTGTACGTTTTTTCCACGTGTCTTGACATCCAATGTATCCCTGCAAAGTTTGGTGAAGATCTGAGTATGTAGTTTTTGACCTTATCTGGAACCTCCTATCTGAAAATTTGAAAATTCTTAAAAAATTCGTCCAAAATCTTGATGTCTCCAATCTCTTGTTTTGTACGTTTTTTCCACGTGTCTTGATATCCAATGTATCCCTGCAAAGTTTGGTGAAGATCTGAGTATGTCGTTTTTGACCTTATCTGGAACATCCTTTCTGAAAATTTGAAAATTGTTAAAAAATTCGTCCAAAATCTTGATGTCTCCAATCTCTTTTTTGTACGTTTTTTCCACGTGTCTTGACATCCAATGTATCCCTGCAAAGTTTGGTGAAGATCTGAGTATGTAGTTTTTGACCTTATCTGGAACCTCCCATCTGAAAATTTGAAAATTCTTAAAAAATTCGACCAAAATCTTGATGTCTCCAATCTTTTGTTTTGTACGTTTTTTCCACGTGTCTTGACACATAATGTATCCATGCAAAGTTTGGTGAAGATCTGAGTATGTAGTTTTTGACCTTATATGGAACCTCCTATCTGAAAATTTGAAAATTCTTAAAAAATTCGTCCAAAATCTTGATGTCTCCAATCTCTTGTTTTGTACGTTTTTTCCACGTGTCTTGACATCCAATGTATCCCTGCAAAGTTTGGTGAAGATCTGAGTATGTAGTTTTTGACCTTATCTGGAACCTCCCATCTGAAAATTTGAAAATTCCTAAAAAATCCGTGCAAAATCTTGATGACCCCAATCTCTTGTTTTGTACGTTTTTTCCACGTGTCTTGACATCCAATGTATTCCTGCAATGTTTGGTGAAGATCTGAGTATGTAGTTTTTGACCTTATATGGAACCTCCTATCTGAAAATTTGAAAATTCTTAAAAAATTCGTCGAAAATCTTGATGTCTCCAATCTCTTGTTTTGTACGTTTTTTCCACGTGTCTTGACATGCAAAGTATCCCTGCAACGTTTGGTGAAGATCTGAGTATGTAGTTTTTGACCTTATCTGGAACCTTCTATCTGAAAATTTGAAAATTCTTCAAAAATTCGTCGAAAATCTTGATGTCTCCAATCTCTTGCTTTGTACGTTTTTTCCACGTGTCTTGACATCCAATGTATCCCTGCAATGTTTGGTGGAGATCTGAGTATGTAGTTTTTGACCTTATCTGGAACCTCCTATCTGAAAATTTGAAAATTCTTCAAAAATTCGTCCAAAATCTTGATGTCTCCAATCTCTTGTTTTGTACGTTTTTTCCACGTGTCTCGACCTCCAATGTATCCCTGCAAAGTTAGTGAAGATCTGAGTATGTCGTTTTTGACCTTATCTGGAACATCCTTTCTGAAAATTTGAAAATTCTTAAAAAATTCGTCGAAAATCTTGATGTCTCCAATCTCTTGTTTTGTACGTTTTTTCCACGTTTCTTGACATCCAATGTATCCCTGCAAAGTTTGGTGAAGATCTGAGTATGTAGTTTTTGACCTTATATGGAACCTCCTTTCTGAAAATTTGAAAATTCTCAAAAAATTCGTCCATAATCTTGATGTCTCCAATCTCTTGTTTTGTACGTTTTTTCCACTTGTCTTGACATCCAATGTATCCCTGCAAAGTTTGGTGAAGATCTGAGTATGTAGTTTTTGACCTTATATGGAACCTCCTATCTGAAAATTTGAAAATTCTTAAAAAATTCGTCCAAAATCTTGATGTCACCAATCCTATGTTTTGTATGTTTTTTCCACGTGTCTTGACATCCAATGTATCCATGCAAAGTTTGGTGAAGATCTGAGTATGTCGTTTTTGACCTTATCTGGAACCTCCCATCTGAAAATTTGAAAATTCTTAAAAAATTCGTCGAAAATCTTGATGTCTCCGATCTCTTGTTTTGTACGTTTTTTCCACGTGTCTTGACATGCAAAGTATTCCTGCAAAGTTTGGTGAAGATCTGAGTATGTAGTTTTTGACCTCATCTGGAACCTCCTATCTGAAAATTTGAAAATTCTTAAAAAATTCGTCCAAAATTTTGATGTCTCCAATCTCTTGTTTTGTACGTTTTTTCCACGTGTCTTGACATCCAATGTATCCCTGCAATGTTTGGTGAAGATCTGAGTATGTAGTTTTTGACCTTATCTGGAACCTCCCATCTGAAAATTTGAAAATTCCTAAAAAATCCGTCCAAAATCTTGATGACCCCAATCTCTTCTTTTGTATGTTTTTTCCACGTGTCTTGACATCCAATGTATCCCTGCAAAGTTTGGTGAAGATCTGAGTATGTAGTTTTTGACCTTATCTGGAACCTCCTATCTGAAAATTTGAAAATTCTTAAAAAATTCGTCCAAAATCTTGATGTCTCCAATCTCTTGTTTTGTACGTTTTTTCCACGTGTCTTGACATGCAAAGTATTCCTGCAAAGTTTGGTGAAGATCTGAGTATGTCGTTTTTGACCTCATCTGGAACCTCCCATCTGAAAATTTGAAAATTCTTAAAAAATTCGTCGAAAATCTTGATGTCTCCAATCTTTTGTTTTGTACGTTTTTTCCACGTGTCTTGACATGCAAAGTATCCCTGCAACGTTTGGTGAAGATCTGAGTATGTAGTTTTTGACCTTATCTGGAACCTCCTATCTGAAAATTTGAAAATTCTTCAAAAATTCGTCGAAAATCTTGATGTCTCCAATCTCTTGTTTTGTACGTTTTTTCCACGTGTCTTGACATCCAATGTATTCCTGCAATGTTTGGTGGAGATCTGAGTATGTAGTTTTAGAACTTATCTGGAACCTCCTATCTGAAAATTTGAAAATTCTTCAAAAATTCGTCCAAAATCTTGATGTCTCCAATCTCTTGTTTTGTACGTTTTTTCCACGTGTCTCGACCTCCAATGGATCCCTGCAAAGTTTGGTGAAGATCTGAGTATGTCGTTTTTGACCTTATCTGGAACCTCCCATCTGAAAATTTGAAAATTCTTAAAAAATTCGTCGAAAATCTTGATGTCTCCGATCTCTTGTTTTGTACGTTTTTTCCACGTGTCTTGACATGCAAAGTATTCCTGCAAAGTTTGGTGAAGATCTGAGTATGTAGTTTTTGACCTCATCTGGAACCTCCTATCTGAAAATTTGAAAATTCTTAAAAAAATCGTCCAAAATCTTGATGTCTCCAATCTCTTGTTTTGTACGTTTTTTCCACGTGTCTTGACATCCAATGTATCCCTGCAATGTTTGGTGAAGATCTGAGTATGTAGTTTTTGACCTTATCTGGAACCTCCCATCTGAAAATTTGAAAATTCCTAAAAAATCCGTCCAAAATCTTGATGACCCCAATCTCTTGTTTTGTACTTTTTTTCCACGTGTCTCGACCTCCAATGTATCCCTGCAAAGTTTGGTGAAGATCTGAGTATGTAGTTTTTGACCTTATATGGAACCTCCTATCTGAAAATTTGAAAATTCTTAAAAAATTCGTCCAAAATCTTGATGTCACCAATCCTATGTTTTGTATGTTTTTTCCACGTGTCTTGACATCCAATGTATCCCTGCAAAATTTGGTGAAGATCTGAGTATGTCGTTTTTGACCTTATCTGGAACCTCCCATCTGAAAATTTGAAAATTCTTAAAAAATTCGTCGAAAATCTTGATGTCTCCGATCTCTTGTTTTGTACGTTTTTTCCACGTGTCTTGACATCCAATGTATCCCTGCAATGTTTGGTGAAGATCTGAGTATGTAGTTTTTGACCTTATCTGGAACCTCCCATCTGAAAATTTGAAAATTCCTAAAAAATCCGTCCAAAATCTTGATGACCCCAATCTCTTGTTTTGTACGTTTTTTCCACGTGTCTTGACATCCAATGTATCCCTGCAAAGTTTGGTGAAGATCTGAGTATGTAGTTTTTGACCTTATCTGGAACCTCCTATCTGAAAATTTGAAAATTCTTAAAAAATTCGTCCAAAATCTTGATGTCTCCAATCTCTTGTTTTGTACGTTTTTTCCACGTGTCTTGATATCCAATGTATCCCTGCAAAGTTTGGTGAAGATCTGAGTATGTCGTTTTTGACCTTATCTGGAACCTCCCATCTGAAAATTTGAAAATTCCTAAAAAATTCGTCCAAAATCTTGATGTCTCCAATCTCTTGTTTTGTACGTTTTTTCCACGTGTCTTGATATCCAATGTATCCCTGCAAAGTTTGGTGAAGATCTGAGTATGTCGTTTTTGACCTTATCTGGAACATCCTTTCTGAAAATTTGAAAATTGTTAAAAAATTCGTCCAAAATCTTGATGTCTCCAATCTCTTTTTTGTACGTTTTTTCCACGTGTCTTGACATCCAATGTATCCCTGCAAAGTTTGGTGAAGATCTGAGTATGTAGTTTTTGACCTTATCTGGAACCTCCTATCTGAAAATTTGAAAATTCTTAAAAAATTCGTCCAAAATCTTGATGTCTCCAATCTCTTGTTTTGTACGTTTTTTCCACGTGTCTTGATATCCAATGTATCCCTGCAAAGTTTGGTGAAGATCTGAGTATGTCGTTTTTGACCTTATCTGGAACATCCTTTCTGAAAATTTGAAAATTGTTAAAAAATTCGTCCAAAATCTTGATGTCTCCAATCTCTTTTTTGTACGTTTTTTCCACGTGTCTTGACATCCAATGTATCCCTGCAAAGTTTGGTGAAGATCTGAGTATGTAGTTTTTGACCTTATCTGGAACCTCCCATCTGAAAATTTGAAAATTCTTAAAAAATTCGACCAAAATCTTGATGTCTCCAATCTTTTGTTTTGTACGTTTTTTCCACGTGTCTTGACACATAATGTATCCATGCAAAGTTTGGTGAAGATCTGAGTATGTAGTTTTTGACCTTATATGGAACCTCCTATCTGAAAATTTGAAAATTCTTAAAAAATTCGTCCAAAATCTTGATGTCTCCAATCTCTTGTTTTGTACGTTTTTTCCACGTGTCTTGACATCCAATGTATCCCTGCAAAGTTTGGTGAAGATCTGAGTATGTAGTTTTTGACCTTATCTGGAACCTCCCATCTGAAAATTTGAAAATTCCTAAAAAATCCGTGCAAAATCTTGATGACCCCAATCTCTTGTTTTGTACGTTTTTTCCACGTGTCTTGACATCCAATGTATTCCTGCAATGTTTGGTGAAGATCTGAGTATGTAGTTTTTGACCTTATATGGAACCTCCTATCTGAAAATTTGAAAATTCTTAAAAAATTCGTCGAAAATCTTGATGTCTCCAATCTCTTGTTTTGTACGTTTTTTCCACGTGTCTTGACATGCAAAGTATCCCTGCAACGTTTGGTGAAGATCTGAGTATGTAGTTTTTGACCTTATCTGGAACCTCCTATCTGAAAATTTGAAAATTCTTCAAAAATTCGTCGAAAATCTTGATGTCTCCAATCTCTTGCTTTGTACGTTTTTTCCACGTGTCTTGACATCCAATGTATCCCTGCAATGTTTGGTGGAGATCTGAGTATGTAGTTTTTGACCTTATCTGGAACCTCCTATCTGAAAATTTGAAAATTCTTCAAAAATTCGTCCAAAATCTTGATGTCTCCAATCTCTTGTTTTGTACGTTTTTTCCACGTGTCTCGACCTCCAATGTATCCCTGCAAAGTTAGTGAAGATCTGAGTATGTCGTTTTTGACCTTATCTGGAACATCCTTTCTGAAAATTTGAAAATTCTTAAAAAATTCGTCGAAAATCTTGATGTCTCCAATCTCTTGTTTTGTACGTTTTTTCCACGTTTCTTGACATCCAATGTATCCCTGCAAAGTTTGGTGAAGATCTGAGTATGTAGTTTTTGACCTTATATGGAACCTCCTTTCTGAAAATTTGAAAATTCTCAAAAAATTCGTCCATAATCTTGATGTCTCCAATCTCTTGTTTTGTACGTTTTTTCCACTTGTCTTGACATCCAATGTATCCCTGCAAAGTTTGGTGAAGATCTGAGTATGTAGTTTTTGACCTTATATGGAACCTCCTATCTGAAAATTTGAAAATTCTTAAAAAATTCGTCCAAAATCTTGATGTCACCAATCCTATGTTTTGTATGTTTTTTCCACGTGTCTTGACATCCAATGTATCCATGCAAAGTTTGGTGAAGATCTGAGTATGTCGTTTTTGACCTTATCTGGAACCTCCCATCTGAAAATTTGAAAATTCTTAAAAAATTCGTCGAAAATCTTGATGTCTCCGATCTCTTGTTTTGTACGTTTTTTCCACGTGTCTTGACATGCAAAGTATTCCTGCAAAGTTTGGTCAAGATCTGAGTATGTCGTTTTTGACCTTATCTGGAACCTCCCATCTGAAAATTTGAAAATTCTTAAAAAATTCGTCGAAAATCTTGATGTCTCCAATCTTTTGTTTTGTACGTTTTTTCCACGTGTCTTGACATGCAAAGTATTCCTGCAAAGTTTGGTGAAGATCTGAGTATGTAGTTTTTGACCTCATCTGGAACCTCCTATCTGAAAATTTGAAAATTCTTAAAAAATTCGTCCAAAATTTTGATGTCTCCAATCTCTTGTTTTGTACGTTTTTTCCACGTGTCTTGACATCCAATGTATCCCTGCAATGTTTGGTGAAGATCTGAGTATGTAGTTTTTGACCTTATCTGGAACCTCCCATCTGAAAATTTGAAAATTCCTAAAAAATCCGTCCAAAATCTTGATGACCCCAATCTCTTCTTTTGTATGTTTTTTCCACGTGTCTTGACATCCAATGTATCCCTGCAAAGTTTGGTGAAGATCTGAGTATGTAGTTTTTGACCTTATCTGGAACCTCCTATCTGAAAATTTGAAAATTCTTAAAAAATTCGTCCAAAATCTTGATGTCTCCAATCTCTTGTTTTGTACGTTTTTTCCACGTGTCTTGATATCCAATGTATCCCTGCAAAGTTTGGTGAAGATCTGAGTATGTCGTTTTTGACCTTATCTGGAACATCCTTTCTGAAAATTTGAAAATTGTTAAAAAATTCGTCCAAAATCTTGATGTCTCCAATCTCTTTTTTGTACGTTTTTTCCACGTGTCTTGACATCCAATGTATCCCTGCAAAGTTTGGTGAAGATCTGAGTATGTAGTTTTTGACCTTATCTGGAACCTCCCATCTGAAAATTTGAAAATTCTTAAAATATTCGACCAAAATCTTGATGTCTCCAATCTTTTGTTTTGTACGTTTTTTCCACGTGTCTTGACACATAATGTATCCATGCAAAGTTTGGTGAAGATCTGAGTATGTAGTTTTTGACCTTATATGGAACCTCCTATCTGAAAATTTGAAAATTCTTAAAAAATTCGTCCAAAATCTTGATGTCTCCAATCTCTTGTTTTGTACGTTTTTTCCACGTGTCTTGACATCCAATGTATCCCTGCAAAGTTTGGTGAAGATCTGAGTATGTAGTTTTTGACCTTATCTGGAACCTCCCATCTGAAAATTTGAAAATTCCTAAAAAATCCGTGCAAAATCTTGATGACCCCAATCTCTTGTTTTGTACGTTTTTTCCACGTGTCTTTACATCCAATGTATTCCTGCAATGTTTGGTGAAGATCTGAGTATGTAGTTTTTGACCTTATATGGAACCTCCTATCTGAAAATTTGAAAATTCTTAAAAAATTCGACCAAAATCTTGATGTTCCGAATCCTATGTTTTGTATGTTTTTTCCACGTGTCTTGACATCCAATGTATCCATGCAAAGTTTGGTGAAGATCTGAGTATGTAGTTTTTGACCTTATATTGAACCTCCCATCTGAAAATTTGAAAATTCTTAAAAAATTCGTCCAAAATCTTGATGACCCCAATCTCTTGTTTTGTACGTTTTTTCCACGTGTCTTGACATCCAAAGTATCCCTGCAAAGTTTGGTGAAGATCTGAGTATGTAGTTTTTGACCTTATCTGGAACCTCCTATCTGAAAATTTGAAAATACTTAAAAAATTCGTCCAAAATCTTGATGTCTCCAATCTCTTGTTTTGTACGTTTTTTCCACGTGTCTTGATATCCAATGTATCCCTGCAAAGTTTGGTGAAGATCTGAGTATGTCGTTTTTGACCTTATCTGGAACATCCTTTCTGAAAATTTGAAAATTGTTAAAAAATTCGTCCAAAATCTTGATGTCTCCAATCTCTTTTTTGTACGTTTTTTCCACGTGTCTTGACATCCAATGTATCCCTGCAAAGTTTGGTGAAGATCTGAGTATGTAGTTTTTGACCTTATCTGGAACCTCCCATCTGAAAATTTGAAAATTCTTAAAATATTCGACCAAAATCTTGATGTCTCCAATCTTTTGTTTTGTACGTTTTTTCCACGTGTCTTGACACATAATGTATCCATGCAAAGTTTGGTGAAGATCTGAGTATGTAGTTTTTGACCTTATATGGAACCTCCTATCTGAAAATTTGAAAATTCTTAAAAAATTCGTCCAAAATCTTGATGTCTCCAATCTCTTGTTTTGTACGTTTTTTCCACGTGTCTTGACATCCAATGTATCCCTGCAAAGTTTGGTGAAGATCTGAGTATGTAGTTTTTGACCTTATCTGGAACCTCCCATCTGAAAATTTGAAAATTCCTAAAAAATCCGTGCAAAATCTTGATGACCCCAATCTCTTGTTTTGTACGTTTTTTCCACGTGTCTTGACATCCAATGTATTCCTGCAATGTTTGGTGAAGATCTGAGTATGTAGTTTTTGACCTTATATGGAACCTCCTATCTGAAAATTTGAAAATTCTTAAAAAATTCGACCAAAATCTTGATGTTCCGAATCCTATGTTTTGTATGTTTTTTCCACGTGTCTTGACATCCAATGTATCCATGCAAAGTTTGGTGAAGATCTGAGTATGTAGTTTTTGACCTTATATTGAACCTCCCATCTGAAAATTTGAAAATTCTTAAAAAATTCGTCCAAAATCTTGATGTCTCCAATCTCTTGTTTTGTACGTTTTTTCCACGTGTCTTGACATCCAATGTATCCATGCAAAGTTTGGTGAAGATCTGAGTATGTCGTTTTTGACCTTATCTGGAACCTCCCATCTGAAAATTTGAAAATTCTTAAAAAATTCGTCGAAAATCTTGATGTCTCCAATCTTTTGTTTTGTACGTTTTTTCCACGTGTCTTGACATGCAAAGTATCCCTGCAACGTTTGGTGAAGATCTGAGTATGTAGTTTTTGACCTTATCTGGAACCTCCTATCTGAAAATTTGAAAATTCTTCAAAAATTCGTCGAAAATCTTGATGTCTCCAATCTCTTGTTTTGTACGTTTTTTCCACGTGTCTTGACATCCAATGTATTCCTGCAATGTTTGGTGGAGATCTGAGTATGTAGTTTTAGACCTTATCTGGAACCTCCTATCTGAAAATTTGAAAATTCTTCAAAAATTCGTCCAAAATCTTGATGTCTCCAATCTCTTGTTTTTTACGTTTTTTCCACGTGTCTCGACCTCCAATGGATCCCTGCAAAGTTTGGTGAAGATCTGAGTATGTCTTTTTTGACCTTATGTGGAACCTCCCATCTGAAAATTTGAAAATTCTTAAAAAATTCGTCGAAAATCTTGATGTCTCCGATCTCTTGTTTTGTACGTTTTTTCCACGTGTCTTGACATGCAAAGTATTCCTGCAAAGTTTGGTGAAGATCTGAGTATGTAGTTTTTGACCTCATCTGGAACCTCCTATCTGAAAATTTGAAAATTCTTAAAAAATTCGTCCAAAATTTTGATGTCTCCAATCTCTTGTTTTGTACGTTTTTTCCACGTGTCTTGACATCCAATGTATCCCTGCAATGTTTGGTGAAGATCTGAGTATGTAGTTTTTGACCTTATCTGGAACCTCCCATCTGAAAATTTGAAAATTCCTAAAAAATCCGTCCAAAATCTTGATGACCCCAATCTCTTCTTTTGTATGTTTTTTCCACGTGTCTTGACATCCAATGTATCCCTGCAAAGTTTGGTGAAGATCTGAGTATGTAGTTTTTGACCTTATCTGGAACCTCCTATCTGAAAATTTGAAAATTCTTAAAAAATTCGTCCAAAATCTTGATGTCTCCAATCTCTTGTTTTGTACGTTTTTTCCACGTGTCTTGATATCCAATGTATCCCTGCAAAGTTTGGTGAAGATCTGAGTATGTCGTTTTTGACCTTATCTGGAACATCCTTTCTGAAAATTTGAAAATTGTTAAAAAATTCGTCCAAAATCTTGATGTCTCCAATCTCTTTTTTGTACGTTTTTTCCACGTGTCTTGACATCCAATGTATCCCTGCAAAGTTTGGTGAAGATCTGAGTATGTAGTTTTTGACCTTATCTGGAACCTCCCATCTGAAAATTTGAAAATTCTTAAAATATTCGACCAAAATCTTGATGTCTCCAATCTTTTGTTTTGTACGTTTTTTCCACGTGTCTTGACACATAATGTATCCATGCAAAGTTTGGTGAAGATCTGAGTATGTAGTTTTTGACCTTATATGGAACCTCCTATCTGAAAATTTGAAAATTCTTAAAAAATTCGTCCAAAATCTTGATGTCTCCAATCTCTTGTTTTGTACGTTTTTTCCACGTGTCTTGACATCCAATGTATCCCTGCAAAGTTTGGTGAAGATCTGAGTATGTAGTTTTTGACCTTATCTGGAACCTCCCATCTGAAAATTTGAAAATTCCTAAAAAATCCGTGCAAAATCTTGATGACCCCAATCTCTTGTTTTGTACGTTTTTTCCACGTGTCTTGACATCCAATGTATTCCTGCAATGTTTGGTGAAGATCTGAGTATGTAGTTTTTGACCTTATATGGAACCTCCTATCTGAAAATTTGAAAATTCTTAAAAAATTCGACCAAAATCTTGATGTTCCGAATCCTATGTTTTGTATGTTTTTTCCACGTGTCTTGACATCCAATGTATCCATGCAAAGTTTGGTGAAGATCTGAGTATGTAGTTTTTGACCTTATATTGAACCTCCCATCTGAAAATTTGAAAATTCTTAAAAAATTCGTCCAAAATCTTGATGACCCCAATCTCTTGTTTTGTACGTTTTTTCCACGTGTCTTGACATCCAAAGTATCCCTGCAAAGTTTGGTGAAGATCTGAGTATGTAGTTTTTGACCTTATATGGAACCTCCTTTCTGAAAATTTGAGAATTCTTAAAAAATTCGTCCAAAATCTTGATGTCTCCAATCTCTTGTTTTGTACGTTTTTTCCACGTGTCTTGACATCCAATGTATCCATGCAAAGTTTGGTGAAGATCTGAGTATGTCGTTTTTGACCTTATCTGGAACCTCCCATCTGAAAATTTGAAAATTCTTAAAAAATTCGTCGAAAATCTTGATGTCTCCAATCTTTTGTTTTGTACGTTTTTTCCACGTGTCTTGACATGCAAAGTATCCCTGCAACGTTTGGTGAAGATCTGAGTATGTAGTTTTTGACCTTATCTGGAACCTCCTATCTGAAAATTTGAAAATTCTTCAAAAATTCGTCGAAAATCTTGATGTCTCCAATCTCTTGTTTTGTACGTTTTTTCCACGTGTCTTGACATCCAATGTATTCCTGCAATGTTTGGTGGAGATCTGAGTATGTAGTTTTAGACCTTATCTGGAACCTCCTATCTGAAAATTTGAAAATTCTTAAAAAATTCGTCCAAAATCTTGATGTCTCCAATCTCTTGTTTTGTACGTTTTTTCCACGTGTCTCGACCTCCAATGGATCCCTGCAAAGTTTGGTGAAGATCTGAGTATGTCGTTTTTGACCTTATCTGGAACATCCTTTCTGAAAATTTGAAAATTCTTAAAAAATTCGTCGAAAATCTTGATGTCTCCAATCTCTTGTTTTGTACGTTTTTTCCACGTGTCTTGACATCCAATGTATCCCTGCAAAGTTTGGTGAAGATCTGAGTATGTAGTTTTTGACCTTATATGGAACCTCCTATCTGAAAATTTGAAAATTCTTAAAAAATTCGTCCAAAATCTTGATGTCTCCAATCTCTTGTTTTTTACGTTTTTTCCACGTGTCTCGACCTCCAATGGATCCCTGCAAAGTTTGGTGAAGATCTGAGTATGTCGTTTTTGACCTTATGTGGAACCTCCCATCTGAAAATTTGAAAATTCTTAAAAAATTCGTCGAAAATCTTGATGTCTCCGATCTCTTGTTTTGTACGTTTTTTCCACGTGTCTTGACATGCAAAGTATTCCTGCAAAGTTTGGTGAAGATCTGAGTATGTAGTTTTTGACCTCATCTGGAACCTCCTATCTGAAAATTTGAAAATTCTTAAAAAATTCGTCCAAAATTTTGATGTCTCCAATCTCTTGTTTTGTACGTTTTTTCCACGTGTCTTGACATCCAATGTATCCCTGCAATGTTTGGTGAAGATCTGAGTATGTAGTTTTTGACCTTATCTGGAACCTCCCATCTGAAAATTTGAAAATTCCTAAAAAATCCGTCCAAAATCTTGATGACCCCAATCTCTTCTTTTGTATGTTTTTTCCACGTGTCTTGACATCCAATGTATCCCTGCAAAGTTTGGTGAAGATCTGAGTATGTAGTTTTTGACCTTATATGGAACCTCCTATCTGAAAATTTGAAAATTCTTAAAAAATTCGTCCAAAATCTTGATGTCTCCAATCTCTTGTTTTGTACGTTTTTTCCACGTGTCTTGATATCCAATGTATCCCTGCAAAGTTTGGGGAAGATCTGAGTATGTCGTTTTTGACCTTATCTGGAACATCCTTTCTGAAAATTTGAAAATTGTTAAAAAATTCGTCCAAAATCTTGATGTCTCCAATCTCTTTTTTGTACGTTTTTTCCACGTGTCTTGACATCCAATGTATCCCTGCAAAGTTTGGTGAAGATCTGAGTATGTAGTTTTTGACCTTATCTGGAACCTCCCATCTGAAAATTTGAAAATTCTTAAAATATTCGACCAAAATCTTGATGTCTCCAATCTTTTGTTTTGTACGTTTTTTCCACGTGTCTTGACACATAATGTATCCATGCAAAGTTTGGTGAAGATCTGAGTATGTAGTTTTTGACCTTATATGGAACCTCCTATCTGAAAATTTGAAAATTCTTAAAAAATTCGTCCAAAATCTTGATGTCTCCAATCTCTTGTTTTGTACGTTTTTTCCACGTGTCTTGACATCCAATGTATCCCTGCAAAGTTTGGTGAAGATCTGAGTATGTAGTTTTTGACCTTATCTGGAACCTCCCATCTGAAAATTTGAAAATTCCTAAAAAATCCGTGCAAAATCTTGATGACCCCAATCTCTTGTTTTGTACGTTTTTTCCACGTGTCTTGACATCCAATGTATTCCTGCAATGTTTGGTGAAGATCTGAGTATGTAGTTTTTGACCTTATATGGAACCTCCTATCTGAAAATTTGAAAATTCTTAAAAAATTCGACCAAAATCTTGATGTTCCGAATCCTATGTTTTGTATGTTTTTTCCACGTGTCTTGACATCCAATGTATCCATGCAAAGTTTGGTGAAGATCTGAGTATGTAGTTTTTGACCTTATATTGAACCTCCCATCTGAAAATTTGAAAATTCTTAAAAAATTCGTCCAAAATCTTGATGACCCCAATCTCTTGTTTTGTACGTTTTTTCCACGTGTCTTGACATCCAAAGTATCCCTGCAAAGTTTGGTGAAGATCTGAGTATGTAGTTTTTGACCTTATATGGAACCTCCTTTCTGAAAATTTGAGAATTCTTAAAAAATTCGTCCAAAATCTTGATGTCTCCAATCTCTTGTTTTGTACGTTTTTTCCACGTGTCTTGACATCCAATGTATCCATGCAAAGTTTGGTGAAGATCTGAGTATGTCGTTTTTGACCTTATCTGGAACCTCCCATCTGAAAATTTGAAAATTCTTAAAAAATTCGTCGAAAATCTTGATGTCTCCAATCTTTTGTTTTGTACGTTTTTTCCACGTGTCTTGACATGCAAAGTATCCCTGCAACGTTTGGTGAAGATCTGAGTATGTAGTTTTTGACCTTATCTGGAACCTCCTATCTGAAAATTTGAAAATTCTTCAAAAATTCGTCGAAAATCTTGATGTCTCCAATCTCTTGTTTTGTACGTTTTTTCCACGTGTCTTGACATCCAATGTATTCCTGCAATGTTTGGTGGAGATCTGAGTATGTAGTTTTAGACCTTATCTGGAACCTCCTATCTGAAAATTTGAAAATTCTTAAAAAAATCGTCCAAAATCTTGATGTCTCCAATCTCTTGTTTTGTACGTTTTTTCCACGTGTCTCGACCTCCAATGGATCCCTGCAAAGTTTGGTGAAGATCTGAGTATGTCGTTTTTGACCTTATCTGGAACATCCTTTCTGAAAATTTGAAAATTCTTAAAAAATTCGTCGAAAATCTTGATGTCTCCAATCTCTTGTTTTGTACGTTTTTTCCACGTGTCTTGACATCCAATGTATCCCTGCAAAGTTTGGTGAAGATCTGAGTATGTAGTTTTTGACCTTATATGGAACCTCCTATCTGAAAATTTGAAAATTCTTAAAAAATTCGTCCAAAATCTTGATGTCTCCAATCTCTTGTTTTGTACGTTTTTTCCACGTGTCTCGACCTCCAATGGATCCCTGCAAAGTTTGGTGAAGATCTGAGTATGTCGTTTTTGACCTTATGTGGAACCTCCCATCTGAAAATTTGAAAATTCTTAAAAAATTCGTCGAAAATCTTGATGTCTCCGATCTCTTGTTTTGTACGTTTTTTCCACGTGTCTTGACATGCAAAGTATTCCTGCAAAGTTTGGTCAAGATCTGAGTATGTCGTTTTTGACCTTATCTGGAACCTCCCATCTGAAAATTTGAAAATTCTTAAAAAATTCGTCGAAAATCTTGATGTCTCCAATATTTTGTTTTGTACGTTTTTTCCACGTGTCTTGACATGCAAAGTATCCCTGCAACGTTTGGTGAAGATCTGAGTATGTAGTTTTTGACCTTATCTGGAACCTCCTATCTGAAAATTTGAAAATTCTTCAAAAATTCGTCGAAAATCTTGATGTCTCCAATCTCTTGTTTTGTACGTTTTTTCCACGTGTCTTGACATCCAATGTATTCCTGCAATGTTTGGTGGAGATCTGAGTATGTAGTTTTAGACCTTATCTGGAACCTCCTATCTGAAAATTTGAAAATTCTTCAAAAATTCGTCCAAAATCTTGATGTCTCCAATCTCTTGTTTTGTACGTTTTTTCCACGTGTCTCGACCTCCAATGGATCCCTGCAAAGTTTGGTGAAGATCTGAGTATGTCGTTTTTGACCTTATCTGGAACATCCTTTCTGAAAATTTGAAAATTCTTAAAAAATTCGTCCAAAATCTTGATGTCTCCAATCTCTTGTTTTGTACGTTTTTTCCACGTGTCTTGACATCCAATGTATCCCTGCAATGTTTGGTGAAGATCTGAGTATGTAGTTTTTGACCTTATCTGGAACCTCCCATCTGAAAATTTGAAAATTCCTAAAAAATCCGTCCAAAATCTTGATGACCCCAATCTCTTGTTTTGTACTTTTTTTCCACGTGTCTCGACCTCCAATGTATCCCTGCAAAGTTTGGTGAAGATCTGAGTATGTAGTTTTTGACCTTATATGAAACCTCCTATCTGAAAATTTGAAAATTCTTAAAAAATTCGTCCAAAATCTTGATGTCACCAATCCTATGTTTTGTATGTTTTTTCCACGTGTCTTGACATCCAATGTATCCATGCAAAGTTTGGTGAAGATCTGAGTATGTCGTTTTTGACCTTATCTGGAACCTCCCATCTGAAAATTTGAAAATTCTTAAAAAATTCGTCGAAAATCTTGATGTCTCCGATCTCTTGTTTTGTACGTTTTTTCCACGTGTCTTGACATGCAAAGTATTCCTGCGAAGTTTGGTGAAGATCTGAGTATGTAGTTTTTGACCTCATCTGGAACCTCCTATCTGAAAATTTGAAAATTCTTAAAAAATTCGTCCAATATTTTGATGTCTCCAATCTCTTGTTTTGTACGTTTTTTCCACGTGTCTTGACATCCAATGTATCCCTGCAATGTTTGGTGAAGATCTGAGTATGTAGTTTTTGACCTTATCTGGAACCTCCCATCTGAAAATTTGAAAATTCCTAAAAAATCCGTCCAAAATCTTGATGACCCCAATCTCTTGTTTTGTACGTTTTTTCCACGTGTCTTGACATCCAATGTATCCCTGCAAAGTTTGGTGAAGATCTGAGTATGTAGTTTTTGACCTTATCTGGAACCTCCTATCTGAAAATTTGAAAATTCTTAAAAAATTCGTCCAAAATCTTGATGTCTCCAATCTCTTGTTTTGTACGTTTTTTCCACGTGTCTTGATATCCAATGTATCCCTGCAAAGTTTGGTGAAGATCTGAGTATGTCGTTTTTGACCTTATCTGGAACATCCTTTCTGAAAATTTGAAAATTGTTAAAAAATTCGTCCAAAATCTTGATGTCTCCAATCTCTTTTTTGTACGTTTTTTCCACGTGTCTTGACATCCAATGTATCCCTGCAAAGTTTGGTGAATATCTGAGTATGTAGTTTTTGACCTTATCTGGAACCTCCCATCTGAAAATTTGAAAATTCTTAAAAAATTCGACCAAAATCTTGATGTCTCCAATCTTTTGTTTTGTACGTTTTTTCCACGTGTCTTGACACATAATGTATCCATGCAAAGTTTGGTGAAGATCTGAGTATGTAGTTTTTGACCTTATATGGAACCTACTATCTGAAAATTTAAATTTCTTAAAAAATTCGTCCAAAATCTTGATGTCTCCAATCTCTTGTTTTGTACGTTTTTTCCACGTGTCTTGACATCCAATGTATCCCTGCAAAGTTTGGTGAAGATCTGAGTATGTCGTTTTTGACCTTATCTGGAACCTCCCATCTGAAAATTTGAAAATTCCTAAAAAATTCGTCCAAAATCTTGATGTCTCCAATCTCTTGTTTTGTACGTTTTTTCCACGTGTCTTGATATCCAATGTATCCCTGCAAAGTTTGGTGAAGATCTGAGTATGTCGTTTTTGACCTTATCTGGAACATCCTTTCTGAAAATTTGAAAATTGTTAAAAAATTCGTCCAAAATCTTGATGTCTCCAATCTCTTTTTTGTACGTTTTTTCCACGTGTCTTGACATCCAATGTATCCCTGCAAAGTTTGGTGAAGATCTGAGTATGTAGTTTTTGACCTTATCTGGAACCTCCTATCTGAAAATTTGAAAATTCTTAAAAAATTCGTCCAAAATCTTGATGTCTCCAATCTCTTGTTTTGTACGTTTTTTCCACGTGTCTTGACATCCAATGTATCCCTGCAAAGTTTGGTGAAGATCTGAGTATGTAGTTTTTGACCTTATATGGAACCTCCTATCTGAAAATTTGAAAATTCTTAAAAAATTCGTCCAAAATCTTGATGTCACCAATCCTATGTTTTGTATGTTTTTTCCACGTGTCTTGACATCCAATGTATCCATGCAAAGTTTGGTGAAGATCTGAGTATGTCGTTTTTGACCTTATCTGGAACCTCCCATCTGAAAATTTGAAAATTCTTAAAAAATTCGTCGAAAATCTTGATGTCTCCGATCTCTTGTTTTGTACGTTTTTTCCACGTGTCTTGACATCCAATGTATCCCTGCAAAGTTTGGTGAAGATCTGAGTATGTAGTTTTTGACCTTATCTGGAACCTCCCATCTGAAAATTTGAAAATTCCTAAAAAATCCGTGCAAAATCTTGATGACCCCAATCTCTTGTTTTGTACGTTTTTTCCACGTGTCTTGACATCCAATGTATTCCTGCAATGTTTGGTGAAGATCTGAGTATGTAGTTTTTGACCTTATATGGAACCTCCTATCTGAAAATTTGAAAATTCTTAAAAAATTCGACCAAAATCTTGATGTTCCGAATCCTATGTTTTGTATGTTTTTTCCACGTGTCTTGACATCCAATGTATCCATGCAAAGTTTGGTGAAGATCTGAGTATGTAGTTTTTGACCTTATATTGAACCTCCCATCTGAAAATTTGAAAATTCTTAAAAAATTCGTCCAAAATCTTGATGACCCCAATCTCTTGTTTTGTACGTTTTTTCCACGTGTCTTGACATCCAAAGTATCCCTGCAAAGTTTGGTGAAGATCTGAGTATGTAGTTTTTGACCTTATATGGAACCTCCTTTCTGAAAATTTGAGAATTCTTAAAAAATTCGTCCAAAATCTTGATGTCTCCAATCTCTTGTTTTGTACGTTTTTTCCACGTGTCTTGACATCCAATGTATCCATGCAAAGTTTGGTGAAGATCTGAGTATGTCGTTTTTGACCTTATCTGGAACCTCCCATCTGAAAATTTGAAAATTCTTAAAAAATTCGTCGAAAATCTTGATGTCTCCAATCTTTTGTTTTGTACGTTTTTTCCACGTGTCTTGACATGCAAAGTATCCCTGCAACGTTTGGTGAAGATCTGAGTATGTAGTTTTTGACCTTATCTGGAACCTCCTATCTGAAAATTTGAAAATTCTTCAAAAATTCGTCGAAAATCTTGATGTCTCCAATCTCTTGTTTTGTACGTTTTTTCCACGTTTCTTGACATCCAATGTATCCCTGCAAAGTTTGGTGAAAATCTGAGTATGTAGTTTTTGACCTTATATGGAACCTCCTTTCTGAAAATTTGAAAATTCTCAAAAAATTCGTCCATAATCTTGATGTCTCCAATCTCTTGTTTTGTACGTTTTTTCCACGTGTCTTGACATCCAATGTATCCCTGCAAAGTTTGGTGAAGATCTGAGTATGTAGTTTTTGACCTTATATGGAACCTCCTATCTGAAAATTTGAAAATTCTTAAAAAATTCGTCCAAAATCTTGATGTCACCAATCCTATGTTTTGTATGTTTTTTCCACGTGTCTTGACATCCAATGTATCCATGCAAAGTTTGGTGAAGATCTGAGTATGTCGTTTTTGACCTTATCTGGAACCTCCCATCTGAAAATTTGAAAATTCTTAAAAAATTCGTCGAAAATCTTGATGTCTCCGATCTCTTGTTTTGTACGTTTTTTCCACGTGTCTTGACATGCAAAGTATTCCTGCAAAGTTTGGTGAAGATCTGAGTATGTAGTTTTTGACCTCATCTGGAACCTCCTATCTGAAAATTTGAAAATTCTTAAAAAATTCGTCCAAAATTTTGATGTCTCCAATCTCTTGTTTTGTACGTTTTTTCCACGTGTCTTGACATCCAATGTATCCCTGCAATGTTTGGTGAAGATCTGAGTATGTAGTTTTTGACCTTATCTGGAACCTCCCATCTGAAAATTTGAAAATTCCTAAAAAATCCGTCCAAAATCTTGATGACCCCAATCTCTTGTTTTGTACGTTTTTTCCACGTGTCTTGACATCCAATGTATCCCTGCAAAGTTTGGTGAAGATCTGAGTATGTAGTTTTTGACCTTATCTGGAACCTCCTATCTGAAAATTTGAAAATTCTTAAAAAATTCGTCCAAAATCTTGATGTCTCCAATCTCTTGTTTTGTACGTTTTTTCCACGTGTCTTGATATCCAATGTATCCCTGCAAAGTTTGGTGAAGATCTGAGTATGTCGTTTTTGACCTTATCTGGAACATCCTTTCTGAAAATTTGAAAATTGTTAAAAAATTCGTCCAAAATCTTGATGTCTCCAATCTCTTTTTTGTACGTTTTTTCCACGTGTCTTGACATCCAATGTATCCCTGCAAAGTTTGGTGAAGATCTGAGTATGTAGTTTTTGACCTTATCTGGAACCTCCCATCTGAAAATTTGAAAATTCTTAAAAAATTCGACCAAAATCTTGATGTCTCCAATCTTTTGTTTTGTACGTTTTTTCCACGTGTCTTGACACATAATGTATCCATGCAAAGTTTGGTGAAGATCTGAGTATGTAGTTTTTGACCTTATATGGAACCTCCTATCTGAAAATTTGAAAATTCTTAAAAAATTCGTCCAAAATCTTGATGTCTCCAATCTCTTGTTTTGTACGTTTTTTCCACGTGTCTTGACATCCAATGTATCCCTGCAAAGTTTGGTGAAGATCTGAGTATGTAGTTTTTGACCTTATCTGGAACCTCCCATCTGAAAATTTGAAAATTCCTAAAAAATCCGTGCAAAATCTTGATGACCCCAATCTCTTGTTTTGTACGTTTTTTCCACGTGTCTTGACATCCAATGTATTCCTGCAATGTTTGGTGAAGATCTGAGTATGTAGTTTTTGACCTTATATGGAACCTCCTATCTGAAAATTTGAAAATTCTTAAAAAATTCGACCAAAATCTTGATGTTCCGAATCCTATGTTTTGTATGTTTTTTCCACGTGTCTTGACATCCAAAGTATCCCTGCAAAGTTTGGTGAAGATCTGAGTATGTAGTTTTTGACCTTATATGGAACCTCCTTTCTGAAAATTTGAGAATTCTTAAAAAATTCGTCCAAAATCTTGATGTCTCCAATCTCTTGTTTTGTACGTTTTTTCCACGTGTCTTGACATCCAATGTATCCATGCAAAGTTTGGTGAAGATCTGAGTATGTCGTTTTTGACCTTATCTGGAACCTCCCATCTGAAAATTTGAAAATTCTTAAAAAATTCGTCGAAAATCTTGATGTCTCCAATCTTTTGTTTTGTATGTTTTTTCCACGTGTCTTGACATGCAAAGTATCCCTGCAACGTTTGGTGAAGATCTGAGTATGTAGTTTTTGACCTTATCTGGAACCTCCTATCTGAAAATTTGAAAATTCTTCAAAAATTCGTCGAAAATCTTGATGTCTCCAATCTCTTGTTTTGTACGTTTTTTCCACGTGTCTTGACATCCAATGTATTCCTGCAATGTTTGGTGGAGATCTGAGTATGTAGTTTTAGACCTTATCTGGAACCTCCTATCTGAAAATTTGAAAATTCTTCAAAAATTCGTCCAAAATCTTGATGTCTCCAATCTCTTGTTTTGTACGTTTTTTCCACGTGTCTCGACCTCCAATGGATCCCTGCAAAGTTTGGTGAAGATCTGAGTATGTCGTTTTTGACCTTATCTGGAACATCCTTTCTGAAAATTTGAAAATTCTTAAAAAATTCGTCGAAAATCTTGATGTCTCCAATCTCTTGTTTTGTACGTTTTTTCCACGTGTCTTGACATCCAATGTATCCCTGCAAAGTTTGGTGAAGATCTGAGTATGTAGTTTTTGACCTTATATGGAACCTCCTATCTGAAAATTTGAAAATTCTTAAAAAATTCGTCCAAAATCTTGATGTCTCCAATCTCTTGTTTTGTACGTTTTTTCCACGTGTCTCGACCTCCAATGGATCCCTGCAAAGTTTGGTGAAGATCTGAGTATGTCGTTTTTGACCTTATCTGGAACCTCCCATCTGAAAATTTGAAAATTCTTAAAAAATTCGTCGAAAATCTTGATGTCTCCGATCTCTTGTTTTGTACGTTTTTTCCACGTGTCTTGACATGCAAAGTATTCCTGCAAAGTTTGGTGAAGATCTGAGTATGTCGTTTTTGACCTCATCTGGAACCTCCCATCTGAAAATTTGAAAATTCTTAAAAAATTCGTCGAAAATCTTGATGTCTCCAATCTTTTGTTTTGTACGTTTTTTCCACGTGTCTTGACATGCAAAGTATCCCTGCAACGTTTGGTGAAGATCTGAGTATGTAGTTTTTGACCTTATCTGGAACCTCCTATCTGAAAATTTGAAAATTCTTCAAAAATTCGTCGAAAATCTTGATGTCTCCAATCTCTTGTTTTGTACGTTTTTTCCACGTGTCTTGACATCCAATGTATTCCTGCAATGTTTGGTGGAGATCTGAGTATGTAGTTTTAGACCTTATCTGGAACCTCCTATCTGAAAATTTGAAAATTCTTCAAAAATTCGTCCAAAATCTTGATGTCTCCAATCTCTTGTTTTGTACGTTTTTTCCACGTGTCTCGACCTCCAATGGATGCCTGCAAAGTTTGGTGAAGATCTGAGTATGTCGTTTTTGACCTTATCTGGAACATCCTTTCTGAAAATTTGAAAATTCTTAAAAAATTCGTCGAAAATCTTGATGTCTCCAATCTCTTGTTTTGTACGTTTTTTCCACGTGTCTTGACATCCAATGTATCCCTGCAAAGTTTGGTGAAGATCTGAGTATGTAGTTTTTGACCTTATATGGAACCTCCTATCTGAAAATTTGAAAATTCTTAAAAAATTCGTCCAAAATCTTGATGTCTCCAATCTCTTGTTTTGTACGTTTTTTCCACGTGTCTCGACCTCCAATGGATCCCTGCAAAGTTTGGTGAAGATCTGAGTATGTCGTTTTTGACCTTATCTGGAACCTCCCATCTGAAAATTTGAAAATTCTTAAAAAATTCGTCGAAAATCTTGATGTCTCCGATCTCTTGTTTTGTACGTTTTTTCCACGTGTCTTGACATGCAAAGTATTCCTGCAAAGTTTGGTGAAGATCTGAGTATGTAGTTTTTGACCTCATCTGGAACCTCCTATCTGAAAATTTGAAAATTCTTAAAAAATTCGTCCAAAATCTTGATGTCTCCAATCTCTTTTTTGTACGTTTTTTCCACGTGTCTTGACATCCAATGTATCCCTGCAAAGTTTGGTGAAGATCTGAGTATGTAGTTTTTGACCTTATCTGGAACCTCCCATCTGAATATTTGAAAATTCTTAAAAAATTCGACCAAAATCTTGATGTCTCCAATCTTTTGTTTTGTACGTTTTTTCCACGTGTCTTGACACATAATGTATCCATGCAAAGTTTGGTGAAGATCTGAGTATGTAGTTTTTGACCTTATATGGAACCTCCTATCTGAAAATTTGAAAATTCTTAAAAAATTCGTCCAAAATCTTGATGTCTCCAATCTCTTGTTTTGTACGTTTTTTCCACGTGTCTTGACATCCAATGTATCCCTGCAAAGTTTGGTGAAGATCTGAGTATGTCGTTTTTGACCTTATCTGGAACCTCCCATCTGAAAATTTGAAAATTCCTAAAAAATTCGTCCAAAATCTTGATGTCTCCAATCTCTTGTTTTGTACGTTTTTTCCACGTGTCTTGATATCCAATGTATCCCTGCAAAGTTTGGTGAAGATCTGAGTATGTCGTTTTTGACCTTATCTGGAACATCCTTTCTGAAAATTTGAAAATTGTTAAAAAATTCGTCCAAAATCTTGATGTCTCCAATCTCTTTTTTGTACGTTTTTTCCACGTGTCTTGACATCCAATGTATCCCTGCAAAGTTTGGTGAAGATCTGAGTATGTAGTTTTTGACCTTATCTGGAACCTCCTATCTGAAAATTTGAAAATTCTTAAAAAATTCGTCCAAAATCTTGATGTCTCCAATCTCTTGTTTTGTACGTTTTTTCCACGTGTCTTGACATCCAATGTATCCCTGCAAAGTTTGGTGAAGATCTGAGTATGTAGTTTTTGACCTTATATGGAACCTCCTATCTGAAAATTTGAAAATTCTTAAAAAATTCGACCAAAATCTTGATGTTCCGAATCCTATGTTTTGTATGTTTTTTCCACGTGTCTTGACATCCAATGTATCCATGCAAAGTTTGGTGAAGATCTGAGTATGTAGTTTTTGACCTTATATTGAACCTCCCATCTGAAAATTTGAAAATTCTTAAAAAATTCGTCCAAAATCTTGATGACCCCAATCTCTTGTTTTGTACGTTTTTTCCACGTGTCTTGACATCCAAAGTATCCCTGCAAAGTTTGGTGAAGATCTGAGTATGTAGTTTTTGACCTTATATGGAACCTCCTTTCTGAAAATTTGAGAATTCTTAAAAAATTCGTCCAAAATCTTGATGTCTCCAATCTCTTGTTTTGTACGTTTTTTCCACGTGTCTTGACATCCAATGTATCCATGCAAAGTTTGGTGAAGATCTGAGTATGTCGTTTTTGACCTTATCTGGAACCTCCCATCTGAAAATTTGAAAATTCTTAAAAAATTCGTCGAAAATCTTGATGTCTCCAATCTTTTGTTTTGTACGTTTTTTCCACGTGTCTTGACATGCAAAGTATCCCTGCAACGTTTGGTGAAGATCTGAGTATGTAGTTTTTGACCTTATCTGGAACCTCCTATCTGAAAATTTGAAAATTCTTCAAAAATTCGTCGAAAATCTTG
This sequence comes from Lepisma saccharinum, assembly GCF_977018435.1. Taxonomy (NCBI): domain Eukaryota; kingdom Metazoa; phylum Arthropoda; class Insecta; order Zygentoma; family Lepismatidae; genus Lepisma; species Lepisma saccharinum. Next base: position 450,155 of record NW_028142961.1, on the reverse strand, counting down.
ATGTCTCCAATCTCTTGTTTTGTACGTTTTTTCCACGTTTCTTGACATCCAATGTATCCCTGCAAAGTTTGGTGAAGATCTGAGTATGTAGTTTTTGACCTTATATGGAACCTCCTTTCTGAAAATTTGAAAATTCTCAAAAAATTCGTCCATAATCTTGATGTCTCCAATCTCTTGTTTTGTACGTTTTTTCCACGTGTCTTGACATCCAATGTATCCCTGCAAAGTTTGGTGAAGATCTGAGTATGTAGTTTTTGACCTTATATGGAACCTCCTATCTGAAAATTTGAAAATTCTTAAAAAATTCGTCCAAAATCTTGATGTCACCAATCCTATGTTTTGTATGTTTTTTCCACGTGTCTTGACATCCAATGTATCCATGCAAAGTTTGGTGAAGATCTGAGTATGTCGTTTTTGACCTTATCTGGAACCTCCCATCTGAAAATTTGAAAATTCTTAAAAAATTCGTCGAAAATCTTGATGTCTCCGATCTCTTGTTTTGTACGTTTTTTCCACGTGTCTTGACATGCAAAGTATTCCTGCAAAGTTTGGTGAAGATCTGAGTATGTAGTTTTTGACCTCATCTGGAACCTCCTATCTGAAAATTTGAAAATTCTTAAAAAATTCGTCCAAAATTTTGATGTCTCCAATCTCTTGTTTTGTACGTTTTTTCCACGTGTCTTGACATCCAATGTATCCCTGCAATGTTTGGTGAAGATCTGAGTATGTAGTTTTTGACCTTATCTGGAACCTCCCATCTGAAAATTTGAAAATTCCTAAAAAATCCGTCCAAAATCTTGATGACCCCAATCTCTTGTTTTGTACGTTTTTTCCACGTGTCTTGACATCCAATGTATCCCTGCAAAGTTTGGTGAAGATCTGAGTATGTAGTTTTTGACCTTATCTGGAACCTCCTATCTGAAAATTTGAAAATTCTTAAAAAATTCGTCCAAAATCTTGATGTCTCCAATCTCTTGTTTTGTACGTTTTTTCCACGTGTCTTGATATCCAATGTATCCCTGCAAAGTTTGGTGAAGATCTGAGTATGTCGTTTTTGACCTTATCTGGAACATCCTTTCTGAAAATTTGAAAATTGTTAAAAAATTCGTCCAAAATCTTGATGTCTCCAATCTCTTTTTTGTACGTTTTTTCCACGTGTCTTGACATCCAATGTATCCCTGCAAAGTTTGGTGAAGATCTGAGTATGTAGTTTTTGACCTTATCTGGAACCTCCCATCTGAAAATTTGAAAATTCTTAAAAAATTCGACCAAAATCTTGATGTCTCCAATCTTTTGTTTTGTACGTTTTTTCCACGTGTCTTGACACATAATGTATCCATGCAAAGTTTGGTGAAGATCTGAGTATGTAGTTTTTGACCTTATATGGAACCTCCTATCTGAAAATTTGAAAATTCTTAAAAAATTCGTCCAAAATCTTGATGTCTCCAATCTCTTGTTTTGTACGTTTTTTCCACGTGTCTTGACATCCAATGTATCCCTGCAAAGTTTGGTGAAGATCTGAGTATGTAGTTTTTGACCTTATCTGGAACCTCCCATCTGAAAATTTGAAAATTCCTAAAAAATCCGTGCAAAATCTTGGTGACCCCAATCTCTTGTTTTGTACGTTTTTTCCACGTGTCTTGACATCCAATGTATTCCTGCAATGTTTGGTGAAGATCTGAGTATGTAGTTTTTGACCTTATATGGAACCTCCTATCTGAAAATTTGAAAATTCTTAAAAAATTCGACCAAAATCTTGATGTTCCAAATCCTATGTTTTGTATGTTTTTTCCACGTGTCTTGACATCCAATGTATCCATGCAAAGTTTGGTGAAGATCTGAGTATGTAGTTTTTGACCTTATATTGAACCTCCCATCTGAAAATTTGAAAATTCTTAAAAAATTCGTCCAAAATCTTGATGACCCCAATCTCTTGTTTTGTACGTTTTTTCCACGTGTCTTGACATCCAAAGTATCCCTGCAAAGTTTGGTGAAGATCTGAGTATGTAGTTTTTGACCTTATATGGAACCTCCTTTCTGAAAATTTGAGAATTCTTAAAAAATTCGTCCAAAATCTTGATGTCTCCAATCTCTTGTTTTGTACGTTTTTTCCACGTGTCTTGACATCCAATGTATCCATGCAAAGTTTGGTGAAGATCTGAGTATGTCGTTTTTGACCTTATCTGGAACCTCCCATCTGAAAATTTGAAAATTCTTAAAAAATTCGTCGAAAATCTTGATGTCTCCAATCTCTTGTTTTGTACGTTTTTTCCACGTGTCTTGACATGCAAAGTATCCCTGCAACGTTTGGTGAAGATCTGAGTATGTAGTTTTTGACCTTATCTGGAACCTCCTATCTGAAAATTTGAAAATTCTTCAAAAATTCGTCGAAAATCTTGATGTCTCCAATCTCTTGTTTTGTACGTTTTTTCCACGTGTCTTGACATCCAATGTATTCCTGCAATGTTTGGTGGAGATCTGAGTATGTAGTTTTAGACCTTATCTGGAACCTCCTATCTGAAAATTTGAAAATTCTTCAAAAATTCGTCCAAAATCTTGATGTCTCCAATCTCTTGTTTTGTACGTTTTTTCCACGTGTCTCGACCTCCAATGGATCCCTGCAAAGTTTGGTGAAGATCTGAGTATGTCGTTTTTGACCTTATCTGGAACATCCTTTCTGAAAATTTGAAAATTCTTAAAAAATTCGTCGAAAATCTTGATGTCTCCAATCTCTTGTTTTGTACGTTTTTTCCACGTGTCTTGACATCCAATGTATCCCTGCAAAGTTTGGTGAAGATCTGAGTATGTAGTTTTTGACCTTATATGGAACCTCCTATCTGAAAATTTGAAAATTCTTAAAAAATTCGTCCAAAATCTTGATGTCTCCAATCTCTTGTTTTGTACGTTTTTTCCACGTGTCTCGACCTCCAATGGATCCCTGCAAAGTTTGGTGAAGATCTGAGTATGTCGTTTTTGACCTTATCTGGAACCTCCCATCTGAAAATTTGAAAATTCTTAAAAAATTCGTCGAAAATCTTGATGTCTCCGATCTCTTGTTTTGTACGTTTTTTCCACGTGTCTTGACATGCAAAGTATTCCTGCAAAGTTTGGTGAAGATCTGAGTATGTAGTTTTTGACCTCATCTGGAACCTCCTATCTGAAAATTTGAAAATTCTTAAAAAATTCGTCCAAAATCTTGATGTCTCCAATCTCTTGTTTTGTACGTTTTTTCCACGTGTCTTGACATCCAATGTATCCCTGCAATGTTTGGTGAAGATCTGAGTATGTAGTTTTTGACCTTATCTGGAACCTCCCATCTGAAAATTTGAAAATTCCTAAAAAATCCGTCCAAAATCTTGATGACCCCAATCTCTTGTTTTGTACTTTTTTCCACGTGTCTTGACATCCAATGTATCCCTGCAAAGTTTGGTGAAGATCTGAGTATGTAGTTTTTGATCTTATCTGGAACCTCCTATCTGAAAATTTGAAAATTCTTAAAAAATTCGTCCAAAATCTTGATGTCTCCAATCTCTTGTTTTGTACGTTTTTTCCACGTGTCTTGATATCCAATGTATCCCTGCAAAGTTTGGTGAAGATCTGAGTATGTTTTTTTTGACCTTATCTGGAACATCCTTTCTGAAAATTTGAAAATTGTTAAAAAATTCGACCAAAATCTTGATGTCTCCTATCTCTTGTTTTGTACGTTTTTTCCACGTGTCTTGACATCCAATGTATCCCTGCAAAGTTTGGTGAAGATCTGAGTATGTAGTTTTTGACCTTATCTGGGACCTCCCATCTGAAAATTTGAAAATTCTTAAAAAATTCGACCAATATCTTGATGTCTCCAATCTCTTGTTTTGTACGTTTTTTCCACGTGTCTTGACACATAATGTATCCATGCAAAGTTTGGTGAAGATCTGAGTATGTAGTTTTTGACCTTATATGGAACCTCCTATCTGAAAATTTAAAAATTCTTAAAAAATTCGTCCAAAATCTTGATGTCTCCAATCTCTTGTTTTGTACGTTTTTTCCACGTGTCTTGACATCCAATGTATCCCTGCAAAGTTTGGTGAAGATCTGAGTATGTAGTTTTTGACCTTATCTGGAACCTCCCATCTGAAAATTTGAAAATTCTTAAAAAATTCGACCAAAATCTTGATGTCTCCAATCTTTTGTTTTGTACGTTTTTTCCACGTGTCTTGACACATAATGTATCCATGCAAAGTTTGGTGAAGATCTGAGTATGTAGTTTTTGACCTTATATGGAACCTCCTATCTGAAAATTTGAAAATTCTTAAAAAATTCGTCCAAAATCTTGATGTCTCCAATCTCTTGTTTTGTACGTTTTTTCCACGTGTCTTGACATCCAATGTATCCCTGCAAAGTTTGGTGAAGATCTGAGTATGTAGTTTTTGACCTTATCTGGAACCTCCCATCTGAAAATTTGAAAATTCCTAAAAAATCCGTGCAAAATCTTGATGACCCCAATCTCTTGTTTTGTACGTTTTTTCCACGTGTCTTGACATCCAATGTATCCATGCAAAGTTTGGTGAAGATCTGAGTATGTCGTTTTTGACCTTATCTGGAACCTCCCATCTGAAAATTTGAAAATTCTTAAAAAATTCGTCGAAAATCTTGATGTCTCCAATCTTTTGTTTTGTACGTTTTTTCCACGTGTCTTGACATGCAAAGTATCCCTGCAACGTTTGGTGAAGATCTGAGTATGTAGTTTTTGACCTTATCTGGAACCTCCCATCTGAAAATTTGAAAATTCCTAAAAAATCCGTCCAAAATCTTGATGACCCCAATCTCTTGTTTTGTACGTTTTTTCCACGTGTCTTGACATCCAATGTATCCCTGCAAAGTTTGGTGAAGATCTGAGTATGTAGTTTTTGACCTTATCTGGAACCTCCTATCTGAAAATTTGAAAATTCTTAAAAAAATCGTCCAAAATCTTGATGTCTCCAATCTCTTGTTTTGTACGTTTTTTCCACGTGTCTTGATATCCAATGTATCCCTGCAAAGTTTGGTGAAGATCTGAGTATGTCGTTTTTGACCTTATCTGGAACATCCTTTCTGAAAATTTGAAAATTGTTAAAAAATTCGTCCAAAATCTTGATGTCTCCTATCTCTTGTTTTGTACGTTTTTTCCACGTGTCTTGACATCCAATGTATCCCTGCAAAGTTTGGTGAAGATCTGAGTATGTAGTTTTTGACCTTATCTGGAACCTCCCATCTGAAAATTTGAAAATTCTTAAAAAATTCGACCAAAATCTTGATGTCTCCAATCTCTTCTTTTGTACGTTTTTTCCACGTGTCTTGACACATAATGTATCCATGCAAAGTTTGGTGAAGATCTGAGTATGTAGTTTTTGACCTTATATGGAACCTCCTATCTGAAAATTTGAAAATTCTTAAAAAATTTGACCAAAATCTTGATGTCCCCAATCCTATGTTTTGTATGTTTTTTCCACGTGTCTTGACATCCAATGTATCCCTGCAGAGTTTGGTGAAGATCTGAGTATGTAGTTTTTGACCTTATCTGGAACCTCCCATCTGAAAATTTGAAAATTCTTAAAAAATTCGTCGAAAATCTTGATGTCTCCAATCTCTTGTTTTGTACGTTTTTTCCACGTGTCTTGACATGCAAAGTATCCCTGCAACGTTTGGTGAAGATCTGAGTATGTAGTTTTTGACCTTATCTGGAACCTCCTATCTGAAAATTTGAAAATTCTTAAAAAATTCGTCCAAAATCTTGATGTCTCCAATCTCTTGTTTTGTACGTTTTTTCCACGTGTCTTGACATCCAATGTATCCCTGCAATGTTTGGTGAAGATCTGAGTATGTAGTTTTTGACCTTATATGGAACCTCCTATCTGAAAATTTGAAAATTCTTAAAAAATTCGTCCAAAATCTTGATGTCTCCAATCTCTTGTTTTGTACGTTCTTTCCACGTGTCTTGACATCCAATGTATCCCTGCAATGTTTGGTGAAGATCTGAGTATGTAGTTTTTGACCTTATATGGAACCTCCTATCTGAAAATTTGAAAATTCTTAAAAAAATTAACAAAATCTTGATGTCCCCAATCCTATGTTTTGTATGTTTTTTCCACGTGTCTTGACATACAATGTATCCCTGCAGAGTTTGGTGAAGATCTGAGTATGTAGTTTTTGACCTTATCTGGAACCTCCCATCTGAAAATTTGAAAATTCCTAAAAAATCCGTCCAAAATTTTGTTGACCCCAATCTCTTGTTTTGTACGTTTTTTCCACGTGTCTTGACATCCAATGTATCCCTGCAAAGTTTGGTGAAGATCTGAGTATGTAGTTTTTGACCTTATCTGGAACCGCATTTCTGAAAATTTGAAAATTCTTAAAAAAATCGTCCAAAATCTTGATGTCTCCAATCTCTTGTTTTGTACGTTTTTTCCACGTGTCTTGACATCCAATGTATCCCTGCAAAGTTTGGTGAAGATCTGAGTATGTAGTTTTTGACCTTATCTGGAACCTCCTATCTGAAAATTTGAAAATTCTTAAAAAATTCGTCCAAAATCTTGATGTCTCCAATCTCTTGTTTTGTACGTTTTTTCCACGTGTCTTGATATCCAATGTATCCCTGCAAAGTTTGGTGAAGATCTGAGTACGTCGTTTTTGACCTTATCTGGAACATCCTTTCTGAAAATTTGAAAATTGTTAAAAAATTCGTCCAAAATCTTGATGTCTCCTATCTCTTGTTTTGTACGTTTTTTCCACGTGTCTTGACATCCAATGTATCCCTGCAAAGTTTGGTGAAGATCTGAGTATGTAGTTTTTGACCTTATCTGGAACCTCCCATCTGAAAATTTGAAAATTCTTAAAAAATTCGACCAAAATCTTGATGTCTCCAATCTCTTGTTTTGTACGTTTTTTCCACGTGTCTTGACACATAATGTATCCATGCAAAGTTTGGTGAAGATCTGAGTATGTAGTTTTTGACCTTATATGGAACCTCCTATCTGAAAATTTGAAAATTCTTAAAAAATTTGACCAAAATCTTGATGTCCCCAATCCTATGTTTTTTATGTTTTTTCCACGTGTCTTGACATCCAATGTATCCATGCAAAGCTTGGTGAAGATCTGAGTATGTAGTTTTTGACCTTATCTGGAACCTCCCATCTGAAAATTTGAAAATTCTTAAAAAATTCGTCGAAAATCTTGATGTCTCCAATCTCTTGTTTTGTACGTTTTTTCCACGTGTCTTGACATGCAAAGTATCGCTGCAACGTTTGGTGAAGATCTGAGTATGTAGTTTTTGACCTTATCTGGAACCTCCTATCTGAAAATTTGAAAATTCTTAAAAAATTCGTCCAAAATCTTGATGTCTCCAATCTCTTGTTTTGTACGTTTTTTCCACGTGTCTTGACATCCAATGTATCCCTGCAATGTTTGGTGAAGATCTGAGTATGTAGTTTTTGACCTTATATGGAGCCTCCTATCTGAAAATTTGAAAATTCTTAAAAAATTCGTCCAAAATCTTGATGTCTCCAATCTCTTGTTTTGTACGTTCTTTCCACGTGTCTTGACATCCAATGTATCCCTGCAATGTTTGGTGAAGATCTGAGTATGTAGTTTTTGACCTTATATGGAACCTCCTATCTGAAAATTTGAAAATTCTTAAAAGAATTTAACAAAATCTTGATGTCCCCAATCCTATGTTTTGTATGTTTTTTCCACGTGTCTTGACACACAATGTATCCCTGCAGAGTTTGGTGAAGATCTGAGTATGTAGTTTTTGACCTTATATGGAACCTCCTATCTGAAAATTTGAAAATTCTTAAAAAATTCGTCCAAAATCTTGATGTCTCCAATCTCTTGTTTTGTACGTTTTTTCCACGTGTCTCGACCTCCAATGGATCCCTGCAAAGTTTGGTGAAGATCTGAGTATGTCGTTTTTGACCTTATCTGGAACCTTCCATCTGAAAATTTGAAAATTCTTAAAAAATTCGTCGAAAATCTTGATGTCTCCGATCTCTTGTTTTGTACGTTTTTTCCACGTGTCTTGACATGCAAAGTATTCCTGCAAAGTTTGGTGAAGATCTGAGTATGTAGTTTTTGACCTCATCTGGAACCTCCTATCTGAAAATTTGAAAATTCTTAAAAAATTCGTCCAAAATCTTGATGTCTCCATTCTCTTGTTTTGTACGTTTTTTCCACGTGTCTTGACATCCAATGTATCCCTGCAAAGTTTGGTGAAGATCTGAGTATGTAGTTTTTGACCTTATCTGGAACCTCCTATCTGAAAATTTGAAAATTCTTAAAAAATTCGTCCAAAATCTTGATGTCTCCAATCTCTTGTTTTGTACGTTTTTTCCACGTGTCTTGATATCCAATGTATCCCTGCAAAGTTTGGTGAAGATCTGAGTATGTCGTTTTTGACCTTATCTGGAACATCCTTTCTGAAAATTTGAAAATTGTTAAAAAATTCGTCCAAAATCTTGATGTCTCCTATCTCTTGTTTTGTACGTTTTTTCCACGTGTCTTGACATCCAATGTATCCCTGCAAAGTTTGGTGAAGATCTGAGTATGTAGTTTTTGACCTTATCTGGAACCTCCCATCTGAAAATTTGAAAATTCTTAAAAAATTCGACCAAAATCTTGATGTCTCCAATCTCTTGTTTTGTACGTTTTTTCCACGTGTCTTGACACATAATGTATCCATGCAAAGTTTGGTGAAGATCTGAGTATGTAGTTTTTGACCTTATATGGAACCTCCTATCTGAAAATTTGAAAATTCTTAAAAAATTCGTCCAAAATCTTGATGTCTCCAATCTCTTGTTTTGTACGTTTTTTCCACGTGTCTTGACATCCAATGTATCCCTGCAAAGTTTGGTGAAGATCTGAGTATGTAGTTTTTGACCTTATCTGGAACCTCCCATCTGAAAATTTGAAAATTCCTAAAAAATCCGTCCAAAATCTTGATGACCACAATCTCTTGTTTTGTACGTTTTTTCCACGTGTCTTGACATTCAATGTATCCCTGCAAAGTTTGGTGAAGATCTGAGTATGTAGTTTTTGACCTTATATGGAACCTCCTTTCTGAAAATTTGAAAATTCTTAAAAAATTCGTCCAAAATCTTGAAGACCCCAATCTCTTGTTTTGTACGTTTTTTCCACGTGTCTTGACATCCAATGTATCCCTGCAGAGTTTGGTGAAGATCTGAGTATGTAGTTTTTGACCTTATCTGGAACCTCCCATCTGAAAATTTGAAAATTCTTAAAAAATTCGTCGAAAATCTTGATGTCTCCAATCTCTTGTTTTGTACGTTTTTTCCACGTGTCTTGACATGCAAAGTATCCCTGCAACGTTTGGTGAAGATCTGAGTATGTAGTTTTTGACCTTATCTGGAACCTCCTATCTGAAAATTTGAAAATTCTTAAAAAATTCGTCCAAAATCTTGATGTCTCCAATCTCTTGTTTTGTACGTTTTTTCCACGTGTCTTGACATCCAATGTATCCCTGCAATGTTTGGTGAAGATCTGAGTATGTAGTTTTTGACCTTATATGGAACCTCCTATCTGAAAATTTGAAAATTCTTAAAAAATTCGTCCAAAATCTTGATGTCTCCAATCTCTTGTTTTGTACGTTCTTTCCACGTGTCTTGACATCCAATGTATCCCTGCAATGTTTGGTGAAGATCTGAGTATGTAGTTTTTGACCTTATATGGAACCTCCTATCTGAAAATTTGAAAATTCTTAAAAAAATTAACAAAATCTTGATGTCCCCAATCCTATGTTTTGTATGTTTTTTCCACGTGTCTTGACATACAATGTATCCCTGCAGAGTTTGGTGAAGATCTGAGTATGTAGTTTTTGACCTTATCTGGAACCTCCCATCTGAAAATTTGAAAATTCCTAAAAAATCCGTCCAAAATTTTGTTGACCCCAATCTCTTGTTTTGTACGTTTTTTCCACGTGTCTTGACATCCAATGTATCCCTGCAAAGTTTGGTGAAGATCTGAGTATGTAGTTTTTGACCTTATCTGGAACCGCATTTCTGAAAATTTGAAAATTCTTAAAAAAATCGTCCAAAATCTTGATGTCTCCAATCTCTTGTTTTGTACGTTTTTTCCACGTGTCTTGACATCCAATGTATCCCTGCAAAGTTTGGTGAAGATCTGAGTATGTAGTTTTTGACCTTATCTGGAACCTCCTATCTGAAAATTTGAAAATTCTTAAAAAATTCGTCCAAAATCTTGATGTCTCCAATCTCTTGTTTTGTACGTTTTTTCCACGTGTCTTGATATCCAATGTATCCCTGCAAAGTTTGGTGAAGATCTGAGTACGTCGTTTTTGACCTTATCTGGAACATCCTTTCTGAAAATTTGAAAATTGTTAAAAAATTCGTCCAAAATCTTGATGTCTCCTATCTCTTGTTTTGTACGTTTTTTCCACGTGTCTTGACATCCAATGTATCCCTGCAAAGTTTGGTGAAGATCTGAGTATGTAGTTTTTGACCTTATCTGGAACCTCCCATCTGAAAATTTGAAAATTCTTAAAAAATTCGACCAAAATCTTGATGTCTCCAATCTCTTGTTTTGTACGTTTTTTCCACGTGTCTTGACACATAATGTATCCATGCAAAGTTTGGTGAAGATCTGAGTATGTAGTTTTTGACCTTATATGGAACCTCCTATCTGAAAATTTGAAAATTCTTAAAAAATTTGACCAAAATCTTGATGTCCCCAATCCTATGTTTTTTATGTTTTTTCCACGTGTCTTGACATCCAATGTATCCATGCAAAGCTTGGTGAAGATCTGAGTATGTAGTTTTTGACCTTATCTGGAACCTCCCATCTGAAAATTTGAAAATTCTTAAAAAATTCGTCGAAAATCTTGATGTCTCCAATCTCTTGTTTTGTACGTTTTTTCCACGTGTCTTGACATGCAAAGTATCGCTGCAACGTTTGGTGAAGATCTGAGTATGTAGTTTTTGACCTTATCTGGAACCTCCTATCTGAAAATTTGAAAATTCTTAAAAAATTCGTCCAAAATCTTGATGTCTCCAATCTCTTGTTTTGTACGTTTTTTCCACGTGTCTTGACATCCAATGTATCCCTGCAATGTTTGGTGAAGATCTGAGTATGTAGTTTTTGACCTTATATGGAGCCTCCTATCTGAAAATTTGAAAATTCTTAAAAAATTCGTCCAAAATCTTGATGTCTCCAATCTCTTGTTTTGTACGTTCTTTCCACGTGTCTTGACATCCAATGTATCCCTGCAATGTTTGGTGAAGATCTGAGTATGTAGTTTTTGACCTTATATGGAACCTCCTATCTGAAAATTTGAAAATTCTTAAAAGAATTTAACAAAATCTTGATGTCCCCAATCCTATGTTTTGTATGTTTTTTCCACGTGTCTTGACACACAATGTATCCCTGCAGAGTTTGGTGAAGATCTGAGTATGTAGTTTTTGACCTTATATGGAACCTCCTATCTGAAAATTTGAAAATTCTTAAAAAATTCGTCCAAAATCTTGATGTCTCCAATCTCTTGTTTTGTACGTTTTTTCCACGTGTCTCGACCTCCAATGGATCCCTGCAAAGTTTGGTGAAGATCTGAGTATGTCGTTTTTGACCTTATCTGGAACCTTCCATCTGAAAATTTGAAAATTCTTAAAAAATTCGTCGAAAATCTTGATGTCTCCGATCTCTTGTTTTGTACGTTTTTTCCACGTGTCTTGACATGCAAAGTATTCCTGCAAAGTTTGGTGAAGATCTGAGTATGTAGTTTTTGACCTCATCTGGAACCTCCTATCTGAAAATTTGAAAATTCTTAAAAAATTCGTCCAAAATCTTGATGTCTCCATTCTCTTGTTTTGTACGTTTTTTCCACGTGTCTTGACATCCAATGTATCCCTGCAAAGTTTGGTGAAGATCTGAGTATGTAGTTTTTGACCTTATCTGGAACCTCCTATCTGAAAATTTGAAAATTCTTAAAAAATTCGTCCAAAATCTTGATGTCTCCAATCTCTTGTTTTGTACGTTTTTTCCACGTGTCTTGATATCCAATGTATCCCTGCAAAGTTTGGTGAAGATCTGAGTATGTCGTTTTTGACCTTATCTGGAACATCCTTTCTGAAAATTTGAAAATTGTTAAAAAATTCGTCCAAAATCTTGATGTCTCCTATCTCTTGTTTTGTACGTTTTTTCCACGTGTCTTGACATCCAATGTATCCCTGCAAAGTTTGGTGAAGATCTGAGTATGTAGTTTTTGACCTTATCTGGAACCTCCCATCTGAAAATTTGAAAATTCTTAAAAAATTCGACCAAAATCTTGATGTCTCCAATCTCTTGTTTTGTACGTTTTTTCCACGTGTCTTGACACATAATGTATCCATGCAAAGTTTGGTGAAGATCTGAGTATGTAGTTTTTGACCTTATATGGAACCTCCTATCTGAAAATTTGAAAATTCTTAAAAAATTCGTCCAAAATCTTGATGTCTCCAATCTCTTGTTTTGTACGTTTTTTCCACGTGTCTTGACATCCAATGTATCCCTGCAAAGTTTGGTGAAGATCTGAGTATGTAGTTTTTGACCTTATCTGGAACCTCCCATCTGAAAATTTGAAAATTCCTAAAAAATCCGTCCAAAATCTTGATGACCACAATCTCTTGTTTTGTACGTTTTTTCCACGTGTCTTGACATTCAATGTATCCCTGCAAAGTTTGGTGAAGATCTGAGTATGTAGTTTTTGACCTTATATGGAACCTCCTTTCTGAAAATTTGAAAATTCTTAAAAAATTCGTCCAAAATCTTGAAGACCCCAATCTCTTGTTTTGTACGTTTTTTCCACGTGTCTTGACATCCAATGTATCCCTGCAAAGTTTGGTGAAGATCTGAGTATGTAGTTTTTGACCTTATATGGAACCTCCTTTCTGAAAATTTGAGAATTCTTAAAAAATTCGTCCAAAATCTTGATGTCTCCAATCTCTTGTTTTGTACGTTTTTTCCACGTGTCTTGACATCCAATGTATCCATGCAAAGTTTGGTGAAGATCTGAGTATGTCGTTTTTGACCTTATATGGAACCTCCCATCCGAAAATTTGAAAATTCTTAAAAAATTCGTCGAAAATCTTGATGTCTCCAATCTCTTGTTTTGTACGTTTTTTCCACGTGTCTTGACATGCAAAGTATCCCTGCAACGTTTGGTGAATATCTGAGTATGTAGTTTTTGACCTTATCTGGAACCTCCTATCTGAAAATTTGAAAATTCTTCAAAAATTCGTCGAAAATCTTGATGTCTCCAATCTCTTGCTTTGTACGTTTTTTCCACGTGTCTTGACATCCAATGTATCCCTGCAATGTTTGGTGGAGATCTGAGTATGTAGTTTTTGACCTTATCTGGAACCTCCTATCTGAAAATTTGAAAATTCTTCAAAAATTCGTCCAAAATCATGATGTCTCCAATCTCTTGTTTTGTACGTTTTTTCCACGTGTCTCGACCTCCAATGTATCCCTGCAAAGTTAGTGAAGATCTGAGTATGTCGTTTTTGACCTTATCTGGAACATCCTTTCTGAAAATTTGAAAATTCTTTAAAAATTCGTCGAAAATCTTGATGTCTCCAATCTCTTGTTTTGTACGTTTTTTCCACGTTTCTTGACATCCAATGTATCCCTGCAAAGTTTGGTGAAGATCTGAGTATGTAGTTTTTGACCTTATATGGAACCTCCTTTCTGAAAATTTGAAAATTCTCAAAAAATTCGTCCATAATCTTGATGTCTCCAATCTCTTGTTTTGTACGTTTTTTCCACGTGTCTTGACATCCAATGTATCCCTGCAAAGTTTGGTGAAGATCTGAGCATGTAGTTTTTGACCTTATATGGAACCTCCTATCTGAAAATTTGAAAATTCTTAAAAAATTCGTCGAAAATCTTGATGTCACCAATCCTATGTTTTGTATGTTTTTTCCACGTGTCTTGACATCCAATGTATCCCTGCAATGTTTGGTTGAGATCTGAGTATGTAGTTTTTGACCTTATCTGGAACCTCCTATCTGAAAATTTGAAAATTCTTCAAAAATTCGTCCAAAATCTTGATGTCTCCAATCTCTTGTTTTGTACGTTTTTTCCACGTGTCTCGACCTCCAATGTATCCCTGCAAAGTTTGGTGAAGATCTGGGTATGTCGTTTTTGACCTTATCTGGAACATCCTTTCTGAAAATTTGAAAATTCTTAAAAAATTCGTCGAAAATCTTGATGTCTCCAATCTCTTGTTTTGTACGTTTTTTCCACGTGTCTTGACATCCAATGTATCCCTGCAAAGTTTGGTGAAGATCTGAGTATGTCGTTTTTGACCTTATCTGGAACCTCCCATCTGAAAATTTGAAAATTCTTTAAAAATTCGTCGAAAATCTTGATGTCTCCAATCTCTTGTTTTGTACGTTTTTTCCACGTGTCTTGACATGCAAAGTATCGCTGCAACGTTTGGTGAAGATCTGAGTATGTAGTTTTTGACCTTATCTGGAACCTCCTATCTGAAAATTTGAAAATTCTTAAAAAATTCGTCCAAAATCTTGATGTCTCCAATCTCTTGTTTTGTACGTTTTTTCCACGTGTCTTGACATCCAATGTATCCCTGCAATGTTTGGTGAAGATCTGAGTATGTAGTTTTTGACCTTATATGGAGCCTCCTATCTGAAAATTTGAAAATTCTTAAAAAATTCGTCCAAAATCTTGATGTCTCCAATCTCTTGTTTTGTACGTTCTTTCCACGTGTCTTGACATCCAATGTATCCCTGCAATGTTTGGTGAAGATCTGAGTATGTAGTTTTTGACCTTATATGGAACCTCCTATCTGAAAATTTGAAAATTCTTAAAAGAATTTAACAAAATCTTGATGTCCCCAATCCTATGTTTTGTATGTTTTTTCCACGTGTCTTGACACACAATGTATCCCTGCAGAGTTTGGTGAAGATCTGAGTATGTAGTTTTTGACCTTATCTGGAACCTCCCATCTGAAAATTTGAAAATTCCTAAAAAATCCGTCCAAAATCTTGTTGACCCGAATCTCTTGTTTTGTACGTTTTTTCCACGTGTCTTGACATCCAATGTATCCCTGCAAAGTTTGGTGAAGATCTGAGTATGTAGTTTTTGACCTTATCTGGAACCGCATTTCTGAAAATTTGAAAATTTTTAAAAAAATCGTCCAAAATCTTGATGTCTCCAATCTCTTGTTTTGTACGTTTTTTCCACGTGTCTTGACATCCAATGTATCCCTGCAAAGTTTGGTGAAGATCTGAGTATGTAGTTTTTGACCTTATATGGAACCTCCTATCTGAAAATTTGAAAATTCTTAAAAAATTCGTCCAAAATCTTGATGTCTCCAATCTCTTGTTTTGTACGTTTTTTCCACGTGTCTCGACCTCCAATGGATCCCTGCAAAGTTTGGTGAAGATCTGAGTATGTCGTTTTTGACCTTATCTGGAACCTTCCATCTGAAAATTTGAAAATTCTTAAAAAATTCGTCGAAAATCTTGATGTCTCCGATCTCTTGTTTTGTACGTTTTTTCCACGTGTCTTGACATGCAAAGTATTCCTGCAAAGTTTGGTGAAGATCTGAGTATGTAGTTTTTGACCTCATCTGGAACCTCCTATCTGAAAATTTGAAAATTCTTAAAAAATTCGTCCAAAATCTTGATGTCTCCATTCTCTTGTTTTGTACGTTTTTTCCACGTGTCTTGACATCCAATGTATCCCTGCAAAGTTTGGTGAAGATCTGAGTATGTAGTTTTTGACCTTATCTGGAACCTCCTATCTGAAAATTTGAAAATTCTTAAAAAATTCGTCCAAAATCTTGATGTCTCCAATCTCTTGTTTTGTACGTTTTTTCCACGTGTCTTGATATCCAATGTATCCCTGCAAAGTTTGGTGAAGATCTGAGTATGTCGTTTTTGACCTTATCTGGAACCTCCTTTCTGAAAATTTGAGAATTCTTCAAAAATTCGTCGAAAATCTTGATGTCTCCAATCTCTTGCTTTGTACGTTTTTTCCACGTGTCTTGACATCCAATGTATCCCTGCAATGTTTGGTGGAGATCTGAGTATGTAGTTTTTGACCTTATCTGAAACCTCCTATCTGAAAATTTGAAAATTCTTCAAAAATTCGTCCAAAATCATGATGTCTCCAATCTCTTGTTTTGTACGTTTTTTCCACGTGTCTCGACCTCCAATGTATCCCTGCAAAGTTAGTGAAGATCTGAGTATGTCGTTTTTGACCTTATCTGGAACATCCTTTCTGAAAATTTGAAAATTCTTTAAAAATTCGTCGAAAATCTTGATGTCTCCAATCTCTTGTTTTGTACGTTTTTTCCACGTTTCTTGACATCCAATGTATCCCTGCAAAGTTTGGTGAAGATCTGAGTATGTAGTTTTTGACCTTATATGGAACCTCCTTTCTGAAAATTTGAAAATTCTCAAAAAATTCGTCCATAATCTTGATGTCTCCAATCTCTTGTTTTGTACGTTTTTTCCACGTGTCTTGACATCCAATGTATCCCTGCAAAGTTTGGTGAAGATCTGAGCATGTAGTTTTTGACCTTATATGGAACCTCCTATCTGAAAATTTGAAAATTCTTAAAAAATTCGTCGAAAATCTTGATGTCACCAATCCTATGTTTTGTATGTTTTTTCCACGTGTCTTGACATCCAATGTATCCCTGCAATGTTTGGTTGAGATCTGAGTATGTAGTTTTTGACCTTATCTGGAACCTCCTATCTGAAAATTTGAAAATTCTTCAAAAATTCGTCCAAAATCTTGATGTCTCCAATCTCTTGTTTTGTACGTTTTTTCCACGTGTCTCGACCTCCAATGTATCCCTGCAAAGTTTGGTGAAGATCTGGGTATGTCGTTTTTGACCTTATCTGGAACATCCTTTCTGAAAATTTGAAAATTCTTAAAAAATTCGTCGAAAATCTTGATGTCTCCAATCTCTTGTTTTGTACGTTTTTTCCACGTGTCTTGACATCCAATGTATCCCTGCAAAGTTTGGTGAAGATCTGAGTATGTAGTTTTTGACCTTATATGGAACCTCCTATCTGAAAATTTGAAAATTCTTAAAAAATTCGTCCAAAATCTTGATGTCACCAATCCTATGTTTTGTATGTTTTTTCCACGTGTCTTGACATCCAATGTATCCATGCAAAGTTTGGTGAAGATCTGAGTATGTCGTTTTTGACCTTATCTGGAACCTCCCATCTGAAAATTTGAAAATTCTTAAAAAATTCGTCGAAAATCTTGATGTCTCCGATCTCTTGTTTTGTACCTTTTTTCCACGTGTCTTGACATGCAAAGTATTCCTGCAAAGTTTGGTGAAGATCTGACTATGTAGTTTTTGACCTCATCTGGAACCTCCTATCTGAAAATTTGAAAATTCTTTAAAAATTCGTCCAAAATATTGATGTCTCCAATCTCTTGTTTTGTACGTTTTTTCCACGTGTCTTGACATCCAATGTATCCCTGCAATGTTTGGTGAAGATCTGAGTATGTAGTTTTTGACCTTATCTGGAACCTCCCATCTGAAAATTTGAAAATTCCTAAAAAATCCGTGCAAAATCTTGATGACCCCAATCTCTTGTTTTGTACGTTTTTTCCACGTGTCTTGACATCCAATGTATTCCTGCAATGTTTGGTGAAGATCTGAGTATGTAGTTTTTGACCTTACATGGAACCTCCTATCTGAAAATTTGAAAATTCTTAAAAAATTCGACCAAAATCTTGATGTTCCGAATCCTATGTTTTGTATGTTTTTTCCACGTGTCTTGACATCCAATGTATCCATGCAAAGTTTGGTGAAGATCTGAGTATGTAGTTTTTGACCTTATATTGAACCTCCCATCTGAAAATTTGAAAATTCTTAAAAAATTCGTCCAAAATCTTGATGACCCCAATCTCTTGTTTTGTACGTTTTTTCCACGTGTCTTGACATCCAAAGTATCCCTGAAAGTTTGGTGAAGATCTGAGTATGTAGTTTTTGACCTTATATGGAACCTCCTTTCTGAAAATTTGAGAATTCTTAAAAAATTCGTCCAAAATCTTGATGTCTCCAATCTCTTGTTTTGTACGTTTTTTCCACGTGTCTTGACATCCAATGTATCCATGCAAAGTTTGGTGAAGATCTGAGTATGTCGTTTTTGACCTTATCTGGAACCTCCCATCTGAAAATTTGAAAATTCTTAAAAAATTCGTCGAAAATCTTGATGTCTCCAATCTTTTGTTTTGTACGTTTTTTCCACGTGTCTTGACATTCAATGTATCCCTGCAAAGTTTGGTGAAGATCTGAGTATGTAGTTTTTGACCTTATATGGAACCTCCTTTCTGAAAATTTGAAAATTCTTAAAAAATTCGTCCAAAATCTTGAAGACCCCAATCTCTTGTTTTGTACGTTTTTTCCACGTGTCTTGACATCCAATGTATCCCTGCAAAGTTTGGTGAAGATCTGAGTATGTAGTTTTTGACCTTATATGGAACCTCCTTTCTGAAAATTTGAGAATTCTTAAAAAATTCGTCCAAAATCTTGATGTCTCCAATCTCTTGTTTTGTACGTTTTTTCCACGTGTCTTGACATCCAATGTATCCATGCAAAGTTTGGTGAAGATCTGAGTATGTCGTTTTTGACCTTATCTGGAACCTCCCATCCGAAAATTTGAAAATTCTTAAAAAATTCGTCGAAAATCTTGATGTCTCCAATCTCTTGTTTTGTACGTTTTTTCCACGTGTCTTGACATGCAAAGTATCCCTGCAACGTTTGGTGAAGATCTGAGTATGTAGTTTTTGACCTTATCTGGAACCTCCTATCTGAAAATTTGAAAATTCTTCAAAAATTCGTCGAAAATCTTGATGTCTCCAATCTCTTGCTTTGTACGTTTTTTCCACGTGTCTTGACATCCAATGTATCCCTGCAATGTTTGGTGGAGATCTGAGTATGTAGTTTTTGACCTTATCTGGAACCTCCTATCTGAAAATTTGAAAATTCTTCAAAAATTCGTCCAAAATCATGATGTCTCCAATCTCTTGTTTTGTACGTTTTTTCCACGTGTCTCGACCTCCAATGTATCCCTGAAAAGTTAGTGAAGATCTGAGTATGTCGTTTTTGACCTTATCTGGAACATCCTTTCTGAAAATTTGAAAATTCTTAAAAAATTCGTCGAAAATCTTGATGTCTCCAATCTCTTGTTTTGTACGTTTTTTCCACGTTTCTTGACATCCAATGTATCCCTGCAAAGTTTGGTGAAGATCTGAGTATGTAGTTTTTGACCTTATATGGAACCTCCTTTCTGAAAATTTGAAAATTCTCAAAAAATTCGTCCATAATCTTGATGTCTCCAATCTCTTGTTTTGTACGTTTTTTCCACGTGTCTTGACATCCAATGTATCCCTGCAAAGTTTGGTGAAGATCTGAGCATGTAGTTTTTGACCTTATATGGAACCTCCTATCTGAAAATTTGAAAATTCTTAAAAAATTCGTCGAAAATCTTGATGTCACCAATCCTATGTTTTGTATGTTTTTTCCACGTGTCTTGACATCCAATGTATCCCTGCAATGTTTGGTTGAGATCTGAGTATGTAGTTTTTGACCTTATCTGGAACCTCCTATCTGAAAATTTGAAAATTCTTCAAAAATTCGTCCAAAATCTTGATGTCTCCAACCTCTTGTTTTGTACGTTTTTTCCACGTGTCTCGACCTCCAATGTATCCCTGCAAAGTTTGGTGAAGATCTGGGTATGTCGTTTTTGACCTTATCTGGAACATCCTTTCTGAAAATTTGAAAATTCTTAAAAAATTCGTCGAAAATCTTGATGTCTCCAATCTCTTGTTTTGTACGTTTTTTCCACGTGTCTTGACATCCAATGTATCCCTGCAAAGTTTGGTGAAGATCTGAGTATGTAGTTTTTGACCTTATATGGAACCTCCTATCTGAAAATTTGAAAATTCTTAAAAAATTCGTCCAAAATCTTGATGTCACCAATCCTATGTTTTGTATGTTTTTTCCACGTGTCTTGACATCCAATGTATCCATGCAAAGTTTGGTGAAGATCTGAGTATGTCGTTTTTGACCTTATCTGGAACCTCCCATCTGAAAATTTGAAAATTCTTAAAAAATTCGTCGAAAATCTTGATGTCTCCGATCTCTTGTTTTGTACCTTTTTTCCACGTGTCTTGACATGCAAAGTATTCCTGCAAAGTTTGGTGAAGATCTGACTATGTAGTTTTTGACCTCATCTGGAACCTCCTATCTGAAAATTTGAAAATTCTTTAAAAATTCGTCCAAAATATTGATGTCTCCAATCTCTTGTTTTGTACGTTTTTTCCACGTGTCTTGACATCCAATGTATCCCTGCAATGTTTGGTGAAGATCTGAGTATGTAGTTTTTGACCTTATCTGGAACCTCCCATCTGAAAATTTGAAAATTCCTAAAAAATCCGTGCAAAATCTTGATGACCCCAATCTCTTGTTTTGTACGTTTTTTCCACGTGTCTTGACATCCAATGTATTCCTGCAATGTTTGGTGAAGATCTGAGTATGTAGTTTTTGACCTTATATGGAACCTCCTATCTGAAAATTTGAAAATTCTTAAAAAATTCGACCAAAATCTTGATGTTCCGAATCCTATGTTTTGTATGTTTTTTCCACGTGTCTTGACATCCAATGTATCCATGCAAAGTTTGGTGAAGATCTGAGTATGTAGTTTTTGACCTTATATTGAACCTCCCATCTGAAAATTTGAAAATTCTTAAAAAATTCGTCCAAAATCTTGATGACCCCAATCTCTTGTTTTGTACGTTTTTTCCACGTGTCTTGACATCCAAAGTATCCCTGCAAAGTTTGGTGAAGATCTGAGTATGTAGTTTTTGACCTTATATGGAACCTCCTTTCTGAAAATTTGAGAATTCTTAAAAAATTCGTCCAAAATCTTGATGTCTCCAATCTTTTGTTTTGTACGTTTTTTCCACGTGTCTTGACATGCAAAGTATCCCTGCAACGTTTGGTGAAGATCTGAGTATGTAGTTTTTGACCTTATCTGGAACCTCCTATCTGAAAATTTGAAAATTCTTAAAAAATTCGTCGAAAATCTTGATGTCTCCAATCTCTTGTTTTGTACGTTTTTTCCACGTGTCTTGATATCCAATGTATCCCTGCAAAGTTTGGTGAAGATCTGAGTATGTCGTTTTTGACCTTATCTGGAACATCCTTCCTGAAAATTTGAAAATTGTTAAAAAATTCGTCCGAAATCTTGATGTCTCCAATCTCTTTTTTGTACGTTTTTTCCACGTGTCTTGACATCCAATGTATCCCTGCAAAGTTTGGTGAAGATCTGAGTATGTAGTTTTTGACCTTATCTGGAACCTCCCATCTGAAAATTTGAAAATTCTTAAAAAATTCGACCAAAATCTTGATGTCTCCAATCTTTTGTTTTGTACGTTTTTTCCACGTGTCTTGACACATAATGTATCCATGCAAAGTTTGGTGAAGATCTGAGTATGTAGTTTTTGACCTTATATGGAACCTCCTATCTGAAAATTTGAAAATTCTTAAAAAATTCGTCCAAAATCTTGATGTCTCCAATCTCTTGTTTTGTACGTTTTTTCCACGTGTCTTGACATCCAATGTATCCCTGCAAAGTTTGGTGAAGATCTGAGTATGTAGTTTTTGACCTTATCTGGAACCTCCCATCTGAAAATTTGAAAATTCCTAAAAAATCCGTGCAAAATCTTGATGACCCAATCTCTTGTTTTGTACGTTTTTTCCACTTGTCTTGACATCCAATGTATCCATGCAAAGTTTGGTGAAGATCTGAGTATGTCGTTTTTGACCTTATCTGGAACATCCTTTCTGAAAATTTGAAAATTGTTAAAAAATTCTTCCAAAATCGTGATGTCTCCAATCTCTTTTTTGTACGTTTTTTCCACGTGTCTTGACATCCAATGTATCCCTGCAAAGTTTGGTGAAGATCTGAGTATGTAGTTTTTGACCTTATCTGGAACCTCCCATCTGAAAATTTGAAAATTCTTCAAAAATTCATCGAAAATCTTGATGTCTCCAATCTCTTGTTTTGTACGTTTTTTCCACGTGTCTCGACCTCCAATGGATCCCTGCAAAGTTTGGTGAAGATCTGAGTATGTCGTTTTTGACCTTATCTGGAACATCCTTTCTGAAAATTTGAAAATTCTTAAAAAATTCGTTGAAAATCTTGATGTCTCCAATCTCTTGTTTTGTACGTTTTTTCCACGTGTCTTGACATCCAATGTATCCCTGCAAAGTTTGGTGAAGATCTGGGTATGTAGTTTTTGACCTTATATGGAACCTCCTATCTGAAAATTTGAAAATTCTTAAAAAATTCGTCCAAAATCTTGATGTCTCCAATCTCTTGTTTTGTACGTTTTTTCCACGTGTTTCGACCTCCAATGGATCCCTGCAAAGTTTGGTGAAGATCTGAGTATGTCGTTTTTGACCTTATCTGGAACCTCCCATCTGAAAATTTGAAAATTCTTAAAAAATTCGTCGAAAATCTTGATGTCTCCAATCTTTTGTTTTGTAAGTTTTTTCCACGTGTCTTGACATGCAAAGTATCCCTGCAACGTTTGGTGAAGATCTGAGTATGTAGTTTTTGACCTTATCTGGAACCTCCTATCTGAAAATTTGAAAATTCTTAAAAAATTCGTCGAAAATCTTGATGTCTCCAATCTCTTGTTTTGTACGTTTTTTCCACGTGTCTTGATATCCAATGTATCCCTGCAAAGTTTGGTGAAGATCTGAGTATGTCGTTTTTGACCTTATCTGGAACATCCTTTCTGAAAATTTGAAAATTCTTAAAAAATTCGTCCAAAATCTTGATGTCTCCAATCTCTTGTTTTGTACGTTTTTTCCACGTGTCTTGACACATAATGTATCCATGCAAAGTTTGGTGAAGATCTGAGTATGTAGTTTTTGACCTTATATGGAACCTCCTATCTGAAAATTTGAAAATTCTTAAAAAATTCGTCCAAAATCTTGATGACCCCAATCTCTTGTTTTGTACGTTTTTTCCACGTGTCTTGACACATAATGTATCCATGCAAAGTTTGGTGAAGATCTGAGTATGTAGTTTTTGACCTTATATGGAACCTCCTATCTGAAAATTTGAAAATTCTTAAAAAATTCGTCCAAAATCTTGATGTCTCCAATCTCTTGTTTTGTACGTTTTTTCCACGTGTCTTGACATCCAATGTATCCCTGCAATGTTTGGTGAAGATCTGAGTATGTAGTTTTTGACCTTATCTGGAACCTCCCATCTGAAAATTTGAAAATTCCTAAAAAATCCGTCCAAAATCTTGATGACCCCAATCTCTTGTTTTGTACTTTTTTTCCACGTGTCTCGACCTCCAATGTATCCCTGCAAAGTTTGGTGAAGATCTGAGTATGTAGTTTTTGACCTTATATGGAACCTCCTATCTGAAAATTTGAAAATTCTTAAAAAATTCGTCCAAAATCTTGATGTCACCAATCCTATGTTTTGTATGTTTTTTCCACGTGTCTTGACATGCAAAGTATTCCTGCAAAGTTTGGTGAAGATCTGATTATGTAGTTTTTGACCTCATCTGGAACCTCATTTCTGAAAATTTGAAAATTCTTAAAAAATTCGTCCAAAATCTTGATGTCTCCAATCTCTTGTTTTGTTCGTTTTTTCCACGTGTCTTGACATCCAATGTATCCCTGCAAAATTTGGTGAAGATCTGAGTATGTAGTTTTTGACCTTATCTGGAACCGCATTTCTGAAAATTTGAAAATTTTTAAAAAAATCGTCCAAAATCTTGATGTCTCCAATCTCTTGTTTTGTACGTTTTTTCCACGTGTCTTGACATCCAATGTATCCCTGCAAAGTTTGGTGAAGATCTGAGTATGTAGTTTTTGACCTTATATGGAACCTCCTATCTGAAAATTTGAAAATTCTTAAAAAATTCGTCCAAAATCTTGATGTCTCCAATCTCTTGTTTTGTACGTTTTTTCCACGTGTCTCGACCTCCAATGGATCCCTGCAAAGTTTGGTGAAGATCTGAGTATGTCGTTTTTGACCTTATCTGGAACCTCCCATCTGAAAATTTGAAAATTCTTAAAAAATTCGTCGAAAATCTTGATGTCTCCGATCTCTTGTTTTGTACGTTTTTTCCACGTGTCTTGACATGCAAAGTATTCCTGCAAAGTTTGGTGAAGATCTGAGTATGTAGTTTTTGACCTCATCTGGAACCTCCTATCTGAAAATTTGAAAATTCTTAAAAAATTCGTCCAAAATCTTGATGTCTCCAATCTCTTGTTTTGTACGTTTTTTCCACGTGTCTTGACATCCAATGTATCCCTGCAAAGTTTGGTGAAGATCTGAGTATGTAGTTTTTGACCTTATCTGGAACCTCCTATCTGAAAATTTGAAAATTCTTAAAAAATTCTTCCAAAATCTTGATGTCTCCAATCTCTTGTTTTGTACGTTTTTTCCACGTGTCTTGATATCCAATGTATCCCTGCAAAGTTTGGTGAAGATCTGAGTATGTCGTTTTTGACCTTATCTGGAACATCCTTTCTGAAAATTTGAAAATTGTTAAAAAATTCGTCCAAAATCTTGATGTCTCCAATCTCTTGTTTTGTACGTTTTTTCCACGTGTCTTGACACATAATGTATCCATGCAAAGTTTGGTGAAGATCTGAGTATGTAGTTTTTGACCTTATATGGAACCTCCTATCTGAAAATTTGAAAATTCTTAAAAAATTCGTCCAAAATCTTGATGTCTCCAATCTCTTGTTTTGTACGTTTTTTCCACGTGTCTTGACATCCAATGTATCCCTGCAAAGTTTGGTGAAGATCTGAGTATGTAGTTTTTGACCTTATCTGGAACCTCCCATCTGAAAATTTGAAAATTCCTAAAAAATCCGTCCAAAATCTTGATGACCACAATCTCTTGTTTTGTACGTTTTTTCCACGTGTCTTGACATTCAATGTATCCCTGCAAAGTTTGGTGAAGATCTGAGTATGTAGTTTTTGACCTTATATGGAACCTCCTTTCTGAAAATTTGAAAATTCTTAAAAAATTCGTCCAAAATCTTGAAGACCCCAATCTCTTGTTTTGTACGTTTTTTCCACGTGTCTTGACATCCAATGTATCCCTGCAAAGTTTGGTGAAGATCTGAGTATGTAGTTTTTGACCTTATATGGAACCTCCTTTCTGAAAATTTGAGAATTCTTAAAAAATTCGTCCAAAATCTTGATGTCTCCAATCTCTTGTTTTGTACGTTTTTTCCACGTGTCTTGACATCCAATGTATCCATGCAAAGTTTGGTGAAGATCTGAGTATGTCGTTTTTGACCTTATCTGGAACCTCCCATCCGAAAATTTGAAAATTCTTAAAAAATTCGTCGAAAATCTTGATGTCTCCAATCTCTTGTTTTGTACGTTTTTTCCACGTGTCTTGACATGCAAAGTATCCCTGCAACGTTTGGTGAAGATCTGAGTATGTAGTTTTTGACCTTATCTGGAACCTCCTATCTGAAAATTTGAAAATTCTTCAAAAATTCGTCGAAAATCTTGATGTCTCCAATCTCTTGCTTTGTACGTTTTTTCCACGTGTCTTGACATCCAATGTATCCCTGCATTGTTTGGTGGAGATCTGAGTATGTAGTTTTTGACCTTATCTGGAACCTCCTATCTGAAAATTTGAAAATTCTTCAAAAATTCGTCCAAAATCTTGATGTCTCCAATCTCTTGTTTTGTACGTTTTTTCCACGTGTCTCGACCTCCAATATATCCCTGCAAAGTTAGTGAAGATCTGAGTATGTCGTTTTTGACCTTATCTGGAACATCCTTTCTGAAAATTTGAAAATTCTTAAAAAATTCGTCGAAAATCTTGATGTCTCCAATCTCTTGTTTTGTACGTTTTTTCCACGTTTCTTGACATCCAATGTATCCCTGCAAAGTTTGGTGAAGATCTGAGTATGTAGTTTTTGACCTTATATGGAACCTCCTTTCTGAAAATTTGAAAATTCTCAAAAAATTCGTCCATAATCTTGATGTCTCCAATCTCTTGTTTTGTACGTTTTTTCCACGTGTCTTGACATCCAATGTATCCCTGCAAAGTTTGGTGAAGATCTGAGCATGTAGTTTTTGACCTTATATGGAACCTCCTATCTGAAAATTTGAAAATTCTTAAAAAATTCGTCGAAAATCTTGATGTCACCAATCCTATGTTTTGTATGTTTTTTCCACGTGTCTTGACATCCAATGTATCCCTGCAATGTTTGGTTGAGATCTGAGTATGTAGTTTTTGACCTTATCTGGAACCTCCTATCTGAAAATTTGAAAATTCTTCAAAAATTCGTCCAAAATCTTGATGTCTCCAATCTCTTGTTTTGTACGTTTTTTCCACGTGTCTCGACCTCCAATGTATCCCTGCAAAGTTTGGTGAAGATCTGAGTATGTCGTTTTTGACCTTATCTGGAACATCCTTTCTGAAAATTTGAAAATTCTTAAAAAATTCGTCGAAAATCTTGATGTCTCCAATCTCTTGTTTTGTACGTTTTTTCCACGTGTCTTGACATCCAATGTATCCCTGCAAAGTTTGGTGAAGATCTGAGTATGTAGTTTTTGACCTTATATGGAACCTCCTATCTGAAAATTTGAAAATTCTTAAAAAATTCGTCCAAAATCTTGATGTCACCAATCCTATGTTTTGTATGTTTTTTCCACGTGTCTTGACATCCAATGTATCCATGCAAAGTTTGGTGAAGATCTGAGTATGTCGTTTTTGACCTTATCTGGAACCTCCCATCTGAAAATTTGAAAATTCTTAAAAAATTCGTCGAAAATCTTGATGTCTCCGATCTCTTGTTTTGTACGTTTTTTCCACGTGTCTTGACAAGCAAAGTATTCCTGCAAAGTTTGGTGAAGATCTGACTATGTAGTTTTTGACCTCATCTGGAACCTCCTATCTGAAAATTTGAAAATTCTTTAAAAATTCGTCCAAAATATTGATGTCTCCAATCTCTTGTTTTGTACGTTTTTTCCACGTGTCTTGACATCCAATGTATCCCTGCAATGTTTGGTGAAGATCTGAGTATGTAGTTTTTGACCTTATCTGGAACCTCCCATCTGAAAATTTGAAAATTCCTAAAAAATCCGTGCAAAATCTTGATGACTCCAATCTCTTGTTTTGTACGTTTTTTCCACGTGTCTTGACATCCAATGTATTCCTGCAATGTTTGGTGAAGATCTGAGTATGTAGTTTTTGACCTTATATGGAACCTCCTATCTGAAAATTTGAAAATTCTTAAAAAATTCGACCAAAATCTTGATGTTCCGAATCCTATGTTTTGTATGTTTTTTCCACGTGTCTTGACATCCAATGTATCCCTGCAAAGTTTGGTGAAGATCTGAGTATGTAGTTTTTGACCTTATATTGAACCTCCCATCTGAAAATTTGAAAATTCTTAAAAAATTCGTCCAAAATCTTGATGACCCCAATCTCTTGTTTTGTACGTTTTTTCCACGTGTCTTGACATCCAAAGTATCCCTGCAAAGTTTGGTGAAGATCTGAGTATGTAGTTTTTGACCTTATACGGAACCTCCTATCTGAAAATTTGAAAATTCTTAAAAAATTCGTCGAAAATCTTGATGTCTCCAATCTTTTGTTTTGTACGTTTTTTCCACGTGTCTTGACATGCAAAGTATCCCTGCAACGTTTGGTGAAGATCTGAGTATGTAGTTTTTGACCTTATCTGGAACCTCCTATCTGAAAATTTGAAAATTCTTAAAAAATTCGTCGAAAATCTTGATGTCTCCAATCTCTTGTTTTGTACGTTTTTTCCACGTGTCTTGATATCCAATGTATCCCTGCAAAGTTTGGTGAAGATCTGAGTATGTCGTTTTTGACGTTATCTGGAACATCCTTTCTGAAAATTTGAAAATTGTTAAAAAATTCGTCCAAAATCTTGATGTCTCCAATCTCTTTTTTGTACGTTTTTTCCACGTGTCTTGACATCCAATGTATCCCTGCAAAGTTTGGTGAAGATCTGAGTATGTAGTTTTTGACCTTATCTGGAACCTCCCATCTGAAAATTTGAAAATTCTTAAAAAATTCGACCAAAATCTTGATGTCTCCAATCTTTTGTTTTGTACGTTTTTTCCACGTGTCTTGACACATAATGTATCCATGCAAAGTTTGGTGAAGATCTGAGTATGTAGTTTTTGACCTTATATGGAACCTCCTATCTGAAAATTTGAAAATTCTTAAAAAATTCGTCCAAAATCTTGATGTCTCCAATCTCTTGTTTTGTACGTTTTTTCCACGTGTCTTGACATCCAATGTATCCCTGCAAAGTTTGGTGAAGATCTGAGTATGTAGTTTTTGACCTTATCTGGAACCTCCCATCTGAAAATTTGAAAATTCCTAAAAAATCCGTGCAAAATCTTGATGACCCCAATCTCTTGTTTTGTACGTTTTTTCCACGTGTCTCGACCTCCAATGGATCCCTGCAAAGTTTGGTGAAGATCTGAGTATGTCGTTTTTGACCTTATCTGGAACATCCTTTCTGAAAATTTGAAAATTCTTAAAAAATTCGTCGAAAATCTTGATGTCTCCAATCTCTTGTTTTGTACGTTTTTTCCACGTGTCTTGACATCCAATGTATCCCTGCAAAGTTTGGTGAAGATCTGAGTATGTAGTTTTTGACCTTATATGGAACCTCCTATCTGAAAATTTGAAAATTCTTAAAAAATTCGTCCAAAATCTTGATGTCTCCAATCTCTTGTTTTGTACGTTTTTTCCACGTGTCTCGACCTCCAATGGATCCCTGCAAAGTTTGGTGAAGATCTGAGTATGTCGTTTTTGACCTTATCTGGAACCTCCCATCTGAAAATTTGAAAATTCTTAAAAAATTCGTCGAAAATCTTGATGTCTCCAATCTCTTGTTTTGTACGTTTTTTCCACGTGTCTTGACATGCAAAGTATCCCTGCAACGTTTGGTGAATATCTGAGTATGTAGTTTTTGACCTTATCTGGAACCTCCTATCTGAAAATTTGAAAATTCTTCAAAAATTCGTCGAAAATCTTGATGTCTCCAATCTCTTGCTTTGTACGTTTTTTCCACGTGTCTTGACATCCAATGTATCCCTGCAATGTTTGGTGGAGATCTGAGTATGTAGTTTTTGACCTTATCTGGAACCTCCTATCTGAAAATTTGAAAATTCTTCAAAAATTCGTCCAAAATCATGATGTCTCCAATCTCTTGTTTTGTACGTTTTTTCCACGTGTCTCGACCTCCAATGTATCCCTGCAAAGTTAGTGAAGATCTGAGTATGTCGTTTTTGACATTATCTGGAACATCCTTTCTGAAAATTTGAAAATTCTT
This sequence comes from Lepisma saccharinum, assembly GCF_977018435.1. Taxonomy (NCBI): domain Eukaryota; kingdom Metazoa; phylum Arthropoda; class Insecta; order Zygentoma; family Lepismatidae; genus Lepisma; species Lepisma saccharinum. Next base: position 420,751 of record NW_028142961.1, on the reverse strand, counting down.
TAAAAATTCGTCGAAAATCTTGATGTCTCCAATCTCTTGTTTTGTACGTTTTTTCCACGTTTCTTGACATCCAATGTATCCCTGCAAAGTTTGGTGAAGATCTGAGTATGTAGTTTTTGACCTTATATGGAACCTCCTTTCTGAAAATTTGAAAATTCTCAAAAAATTCGTCCATAATCTTGATGTCTCCAATCTCTTGTTTTGTACGTTTTTTCCACGTGTCTTGACATCCAATGTATCCCTGCAAAGTTTGGTGAAGATCTGAGCATGTAGTTTTTGACCTTATATGGAACCTCCTATCTGAAAATTTGAAAATTCTTAAAAAATTCGTCGAAAATCTTGATGTCACCAATCCTATGTTTTGTATGTTTTTTCCACGTGTCTTGACATCCAATGTATCCCTGCAATGTTTGGTTGAGATCTGAGTATGTAGTTTTTGACCTTATCTGGAACCTCCTATCTGAAAATTTGAAAATTCTTCAAAAATTCGTCCAAAATCTTGATGTCTCCAATCTCTTGTTTTGTACGTTTTTTCCACGTGTCTCGACCTCCAATGTATCCCTGCAAAGTTTGGTGAAGATCTGGGTATGTCGTTTTTGACCTTATCTGGAACATCCTTTCTGAAAATTTGAAAATTCTTAAAAAATTCGTCGAAAATCTTGATGTCTCCAATCTCTTGTTTTGTACGTTTTTTCCACGTGTCTTGACATCCAATGTATCCCTGCAAAGTTTGGTGAAGATCTGAGTATGTCGTTTTTGACCTTATCTGGAACCTCCCATCTGAAAATTTGAAAATTCTTTAAAAATTCGTCGAAAATCTTGATGTCTCCAATCTCTTGTTTTGTACGTTTTTTCCACGTGTCTTGACATGCAAAGTATCGCTGCAACGTTTGGTGAAGATCTGAGTATGTAGTTTTTGACCTTATCTGGAACCTCCTATCTGAAAATTTGAAAATTCTTAAAAAATTCGTCCAAAATCTTGATGTCTCCAATCTCTTGTTTTGTACGTTTTTTCCACGTGTCTTGACATCCAATGTATCCCTGCAATGTTTGGTGAAGATCTGAGTATGTAGTTTTTGACCTTATATGGAGCCTCCTATCTGAAAATTTGAAAATTCTTAAAAAATTCGTCCAAAATCTTGATGTCTCCAATCTCTTGTTTTGTACGTTCTTTCCACGTGTCTTGACATCCAATGTATCCCTGCAATGTTTGGTGAAGATCTGAGTATGTAGTTTTTGACCTTATATGGAACCTCCTATCTGAAAATTTGAAAATTCTTAAAAGAATTTAACAAAATCTTGATGTCCCCAATCCTATGTTTTGTATGTTTTTTCCACGTGTCTTGACACACAATGTATCCCTGCAGAGTTTGGTGAAGATCTGAGTATGTAGTTTTTGACCTTATCTGGAACCTCCCATCTGAAAATTTGAAAATTCCTAAAAAATCCGTCCAAAATCTTGTTGACCCGAATCTCTTGTTTTGTACGTTTTTTCCACGTGTCTTGACATCCAATGTATCCCTGCAAAGTTTGGTGAAGATCTGAGTATGTAGTTTTTGACCTTATCTGGAACCGCATTTCTGAAAATTTGAAAATTTTTAAAAAAATCGTCCAAAATCTTGATGTCTCCAATCTCTTGTTTTGTACGTTTTTTCCACGTGTCTTGACATCCAATGTATCCCTGCAAAGTTTGGTGAAGATCTGAGTATGCAGTTTTTGACCTTATATGGAACCTCCTATCTGAAAATTTGAAAATTCTTAAAAAATTCGTCCAAAATCTTGATGTCTCCAATCTCTTGTTTTGTACGTTTTTTCCACGTGTCTCGACCTCCAATGGATCCCTGCAAAGTTTGGTGAAGATCTGAGTATGTCGTTTTTGACCTTATCTGGAACCTTCCATCTGAAAATTTGAAAATTCTTAAAAAATTCGTCGAAAATCTTGATGTCTCCGATCTCTTGTTTTGTACGTTTTTTCCACGTGTCTTGACATGCAAAGTATTCCTGCAAAGTTTGGTGAAGATCTGAGTATGTAGTTTTTGACCTCATCTGGAACCTCCTATCTGAAAATTTGAAAATTCTTAAAAAATTCGTCCAAAATCTTGATGTCTCCATTCTCTTGTTTTGTACGTTTTTTCCACGTGTCTTGACATCCAATGTATCCCTGCAAAGTTTGGTGAAGATCTGAGTATGTAGTTTTTGACCTTATCTGGAACCTCCTATCTGAAAATTTGAAAATTCTTAAAAAATTCGTCCAAAATCTTGATGTCTCCAATCTCTTGTTTTGTACGTTTTTTCCACGTGTCTTGATATCCAATGTATCCCTGCAAAGTTTGGTGAAGATCTGAGTATGTCGTTTTTGACCTTATCTGGAACCTCCTTTCTGAAAATTTGAGAATTCTTCAAAAATTCGTCGAAAATCTTGATGTCTCCAATCTCTTGCTTTGTACGTTTTTTCCACGTGTCTTGACATCCAATGTATCCCTGCAATGTTTGGTGGAGATCTGAGTATGTAGTTTTTGACCTTATCTGGAACCTCCTATCTGAAAATTTGAAAATTCTTCAAAAATTCGTCCAAAATCATGATGTCTCCAATCTCTTGTTTTGTACGTTTTTTCCACGTGTCTCGACCTCCAATGTATCCCTGCAAAGTTAGTGAAGATCTGAGTATGTCGTTTTTGACCTTATCTGGAACATCCTTTCTGAAAATTTGAAAATTCTTTAAAAATTCGTCGAAAATCTTGATGTCTCCAATCTCTTGTTTTGTACGTTTTTTCCACGTTTCTTGACATCCAATGTATCCCTGCAAAGTTTGGTGAAGATCTGAGTATGTAGTTTTTGACCTTATATGGAACCTCCTTTCTGAAAATTTGAAAATTCTCAAAAAATTCGTCCATAATCTTGATGTCTCCAATCTCTTGTTTTGTACGTTTTTTCCACGTGTCTTGACATCCAATGTATCCCTGCAAAGTTTGGTGAAGATCTGAGCATGTAGTTTTTGACCTTATATGGAACCTCCTATCTGAAAATTTGAAAATTCTTAAAAAATTCGTCGAAAATCTTGATGTCACCAATCCTATGTTTTGTATGTTTTTTCCACGTGTCTTGACATCCAATGTATCCCTGCAATGTTTGGTTGAGATCTGAGTATGTAGTTTTTGACCTTATCTGGAACCTCCTATCTGAAAATTTGAAAATTCTTCAAAAATTCGTCCAAAATCTTGATGTCTCCAATCTCTTGTTTTGTACGTTTTTTCCACGTGTCTCGACCTCCAATGTATCCCTGCAAAGTTTGGTGAAGATCTGGGTATGTCGTTTTTGACCTTATCTGGAACATCCTTTCTGAAAATTTGAAAATTCTTAAAAAATTCGTCGAAAATCTTGATGTCTCCAATCTCTTGTTTTGTACGTTTTTTCCACGTGTCTTGACATCCAATGTATCCCTGCAAAGTTTGGTGAAGATCTGAGTATGTAGTTTTTGACCTTATATGGAACCTCCTATCTGAAAATTTGAAAATTCTTAAAAAATTCGTCCAAAATCTTGATGTCACCAATCCTATGTTTTGTATGTTTTTTCCACGTGTCTTGACATCCAATGTATCCATGCAAAGTTTGGTGAAGATCTGAGTATGTCGTTTTTGACCTTATCTGGAACCTCCCATCTGAAAATTTGAAAATTCTTAAAAAATTCGTCGAAAATCTTGATGTCTCCGATCTCTTGTTTTGTACCTTTTTTCCACGTGTCTTGACATGCAAAGTATTCCTGCAAAGTTTGGTGAAGATCTGACTATGTAGTTTTTGACCTCATCTGGAACCTCCTATCTGAAAATTTGAAAATTCTTTAAAAATTCGTCCAAAATATTGATGTCTCCAATCTCTTGTTTTGTACGTTTTTTCCACGTGTCTTGACATCCAATGTATCCCTGCAATGTTTGGTGAAGATCTGAGTATGTAGTTTTTGACCTTATCTGGAACCTCCCATCTGAAAATTTGAAAATTCCTAAAAAATCCGTGCAAAATCTTGATGACCCCAATCTCTTGTTTTGTACGTTTTTTCCACGTGTCTTGACATCCAATGTATTCCTGCAATGTTTGGTGAAGATCTGAGTATGTAGTTTTTGACCTTACATGGAACCTCCTATCTGAAAATTTGAAAATTCTTAAAAAATTCGACCAAAATCTTGATGTTCCGAATCCTATGTTTTGTATGTTTTTTCCACGTGTCTTGACATCCAATGTATCCATGCAAAGTTTGGTGAAGATCTGAGTATGTAGTTTTTGACCTTATATTGAACCTCCCATCTGAAAATTTGAAAATTCTTAAAAAATTCGTCCAAAATCTTGATGACCCCAATCTCTTGTTTTGTACGTTTTTTCCACGTGTCTTGACATCCAAAGTATCCCTGAAAGTTTGGTGAAGATCTGAGTATGTAGTTTTTGACCTTATATGGAACCTCCTTTCTGAAAATTTGAGAATTCTTAAAAAATTCGTCCAAAATCTTGATGTCTCCAATCTCTTGTTTTGTACGTTTTTTCCACGTGTCTTGACATCCAATGTATCCATGCAAAGTTTGGTGAAGATCTGAGTATGTCGTTTTTGACCTTATCTGGAACCTCCCATCTGAAAATTTGAAAATTCTTAAAAAATTCGTCGAAAATCTTGATGTCTCCAATCTTTTGTTTTGTACGTTTTTTCCACGTGTCTTGACATTCAATGTATCCCTGCAAAGTTTGGTGAAGATCTGAGTATGTAGTTTTTGACCTTATATGGAACCTCCTTTCTGAAAATTTGAAAATTCTTAAAAAATTCGTCCAAAATCTTGAAGACCCCAATCTCTTGTTTTGTACGTTTTTTCCACGTGTCTTGACATCCAATGTATCCCTGCAAAGTTTGGTGAAGATCTGAGTATGTAGTTTTTGACCTTATATGGAACCTCCTTTCTGAAAATTTGAGAATTCTTAAAAAATTCGTCCAAAATCTTGATGTCTCCAATCTCTTGTTTTGTACGTTTTTTCCACGTGTCTTGACATCCAATGTATCCATGCAAAGTTTGGTGAAGATCTGAGTATGTCGTTTTTGACCTTATCTGGAACCTCCCATCCGAAAATTTGAAAATTCTAAAAAAATTCGTCGAAAATCTTGATGTCTCCAATCTCTTGTTTTGTACGTTTTTTCCACGTGTCTTGACATGCAAAGTATCCCTGCAACGTTTGGTGAAGATCTGAGTATGTAGTTTTTGACCTTATCTGGAACCTCCTATCTGAAAATTTGAAAATTCTTCAAAAATTCGTCGAAAATCTTGATGTCTCCAATCTCTTGTTTTGTACGTTTTTTCCACGTGTCTCGACCTCCAATGTATCCCTGAAAAGTTAGTGAAGATCTGAGTATGTCGTTTTTGACCTTATCTGGAACATCCTTTCTGAAAATTTGAAAATTCTTAAAAAATTCGTCGAAAATCTTGATGTCTCCAATCTCTTGTTTTGTACGTTTTTTCCACGTTTCTTGACATCCAATGTATCCCTGCAAAGTTTGGTGAAGATCTGAGTATGTAGTTTTTGACCTTATATGGAACCTCCTTTCTGAAAATTTGAAAATTCTCAAAAAATTCGTCCATAATCTTGATGTCTCCAATCTCTTGTTTTGTACGTTTTTTCCACGTGTCTTGACATCCAATGTATCCCTGCAAAGTTTGGTGAAGATCTGAGCATGTAGTTTTTGACCTTATATGGAACCTCCTATCTGAAAATTTGAAAATTCTTAAAAAATTCGTCGAAAATCTTGATGTCACCAATCCTATGTTTTGTATGTTTTTTCCACGTGTCTTGACATCCAATGTATCCCTGCAATGTTTGGTTGAGATCTGAGTATGTAGTTTTTGACCTTATCTGGAACCTCCTATCTGAAAATTTGAAAATTCTTCAAAAATTCGTCCAAAATCTTGATGTCTCCAACCTCTTGTTTTGTACGTTTTTTCCACGTGTCTCGACCTCCAATGTATCCCTGCAAAGTTTGGTGAAGATCTGGGTATGTCGTTTTTGACCTTATCTGGAACATCCTTTCTGAAAATTTGAAAATTCTTAAAAAATTCGTCGAAAATCTTGATGTCTCCAATCTCTTGTTTTGTACGTTTTTTCCACGTGTCTTGACATCCAATGTATCCCTGCAAAGTTTGGTGAAGATCTGAGTATGTAGTTTTTGACCTTATATGGAACCTCCTATCTGAAAATTTGAAAATTCTTAAAAAATTCGTCCAAAATCTTGATGTCACCAATCCTATGTTTTGTATGTTTTTTCCACGTGTCTTGACATCCAATGTATCCATGCAAAGTTTGGTGAAGATCTGAGTATGTCGTTTTTGACCTTATCTGGAACCTCCCATCTGAAAATTTGAAAATTCTTAAAAAATTCGTCGAAAATCTTGATGTCTCCGATCTCTTGTTTTGTACCTTTTTTCCACGTGTCTTGACATGCAAAGTATTCCTGCAAAGTTTGGTGAAGATCTGACTATGTAGTTTTTGACCTCATCTGGAACCTCCTATCTGAAAATTTGAAAATTCTTTAAAAATTCGTCCAAAATATTGATGTCTCCAATCTCTTGTTTTGTACGTTTTTTCCACGTGTCTTGACATCCAATGTATCCCTGCAATGTTTGGTGAAGATCTGAGTATGTAGTTTTTGACCTTATCTGGAACCTCCCATCTGAAAATTTGAAAATTCCTAAAAAATCCGTGCAAAATCTTGATGACCCCAATCTCTTGTTTTGTACGTTTTTTCCACGTGTCTTGACATCCAATGTATTCCTGCAATGTTTGGTGAAGATCTGAGTATGTAGTTTTTGACCTTATATGGAACCTCCTATATGAAAATTTGAAAATTCTTAAAAAATTCGACCAAAATCTTGATGTTCCGAATCCTATGTTTTGTATGTTTTTTCCACGTGTCTTGACATCCAATGTATCCATGCAAAGTTTGGTGAAGATCTGAGTATGTAGTTTTTGACCTTATATTGAACCTCCCATCTGAAAATTTGAAAATTCTTAAAAAATTCGTCCAAAATCTTGATGACCCCAATCTCTTGTTTTGTACGTTTTTTCCACGTGTCTTGACATCCAAAGTATCCCTGCAAAGTTTGGTGAAGATCTGAGTATGTAGTTTTTGACCTTATATGGAACCTCCTTTCTGAAAATTTGAGAATTCTTAAAAAATTCGTCCAAAATCTTGATGTCTCCAATCTCTTGTTTTGTACGTTTTTTCCACGTGTCTTGACATCCAATGTATCCATGCAAAGTTTGGTGAAGATCTGAGTATGTCGTTTTTGACCTTATCTGGAACCTCCCATCTGAAAATTTGAAAATTCTTAAAAAATTCGTCGAAAATCTTGATGTCTCCAATCTTTTGTTTTGTACGTTTTTTCCACGTGTCTTGACATGCAAAGTATCCCTGCAACGTTTGGTGAAGATCTGAGTATGTAGTTTTTGACCTTATCTGGAACCTCCTATCTGAAAATTTGAAAATTCTTAAAAAATTCGTCGAAAATCTTGATGTCTCCAATCTCTTGTTTTGTACGTTTTTTCCACGTGTCTTGATATCCAATGTATCCCTGCAAAGTTTGGTGAAGATCTGAGTATGTCGTTTTTGACCTTATCTGGAACATCCTTCCTGAAAATTTGAAAATTGTTAAAAAATTCGTCCAAAATCTTGATGTCTCCAATCTCTTTTTTGTACGTTTTTTCCACGTGTCTTGACATCCAATGTATCCCTGCAAAGTTTGGTGAAGATCTGGGTATGTCGTTTTTGACCTTATCTGGAACATCCTTTCTGAAAATTTGAAAATTCTTAAAAAATTCGTCGAAAATCTTGATGTCTCCAATCTCTTGTTTTGTACGTTTTTTCCACGTGTCTTGACATCCAATGTATCCCTGCAAAGTTTGGTGAAGATCTGAGTATGTAGTTTTTGACCTTATATGGAACCTCCTATCTGAAAATTTGAAAATTCTTAAAAAATTCGTCCAAAATCTTGATGTCACCAATCCTATGTTTTGTATGTTTTTTCCACGTGTCTTGACATCCAATGTATCCATGCAAAGTTTGGTGAAGATCTGAGTATGTCGTTTTTGACCTTATCTGGAACCTCCCATCTGAAAATTTGAAAATTCTTAAAAAATTCGTCGAAAATCTTGATGTCTCCGATCTCTTGTTTTGTACCTTTTTTCCACGTGTCTTGACATGCAAAGTATTCCTGCAAAGTTTGGTGAAGATCTGACTATGTAGTTTTTGACCTCATCTGGAACCTCCTATCTGAAAATTTGAAAATTCTTTAAAAATTCGTCCAAAATATTGATGTCTCCAATCTCTTGTTTTGTACGTTTTTTCCACGTGTCTTGACATCCAATGTATCCCTGCAATGTTTGGTGAAGATCTGAGTATGTAGTTTTTGACCTTATCTGGAACCTCCCATCTGAAAATTTGAAAATTCCTAAAAAATCCGTGCAAAATCTTGATGACCCCAATCTCTTGTTTTGTACGTTTTTTCCACGTGTCTTGACATCCAATGTATTCCTGCAATGTTTGGTGAAGATCTGAGTATGTAGTTTTTGACCTTACATGGAACCTCCTATCTGAAAATTTGAAAATTCTTAAAAAATTCGACCAAAATCTTGATGTTCCGAATCCTATGTTTTGTATGTTTTTTCCATGTGTCTTGACATCCAATGTATCCATGCAAAGTTTGGTGAAGATCTGAGTATGTAGTTTTTGACCTTATATTGAACCTCCCATCTGAAAATTTGAAAATTCTTAAAAAATTCGTCCAAAATCTTGATGACCCCAATCTCTTGTTTTGTACGTTTTTTCCACGTGTCTTGACATCCAAAGTATCCCTGAAAGTTTGGTGAAGATCTGAGTATGTAGTTTTTGACCTTATATGGAACCTCCTTTCTGAAAATTTGAGAATTCTTAAAAAATTCGTCCAAAATCTTGATGTCTCCAATCTCTTGTTTTGTACGTTTTTTCCACGTGTCTTGACATCCAATGTATCCATGCAAAGTTTGGTGAAGATCTGAGTATGTCGTTTTTGACCTTATCTGGAACCTCCCATCTGAAAATTTGAAAATTCTTAAAAAATTCGTCGAAAATCTTGATGTCTCCAATCTTTTGTTTTGTACGTTTTTTCCACGTGTCTTGACATTCAATGTATCCCTGCAAAGTTTGGTGAAGATCTGAGTATGTAGTTTTTGACCTTATATGGAACCTCCTTTCTGAAAATTTGAAAATTCTTAAAAAATTCGTCCAAAATCTTGAAGACCCCAATCTCTTGTTTTGTACGTTTTTTCCACGTGTCTTGACATCCAATGTATCCCTGCAAAGTTTGGTGAAGATCTGAGTATGTAGTTTTTGACCTTATATGGAACCTCCTTTCTGAAAATTTGAGAATTCTTAAAAAATTCGTCCAAAATCTTGATGTCTCCAATCTCTTGTTTTGTACGTTTTTTCCACGTGTCTTGACATCCAATGTATCCATGCAAAGTTTGGTGAAGATCTGAGTATGTCGTTTTTGACCTTATCTGGAACCTCCCATCCGAAAATTTGAAAATTCTAAAAAAATTCGTCGAAAATCTTGATGTCTCCAATCTCTTGTTTTGTACGTTTTTTCCACGTGTCTTGACATGCAAAGTATCCCTGCAACGTTTGGTGAAGATCTGAGTATGTAGTTTTTGACCTTATCTGGAACCTCCTATCTGAAAATTTGAAAATTCTTCAAAAATTCGTCGAAAATCTTGATGTCTCCAATCTCTTGCTTTGTACGTTTTTTCCACGTGTCTTGACATCCAATGTATCCCTGCAATGTTTGGTGGAGATCTGAGTATGTAGTTTTTGACCTTATCTGGAACCTCCTATCTGAAAATTTGAAAATTCTTCAAAAATTCGTCCAAAATCATGATGTCTCCAATCTCTTGTTTTGTACGTTTTTTCCACGTGTCTCGACCTCCAATGTATCCCTGAAAAGTTAGTGAAGATCTGAGTATGTCGTTTTTGACCTTATCTGGAACATCCTTTCTGAAAATTTGAAAATTCTTAAAAAATTCGTCGAAAATCTTGATGTCTCCAATCTCTTGTTTTGTACGTTTTTTCCACGTTTCTTGACATCCAATGTATCCCTGCAAAGTTTGGTGAAGATCTGAGTATGTAGTTTTTGACCTTATATGGAACCTCCTTTCTGAAAATTTGAAAATTCTCAAAAAATTCGTCCATAATCTTGATGTCTCCAATCTCTTGTTTTGTACGTTTTTTCCACGTGTCTTGACATCCAATGTATCCCTGCAAAGTTTGGTGAAGATCTGAGCATGTAGTTTTTGACCTTATATGGAACCTCCTATCTGAAAATTTGAAAATTCTTAAAAAATTCGTCGAAAATCTTGATGTCACCAATCCTATGTTTTGTATGTTTTTTCCACGTGTCTTGACATCCAATGTATCCCTGCAATGTTTGGTTGAGATCTGAGTATGTAGTTTTTGACCTTATCTGGAACCTCCTATCTGAAAATTTGAAAATTCTTCAAAAATTCGTCCAAAATCTTGATGTCTCCAACCTCTTGTTTTGTACGTTTTTTCCACGTGTCTCGACCTCCAATGTATCCCTGCAAAGTTTGGTGAAGATCTGGGTATGTCGTTTTTGACCTTATCTGGAACATCCTTTCTGAAAATTTGAAAATTCTTAAAAAATTCGTCGAAAATCTTGATGTCTCCAATCTCTTGTTTTGTACGTTTTTTCCACGTGTCTTGACATCCAATGTATCCCTGCAAAGTTTGGTGAAGATCTGAGTATGTAGTTTTTGACCTTATATGGAACCTCCTATCTGAAAATTTGAAAATTCTTAAAAAATTCGTCCAAAATCTTGATGTCACCAATCCTATGTTTTGTATGTTTTTTCCACGTGTCTTGACATCCAATGTATCCATGCAAAGTTTGGTGAAGATCTGAGTATGTCGTTTTTGACCTTATCTGGAACCTCCCATCTGAAAATTTGAAAATTCTTAAAAAATTCGTCGAAAATCTTGATGTCTCCGATCTCTTGTTTTGTACCTTTTTTCCACGTGTCTTGACATGCAAAGTATTCCTGCAAAGTTTGGTGAAGATCTGACTATGTAGTTTTTGACCTCATCTGGAACCTCCTATCTGAAAATTTGAAAATTCTTTAAAAATTCGTCCAAAATATTGATGTCTCCAATCTCTTGTTTTGTACGTTTTTTCCACGTGTCTTGACATCCAATGTATCCCTGCAATGTTTGGTGAAGATCTGAGTATGTAGTTTTTGACCTTATCTGGAACCTCCCATCTGAAAATTTGAAAATTCCTAAAAAATCCGTGCAAAATCTTGATGACCCCAATCTCTTGTTTTGTACGTTTTTTCCACGTGTCTTGACATCCAATGTATTCCTGCAATGTTTGGTGAAGATCTGAGTATGTAGTTTTTGACCTTACATGGAACCTCCTATCTGAAAATTTGAAAATTCTTAAAAAATTCGACCAAAATCTTGATGTTCCGAATCCTATGTTTTGTATGTTTTTTCCACGTGTCTTGACATCCAATGTATCCATGCAAAGTTTGGTGAAGATCTGAGTATGTAGTTTTTGACCTTATATTGAACCTCCCATCTGAAAATTTGAAAATTCTTAAAAAATTCGTCCAAAATCTTGATGACCCCAATCTCTTGTTTTGTACGTTTTTTCCACGTGTCTTGACATCCAAAGTATCCCTGAAAGTTTGGTGAAGATCTGAGTATGTAGTTTTTGACCTTATATGGAACCTCCTTTCTGAAAATTTGAGAATTCTTAAAAAATTCGTCCAAAATCTTGATGTCTCCAATCTCTTGTTTTGTACGTTTTTTCCACGTGTCTTGACATCCAATGTATCCATGCAAAGTTTGGTGAAGATCTGAGTATGTCGTTTTTGACCTTATCTGGAACCTCCCATCTGAAAATTTGAAAATTCTTAAAAAATTCGTCGAAAATCTTGATGTCTCCAATCTTTTGTTTTGTACGTTTTTTCCACGTGTCTTGACATTCAATGTATCCCTGCAAAGTTTGGTGAAGATCTGAGTATGTAGTTTTTGACCTTATATGGAACCTCCTTTCTGAAAATTTGAAAATTCTTAAAAAATTCGTCCAAAATCTTGAAGACCCCAATCTCTTGTTTTGTACGTTTTTTCCACGTGTCTTGACATCCAATGTATCCCTGCAAAGTTTGGTGAAGATCTGAGTATGTAGTTTTTGACCTTATATGGAACCTCCTTTCTGAAAATTTGAGAATTCTTAAAAAATTCGTCCAAAATCTTGATGTCTCCAATCTCTTGTTTTGTACGTTTTTTCCACGTGTCTTGACATCCAATGTATCCATGCAAAGTTTGGTGAAGATCTGAGTATGTCGTTTTTGACCTTATCTGGAACCTCCCATCCGAAAATTTGAAAATTCTAAAAAAATTCGTCGAAAATCTTGATGTCTCCAATCTCTTGTTTTGTACGTTTTTTCCACGTGTCTTGACATGCAAAGTATCCCTGCAACGTTTGGTGAAGATCTGAGTATGTAGTTTTTGACCTTATCTGGAACCTCCTATCTGAAAATTTGAAAATTCTTCAAAAATTCGTCGAAAATCTTGATGTCTCCAATCTCTTGTTTTGTACGTTTTTTCCACGTGTCTCGACCTCCAATGTATCCCTGAAAAGTTAGTGAAGATCTGAGTATGTCGTTTTTGACCTTATCTGGAACATCCTTTCTGAAAATTTGAAAATTCTTAAAAAATTCGTCGAAAATCTTGATGTCTCCAATCTCTTGTTTTGTACGTTTTTTCCACGTTTCTTGACATCCAATGTATCCCTGCAAAGTTTGGTGAAGATCTGAGTATGTAGTTTTTGACCTTATATGGAACCTCCTTTCTGAAAATTTGAAAATTCTCAAAAAATTCGTCCATAATCTTGATGTCTCCAATCTCTTGTTTTGTACGTTTTTTCCACGTGTCTTGACATCCAATGTATCCCTGCAAAGTTTGGTGAAGATCTGAGCATGTAGTTTTTGACCTTATATGGAACCTCCTATCTGAAAATTTGAAAATTCTTAAAAAATTCGTCGAAAATCTTGATGTCACCAATCCTATGTTTTGTATGTTTTTTCCACGTGTCTTGACATCCAATGTATCCCTGCAATGTTTGGTTGAGATCTGAGTATGTAGTTTTTGACCTTATCTGGAACCTCCTATCTGAAAATTTGAAAATTCTTCAAAAATTCGTCCAAAATCTTGATGTCTCCAACCTCTTGTTTTGTACGTTTTTTCCACGTGTCTCGACCTCCAATGTATCCCTGCAAAGTTTGGTGAAGATCTGGGTATGTCGTTTTTGACCTTATCTGGAACATCCTTTCTGAAAATTTGAAAATTCTTAAAAAATTCGTCGAAAATCTTGATGTCTCCAATCTCTTGTTTTGTACGTTTTTTCCACGTGTCTTGACATCCAATGTATCCCTGCAAAGTTTGGTGAAGATCTGAGTATGTAGTTTTTGACCTTATATGGAACCTCCTATCTGAAAATTTGAAAATTCTTAAAAAATTCGTCCAAAATCTTGATGTCACCAATCCTATGTTTTGTATGTTTTTTCCACGTGTCTTGACATCCAATGTATCCATGCAAAGTTTGGTGAAGATCTGAGTATGTCGTTTTTGACCTTATCTGGAACCTCCCATCTGAAAATTTGAAAATTCTTAAAAAATTCGTCGAAAATCTTGATGTCTCCGATCTCTTGTTTTGTACCTTTTTTCCACGTGTCTTGACATGCAAAGTATTCCTGCAAAGTTTGGTGAAGATCTGACTATGTAGTTTTTGACCTCATCTGGAACCTCCTATCTGAAAATTTGAAAATTCTTTAAAAATTCGTCCAAAATATTGATGTCTCCAATCTCTTGTTTTGTACGTTTTTTCCACGTGTCTTGACATCCAATGTATCCCTGCAATGTTTGGTGAAGATCTGAGTATGTAGTTTTTGACCTTATCTGGAACCTCCCATCTGAAAATTTGAAAATTCCTAAAAAATCCGTGCAAAATCTTGATGACCCCAATCTCTTGTTTTGTACGTTTTTTCCACGTGTCTTGACATCCAATGTATTCCTGCAATGTTTGGTGAAGATCTGAGTATGTAGTTTTTGACCTTATATGGAACCTCCTATATGAAAATTTGAAAATTCTTAAAAAATTCGACCAAAATCTTGATGTTCCGAATCCTATGTTTTGTATGTTTTTTCCACGTGTCTTGACATCCAATGTATCCATGCAAAGTTTGGTGAAGATCTGAGTATGTAGTTTTTGACCTTATATTGAACCTCCCATCTGAAAATTTGAAAATTCTTAAAAAATTCGTCCAAAATCTTGATGACCCCAATCTCTTGTTTTGTACGTTTTTTCCACGTGTCTTGACATCCAAAGTATCCCTGCAAAGTTTGGTGAAGATCTGAGTATGTAGTTTTTGACCTTATATGGAACCTCCTTTCTGAAAATTTGAGAATTCTTAAAAAATTCGTCCAAAATCTTGATGTCTCCAATCTCTTGTTTTGTACGTTTTTTCCACGTGTCTTGACATCCAATGTATCCATGCAAAGTTTGGTGAAGATCTGAGTATGTCGTTTTTGACCTTATCTGGAACCTCCCATCTGAAAATTTGAAAATTCTTAAAAAATTCGTCGAAAATCTTGATGTCTCCAATCTTTTGTTTTGTACGTTTTTTCCACGTGTCTTGACATGCAAAGTATCCCTGCAACGTTTGGTGAAGATCTGAGTATGTAGTTTTTGACCTTATCTGGAACCTCCTATCTGAAAATTTGAAAATTCTTAAAAAATTCGTCGAAAATCTTGATGTCTCCAATCTCTTGTTTTGTACGTTTTTTCCACGTGTCTTGATATCCAATGTATCCCTGCAAAGTTTGGTGAAGATCTGAGTATGTCGTTTTTGACCTTATCTGGAACATCCTTCCTGAAAATTTGAAAATTGTTAAAAAATTCGTCCAAAATCTTGATGTCTCCAATCTCTTTTTTGTACGTTTTTTCCACGTGTCTTGACATCCAATGTATCCCTGCAAAGTTTGGTGAAGATCTGGGTATGTCGTTTTTGACCTTATCTGGAACATCCTTTCTGAAAATTTGAAAATTCTTAAAAAATTCGTCGAAAATCTTGATGTCTCCAATCTCTTGTTTTGTACGTTTTTTCCACGTGTCTTGACATCCAATGTATCCCTGCAAAGTTTGGTGAAGATCTGAGTATGTAGTTTTTGACCTTATATGGAACCTCCTATCTGAAAATTTGAAAATTCTTAAAAAATTCGTCCAAAATCTTGATGTCACCAATCCTATGTTTTGTATGTTTTTTCCACGTGTCTTGACATCCAATGTATCCATGCAAAGTTTGGTGAAGATCTGAGTATGTCGTTTTTGACCTTATCTGGAACCTCCCATCTGAAAATTTGAAAATTCTTAAAAAATTCGTCGAAAATCTTGATGTCTCCGATCTCTTGTTTTGTACCTTTTTTCCACGTGTCTTGACATGCAAAGTATTCCTGCAAAGTTTGGTGAAGATCTGACTATGTAGTTTTTGACCTCATCTGGAACCTCCTATCTGAAAATTTGAAAATTCTTTAAAAATTCGTCCAAAATATTGATGTCTCCAATCTCTTGTTTTGTACGTTTTTTCCACGTGTCTTGACATCCAATGTATCCCTGCAATGTTTGGTGAAGATCTGAGTATGTAGTTTTTGACCTTATCTGGAACCTCCCATCTGAAAATTTGAAAATTCCTAAAAAATCCGTGCAAAATCTTGATGACCCCAATCTCTTGTTTTGTACGTTTTTTCCACGTGTCTTGACATCCAATGTATTCCTGCAATGTTTGGTGAAGATCTGAGTATGTAGTTTTTGACCTTACATGGAACCTCCTATCTGAAAATTTGAAAATTCTTAAAAAATTCGACCAAAATCTTGATGTTCCGAATCCTATGTTTTGTATGTTTTTTCCATGTGTCTTGACATCCAATGTATCCATGCAAAGTTTGGTGAAGATCTGAGTATGTAGTTTTTGACCTTATATTGAACCTCCCATCTGAAAATTTGAAAATTCTTAAAAAATTCGTCCAAAATCTTGATGACCCCAATCTCTTGTTTTGTACGTTTTTTCCACGTGTCTTGACATCCAAAGTATCCCTGAAAGTTTGGTGAAGATCTGAGTATGTAGTTTTTGACCTTATATGGAACCTCCTTTCTGAAAATTTGAGAATTCTTAAAAAATTCGTCCAAAATCTTGATGTCTCCAATCTCTTGTTTTGTACGTTTTTTCCACGTGTCTTGACATCCAATGTATCCATGCAAAGTTTGGTGAAGATCTGAGTATGTCGTTTTTGACCTTATCTGGAACCTCCCATCTGAAAATTTGAAAATTCTTAAAAAATTCGTCGAAAATCTTGATGTCTCCAATCTTTTGTTTTGTACGTTTTTTCCACGTGTCTTGACATTCAATGTATCCCTGCAAAGTTTGGTGAAGATCTGAGTATGTAGTTTTTGACCTTATATGGAACCTCCTTTCTGAAAATTTGAAAATTCTTAAAAAATTCGTCCAAAATCTTGAAGACCCCAATCTCTTGTTTTGTACGTTTTTTCCACGTGTCTTGACATCCAATGTATCCCTGCAAAGTTTGGTGAAGATCTGAGTATGTAGTTTTTGACCTTATATGGAACCTCCTTTCTGAAAATTTGAGAATTCTTAAAAAATTCGTCCAAAATCTTGATGTCTCCAATCTCTTGTTTTGTACGTTTTTTCCACGTGTCTTGACATCCAATGTATCCATGCAAAGTTTGGTGAAGATCTGAGTATGTCGTTTTTGACCTTATCTGGAACCTCCCATCCGAAAATTTGAAAATTCTAAAAAAATTCGTCGAAAATCTTGATGTCTCCAATCTCTTGTTTTGTACGTTTTTTCCACGTGTCTTGACATGCAAAGTATCCCTGCAACGTTTGGTGAAGATCTGAGTATGTAGTTTTTGACCTTATCTGGAACCTCCTATCTGAAAATTTGAAAATTCTTCAAAAATTCGTCGAAAATCTTGATGTCTCCAATCTCTTGCTTTGTACGTTTTTTCCACGTGTCTTGACATCCAATGTATCCCTGCAATGTTTGGTGGAGATCTGAGTATGTAGTTTTTGACCTTATCTGGAACCTCCTATCTGAAAATTTGAAAATTCTTCAAAAATTCGTCCAAAATCATGATGTCTCCAATCTCTTGTTTTGTACGTTTTTTCCACGTGTCTCGACCTCCAATGTATCCCTGAAAAGTTAGTGAAGATCTGAGTATGTCGTTTTTGACCTTATCTGGAACATCCTTTCTGAAAATTTGAAAATTCTTAAAAAATTCGTCGAAAATCTTGATGTCTCCAATCTCTTGTTTTGTACGTTTTTTCCACGTTTCTTGACATCCAATGTATCCCTGCAAAGTTTGGTGAAGATCTGAGTATGTAGTTTTTGACCTTATATGGAACCTCCTTTCTGAAAATTTGAAAATTCTCAAAAAATTCGTCCATAATCTTGATGTCTCCAATCTCTTGTTTTGTACGTTTTTTCCACGTGTCTTGACATCCAATGTATCCCTGCAAAGTTTGGTGAAGATCTGAGCATGTAGTTTTTGACCTTATATGGAACCTCCTATCTGAAAATTTGAAAATTCTTAAAAAATTCGTCGAAAATCTTGATGTCACCAATCCTATGTTTTGTATGTTTTTTCCACGTGTCTTGACATCCAATGTATCCCTGCAATGTTTGGTTGAGATCTGAGTATGTAGTTTTTGACCTTATCTGGAACCTCCTATCTGAAAATTTGAAAATTCTTCAAAAATTCGTCCAAAATCTTGATGTCTCCAACCTCTTGTTTTGTACGTTTTTTCCACGTGTCTCGACCTCCAATGTATCCCTGCAAAGTTTGGTGAAGATCTGGGTATGTCGTTTTTGACCTTATCTGGAACATCCTTTCTGAAAATTTGAAAATTCTTAAAAAATTCGTCGAAAATCTTGATGTCTCCAATCTCTTGTTTTGTACGTTTTTTCCACGTGTCTTGACATCCAATGTATCCCTGCAAAGTTTGGTGAAGATCTGAGTATGTAGTTTTTGACCTTATATGGAACCTCCTATCTGAAAATTTGAAAATTCTTAAAAAATTCGTCCAAAATCTTGATGTCACCAATCCTATGTTTTGTATGTTTTTTCCACGTGTCTTGACATCCAATGTATCCATGCAAAGTTTGGTGAAGATCTGAGTATGTCGTTTTTGACCTTATCTGGAACCTCCCATCTGAAAATTTGAAAATTCTTAAAAAATTCGTCGAAAATCTTGATGTCTCCGATCTCTTGTTTTGTACCTTTTTTCCACGTGTCTTGACATGCAAAGTATTCCTGCAAAGTTTGGTGAAGATCTGACTATGTAGTTTTTGACCTCATCTGGAACCTCCTATCTGAAAATTTGAAAATTCTTTAAAAATTCGTCCAAAATATTGATGTCTCCAATCTCTTGTTTTGTACGTTTTTTCCACGTGTCTTGACATCCAATGTATCCCTGCAATGTTTGGTGAAGATCTGAGTATGTAGTTTTTGACCTTATCTGGAACCTCCCATCTGAAAATTTGAAAATTCCTAAAAAATCCGTGCAAAATCTTGATGACCCCAATCTCTTGTTTTGTACGTTTTTTCCACGTGTCTTGACATCCAATGTATTCCTGCAATGTTTGGTGAAGATCTGAGTATGTAGTTTTTGACCTTATATGGAACCTCCTATATGAAAATTTGAAAATTCTTAAAAAATTCGACCAAAATCTTGATGTTCCGAATCCTATGTTTTGTATGTTTTTTCCACGTGTCTTGACATCCAATGTATCCATGCAAAGTTTGGTGAAGATCTGAGTATGTAGTTTTTGACCTTATATTGAACCTCCCATCTGAAAATTTGAAAATTCTTAAAAAATTCGTCCAAAATCTTGATGACCCCAATCTCTTGTTTTGTACGTTTTTTCCACGTGTCCTGACATCCAAAGTATCCCTGCAAAGTTTGGTGAAGATCTGAGTATGTAGTTTTTGACCTTATATGGAACCTCCTTTCTGAAAATTTGAGAATTCTTAAAAAATTCGTCCAAAATCTTGATGTCTCCAATCTCTTGTTTTGTACGTTTTTTCCACGTGTCTTGACATCCAATGTATCCATGCAAAGTTTGGTGAAGATCTGAGTATGTCGTTTTTGACCTTATCTGGAACCTCCCATCTGAAAATTTGAAAATTCTTAAAAAATTCGTCGAAAATCTTGATGTCTCCAATCTTTTGTTTTGTACGTTTTTTCCACGTGTCTTGACATGCAAAGTATCCCTGCAACGTTTGGTGAAGATCTGAGTATGTAGTTTTTGACCTTATCTGGAACCTCCTATCTGAAAATTTGAAAATTCTTAAAAAATTCGTCGAAAATCTTGATGTCTCCAATCTCTTGTTTTGTACGTTTTTTCCACGTGTCTTGATATCCAATGTATCCCTGCAAAGTTTGGTGAAGATCTGAGTATGTCGTTTTTGACCTTATCTGGAACATCCTTCCTGAAAATTTGAAAATTGTTAAAAAATTCGTCCAAAATCTTGATGTCTCCAATCTCTTTTTTGTACGTTTTTTCCACGTGTCTTGACATCCAATGTATCCCTGCAAAGTTTGGTGAAGATCTGAGTATGTCGTTTTTGACCTTATCTGGAACCTCCCATCTGAAAATTTGAAAATTCTTAAAAAATTCGACCAAAATCTTGATGTCTCCAATCTTTTGTTTTGTACGTTTTTTCCACGTGTCTTGACACATAATGTATCCATGCAAAGTTTGGTGAAGATCTGAGTATGTAGTTTTTGACCTTATATGGAACCTCCTATCTGAAAATTTGAAAATTCTTAAAAAATTCGTCCAAAATCTTGATGTCTCCAATCTCTTGTTTTGTACGTTTTTTCCACGTGTCTTGACATCCAATGTATCCCTGCAAAGTTTGGTGAAGATCTGAGTATGTAGTTTTTGACCTTATCTGGAACCTCCCATCTGAAAATTTGAAAATTCCTAAAAAATCCGTGCAAAATCTTGATGACCCAATCTCTTGTTTTGTACGTTTTTTCCACTTGTCTTGACATCCAATGTATCCATGCAAAGTTTGGTGAAGATCTGAGTATGTCGTTTTTGACCTTATCTGGAACATCCTTTCTGAAAATTTGAAAATTGTTAAAAAATTCTTCCAAAATCGTGATGTCTCCAATCTCTTTTTTGTACGTTTTTTCCACGTGTCTTGACATCCAATGTATCCCTGCAAAGTTTGGTGAAGATCTGAGTATGTAGTTTTTGACCTTATCTGGAACCTCCCATCTGAAAATTTGAAAATTCTTCAAAAATTCATCGAAAATCTTGATGTCTCCAATCTCTTGTTTTGTACGTTTTTTCCACGTGTCTCGACCTCCAATGGATCCCTGCAAAGTTTGGTGAAGATCTGAGTATGTCGTTTTTGACCTTATCTGGAACATCCTTTCTGAAAATTTGAAAATTCTTAAAAAATTCGTTGAAAATCTTGATGTCTCCAATCTCTTGTTTTGTACGTTTTTTCCACGTGTCTTGACATCCAATGTATCCCTGCAAAGTTTGGTGAAGATCTGGGTATGTAGTTTTTGACCTTATATGGAACCTCCTATCTGAAAATTTGAAAATTCTTAAAAAATTCGTCCAAAATCTTGATGTCTCCAATCTCTTGTTTTGTACGTTTTTTCCACGTGTCTCGACCTCCAATGGATCCCTGCAAAGTTTGGTGAAGATCTGAGTATGTCGTTTTTGACCTTATCTGGAACCTCCCATCTGAAAATTTGAAAATTCTTAAAAAATTCGTCGAAAATCTTGATGTCTCCAATCTTTTGTTTTGTAAGTTTTTTCCACGTGTCTTGACATGCAAAGTATCCCTGCAACGTTTGGTGAAGATCTGAGTATGTAGTTTTTGACCTTATCTGGAACCTCCTATCTGAAAATTTGAAAATTCTTAAAAAATTCGTCGAAAATCTTGATGTCTCCAATCTCTTGTTTTGTACGTTTTTTCCACGTGTCTTGATATCCAATGTATCCCTGCAAAGTTTGGTGAAGATCTGAGTATGTCGTTTTTGACCTTATCTGGAACATCCTTTCTGAAAATTTGAAAATTCTTAAAAAATTCGTCCAAAATCTTGATGTCTCCAATCTCTTGTTTTGTACGTTTTTTCCACGTGTCTTGACACATAATGTATCCATGCAAAGTTTGGTGAAGATCTGAGTATGTAGTTTTTGACCTTATATGGAACCTCCTATCTGAAAATTTGAAAATTCTTAAAAAATTCGTCCAAAATCTTGATGACCCCAATCTCTTGTTTTGTACGTTTTTTCCACGTGTCTTGACACATAATGTATCCATGCAAAGTTTGGTGAAGATCTGAGTATGTAGTTTTTGACCTTATATGGAACCTCCTATCTGAAAATTTGAAAATTCTTAAAAAATTCGTCCAAAATCTTGATGTCTCCAATCTCTTGTTTTGTACGTTTTTTCCACGTGTCTTGACATCCAATGTATCCCTGCAATGTTTGGTGAAGATCTGAGTATGTAGTTTTTGACCTTATCTGGAACCTCCCATCTGAAAATTTGAAAATTCCTAAAAAATCCGTCCAAAATCTTGATGACCCCAATCTCTTGTTTTGTACTTTTTTTCCACGTGTCTCGACCTCCAATGTATCCCTGCAAAGTTTGGTGAAGATCTGAGTATGTAGTTTTTGACCTTATATGGAACCTCCTATCTGAAAATTTGAAAATTCTTAAAAAATTCGTCCAAAATCTTGATGTCACCAATCCTATGTTTTGTATGTTTTTTCCACGTGTCTTGACATGCAAAGTATTCCTGCAAAGTTTGGTGAAGATCTGAGTATGTAGTTTTTGACCTCATCTGGAACCTCATTTCTGAAAATTTGAAAATTCTTAAAAAATTCGTCCAAAATCTTGATGTCTCCAATCTCTTGTTTTGTTCGTTTTTTCCACGTGTCTTGACATCCAATGTATCCCTGCAAAATTTGGTGAAGATCTGAGTATGTAGTTTTTGACCTTATCTGGAACCGCATTTCTGAAAATTTGAAAATTTTTAAAAAAATCGTCCAAAATCTTGATGTCTCCAATCTCTTGTTTTGTACGTTTTTTCCACGTGTCTTGACATCCAATGTATCCCTGCAAAGTTTGGTGAAGATCTGAGTATGTAGTTTTTGACCTTATATGGAACCTCCTATCTGAAAATTTGAAAATTCTTAAAAAATTCGTCCAAAATCTTGATGTCTCCAATCTCTTGTTTTGTACGTTTTTTCCACGTGTCTCGACCTCCAATGGATCCCTGCAAAGTTTGGTGAAGATCTGAGTATGTCGTTTTTGACCATATCTGGAACCTCCCATCTGAAAATTTGAAAATTCTTAAAAAATTCGTCGAAAATCTTGATGTCTCCGATCTCTTGTTTTGTACGTTTTTTCCACGTGTCTTGACATGCAAAGTATTCCTGCAAAGTTTGGTGAAGATCTGAGTATGTAGTTTTTGACCTCATCTGGAACCTCCTATCTGAAAATTTGAAAATTCTTAAAAAATTCGTCCAAAATCTTGATGTCTCCAATCTCTTGTTTTGTACGTTTTTTCCACGTGTCTTGACATCCAATGTATCCCTGCAAAGTTTGGTGAAGATCTGAGTATGTAGTTTTTGACCTTATCTGGAACCTCCTATCTGAAAATTTGAAAATTCTTAAAAAATTCTTCCAAAATCTTGATGTCTCCAATCTCTTGTTTTGTACGTTTTTTCCACGTGTCTTGATATCCAATGTATCCCTGCAAAGTTTGGTGAAGATCTGAGTATGTCGTTTTTGACCTTATCTGGAACATCCTTTCTGAAAATTTGAAAATTGTTAAAAAATTCGTCCAAAATCTTGATGTCTCCAATCTCTTGTTTTGTACGTTTTTTCCACGTGTCTTGACACATAATGTATCCATGCAAAGTTTGGTGAAGATCTGAGTATGTAGTTTTTGACCTTATATGGAACCTCCTATCTGAAAATTTGAAAATTCTTAAAAAATTCGTCCAAAATCTTGATGTCTCCAATCTCTTGTTTTGTACTTTTTTTCCACGTGTCTTGACATCCAATGTATCCCTGCAAAGTTTGGTGAAGATCTGAGTATGTAGTTTTTGACCTTATCTGGAACCTCCCATCTGAAAATTTGAAAATTCCTAAAAAATCCGTCCAAAATCTTGATGACCACAATCTCTTGTTTTGTACGTTTTTTCCACGTGTCTTGACATTCAATGTATCCCTGCAAAGTTTGGTGAAGATCTGAGTATGTAGTTTTTGACCTTATATGGAACCTCCTTTCTGAAAATTTGAAAATTCTTAAAAAATTCGTCCAAAATCTTGAAGACCCCAATCTCTTGTTTTGTACGTTTTTTCCACGTGTCTTGACATCCAATGTATCCCTGCAAAGTTTGGTGAAGATCTGAGTATGTAGTTTTTGACCTTATATGGAACCTCCTTTCTGAAAATTTGAGAATTCTTAAAAAATTCGTCCAAAATCTTGATGTCTCCAATCTCTTGTTTTGTACGTTTTTTCCACGTGTCTTGACATCCAATGTATCCATGCAAAGTTTGGTGAAGATCTGAGTATGTCGTTTTTGACCTTATCTGGAACCTCCCATCCGAAAATTTGAAAATTCTTAAAAAATTCGTCGAAAATCTTGATGTCTCCAATCTCTTGTTTTGTACGTTTTTTCCACGTGTCTTGACATGCAAAGTATCCCTGCAACGTTTGGTGAAGATCTGAGTATGTAGTTTTTGACCTTATCTGGAACCTCCTATCTGAAAATTTGAAAATTCTTCAAAAATTCGTCGAAAATCTTGATGTCTCCAATCTCTTGCTTTGTACGTTTTTTCCACGTGTCTTGACATCCAATGTATCCCTGCATTGTTTGGTGGAGATCTGAGTATGTAGTTTTTGACCTTATCTGGAACCTCCTATCTGAAAATTTGAAAATTCTTCAAAAATTCGTCCAAAATCTTGATGTCTCCAATCTCTTGTTTTGTACGTTTTTTCCACGTGTCTCGACCTCCAATATATCCCTGCAAAGTTAGTGAAGATCTGAGTATGTCGTTTTTGACCTTATCTGGAACATCCTTTCTGAAAATTTGAAAATTCTTAAAAAATTCGTCGAAAATCTTGATGTCTCCAATCTCTTGTTTTGTACGTTTTTTCCACGTTTCTTGACATCCAATGTATCCCTGCAAAGTTTGGTGAAGATCTGAGTATGTAGTTTTTGACCTTATATGGAACCTCCTTTCTGAAAATTTGAAAATTCTCAAAAAATTCGTCCATAATCTTGATGTCTCCAATCTCTTGTTTTGTACGTTTTTTCCACGTGTCTTGACATCCAATGTATCCCTGCAAAGTTTGGTGAAGATCTGAGCATGTAGTTTTTGACCTTATATGGAACCTCCTATCTGAAAATTTGAAAATTCTTAAAAAATTCGTCGAAAATCTTGATGTCACCAATCCTATGTTTTGTATGTTTTTTCCACGTGTCTTGACATCCAATGTATCCCTGCAATGTTTGGTTGAGATCTGAGTATGTAGTTTTTGACCTTATCTGGAACCTCCTATCTGAAAATTTGAAAATTCTTCAAAAATTCGTCCAAAATCTTGATGTCTCCAATCTCTTGTTTTGTACGTTTTTTCCACGTGTCTCGACCTCCAATGTATCCCTGCAAAGTTTGGTGAAGATCTGAGTATGTCGTTTTTGACCTTATCTGGAACATCCTTTCTGAAAATTTGAAAATTCTTAAAAAATTCGTCGAAAATCTTGATGTCTCCAATCTCTTGTTTTGTACGTTTTTTCCACGTGTCTTGACATCCAATGTATCCCTGCAAAGTTTGGTGAAGATCTGAGTATGTAGTTTTTGACCTTATATGGAACCTCCTATCTGAAAATTTGAAAATTCTTAAAAAATTCGTCCAAAATCTTGATGTCACCAATCCTATGTTTTGTATGTTTTTTCCACGTGTCTTGACATCCAATGTATCCATGCAAAGTTTGGTGAAGATCTGAGTATGTCGTTTTTGACCTTATCTGGAACCTCCCATCTGAAAATTTGAAAATTCTTAAAAAATTCGTCGAAAATCTTGATGTCTCCGATCTCTTGTTTTGTACGTTTTTTCCACGTGTCTTGACAAGCAAAGTATTCCTGCAAAGTTTGGTGAAGATCTGACTATGTAGTTTTTGACCTCATCTGGAACCTCCTATCTGAAAATTTGAAAATTCTTTAAAAATTCGTCCAAAATATTGATGTCTCCAATCTCTTGTTTTGTACGTTTTTTCCACGTGTCTTGACATCCAATGTATCCCTGCAATGTTTGGTGAAGATCTGAGTATGTAGTTTTTGACCTTATCTGGAACCTCCCATCTGAAAATTTGAAAATTCCTAAAAAATCCGTGCAAAATCTTGATGACTCCAATCTCTTGTTTTGTACGTTTTTTCCACGTGTCTTGACATCCAATGTATTCCTGCAATGTTTGGTGAAGATCTGAGTATGTAGTTTTTGACCTTATATGGAACCTCCTATCTGAAAATTTGAAAATTCTTAAAAAATTCGACCAAAATCTTGATGTTCCGAATCCTATGTTTTGTATGTTTTTTCCACGTGTCTTGACATCCAATGTATCCCTGCAAAGTTTGGTGAAGATCTGAGTATGTAGTTTTTGACCTTATATTGAACCTCCCATCTGAAAATTTGAAAATTCTTAAAAAATTCGTCCAAAATCTTGATGACCCCAATCTCTTGTTTTGTACGTTTTTTCCACGTGTCTTGACATCCAAAGTATCCCTGCAAAGTTTGGTGAAGATCTGAGTATGTAGTTTTTGACCTTATACGGAACCTCCTATCTGAAAATTTGAAAATTCTTAAAAAATTCGTCGAAAATCTTGATGTCTCCAATCTTTTGTTTTGTACGTTTTTTCCACGTGTCTTGACATGCAAAGTATCCCTGCAACGTTTGGTGAAGATCTGAGTATGTAGTTTTTGACCTTATCTGGAACCTCCTATCTGAAAATTTGAAAATTCTTAAAAAATTCGTCGAAAATCTTGATGTCTCCAATCTCTTGTTTTGTACGTTTTTTCCACGTGTCTTGATATCCAATGTATCCCTGCAAAGTTTGGTGAAGATCTGAGTATGTCGTTTTTGACGTTATCTGGAACATCCTTTCTGAAAATTTGAAAATTGTTAAAAAATTCGTCCAAAATCTTGATGTCTCCAATCTCTTTTTTGTACGTTTTTTCCACGTGTCTTGACATCCAATGTATCCCTGCAAAGTTTGGTGAAGATCTGAGTATGTAGTTTTTGACCTTATCTGGAACCTCCCATCTGAAAATTTGAAAATTCTTAAAAAATTCGACCAAAATCTTGATGTCTCCAATCTTTTGTTTTGTACGTTTTTTCCACGTGTCTTGACACATAATGTATCCATGCAAAGTTTGGTGAAGATCTGAGTATGTAGTTTTTGACCTTATATGGAACCTCCTATCTGAAAATTTGAAAATTCTTAAAAAATTCGTCCAAAATCTTGATGTCTCCAATCTCTTGTTTTGTACGTTTTTTCCACGTGTCTTGACATCCAATGTATCCCTGCAAAGTTTGGTGAAGATCTGAGTATGTAGTTTTTGACCTTATCTGGAACCTCCCATCTGAAAATTTGAAAATTCCTAAAAAATCCGTGCAAAATCTTGATGACCCCAATCTCTTGTTTTGTACGTTTTTTCCACGTGTCTCGACCTCCAATGGATCCCTGCAAAGTTTGGTGAAGATCTGAGTATGTCGTTTTTGACCTTATCTGGAACATCCTTTCTGAAAATTTGAAAATTCTTAAAAAATTCGTCGAAAATCTTGATGTCTCCAATCTCTTGTTTTGTACGTTTTTTCCACGTGTCTTGACATCCAATGTATCCCTGCAAAGTTTGGTGAAGATCTGAGTATGTAGTTTTTGACCTTATATGGAACCTCCTATCTGAAAATTTGAAAATTCTTAAAAAATTCGTCCAAAATCTTGATGTCTCCAATCTCTTGTTTTGTACATTTTTTCCACGTGTCTCGACCTCCAATGGATCCCTGCAAAGTTTGGTGAAGATCTGAGTATGTCGTTTTTGACCTTATCTGGAACCTCCCATCTGAAAATTTGAAAATTCTTAAAAAATTCGTCGAAAATCTTGATGTCTCCAATCTTTTGTTTTGTACGTTTTTTCCACGTGTCTTGACATGCAAAGTATCCCTGCAACGTTTGGTGAAGATCTGAGTATGTAGTTTTTGACCTTATCTGGAACCTCCTATCTGAAAATTTGAAAATTCTTAAAAAATTCGTCGAAAATCTTGATGTCTCCAATCTCTTGTTTTGTACGTTTTTTCCACGTGTCTTGATATCCAATGTATCCCTGCAAAGTTTGGTGAAGATCTGAGTATGTCGTTTTTGACCTTATCTGGAACATCCTTTCTGAAAATTTGAAAATTCTTAAAAAATTCGTCCAAAATCTTGATGTCTCCAATCTCTTGTTTTGTACGTTTTTTCCACGTGTCTTGACACATAATGTATCCATGCAAAGTTTGGTGAAGATCTGAGTATGTAGTTTTTGACCTTATATGGAACCTCCTATCTGAAAATTTGAAAATTCTTAAAAAATTCGTCCAAAATCTTGATGACCCCAATTTCTTGTTTTGTACGTTTTTTCCACGTGTCTTGACACATAATGTATCCATGCAAAGTTTGGTGAAGATCTGAGTATGTAGTTTTTGACCTTATATGGAACCTCCTATCTGAAAATTTGAAAATTCTTAAAAAATTCGTCCAAAATCTTGATGTCTCCAATCTCTTGTTTTGTACGTTTTTTCCACGTGTCTTGACATCCAATGTATCCCTGCAAAGTTTGGTGAAGATCTGAGTATGTAGTTTTTGACCTTATCTGGAACCTCCCATCTGAAAATTTGAAAATTCCTAAAAAATCCGTGCAAAATCTTGATGTCTCCAATCTCTTGTTTTGTACGTTTTTTCCACGTGTCTCGACCTCCAATGGATCCCTGCAAAGTTTGGTGAAGATCTGAGTATGTCGTTTTTGACCTTATCTGGAACATCCTTTCTGAAAATTTGAAAATTCTTAAAAAATTCGTCGAAAATCTTGATGTCTCCAATCTCTTGTTTTGTACGTTTTTTCCACGTGTCTTGACATCCAATGTATCCCTGCAAAGTTTGGTGAAGATCTGAGTATGTAGTTTTTGACCTTATATGGAACCTCCTATCTGAAAATTTGAAAATTCTTAAAAAATTCGTCCAAAATCTTGATGTCTCCAATCTCTTGTTTTGTACGTTTTTTCCACGTGTCTCGACCTCCAATGGATCCCTGCAAAGTTTGGTGAAGATCTGAGTATGTCGTTTTTGACCTTATCTGGAACCTCCCATCTGAAAATTTGAAAATTCTTAAAAAATTCGTCGAAAATCTTGATGTCTCCGATCTCTTGTTTTGTACGTTTTTTCCACGTGTCTTGACATGCAAAGTATTCCTGCAAAGTTTGGTGAAGATCTGAGTATGTAGTTTTTGACCTCATCTGGAACCTCCTATCTGAAAATTTGAAAATTCTTAAAAAATTCGTCCAAAATCTTGATGTCTCCAATCTCTTGTTTTGTACGTTTTTTCCACGTGTCTTGACATCCAATGTATCCCTGCAATGTTTGGTGAAGATCTGAGTATGTAGT
Organism: Lepisma saccharinum; assembly: GCF_977018435.1. Classification (NCBI taxonomy): domain Eukaryota; kingdom Metazoa; phylum Arthropoda; class Insecta; order Zygentoma; family Lepismatidae; genus Lepisma; species Lepisma saccharinum. The sequence goes on along the minus strand of NW_028142961.1, from coordinate 391,853 downwards.
TTTTGACCTTATCTGGAACCTCCCATCTGAAAATTTGAAAATTCCTAAAAAATCCGTCCAAAATCTTGATGAAACCAATCTCTTGTTTTGTACTTTTTTTCCACGTGTCTCGACCTCCAATGTATCCCTGCAAAGTTTGGTGAAGATCTGAGTATGTAGTTTTTGACCTTATATGGAACCTCCTATCTGAAAATTTGAAAATTCTTAAAAAATTCGTCCAAAATCTTGATGTCACCAATCCTATGTTTTGTATGTTTTTTCCACGTGTCTTGACATGCAAAGTATTCCTGCAAAGTTTGGTGAAGATCTGAGTATGTAGTTTTTGACCTCATCTGGAACCTCCTATCTGAAAATTTGAAAATTCTTAAAAAATTCGTCCAAAATCTTGATGTCTCCAATCTCTTGTTTTGTACGTTTTTTCCACGTGTCTTGACATCCAATGTATCCCTGCAATGTTTGGTGAAGATCTGAGTATGTAGTTTTTGACCTTATCTGGAACCTCCCATCTGAAAATTTGAAAATTCCTAAAAAATCCGTCCAAAATCTTGATGACCCCAATCTCTTGTTTTGTACGTTTTTTCCACGTGTCTTGACATCCAATGTATCCCTGCAAAGTTTGGTGAAGATCTGAGTATGTAGTTTTTGACCTTATCTGGAACCTCCTATCTGAAAATTTGAAAATTCTTAAAAAATTCGTCCAAAATCTTGATGTCTCCAATCTCTTGTTTTGTACGTTTTTTCCACGTGTCTTGACATCCAATGTATCCCTGCAAAGTTTGGTGAAGATCTGAGTATGTAGTTTTTGACCTTATCTGGAACCTCCCATCTGAAAATTTGAAAATTCTTAAAAAATTCGTCGAAAATCTTGATGTCTCCAATCTCTTGTTTTGTACGTTTTTTCCACGTGTCTTGACATCCAATGTATCCCTGCAAAGTTTGGTGAAGATCTGAGTATGTAGTTTTTGACCTTATATGGAACCTCCCATCTGAAAATTTGAAAATTCCTAAAAAATCCGTCCAAAACCTTGATGACCCCAATCTCTTGTTTTGTACTTTTTTTCCACGTGTCTTGACATCCAATGTATCCCTGCAAAGTTTGGTGAAGATCTGAGTATGTAGTTTTTGATCTTATCTGGAACCTCCTATCTGAAAATTTGAAAATTCTTAAAAAATTCGTCCAAAATCTTGATGTCTCCAATCTCTTGTTTTGTACGTTTTTTCCACGTGTCTTGATATCCAATGTATCCCTGCAAAGTTTGGTGAAGATCTGAGTATGTTGTTTTTGACCTTATCTGGAACATCCTTTCTGAAAATTTGAAAATTCTTAAAAAATTCGTCCAAAATCTTGATGTCTCCAATCTCTTGTTTTGTACGTTTTTTCCACGTGTCTTGACATCCAATGTATCCCTGCAATGTTTGGTGAAGATCTGAGTATGTAGTTTTTGACCTTATCTGGAACCTCCCATCTGAAAATTTGAAAATTCCCAAAAAATCCGTCCAAAATCTTGATGACCCCAATCTCCTGTTTTGTTCGTTTTTTCCACGTGTCTTGACATCCAATGTATCCATGCAAAGTTTGGTGAAGATCTGAGTATGTAGTTTTTGACCTTATATTGAACCTCCCATCTGAAAATTTGAAAATTGTTAAAAAATTCGTCCAAAATCTTGATGTCTCCAATCTCTTTTTTGTACGTTTTTTCCACGTGTCTTGACATCCAATGTATCCCTGCAAAGTTTGGTGAAGATCTGAGTATGTAGTTTTTGACCTTATCTGGAACCTCCCATCTGAAAATTTGAAAATTCTTAAAAAATTCGACCAAAATCTTGATGTCTCCAATCTTTTGTTTTGTACGTTTTTTCCACGTGTCTTGACACATAATGTATCCATGCAAAGTTTGGTGAAGATCTGAGTATGTAGTTTTTGACCTTATATGGAACCTCCTATCTGAAAATTTGAAAATTCTTAAAAAATTCGTCCAAAATCTTGATGTCTCCAATCTCTTGTTTTGTACGTTTTTTCCACGTGTCTTGACATCCAATGTATCCCTGCAAAGTTTGGTGAAGATCTGAGTATGTAGTTTTTGACCTTATCTGGAACCTCCCATCTGAAAATTTGAAAATTCCTAAAAAATCCGTGCAAAATCTTGATGACCCCAATCTCTTGTTTTGTACGTTTTTTTCCACGTGTCTTGACATCCAATGTATTCCTGCAATGTTTGGTGAAGATCTGAGTATGTAGTTTTTGACCTTATATGGAACCTCCTATCTGAAAATTTGAAAATTCTTAAAAAATTCGACCAAAATCTTGATGTTCCGAATCCTATGTTTTGTATGTTTTTTCCACGTGTCTTGACATCCAATGTATCCATGCAAAGTTTGGTGAAGATCTGAGTATGTAGTTTTTGACCTTATCTGGAACCTCCCATCTGAAAATTTGAAAATTCCTAAAAAATCCGTCCAAAATCTTGATGACCCCAATCTCTTGTTTTGTACTTTTTTTCCACGTGTCTCGACCTCCAATGTATCCCTGCAAAGTTTGGTGAAGATCTGAGTATGTAGTTTTTGACCTTATATGGAACCTCCTATCTGAAAATTTGAAAATTCTTAAAAAATTCGTCCAAAATCTTGATGTCACCAATCCTATGTTTTGTATGTTTTTTCCACGTGTCTTGACATGCAAAGTATTCCTGCAAAGTTTGGTGAAGATCTGAGTATGTAGTTTTTGACCTCATCTGGAACCTCCTATCTGAAAATTTGAAAATTCTTAAAAAATTCGTCCAAAATCTTGATGTCTCCAATCTCTTGTTTTGTACGTTTTTTCCACGTGTCTTGACATCCAATGTATCCCTGCAATGTTTGGTGAAGATCTGAGTATGTAGTTTTTGACCTTATCTGGAACCTCCCATCTGAAAATTTGAAAATTCCTAAAAAATCCGTCCAAAATCTTGATGACCCCAATCTCTTGTTTTGTACGTTTTTTCCACGTGTCTTGACATCCAATGTATCCCTGCAAAGTTTGGTGAAGATCTGAGTATGTAGTTTTTGACCTTATCTGGAACCTCCTATCTGAAAATTTGAAAATTCTTAAAAAATTCGTCCAAAATCTTGATGTCTCCAATCTCTTGTTTTGTACGTTTTTTCCACGTGTCTTGACATCCAATGTATCCCTGCAAAGTTTGGTGAAGATCTGAGTATGTAGTTTTTGACCTTATCTGGAACCTCCCATCTGAAAATTTGAAAATTCTTAAAAAATTCGTCGAAAATCTTGATGTCTCCAATCTCTTGTTTTGTACGTTTTTTCCACGTGTCTTGACATCCAATGTATCCCTGCAAAGTTTGGTGAAGATCTGAGTATGTAGTTTTTGACCTTATCTGGAACCTCCCATCTGAAAATTTGAAAATTCCTAAAAAATCCGTCCAAAACCTTGATGACCCCAATCTCTTGTTTTGTACTTTTTTTCCACGTGTCTTGACATCCAATGTATCCCTGCAAAGTTTGGTGAAGATCTGAGTATGTAGTTTTTGATCTTATCTGGAACCTCCTATCTGAAAATTTGAAAATTCTTAAAAAATTCGTCCAAAATCTTGATGTCTCCAATCTCTTGTTTTGTACGTTTTTTCCACGTGTCTTGATATCCAATGTATCCCTGCAAAGTTTGGTGAAGATCTGAGTATGTTGTTTTTGACCTTATCTGGAACATCCTTTCTGAAAATTTGAAAATTCTTAAAAAATTCGTCCAAAATCTTGATGTCTCCAATCTCTTGTTTTGTACGTTTTTTCCACGTGTCTTGACATCCAATGTATCCCTGCAATGTTTGGTGAAGATCTGAGTATGTAGTTTTTGACCTTATCTGGAACCTCCCATCTGAAAATTTGAAAATTCCTAAAAAATCCGTCCAAAATCTTGATGACCCCAATCTCTTGTTTTGTACGTTTTTTCCACGTGTCTTGACATCCAATGTATCCATGCAAAGTTTGGTGAAGATCTGAGTATGTAGTTTTTGACCTTATATTGAACCTCCCATCTGAAAATTTGAAAATTGTTAAAAAATTCGTCCAAAATCTTGATGTCTCCAATCTCTTTTTTGTACGTTTTCTCCACGTGTCTTGACATCCAATGTATCCCTGCAAAGTTTGGTGAAGATCTGAGTATGTAGTTTTTGACCTTATCTGGAACCTCCCATCTGAAAATTTGAAAATTCTTAAAAAATTCGACCAAAATCTTGATGTCTCCAATCTTTTGTTTTGTACGTTTTTTCCACGTGTCTTGACACATAATGTATCCATGCAAAGTTTGGTGAAGATCTGAGTATGTAGTTTTTGACCTTATATGGAACCTCCTATCTGAAAATTTGAAAATTCTTAAAAAATTCGTCCAAAATCTTGATGTCTCCAATCTCTTGTTTTGTACGTTTTTTCCACGTGTCTTGACATCCAATGTATCCCTGCAAAGTTTGGTGAAGATCTGAGTATGTAGTTTTTGACCTTATCTGGAACCTCCCATCTGAAAATTTGAAAATTCCTAAAAAATCCGTGCAAAATCTTGATGACCCCAATCTCTTGTTTTGTACGTTTTTTCCACGTGTCTTGACATCCAATGTATTCCTGCAATGTTTGGTGAAGATCTGAGTATGTCGTTTTTGACCTTATATGGAACCTCCTATCTGAAAATTTGAAAATTCTTAAAAAATTCGACCAAAATCTTGATGTTCCGAATCCTATGTTTTGTATGTTTTTTCCACGTGTCTTGACATCCAATGTATCCATGCAAAGTTTGGTGAAGATCTGAGTATGTAGTTTTTGACCTTATATTGAACCTCCCATCTGAAAATTTGAAAATTCTTAAAAAATTCGTCCAAAATCTTGATGACCCCAATCTCTTGTTTTGTACGTTTTTTCCACGTGTCTTGACATCCAAAGTATCCCTGCAAAGTTTGGTGAAGATCTGAGTATGTAGTTTTTGACCTTATATGGAACCTCCTTTCTGAAAATTTGAGAATTCTTAAAAAATTCGTCCAAAATCTTGATGTCTCCAATCTCTTGTTTTGTACGTTTTTTCCACGATTCTTGACATCCAATGTATCCATGCAAAGTTTGGTGAAGATCTGAGTATGTCGTTTTTGACCTTATCTGGAACCTCCCATCTGAAAATTTGAAAATTCTTAAAAAATTCGTCGAAAATCTTGATGTCTCCAATCTTTTGTTTTGTACGTTTTTTCCACGTGTCTTGACATGCAAAGTATCCCTGCAACGTTTGGTGAAGATCTGAGTATGTAGTTTTTGACCTTATCTGGAACCTCCTATCTGAAAATTTGAAAATTCTTAAAAAATTCGTCGAAAATCTTGATGTCTCCAATCTCTTGTATTGTACGTTTTTTCCACGTGTCTTGATATCCAATGTATCCCTGCAAAGTTTGGTGAAGATCTGAGTATGTCGTTTTTGACCTTATCTGGAACATCCTTTCTGAAAATTTGAAAATTGTTAAAAAATTCGTCCAAAATCTTGATGTCTCCAATCTCTTTTTTGTACGTTTTTTCCACGTGTCTTGACATCCAATGTATCCCTGCAAAGTTTGGTGAAGATCTGAGTATGTAGTTTTTGACCTTATCTGGAACCTCCCATCTGAAAATTTGAAAATTCTTAAAAAATTCGACCAAAATCTTGATGTCTCCAATCTTTTGTTTTGTACGTTTTTTCCACGTGTCTTGACACATAATGTATCCATGCAAAGTTTGGTGAAGATCTGAGTATGTAGTTTTTGACCTTATATGGAACCTCCTATCTGAAAATTTGAAAATTCTTAAAAAATTCGTCCAAAATCTTGATGTCTCCAATCTCTTGTTTTGTACGTTTTTTCCACGTGTCTCGACCTCCAATGGATCCCTGCAAAGTTTGGTGAAGATCTGAGTATGTCGTTTTTGACCTTATCTGGAACATCCTTTCTGAAAATTTGAAAATTCTTCTAAAAAATTCGTCCAAAATCTTGATGTCTCCAATCTCTTGTTTTGTACGTTTTTTCCACGTGTCTTGACATCCAATGTATCCCTGCAAAGTTTGGTGAAGATCTGAGTATGTAGTTTTTGACCTTATCTGGAACCTCCCATCTGAAAATTTGAAAATTCTTAAAAAATTCGACCAATATCTTGATGTCTCCAATCTTTTGTTTTGTACGTTTTTTCCACGTGTCTTGACACATAATGTATCCATGCAAAGTTTGGTGAAGATCTGAGTATGTAGTTTTTGACCTTATATGGAACCTCCTATCTGAAAATTTGAAAATTCTTAAAAAATTCGTCGAAAATCTTGATGTCTCCAATCTCTTGTTTTGTACGTTTTTTCCACGTGTCTTGACATCCAATGTATCCCTGCAATGTTTGGTGAAGATCTGAGTATGTAGTTTTTGACCTTATCTGGAACCTCCCATCTGAAAATTTGAAAATTCCTAAAAAATCCGTCCAAAATCTTGATGACCCCAATCTCTTGTTTTGTACGTTTTTTCCACGTGTCTTGACATCCAATGTATCCCTGCAAAGTTTGGTGAAGATCTGAGTATGTAGTTTTTGACCTTATCTGGAACCTCCTATCTGAAAATTTGAAAATTCTTAAAAAATTCGTCCAAAATCTTGATGTCTCCAATCTCTTGTTTTGTACGTTTTTTCCACGTGTCTTGACATCCAATGTATCCCTGCAAAGTTTGGTGAAGATCTGAGTATGTAGTTTTTGACCTTATCTGGAACCTCCCATCTGAAAATTTGAAAATTCTTAAAAAATTCGTCGAAAATCTTGATGTCTCCAATCTCTTGTTTTGTACGTTTTTTCCACGTGTCTTGACATCCAATGTATCCCTGCAAAGTTTGGTGAAGATCTGAGTATGTAGTTTTTGACCTTATCTGGAACCTCCCATCTGAAAATTTGAAAATTCCTAAAAAATCCGTCCAAAACCTTGATGACCCCAATCTCTTGTTTTGTACTTTTTTTCCACGTGTCTTGACATCCAATGTATCCCTGCAAAGTTTGGTGAAGATCTGAGTATGTAGTTTTTGATCTTATCTGGAACCTCCTATCTGAAAATTTGAAAATTCTTAAAAAATTCGTCCAAAATCTTGATGTCTCCAATCTCTTGTTTTGTACGTTTTTTCCACGTGTCTTGATATCCAATGTATCCCTGCAAAGTTTGGTGAAGATCTGAGTATGTTGTTTTTGACCTTATCTGGAACATCCTTTCTGAAAATTTGAAAATTCTTAAAAAATTCGTCCAAAATCTTGATGTCTCCAATCTCTTGTTTTGTACGTTTTTTCCACGTGTCTTGACATCCAATGTATCCCTGCAATGTTTGGTGAAGATCTGAGTATGTAGTTTTTGACCTTATCTGGAACCTCCCATCTGAAAATTTGAAAATTCCTAAAAAATCCGTCCAAAATCTTGATGACCCCAATCTCTTGTTTTGTACGTTTTTTCCACGTGTCTTGACATCCAATGTATCCATGCAAAGTTTGGTGAAGATCTGAGTATGTAGTTTTTGACCTTATATTGAACCTCCCATCTGAAAATTTGAAAATTGTTAAAAAATTCGTCCAAAATCTTGATGTCTCCAATCTCTTTTTTGTACGTTTTCTCCACGTGTCTTGACATCCAATGTATCCCTGCAAAGTTTGGTGAAGATCTGAGTATGTAGTTTTTGACCTTATCTGGAACCTCCCATCTGAAAATTTGAAAATTCTTAAAAAATTCGACCAAAATCTTGATGTCTCCAATCTTTTGTTTTGTACGTTTTTTCCACGTGTCTTGACACATAATGTATCCATGCAAAGTTTGGTGAAGATCTGAGTATGTAGTTTTTGACCTTATATGGAACCTCCTATCTGAAAATTTGAAAATTCTTAAAAAATTCGTCCAAAATCTTGATGTCTCCAATCTCTTGTTTTGTACGTTTTTTCCACGTGTCTTGACATCCAATGTATCCCTGCAAAGTTTGGTGAAGATCTGAGTATGTAGTTTTTGACCTTATCTGGAACCTCCCATCTGAAAATTTGAAAATTCCTAAAAAATCCGTGCAAAATCTTGATGACCCCAATCTCTTGTTTTGTACGTTTTTTCCACGTGTCTTGACATCCAATGTATTCCTGCAATGTTTGGTGAAGATCTGAGTATGTCGTTTTTGACCTTATATGGAACCTCCTATCTGAAAATTTGAAAATTCTTAAAAAATTCGACCAAAATCTTGATGTTCCGAATCCTATGTTTTGTATGTTTTTTCCACGTGTCTTGACATCCAATGTATCCATGCAAAGTTTGGTGAAGATCTGAGTATGTAGTTTTTGACCTTATATTGAACCTCCCATCTGAAAATTTGAAAATTCTTAAAAAATTCGTCCAAAATCTTGATGACCCCAATCTCTTGTTTTGTACGTTTTTTCCACGTGTCTTGACATCCAAAGTATCCCTGCAAAGTTTGGTGAAGATCTGAGTATGTAGTTTTTGACCTTATATGGAACCTCCTTTCTGAAAATTTGAGAATTCTTAAAAAATTCGTCCAAAATCTTGATGTCTCCAATCTCTTGTTTTGTACGTTTTTTCCACGATTCTTGACATCCAATGTATCCATGCAAAGTTTGGTGAAGATCTGAGTATGTCGTTTTTGACCTTATCTGGAACCTCCCATCTGAAAATTTGAAAATTCTTAAAAAATTCGTCGAAAATCTTGATGTCTCCAATCTTTTGTTTTGTACGTTTTTTCCACGTGTCTTGACATGCAAAGTATCCCTGCAACGTTTGGTGAAGATCTGAGTATGTAGTTTTTGACCTTATCTGGAACCTCCTATCTGAAAATTTGAAAATTCTTAAAAAATTCGTCGAAAATCTTGATGTCTCCAATCTCTTGTATTGTACGTTTTTTCCACGTGTCTTGATATCCAATGTATCCCTGCAAAGTTTGGTGAAGATCTGAGTATGTCGTTTTTGACCTTATCTGGAACATCCTTTCTGAAAATTTGAAAATTGTTAAAAAATTCGTCCAAAATCTTGATGTCTCCAATCTCTTTTTTGTACGTTTTTTCCACGTGTCTTGACATCCAATGTATCCCTGCAAAGTTTGGTGAAGATCTGAGTATGTAGTTTTTGACCTTATCTGGAACCTCCCATCTGAAAATTTGAAAATTCTTAAAAAATTCGACCAAAATCTTGATGTCTCCAATCTTTTGTTTTGTACGTTTTTTCCACGTGTCTTGACACATAATGTATCCATGCAAAGTTTGGTGAAGATCTGAGTATGTAGTTTTTGACCTTATATGGAACCTCCTATCTGAAAATTTGAAAATTCTTAAAAAATTCGTCCAAAATCTTGATGTCTCCAATCTCTTGTTTTGTACGTTTTTTCCACGTGTCTCGACCTCCAATGGATCCCTGCAAAGTTTGGTGAAGATCTGAGTATGTCGTTTTTGACCTTATCTGGAACATCCTTTCTGAAAATTTGAAAATTCTTCTAAAAAATTCGTCCAAAATCTTGATGTCTCCAATCTCTTGTTTTGTACGTTTTTTCCACGTGTCTTGACATCCAATGTATCCCTGCAAAGTTTGGTGAAGATCTGAGTATGTAGTTTTTGACCTTATCTGGAACCTCCCATCTGAAAATTTGAAAATTCTTAAAAAATTCGACCAATATCTTGATGTCTCCAATCTTTTGTTTTGTACGTTTTTTCCACGTGTCTTGACACATAATGTATCCATGCAAAGTTTGGTGAAGATCTGAGTATGTAGTTTTTGACCTTATATGGAACCTCCTATCTGAAAATTTGAAAATTCTTAAAAAATTCGTCGAAAATCTTGATGTCTCCAATCTCTTGTTTTGTACGTTTTTTCCACGTGTCTTGACATCCAATGTATCCCTGCAATGTTTGGTGGAGATCTGAGTATGTAGTTTTTGACCTTATCTGGGACCTCCTATCAGAAAATTTGAAAATTCTTCAAAAATTCGTCCAAAATCTTGATGTCTCCAATCTCTTGTTTTGTACGTTTTTTCCACGTGTCTCGACCTCCAATGTATCCCTGCAAAGTTTGGTGAAGATCTGAGTATGTCGTTTTTGACCTTATCTGGAACATCCTTTCTGAAAATTTGAAAATTCTTAAAAAATTCGTCGAAAATCTTGATGTCTCCAATCTCTTGTTTTGTACGTTTTTTCCACGTGTCTTGACATCCAATGTATCCCTGCAAAGTTTGGTGAAGATCTGAGTATGTAGTTTTTGACCTTATATGGAACCTCCTTTCTGAAAATTTGAAAATTCTCAAAAAATTCGTCCATAATCTTGATGTCTCCAATCTCTTGTTTTGTACGTTTTTTCCACGTGTCTTGACATCCAATGTATCCCTGCAAAGTTTGGTGAAGATCTGAGTATGTAGTTTTTGACCTTATATGGAACCTCCTATCTGAAAATTTGAAAATTCTTAAAAAATTCGTCCAAAATCTTGATGACCCCAATCTCTTGTTTTGTACGTTTTTTCCACGTGTCTTGACACATAATGTATCCATGCAAAGTTTGGTGAAGATCTGAGTATGTAGTTTTTGACCTTATATGGAACCTCCTATCTGAAAATTTGAAAATTCTTAAAAAATTCGTCCAAAATCTTGATGTCTCCAATCTCTTGTTTTGTACGTTTTTTCCACGTGTCTTGACATCCAATGTATCCCTGCAAAGTTTGGTGAAGATCTGAGTATGTAGTTTTTGACCTTATCTGGAACCTCCCATCTGAAAATTTGAAAATTGTTAAAAAATTCGTCCAAAATCTTGATGTCTCCAATCTCTTTTTTGTACGTTTTTTCCACGTGTCTTGACATCCAATGTATCCCTGCAAAGTTTGGTGAAGATCTGAGTATGTAGTTTTTGACCTTATCTGGAACCTCCCATCTGAAAATTTGAAAATTCTTAAAAAATTCGACCAAAATCTTGATGTCTCCAATCTTTTGTTTTGCACGTTTTTTCCACGTGTCTTGACACATAATGTATCCATGCAAAGTTTGGTGAAGATCTGAGTATGTAGTTTTTGACCTTATATGGAACCTCCTATCTGAAAATTTGAAAATTCTTAAAAAATTCGTCCAAAATCTTGATCTCCAATCTCTTGTTTTGTACGTTTTTTCCACGTGTCTTGACATCCAATGTATCCCTGCAAAGTTTGGTGAAGATCTGAGTATGTAGTTTTTGACCTTATCTGGAACCTCCCATCTGAAAATTTGAAAATTCCTAAAAAATCCGTGCAAAATCTTGATGACCCCAATCTCTTGTTTTGTACGTTTTTTCCACGTGTCTTGACATCCAATGTATCCATGCAAAGTTTGGTGAAGATCTGAGTATGTCGTTTTTGACCTTATCTGGAACATCCTTTCTGAAAATTTGAAAATTGTTAAAAAATTCGTCGAAAATCTTGATGTCTCCAATCTCTTTTTTGTACGTTTTTTCCACGTGTCTTGACATCCAATGTATCCCTGCAAAGTTTGGTGAAGATCTGAGTATGTAATTTTTGACCTTATCTGGAACCTCCCATCTGAAAATTTGAAAATTCTTAAAAAATTCGTCGAAAATCTTGATGTCTCCGATCTCTTGTTTTGTACGTTTTTTCCACGTGTCTTGACATCCAATGTATCCCTGCAAAGTTTGGTGAAGATCTGAGTATGTTGTTTTTGACCTTATCTGGAACATCCTTTCTGAAAATTTGAAAATTGTTAAAAAATTCGTCCAAAATCTTGATGTCTCCTATCTCTTGTTTTGTACGTTTTTTCCACGTGTCTTGACATCCAATGTATCCCTGCAAAGTTTGGTGAAGATCTGAGTATGTAGTTTTTGACCTTATCTGGAACCTCCCATCTGAAAATTTGAAAATTCTTAAAAAATTCGACCAATATCTTGATGTCTCCAATCTTTTGTTTTGTACGTTTTTTCCACGTGTCTTGACATCCAATGTATCCCTGCAAAGTTTGGTGAAGATCTGAGTATGTAGTTTTTGACCTTATATGGAACCTCCTATCTGAAAATTTGAAAATTCTTAAAAAATTCGTCCAAAATCTTGATGACCCCAATCTCTTGTTTTGTACGTTTTTTCCACGTGTCTTGACACATAATGTATCCATGCAAAGTTTGGTGAAGATCTGAGTATGTAGTTTTTGACTTTATATGGAACCTCCTATCTGAAAATTTGAAAATTCTTAAAAAATTCGTCGAAAATCTTGATGTCTCCAATCTCTTGTTTTGTACGTTTTTTCCACGTGTCTTGATATCCAATGTATCCCTGCAAAGTTTGGTGAAGATCTGAGTATGTCGTTTTTGACCTTATCTGGAACATCCTTTCTGAAAATTTGAAAATTCTTAAAAAATTCGTCCAAAATCTTGATGTCTCCAATCTCTTTTTTGTACGTTTTTTCCACGTGTCTTGACATCCAATGTATCCCTGCAAAGTTTGGTGAAGATCTGAGTATGTAGTTTTTGACCTTATCTGGAACCTCCCATCTGAAAATTTGAAAATTCTTAAAAAATTCGACCAAAATCTTGATGTCTCCAATCTTTTGTTTTGTACGTTTTTTCCACGTGTCTTGACACATAATGTATCCATGCAAAGTTTGGTGAAGATCTGAGTATATAGTTTTTGACCTTATATGGAACCTCCTATCTGAAAATTTGAAAATTCTTAAAAAATTCGTCCAAAATCTTGATGTCTCCAATCTCTTGTTTTGTACGTTTTTTCCACGTGTCTTGACATCCAATGTATCCCTGCAAAGTTTGGTGAAGATCTGAGTATGTAGTTTTTGACCTTATCTGGAACCTCCCATCTGAAAATTTGAAAATTCCTAAAAAAACCGTGCAAAATCTTGATGACCCCAATCTCTTGTTTTGTACGTTTTTTCCACGTGTCTTGACATCCAATGTATCCATGCAAAGTTTGGTGAAGATCTGAGTATGTCGTTTTTGACCTTATCTGGAACATCCTTTCTGAAAATTTGAAAATTGTTAAAAAATTCGTCCAAAATCTTGATGTCTCCAATCTCTTTTTTGTACGTTTTTTCCACGTGTCTTGACATCCAATGTATCCCTGCAAAGTTTGGTGAAGATCTGAGTATGTAGTTTTTGACCTTATATGGAGCCTCCTGTCTGAAAATTTGAAAATTCTTAAAAAATTCGTCCAAAATCTTGATGTCTCCAATCTCTTGTTTTGTACGTTTTTTCCACGTGTCTTGACATCCAATGTATCCCTGCAAAGTTTGGTGAAGATCTGAGTATGTAGTTTTTGACCTTATCTGGAACCTCCCATCTGAAAATTTGAAAATTCCTAAAAAATCCGTGCAAAATCTTGATGACCCCAATCTCTTGTTTTGTACGTTTTTTCCACGTGTCTTGACATCCAATGTATCCCTGCAAAGTTTGGTGAAGATATGAGTATGTAGTTTTTGACCTTATCTGGAACCTCCCATCTGAAAATTTGAAAATTCCTAAAAAATCCGTGCAAAATCTTGATGACCCCAATCTCTTGTTTTGTACGTTTTTTCCACGTGTCTTGACATCCAATGTATCCCTGCAAAGTTTGGTGAAGATCTGAGTATGTCGTTTTTGACCTTATCTGGAACATCCTTTCTGAAAATTTGAAAATTCTTAAAAAATTCGTCCAAAATCTTGATGTCTCCAATCTCTTTTTGTACGTTTTTTCCACGTGTCTTGACATCCAATGTATCCATGCAAAGTTTGGTGAAGATCTGAGTATGTCGTTTTTGACCTTATCTGGAACATCCTTTCTGAAAATTTGAAAATTGTTAAAAAATTCGTCCAAAATCTTGATGTCTCCAATCTCTTTTTTGTACGTTTTTTCCACGTGTCTTGACATCCAATGTATCCCTGCAAAGTTTGGTGAAGATCTGAGTATGTAGTTTTTGACCTTATCTGGAACCTCCCATCTGAAAATTTGAAAATTCTTAAAAAATTCGACCAAAATCTTGATGTCTCCAATCTTTTGTTTTGTACGTTTTTTCCACGTGTCTTGACACATAATGTATCCATGCAAAGTTTGGTGAAGATCTGAGTATGTAGTTTTTGACCTTATATGGAACCTCCTATCTGAAAATTTGAAAATTCTTAAAAAATTCTTCCAAAATCTTGATGTCTCCAATCTCTTGTTTTGTACGTTTTTTCCACGTGTCTTGACATCCAATGTATCCCTGCAAAGTTTGGTGAAGATCTGAGTATGTAGTTTTTGACCTTATCTGGAACCTCCCATCTGAAAATTTGAAAATTCCTAAAAAATCCGTGCAAAATCTTGATGACCCCAATCTCTTGTTTTGTACGTTTTTTCCACGTGTCTTGACATCCAATGTATCCATGCAAAGTTTGGTGAAGATCTGAGTATGTCGTTTTTGACCTTATCTGGAACATCCTTTCTGAAAATTTGAAAATTGTTAAAAAAATCGTCCAAAATCTTGATGTCTCCAATCTCTTTTTTGTACGTTTTTTCCACGTGTCTTGACATCCAATGTATCCCTGCAAAGTTTGGTGAAGATCTGAGTATGTAGTTTTTGACCTTATCTGGAACCTCCCATCTGAAAATTTGAAAATTCTTCAAAAATTCGTCCAAAATCTTGATGTCTCCAATCTCTTGTTTTGTACGTTTTTTCCACGTGTCTCGACCTCCAATGGATCCCTGCAAAGTTTGGTGAAGATCTGAGTATGTCGTTTTTGACCTTATCTGGAACATCCTTTCTGAAAATTTGAAAATTCTTAAAAAATTCGTCGAAAATCTTGATGTCTCCAATCTCTTGTTTTGTACGTTTTTTCCACGTGTCTTGACATCCAATGTATCCCTGCAAAGTTTGGTGAAGATCTGAGTATGTAGTTTTTGACCTTATATGGAACCTCCTATCTGAAAATTTGAAAATTCTTAAAAAATTCGTCCAAAATCTTGATGTCTCCAATCTCTTGTTTTGTACGTTTTTTCCACGTGTCTCGACCTCCAATGGATCCCTGCAAAGTTTGGTGAAGATCTGAGTATGTCGTTTTTGACCTTATCTGGAACCTCCCATCTGAAAATTTGAAAATTCTTAAAAAATTCGACCAATATCTTGATGTCTCCAATCTTTTGTTTTGTACGTTTTTTCCACGTGTCTTGACATCCAATGTATCCCTGCAAAGTTTGGTGAAGATCTGAGTATGTAGTTTTTGACCTTATATGGAACCTCCTATCTGAAAATTTGAAAATTCTTAAAAAATTCGTCCAAAATCTTGATGACCCCAATCTCTTGTTTTGTACGTTTTTTCCACGTGTCTTGACACATAATGTATCCATGCAAAGTTTGGTGAAGATCTGAGTATGTAGTTTTTGACCTTATATGGAACCTCCTATCTGAAAATTTGAAAATTCTTAAAAAATTCGTCGAAAATCTTGATGTCTCCAATCTCTTGTTTTGTACGTTTTTTCCACGTGTCTTGATATCCAATGTATCCCTGCAAAGTTTGGTGAAGATCTGAGTATGTCGTTTTTGACCTTATCTGGAACATCCTTTCTGAAAATTTGAAAATTGTTAAAAAATTCGTCCAAAATCTTTCTGTCTCCAATCTCTTTTTTGTACGTTTTTTCCACGTGTCTTGACATCCAATGTATCCCTGCAAAGTTTGGTGAAGATCTGAGTATGTAGTTTTTGACCTTATATGGAACCTCCTGTCTGAAAATTTGAAAATTCTTAAAAAATTCGTCCAAAATCTTGATGTCTCCAATCTCTTGTTTTGTACGTTTTTTCCACGTGTCTTGACATCCAATGTATCCCTGCAAAGTTTGGTGAAGATCTGAGTATGTAGTTTTTGACCTTATCTGGAACCTCCCATCTGAAAATTTGAAAATTCCTAAAAAATCCGTGCAAAATCTTGATGACCCCAATCTCTTGTTTTGTACGTTTTTTCCACGTGTCTTGACATCCAATGTATCCCTGCAAAGTTTGGTGAAGATATGAGTATGTAGTTTTTGACCTTATCTGGAACCTCCCATCTGAAAATTTGAAAATTCCTAAAAAATCCGTGCAAAATCTTGATGACCCCAATCTCTTGTTTTGTACGTTTTTTCCACGTGTCTTGACATCCAATGTATCCCTGCAAAGTTTGGTGAAGATCTGAGTATGTCGTTTTTGACCTTATCTGGAACATCCTTTCTGAAAATTTGAAAATTCTTAAAAAATTCGTCCAAAATCTTGATGTCTCCAATCTCTTTTTGTACGTTTTTTCCACGTGTCTTGACATCCAATGTATCCATGCAAAGTTTGGTGAAGATCTGAGTATGTCGTTTTTGACCTTATCTGGAACATCCTTTCTGAAAATTTGAAAATTGTTAAAAAATTCGTCCAAAATCTTGATGTCTCCAATCTCTTTTTTGTACGTTTTTTCCACGTGTCTTGACATCCAATGTATCCCTGCAAAGTTTGGTGAAGATCTGAGTATGTAGTTTTTGACCTTATCTGGAACCTCCCATCTGAAAATTTGAAAATTCTTAAAAAATTCGACCAAAATCTTGATGTCTCCAATCTTTTGTTTTGTACGTTTTTCCACGTGTCTTGACACATAATGTATCCATGCAAAGTTTGGTGAAGATCTGAGTATGTAGTTTTTGACCTTATATGGAACCTCCTATCTGAAAATTTGAAAATTCTTAAAAAATTCGTCCAAAACCTTGATGTCTCCAATCTCTTGTTTTGTACGTTTTTTCCACGTGTCTTGACATCCAATGTATCCCTGCAAAGTTTGGTGAAGATCTGAGTATGTAGTTTTTGACCTTATCTGGAACCTCCCATCTGAAAATTTGAAAATTCCTAAAAAATCCGTGCAAAATCTTGATGACCCCAATCTCTTGTTTTGTACGTTTTTTCCACGTGTCTTGACATCCAATGTATCCATGCAAAGTTTGGTGAAGATCTGAGTATGTCGTTTTTGACCTTATCTGGAACATCCTTTCTGAAAATTTGAAAATTGTTAAAAAATTCGTCCAAAATCTTGATGTCTCCAATCTCTTTTTTGTACGTTTTTTCCACGTGTCTTGACATCCAATGTATCCCTGCAAAGTTTGGTGAAGATCTGAGTATGTAGTTTTTGACCTTATCTGGAACCTCCCATCTGAAAATTTGAAAATTCTTCAAAAATTCGTCCAAAATCTTGATGTCTCCAATCTCTTGTTTTGTACGTTTTTTCCACGTGTCTCGACCTCCAATGGATCCCTGCAAAGTTTGGTGAAGATCTGAGTATGTCGTTTTTGACCTTATCTGGAACATCCTTTCTGAAAATTTGAAAATTCTTAAAAAATTCGTCGAAAATCTTGATGTCTCCAATCTCTTGTTTTGTACGTTTTTTCCACGTGTCTTGACATCCAATGTATCCCTGCAAAGTTTGGTGAAGATCTGAGTATGTAGTTTTTGACCTTATATGGAACCTCCTATCTGAAAATTTGAAAATTCTTAAAAAATTCGTCCAAAATCTTGATGTCTCCAATCTCTTGTTTTGTACGTTTTTTCCACGTGTCTCGACCTCCAATGGATCCCTGCAAAGTTTGGTGAAGATCTGAGTATGTCGTTTTTGACCTTATCTGGAACCTCCCATCTGAAAATTTGAAAATTCTTAAAAAATTCGACCAATATCTTGATGTCTCCAATCTTTTGTTTTGTACGTTTTTTCCACGTGTCTTGACATCCAATGTATCCCTGCAAAGTTTGGTGAAGATCTGAGTATGTAGTTTTTGACCTTATATGGAACCTCCTATCTGAAAATTTGAAAATTCTTAAAAAATTCGTCCAAAATCTTGATGACCCCAATCTCTTGTTTTGTACGTTTTTTCCACGTGTCTTGACACATAATGTATCCATGCAAAGTTTGGTGAAGATCTGAGTATGTAGTTTTTGACCTTATATGGAACCTCCTATCTGAAAATTTGAAAATTCTTAAAAAATTCGTCGAAAATCTTGATGTCTCCAATCTCTTGTTTTGTACGTTTTTTCCACGTGTCTTGATATCCAATGTATCCCTGCAAAGTTTGGTGAAGATCTGAGTATGTCGTTTTTGACCTTATCTGGAACATCCTTTCTGAAAATTTGAAAATTGTTAAAAAATTCGTCCAAAATCTTGATGTCTCCAATCTCTTTTTTGTACGTTTTTTCCACGTGTCTTGACATCCAATGTATCCCTGCAAAGTTTGGTGAAGATCTGAGTATGTAGTTTTTGACCTTATCTGGAACCTCCCATCTCAAAATTTGAAAATTCTTAAAAAATTCGACCAAAATCTTGATGTCTCCAATCTTTTGTTTTGTACGTTTTTTCCACGTGTCTTGACACATAATGTATCCATGCAAAGTTTGGTGAAGATCTGAGTATATAGTTTTTGACCTTATATGGAACCTCCTATCTGAAAATTTGAAAATTCTTAAAAAATTCGTCCAAAATCTTGATGTCTCCAATCTCTTGTTTTGTACGTTTTTTCCACGTGTCTTGACATCCAATGTATCCCTGCAAAGTTTGGTGAAGATCTGAGTATGTAGTTTTTGACCTTATCTGGAACCTCCCATCTGAAAATTAGAAAATTCCTAAAAAAAACCGTGCAAAATCTTGATGACCCCAATCTCTTGTTTTGTACGTTTTTTCCACGTGTCTTGACATCCAATGTATCCATGCAAAGTTTGATGAAGATCTGAGTATGTCGTTTTTGACCTTATCTGGAACATCCTTTCTGAAAATTTGAAAATTGTTAAAAAATTCGTCCAAAATCTTGATGTCTCCAATCTCTTTTTTGTACGTTTTTTCCACGTGTCTTGACATCCAATGTATCCCTGCAAAGTTTGGTGAAGATCTGAGTATGTAGTTTTTGACCTTATATGGAGCCTCCTGTCTGAAAATTTGAAAATTCTTAAAAAATTCGTCCAAAATCTTGATGTCTCCAATCTCTTGTTTTGTACGTTTTTTCCACGTGTCTTGACATCCAATGTATCCCTGCAAAGTTTGGTGAAGATCTGAGTATGTAGTTTTTGACCTTATCTGGAACCTCCCATCTGAAAATTTGAAAATTCCTAAAAAATCCGTGCAAAATCTTGATGACCCCAATCTCTTGTTTTGTACGTTTTTTCCACGTGTCTTGACATCCAATGTATCCCTGCAAAGTTTGGTGAAGATATGAGTATGTAGTTTTTGACCTTATCTGGAACCTCCCATCTGAAAATTTGAAAATTCCTAAAAAATCCGTGCAAAATCTTGATGACCCCAATCTCTTGTTTTGTACGTTTTTTCCACGTGTCTTGACATCCAATGTATCCCTGCAAAGTTTGGTGAAGATCTGAGTATGTCGTTTTTGACCTTATCTGGAACATCCTTTCTGAAAATTTGAAAATTCTTAAAAAATTCGTCCAAAATCTTGATGTCTCCAATCTCTTTTTGTACGTTTTTTCCACGTGTCTTGACATCCAATGTATCCATGCAAAGTTTGGTGAAGATCTGAGTATGTCGTTTTTGACCTTATCTGGAACATCCTTTCTGAAAATTTGAAAATTGTTAAAAAATTCGTCCAAAATCTTGATGTCTCCAATCTCTTTTTTGTACGTTTTTTCCACGTGTCTTGACATCCAATGTATCCCTGCAAAGTTTGGTGAAGATCTGAGTATGTAGTTTTTGACCTTATCTGGAACCTCCCATCTGAAAATTTGAAAATTCTTAAAAAATTCGACCAAAATCTTGATGTCTCCAATCTTTTGTTTTGTACGTTTTTTCCACGTGTCTTGACACATAATGTATCCATGCAAAGTTTGGTGAAGATCTGAGTATGTAGTTTTTGACCTTATATGGAACCTCCTATCTGAAAATTTGAAAATTCTTAAAAAATTCGTCCAAAATCTTGATGTCTCCAATCTCTTGTTTTGTACGTTTTTTCCACGTGTCTTGACATCCAATGTATCCCTGCAAAGTTTGGTGAAGATCTGAGTATGTAGTTTTTGACCTTATCTGGAACCTCCCATCTGAAAATTTGAAAATTCCTAAAAAATCCGTGCAAAATCTTGATGACCCCAATCTCTTGTTTTGTACGTTTTTTCCACGTGTCTTGACATCCAATGTATCCATGCAAAGTTTGGTGAAGATCTGAGTATGTCGTTTTTGACCTTATCTGGAACATCCTTTCTGAAAATTTGAAAATTGTTAAAAAATTCGTCCAAAATCTTGATGTCTCCAATCTCTTTTTTGTACGTTTTTTCCACGTGTCTTGACATCCAATGTATCCCTGCAAAGTTTGGTGAAGATCTGAGTATGTAGTTTTTGACCTTATCTGGAACCTCCCATCTGAAAATTTGAAAATTCTTCAAAAATTCGTCCAAAATCTTGATGTCTCCAATCTCTTGTTTTGTACGTTTTTTTCCACGTGTCTCGACCTCCAATGGATCCCTGCAAAGTTTGGTGAAGATCTGAGTATGTCGTTTTTGACCTTATCTGGAACATCCTTTCTGAAAATTTGAAAATTCTTAAAAAATTCGTCGAAAATCTTGATGTCTCCAATCTCTTGTTTTGTACGTTTTTTCCACGTGTCTTGACATCCAATGTATCCCTGCAAAGTTTGGTGAAGATCTGAGTATGTAGTTTTTGACCTTATATGGAACCTCCTATCTGAAAATTTGAAAATTCTTAAAAAATTCGTCCAAAATCTTGATGTCTCCAATCTCTTGTTTTGTACGTTTTTTCCACGTGTCTCGACCTCCAATGGATCCCTGCAAAGTTTGGTGAAGATCTGAGTATGTCGTTTTTGACCTTATCTGGAACCTCCCATCTGAAAATTTGAAAATTCTTAAAAAATTCGACCAATATCTTGATGTCTCCAATCTTTTGTTTTGTACGTTTTTTCCACGTGTCTTGACATCCAATGTATCCCTGCAAAGTTTGGTGAAGATCTGAGTATGTAGTTTTTGACCTTATATGGAACCTCCTATCTGAAAATTTGAAAATTCTTAAAAAATTCGTCCAAAATCTTGATGACCCCAATCTCTTGTTTTGTACGTTTTTTCCACGTGTCTTGACACATAATGTATCCATGCAAAGTTTGGTGAAGATCTGAGTATGTAGTTTTTGACCTTATATGGAACCTCCTATCTGAAAATTTGAAAATTCTTAAAAAATTCGTCGAAAATCTTGATGTCTCCAATCTCTTGTTTTGTACGTTTTTTCCACGTGTCTTGATATCCAATGTATCCCTGCAAAGTTTGGTGAAGATCTGAGTATGTCGTTTTTGACCTTATCTGGAACATCCTTTCTGAAAATTTGAAAATTGTTAAAAAATTCGTCCAAAATCTTGATGTCTCCAATCTCTTTTTTGTACGTTTTTTCCACGTGTCTTGACATCCAATGTATCCCTGCAAAGTTTGGTGAAGATCTGAGTATGTAGTTTTTGACCTTATATGGAACCTCCTGTCTGAAAATTTGAAAATTCTTAAAAAATTCGTCCAAAATCTTGATGTCTCCAATCTCTTGTTTTGTACGTTTTTTCCACGTGTCTTGACATCCAATGTATCCCTGCAAAGTTTGGTGAAGATCTGAGTATGTAGTTTTTGACCTTATCTGGAACCTCCCATCTGAAAATTTGAAAATTCCTAAAAAATCCGTGCAAAATCTTGATGACCCCAATCTCTTGTTTTGTACGTTTTTTCCACGTGTCTTGACATCCAATGTATCCCTGCAAAGTTTGGTGAAGATATGAGTATGTAGTTTTTGACCTTATCTGGAACCTCCCATCTGAAAATTTGAAAATTCCTAAAAAATCCGTGCAAAATCTTGATGACCCCAATCTCTTGTTTTGTACGTTTTTTCCACGTGTCTTGACATCCAATGTATCCCTGCAAAGTTTGGTGAAGATCTGAGTATGTCGTTTTTGACCTTATCTGGAACATCCTTTCTGAAAATTTGAAAATTCTTAAAAAATTCGTCCAAAATCTTGATGTCTCCAATCTCTTTTTGTACGTTTTTTCCACGTGTCTTGACATCCAATGTATCCATGCAAAGTTTGGTGAAGATCTGAGTATGTCGTTTTTGACCTTATCTGGAACATCCTTTCTGAAAATTTGAAAATTGTTAAAAAATTCGTCCAAAATCTTGATGTCTCCAATCTCTTTTTTGTACGTTTTTTCCACGTGTCTTGACATCCAATGTATCCCTGCAAAGTTTGGTGAAGATCTGAGTATGTAGTTTTTGACCTTATCTGGAACCTCCCATCTGAAAATTTGAAAATTCTTAAAAAATTCGACCAAAATCTTGATGTCTCCAATCTTTTGTTTTGTACGTTTTTCCACGTGTCTTGACACATAATGTATCCATGCAAAGTTTGGTGAAGATCTGAGTATGTAGTTTTTGACCTTATATGGAACCTCCTATCTGAAAATTTGAAAATTCTTAAAAAATTCGTCCAAAATCTTGATGTCTCCAATCTCTTGTTTTGTACGTTTTTTCCACGTGTCTTGACATCCAATGTATCCCTGCATAGTTTGGTGAAGATCTGAGTATGTAGTTTTTGACCTTATCTGGAACCTCCCATCTGAAAATTTGAAAATTCCTAAAAAATCCGTGCAAAATCTTGATGACCCCAATCTCTTGTTTTGTACGTTTTTTCCACGTGTCTTGACATCCAATGTATCCATGCAAAGTTTGGTGAAGATCTGAGTATGTCGTTTTTGACCTTATCTGGAACATCCTTTCTGAAAATTTGAAAATTGTTAAAAAATTCGTCCAAAATCTTGATGTCTCCAATCTCTTTTTTGTACGTTTTTTCCACGTGTCTTGACATCCAATGTATCCCTGCAAAGTTTGGTGAAGATCTGAGTATGTAGTTTTTGACTTTATCTGGAACCTCCCATCTGAAAATTTGAAAATTCTTCAAAAATTCGTCCAAAATCTTGATGTCTCCAATCTCTTGTTTTGTACGTTTTTTCCACGTGTCTCGACCTCCAATGGATCCCTGCAAAGTTTGGTGAAGATCTGAGTATGTCGTTTTTGACCTTATCTGGAACATCGTTTCTGAAAATTTGAAAATTCTTAAAAAATTCGTCGAAAATCTTGATGTCTCCAATCTCTTGTTTTGTACGTTTTTTCCACGTGTCTTGACATCCAATGTATCCCTGCAAAGTTTGGTGAAGATCTGAGTATGTAGTTTTTGACCTTATATGGAACCTCCTATCTGAAAATTTGAAAATTCTTAAAAAATTCGTCCAAAATCTTGATGTCTCCAATCTCTTGTTTTGTACGTTTTTTCCACGTGTCTCGACCTCCAATGGATCCCTGCAAAGTTTGGTGAAGATCTGAGTATGTCGTTTTTGACCTTATCTGGAACCTCCCATCTGAAAATTTGAAAATTCTTAAAAAATTCGACCAATATCTTGATGTCTCCAATCTTTTGTTTTGTACGTTTTTTCCACGTGTCTTGACATCCAATGTATCCCTGCAAAGTTTGGTGAAGATCTGAGTATGTAGTTTTTGACCTTATATGGAACCTCCTATCTGAAAATTTGAAAATTCTTAAAAAATTCGTCCAAAATCTTGATGACCCCAATCTCTTGTTTTGTACGTTTTTTCCACGTGTCTTGACACATAATGTATCCATGCAAAGTTTGGTGAAGATCTGAGTATGTAGTTTTTGACTTTATATGGAACCTCCTATCTGAAAATTTGAAAATTCTTAAAAAATTCGTCGAAAATCTTGATGTCTCCAATCTCTTGTTTTGTACGTTTTTTCCACGTGTCTTGATATCCAATGTATCCCTGCAAAGTTTGGTGAAGATCTGAGTATGTCGTTTTTGACCTTATCTGGAACATCCTTTCTGAAAATTTGAAAATTGTTAAAAAATTCGTCCAAAATCTTGATGTCTCCAATCTCTTTTTTGTACGTTTTTTCCACGTGTCTTGACATCCAATGTATCCCTGCAAAGTTTGGTGAAGATCTGAGTATGTAGTTTTTGACCTTATCTGGAACCTCCCATCTGAAAATTTGAAAATTCTTAAAAAATTCGACCAAAATCTTGATGTCTCCAATCTTTTGTTTTGTACGTTTTTTCCACGTGTCTTGACACATAATGTATCCATGCAAAGTTTGGTGAAGATCTGAGTATGTAGTTTTTGACCTTATATGGAACCTCCTATCTGAAAATTTGAAAATTCTTAAAAAATTCGTCCAAAATCTTGATGTCTCCAATCTCTTGTTTTGTACGTTTTTTCCACGTGTCTTGACATCCAATGTATCCCTGCAAAGTTTGGTGAAGATCTGAGTATGTAGTTTTTGACCTTATCTGGAACCTCCCATCTGAAAATTTGAAAATTCCTAAAAAATCCGTGCAAAATCTTGATGACCCCAATCTCTTGTTTTGTACGTTTTTTCCACGTGTCTTGACATCCAATGTATCCATGCAAAGTTTGGTGAAGATCTGAGTATGTCGTTTTTGACCTTATCTGGAACATCCTTTCTGAAAATTTGAAAATTCTTAAAAAATTCGTCCAAAATCTTGATGTCTCCAATCTCTTTTTTGTACGTTTTTTCCACGTGTCTTGACATCCAATGTATCCCTGCAAAGTTTGGTGAAGATCTGAGTATGTAGTTTTTGACCTTATATGGAACCTCCTATCTGAAAATTTGAAAATTCTTAAAAAATTCGTCCAAAATCTTGATGTCTCCAATCTCTTGTTTTGTACGTTTTTTCCACGTGTCTTGACATCCAATGTATCCCTGCAAAGTTTGGTGAAGATCTGAGTATGTAGTTTTTGACCTTATCTGGAACCTCCCATCTGAAAATTTGAAAATTCTTAAAAAATTCGACCAATATCTTGATGTCTCCAATCTTTTGTTTTGTACGTTTTTTCCACGTGTCTTGACATCCAATGTATCCCTGCAAAGTTTGGTGAAGATCTGAGTATGTAGTTTTTGACCTTATATGGAACCTCCTATCTGAAAATTTGAAAATTCTTAAAAAATTCGTCCAAAATCTTGATGACCCCAATCTCTTGTTTTGTACGTTTTTTCCACGTGTCTTGACACATAATGTATCCATGCAAAGTTTGGTGAAGATCTGAGTATGTAGTTTTTGACTTTATATGGAACCTCCTATCTGAAAATTTGAAAATTCTTAAAAAATTCGTCGAAAATCTTGATGTCTCCAATCTCTTGTTTTGTACGTTTTTTCCACGTGTCTTGATATCCAATGTATCCCTGCAAAGTTTGGTGAAGATCTGAGTATGTCGTTTTTGACCTTATCTGGAACATCCTTTCTGAAAATTTGAAAATTCTTAAAAAATTCGTCCAAAATCTTGATGTCTCCAATCTCTTTTTTGTACGTTTTTTCCACGTGTCTTGACATCCAATGTATCCCTGCAAAGTTTGGTGAAGATCTGAGTATGTAGTTTTTGACCTTATCTGGAACCTCCCATCTGAAAATTTGAAAATTCTTAAAAAATTCGACCAAAATCTTGATGTCTCCAATCTTTTGTTTTGTACGTTTTTTCCACGTGTCTTGACACATAATGTATCCATGCAAAGTTTGGTGAAGATCTGAGTATGTAGTTTTTGACCTTATATGGAACCTCCTATCTGAAAATTTGAAAATTCTTAAAAAATTCTTCCAAAATCTTGATGTCTCCAATCTCTTGTTTTGTACGTTATTTCCACGTGTCTTGACATCCAATGTATCCCTGCAAAGTTTGGTGAAGATCTGAGTATGTAGTTTTTGACCTTATCTGGAACCTCCCATCTGAAAATTTGAAAATTCCTAAAAAATCCGTGCAAAATCTTGATGACCCCAATCTCTTGTTTTGTACGTTTTTTCCACGTGTCTTGACATCCAATGTATCCATGCAAAGTTTGGTGAAGATCTGAGTATGTCGTTTTTGACCTTATCTGGAACATCCTTTCTGAAAATTTGAAAATTGTTAAAAAATTCGTCCAAAATCTTGATGTCTCCAATCTCTTTTTTGTACGTTTTTTCCACGTGTCTTGACATCCAATGTATCCCTGCAAAGTTTGGTGAAGATCTGAGTATGTAGTTTTTGACCTTATATGGAACCTCCTGTCTGAAAATTTGAAAATTCTTAAAAAATTCGACCAAAATCTTGATGTCTCCAATCTCTTGTTTCGTACGTTTTTTCCACGTGTCTTGACATCCAATGTATCCCTGCAAAGTTTGGTGAAGATCTGAGTATGTAGTTTTTGACCTTATCTGGAACCTCCCATCTGAAAATTTGAAAATTCCTAAAAAATCCGTGCAAAATCTTGATGACCCCAATCTCTTGTTTTGTACGTTTTTTCCACGTGCCTTGACATCCAATGTATCCCTGCAAAGTTTGGTGAAGATATGAGTATGTAGTTTTTGACCTTATCTGGAACCTCCCATCTGAAAATTTGAAAATTCCTAAAAAATCCGTGCAAAATCTTGATGACCCCAATCTCTTGTTTTGTACGTTTTTTCCACGTGTCTTGACATCCAATGTATCCCTGCAAAGTTTGGTGAAGATCTGAGTATGTCGTTTTTGACCTTATCTGGAACATCCTTTCTGAAAATTTGAAAATTCTTAAAAAATTCGTCCAAAATCTTGATGCCTCCAATCTCTTTTTGTACGTTTTTTCCACGTGTCTTGACATCCAATGTATCCATGCAAAGTTTGGTGAAGATCTGAGTATGTCGTTTTTGACCTTATCTGGAACATCCTTTCTGAAAATTTGAAAATTGTTAAAAAATTCGTCCAAAATCTTGATGTCTCCAATCTCTTTTTTGTACGTTTTTTCCACGTGTCTTGACATCCAATGTATCCCTGCAAAGTTTGGTGAAGATCTGAGTATGTAGTTTTTGACCTTATCTGGAACCTCCCATCTGAAAATTTGAAAATTCTTAAAAAATTCGACCAAAATCTTGATGTCTCCAATCTTTTGTTTTGTACGTTTTTTCCACGTGTCTTGACACATAATGTATCCATGCAAAGTTTGGTGAAGATCTGAGTATGTAGTTTTTGACCTTATATGGAACCTCCTATCTGAAAATTTGAAAATTCTTAAAAAATTC
This sequence comes from Lepisma saccharinum, assembly GCF_977018435.1. NCBI lineage: Eukaryota > Metazoa > Arthropoda > Insecta > Zygentoma > Lepismatidae > Lepisma > Lepisma saccharinum. Next base: position 364,791 of record NW_028142961.1, on the reverse strand, counting down.
GTCCAAAATCTTGATGTCTCCAATCTCTTGTTTTGTACGTTTTTTCCACGTGTCTTGACATCCAATGTATCCCTGCAAAGTTTGGTGAAAATCTGAGTATGTAGTTTTTGACCTTATCTGGAACCTCCCATCTGAAAATTTGAAAATTCCTAAAAAATCCGTGCAAAATCTTGATGACCCCAATCTCTTGTTTTGTACGTTTTTTCCACGTGTCTTGACATCCAATGTATCCATGCAAAGTTTGGTGAAGATCTGAGTATGTCGTTTTTGACCTTATCTGGAACATCCTTTCTGAAAATTTGAAAATTGTTAAAAAATTCGTCCAAAATCTTGATGTCTCCAATCTCTTTTTTGTACGTTTTTTCCACGTGTCTTGACATCCAATGTATCCCTGCAAAGTTTGGTGAAGATCTGAGTATGTAGTTTTTGACCTTATCTGGAACCTCCCATCTGAAAATTTGAAAATTCTTCAAAAATTCGTCCAAAATCTTGATGTCTCCAATCTCTTGTTTTGTACGTTTTTTCCACGTGTCTCGACCTCCAATGGATCCCTGCAAAGTTTGGTGAAGATCTGAGTATGTCGTTTTTGACCTTATCTGGAACATCCTTTCTGAAAATTTGAAAATTCTTAAAAAATTCGTCGAAAATCTTGATGTCTCCAATCTCTTGTTTTGTACGTTTTTTCCACGTGTCTTGACATCCAATGTATCCCTGCAAAGTTTGGTGAAGATCTGAGTATGTAGTTTTTGACCTTATATGGAACCTCCTATCTGAAAATTTGAAAATTCTTAAAAAATTCGTCCAAAATCTTGATGTCTCCAATCTCTTGTTTTGTACGTTTTTTCCACGTGTCTCGACCTCCAATGGATCCCTGCAAAGTTTGGTGAAGATCTGAGTATGTCGTTTTTGACCTTATCTGGAACCTCCCATCTGAAAATTTGAAAATTCTTAAAAAATTCGACCAATATCTTGATGTCTCCAATCTTTTGTTTTGTACGTTTTTTCCACGTGTCTTGACATCCAATGTATCCCTGCAAAGTTTGGTGAAGATCTGAGTATGTAGTTTTTGACCTTATATGGAACCTCCTATCTGAAAATTTGAAAATTCTTAAAAAATTCGTCCAAAATCTTGATGACCCCAATCTCTTGTTTTGTACGTTTTTTCCACGTGTCTTGACACATAATGTATCCATGCAAAGTTTGGTGAAGATCAGAGTATGTAGTTTTTGACCTTATATGGAACCTCCTATCTGAAAATTTGAAAATTCTTAAAAAATTCGTCGAAAATCTTGATGTCTCCAATCTCTTGTTTTGTACGTTTTTTCCACGTGTCTTGATATCCAATGTATCCCTGCAAAGTTTGGTGAAGATCTGAGTATGTCGTTTTTGACCTTATCTGGAACATCCTTTCTGAAAATTTGAAAATTGTTAAAAAATTCGTCCAAAATCTTGATGTCTCCAATCTCTTTTTTGTACGTTTTTTCCACGTGTCTTGACATCCAATGTATCCCTGCAAAGTTTGGTGAAGATCTGAGTATGTAGTTTTTGACCTTATCTGGAACCTCCCATCTGAAAATTTGAAAATTCTTAAAAAATTCGACCAAAATCTTGATGTCTCCAATCTTTTGTTTTGTACGTTTTTTCCACGTGTCTTGACACATAATGTATCCATGCAAAGTTTGGTGAAGATCTGAGTATGTAGTTTTTGACCTTATATGGAACCTCCTATCTGAAAATTTGAAAATTCTTAAAAAATTCGTCCAAAATCTTGATGTCTCCAATCTCTTGTTTTGTACGTTTTTTCCACGTGTCTTGACATCCAATGTATCCCTGCAAAGTTTGGTGAAGATCTGAGTATGTAGTTTTTGACCTTATCTGGAACCTCCCATCTGAAAATTTGAAAATTCCTAAAAAATCCGTGCAAAATCTTGATGACCCCAATCTCTTGTTTTGTACGTTTTTTCCACGTGTCTTGACATCCAATGTATCCATGCAAAGTTTGGTGAAGATCTGAGTATGTCGTTTTTGACCTTATCTGGAACATCCTTTCTGAAAATTTGAAAATTGTTAAAAAATTCGTCCAAAATCTTGATGTCTCCAATCTCTTTTTTGTACGTTTTTTCCACGTGTCTTGACATCCAATGTATCCCTGCAAAGTTTGGTGAAGATCTGAGTATGTAGTTTTTGACCTTATATGGAACCTCCTATCTGAAAATTTGAAAATTCTTAAAAAATTCGTCCAAAATCTTGATGTCTCCAATCTCTTGTTTTGTACGTTTTTTCCACGTGTCTTGACATCCAATGTATCCCTGCAAAGTTTGGTGAAGATCTGAGTATGTAGTTTTTGACCTTATCTGGAACCTCCCATCTGAAAATTTGAAAATTCCTAAAAATTCCGTGCAAAATCTTGATGACTCCAATCTCTTGTTTTGTACGTTTTTTCCACGTGTCTTGACACATAATGTATCCATGCAAAGTTTGGTGAAGATCTGAGTATGTAGTTTTTGACTTTATATGGAACCTCCTATCTGAAAATTTGAAAATTCTTAAAAAATTCGTCGAAAATCTTGATGTCTCCAATCTCTTGTTTTGTACGTTTTTTCCACGTGTCTTGATATCCAATGTATCCCTGCAAAGTTTGGTGAAGATCTGAGTATGTCGTTTTTGACCTTATCTGGAACATCCTTTCTGAAAATTTGAAAATTCTTAAAAAATTCGTCCAAAATCTTGATGTCTCCAATCTCTTTTTTGTACGTTTTTTCCACGTGTCTTGACATCCAATGTATCCCTGCAAAGTTTGGTGAAGATCTGAGTATGTAGTTTTTGACCTTATCTGGAACCTCCCATCTGAAAATTTGAAAATTCTTAAAAAATTCGACCAAAATCTTGATGTCTCCAATCTTTTGTTTTGTACGTTTTTTCCACGTGTCTTGACACATAATGTATCCATGCAAAGTTTGGTGAAGATCTGAGTATGTAGTTTTTGACCTTATATTGAACCTCCTATCTGAAAATTTGAAAATTCTTAAAAAATTCGTCCAAAATCTTGATGTCTCCAATCTCTTGTTTTGTACGTTATTTCCACGTGTCTTGACATCCAATGTATCCCTGCAAAGTTTGGTGAAGATCTGAGTATGTAGTTTTTGACCTTATCTGGAACCTCCCATCTGAAAATTTGAAAATTCCTAAAAAATCCGTGCAAAATCTTGATGACCCCAATCTCTTGTTTTGTACGTTTTTTCCACGTGTCTTGACATCCAATGTATCCATGCAAAGTTTGGTGAAGATCTGAGTATGTCGTTTTTGACCTTATCTGGAACATCCTTTCTGAAAATTTGAAAATTGTTAAAAAATTCGTCCAAAATCTTGATGTCTCCAATCTCTTTTTTGTACGTTTTTTCCACGTGTCTTGACATCCAATGTATCCCTGCAAAGTTTGGTGAAGATCTGAGTATGTAGTTTTTGACCTTATATGGAACCTCCTGTCTGAAAATTTGAAAATTCTTAAAAAATTCGACCAAAATCTTGATGTCTCCAATCTCTTGTTTCGTACGTTTTTTCCACGTGTCTTGACATCCAATGTATCCCTGCAAAGTTTGGTGAAAATCTGAGTATGTAGTTTTTGACCTTATCTGGAACCTCCCATCTGAAAATTTGAAAATTCCTAAAAAATCCGTGCAAAATCTTGATGACCCCAATCTCTTGTTTTGTACGTTTTTTCCACGTGTCTTGACATCCAATGTATCCATGCAAAGTTTGGTGAAGATCTGAGTATGTCGTTTTTGACCTTATCTGGAACATCCTTTCTGAAAATTTGAAAATTGTTAAAAAATTCGTCCAAAATCTTGATGTCTCCAATCTCTTTTTTGTACGTTTTTTCCACGTGTCTTGACATCCAATGTATCCCTGCAAAGTTTGGTGAAGATCTGAGTATGTAGTTTTTGACCTTATCTGGAACCTCCCATCTGAAAATTTGAAAATTCTTCAAAAATTCGTCCAAAATCTTGATGTCTCCAATCTCTTGTTTTGTACGTTTTTTCCACGTGTCTCGACCTCCAATGGATCCCTGCAAAGTTTGGTGAAGATCTGAGTATGTCGTTTTTGACCTTATCTGGAACATCCTTTCTGAAAATTTGAAAATTCTTAAAAAATTCGTCGAAAATCTTGATGTCTCCAATCTCTTGTTTTGTACGTTTTTTCCACGTGTCTTGACATCCAATGTATCCCTGCAAAGTTTGGTGAAGATCTGAGTATGTAGTTTTTGACCTTATATGGAACCTCCTATCTGAAAATTTGAAAATTCTTAAAAAATTCGTCCAAAATCTTGATGTCTCCAATCTCTTGTTTTGTACGTTTTTTCCACGTGTCTCGACCTCCAATGGATCCCTGCAAAGTTTGGTGAAGATCTGAGTATGTCGTTTTTGACCTTATCTGGAACCTCCCATCTGAAAATTTGAAAATTCTTAAAAAATTCGACCAATATCTTGATGTCTCCAATCTTTTGTTTTGTACGTTTTTTCCACGTGTCTTGACATCCAATGTATCCCTGCAAAGTTTGGTGAAGATCTGAGTATGTAGTTTTTGACCTTATATGGAACCTCCTATCTGAAAATTTGAAAATTCTTAAAAAATTCGTCCAAAATCTTGATGACCCCAATCTCTTGTTTTGTACGTTTTTTCCACGTGTCTTGACACATAATGTATCCATGCAAAGTTTGGTGAAGATCAGAGTATGTAGTTTTTGACCTTATATGGAACCTCCTATCTGAAAATTTGAAAATTCTTAAAAAATTCGTCGAAAATCTTGATGTCTCCAATCTCTTGTTTTGTACGTTTTTTCCACGTGTCTTGATATCCAATGTATCCCTGCAAAGTTTGGTGAAGATCTGAGTATGTCGTTTTTGACCTTATCTGGAACATCCTTTCTGAAAATTTGAAAATTGTTAAAAAATTCGTCCAAAATCTTGATGTCTCCAATCTCTTTTTTGTACGTTTTTTCCACGTGTCTTGACATCCAATGTATCCCTGCAAAGTTTGGTGAAGATCTGAGTATGTAGTTTTTGACCTTATCTGGAACCTCCCATCTGAAAATTTGAAAATTCTTAAAAAATTCGACCAAAATCTTGATGTCTCCAATCTTTTGTTTTGTACGTTTTTTCCACGTGTCTTGACACATAATGTATCCATGCAAAGTTTGGTGAAGATCTGAGTATGTAGTTTTTGACCTTATATGGAACCTCCTATCTGAAAATTTGAAAATTCTTAAAAAATTCGTCCAAAATCTTGATGTCTCCAATCTCTTGTTTTGTACGTTTTTTCCACGTGTCTTGACATCCAATGTATCCCTGCAAAGTTTGGTGAAGATCTGAGTATGTAGTTTTTGACCTTATCTGGAACCTCCCATCTGAAAATTTGAAAATTCCTAAAAAATCAGTGCAAAATCTTGATGACCCCAATCTCTTGTTTTGTACGTTTTTTCCACGTGTCTTGACATCCAATGTATCCATGCAAAGTTTGGTGAAGATCTGAGTATGTCGTTTTTGACCTTATCTGGAACATCCTTTCTGAAAATTTGAAAATTGTTAAAAAATTCGTCCAAAATCTTGATGTCTCCAATCTCTTTTTTGTACGTTTTTTCCACGTGTCTTGACATCCAATGTATCCCTGCAAAGTTTGGTGAAGATCTGAGTATGTAGTTTTTGACCTTATATGGAACCTCCCATCTGAAAATTTGAAAATTCTTAAAAAATTCGTCCAAAATCTTGATGTCTCCAATCTCTTGTTTTGTACGTTTTTTCCACGTGTCTTGACATCCAATGTATCCCTGCAAAGTTTGGTGAAGATCTGAGTATGTAGTTTTTGACCTTATCTGGAACCTCCCATCTGAAAATTTGAAAATTCCTAAAAATTCCGTGCAAAATCTTGATGACCCCAATCTCTTGTTTTGTACGTTTTTCCACGTGTCTTGACATCCAATGTATCCCTGCAAAGTTTGGTGAAGATATGAGTATGTAGTTTTTGACCTTATCTGGAACCTCCCATCTGAAAATTTGAAAATTCCTAAAAAATCCGTGCAAAATCTTGATGACCCCAATCTCTTGTTTTGTACGTTTTTTCCACGTGTCTTGACATCCAATGTATCCCTGCAAAGTTTGGTGAAGATCTGAGTATGTCGTTTTTGACCTTATCTGGAACATCCTTTCTGAAAATTTGAAAATTCTTAAAAAATTCGTCCAAAATCTTGATGTCTCCAATCTCTTTTTGTACGTTTTTTCCACGTGTCTTGACATCCAATGTATCCATGCAAAGTTTGGTGAAGATCTGAGTATGTCGTTTTTGACCTTATCTGGAACATCCTTTCTGAAAATTTGAAAATTGTTAAAAAATTCGTCCAAAATCTTGATGTCTCCAATCTCTTTTTTGTACGTTTTTTCCACGTGTCTTGACATCCAATGTATCCCTGCAAAGTTTGGTGAAGATCTGAGTATGTAGTTTTTGACCTTATCTGGAACCTCCCATCTGAAAATTTGAAAATTCTTAAAAAATTCGACCAAAATCTTGATGTCTCCAATCTTTTGTTTTGTACGTTTTTTCCACGTGTCTTGACACATAATGTATCCATGCAAAGTTTGGTGAAGATCTGAGTATGTAGTTTTTGACCTTATATGGAACCTCCTATCTGAAAATTTGAAAATTCTTAAAAAATTCGTCCAAAATCTTGATGTCTCCAATCTCTTGTTTTGTACGTTTTTTCCACGTGTCTTGACATCCAATGTATCCCTGCAAAGTTTGGTGAAGATCTGAGTATGTAGTTTTTGACCTTATCTGGAACCTCCCATCTGAAAATTTGAAAATTCCTAAAAAATCCGTGCAAAATCTTGATGACCCAAATCTCTTGTTTTGTACGTTTTTTCCACGTGTCTTGACATCCAATGTATCCATGCAAAGTTTGGTGAAGATCTGAGTATGTCGTTTTTGACCTTATCTGGAACATCCTTTCTGAAAATTTGAAAATTGTTAAAAAATTCGTCCAAAATCTTGATGTCTCCAATCTCTTTTTTGTACGTTTTTTCCACGTGTCTTGACATCCAATGTATCCCTGCAAAGTTTGGTGAAGATCTGAGTATGTAGTTTTTGACCTTATCTGGAACCTCCCATCTGAAAATTTGAAAATTCTTCAAAAATTCGTCCAAAATCTTGATGTCTCCAATCTCTTGTTTTGTACGTTTTTTCCACGTGTCTCGACCTCCAATGGATCCCTGCAAAGTTTGGTGAAGATCTGAGTATGACGTTTTTGACCTTATCTGGAACATCCTTTCTGAAAATTTGAAAATTCTTAAAAAATTCGTCGAAAATCTTGATGTCTCCAATCTCTTGTTTTGTACGTTTTTTCCACGTGTCTTGACATCCAATGTATCCCTGCAAAGTTTGGTGAAGATCTGAGTATGTAGTTTTTGACCTTATATGGAACCTCCTATCTGAAAATTTGAAAATTCTTAAAAAATTCGTCCAAAATCTTGATGTCTCCAATCTCTTGTTTTGTACGTTTTTTCCACGTGTCTCGACCTCCAATGGATCCCTGCAAAGTTTGGTGAAGATCTGAGTATGTCGTTTTTGACCTTATCTGGAACCTCCCATCTGAAAATTTGAAAATTCTTAAAAAATTCGTCGAAAATCTTGATGTCTCCGATCTCTTGTTTTGTACGTTTTTTCCACGTGTCTTGACATGCAAAGTATTCCTGCAAAGTTTGGTGAAGATCTGAGTATGTAGTTTTTGACCTTATCTGGAACCTCCCATCTGAAAATTTGAAAATTCCTAAAAAATCCGTCCAAAATCTTGATGACCCCAATCTCTTGTTTTGTACTTTTTTTCCACGTGTCTCGACCTCCAATGTATCCCTGCAAAGTTTGGTGAAGATCTGAGTATGTAGTTTTTGACCTTATATGGAACCTCCTATCTGAAAATTTGAAAATTCTTAAAAAATTCGTCCAAAATCTTGATGTCACCAATCCTATGTTTTGTATGTTTTTTCCACGTCTCTTGACATGCAAAGTATTCCTGCAAAGTTTGGTGAAGATCTGAGTATGTAGTTTTTGACCTCATCTGGAACCTCCTATCTGAAAATTTGAAAATTCTTAAAAAATTCGTCCAAAATTTTGATGTCTCCAATCTCTTGTTTTGTACGTTTTTTCCACGTGTCTTGACATCCAATGTATCCCTGCAATGTTTGGTGAAGATCTGAGTATGTAGTTTTTGACCTTATCTGGAACCTCCCATCTGAAAATTTGAAAATTCCTAAAAAATCCGTCCAAAATCTTGATGACCCCAATCTCTTGTTTTGTACGTTTTTTCCACGTGTCTTGACATCCAATGTATCCCTGCAAAGTTTGGTGAAGATCTGAGTATGTAGTTTTTGACCTTATCTGGAACCTCCTATCTGAAAATTTGAAAATTCTTAAAAAATTCGTCCAAAATCTTGATGTCTCCAATCTCTTGTTTTGTACGTTTTTTCCACGTGTCTTGACATCCAATGTATTCCTGCAATGTTTGGTGAAGATCTGAGTATGTAGTTTTTGACCTTATATGGAACCTCCTATCTGAAAATTTGAAAATTCTTAAAAAATTCGACCAAAATCTTGATGTCTCCAATCTCTTGTTTTGTACGTTTTTTCCACGTGTCTTGACATCCAATGTATCCCTGCAAAGTTTGGTGAAGATCTGAGTATGTAGTTTTTGACCTTATATTGAACCTCCCATCTGAAAATTTGAAAATTCTTAAAAAATTCGTCCAAAATCTTGATGTCTCCAATCTCTTGTTTTGTACGTTTTTTCCACGTGTCTTGATATCCAATGTATCCCTGCAAAGTTTGGTGAAGATCTGAGTATGTCGTTTTTGACCTTATCTGGAACATCCTTTCTGAAAATTTGAAAATTGTTAAAAAATTCGTCCAAAATCTTGATGTCTCCAATCTCTTTTTTGTACGTTTTTTCCACGTGTCTTGACATCCAATGTATCCCTGCAAAGTTTGGTGAAGATCTGAGTATGTAGTTTTTGACCTTATCTGGAACCTCCCATCTGAAAATTTGAAAATTCCTAAAAAATCCGTGCAAAATCTTGATGACCCCAATCTCTTGTTTTGTACGTTTTTTCCACGTGTCTTGACATCCAATGTATCCCTGCAAAGTTTGGTGAAGATCTGAGTATGTAGTTTTTGACCTTATCTGGAACCTCCCATCTGAAAATTTGAAAATTCCTAAAAATTCCGTGCAAAATCTTGATGACCCCAATCTCTTGTTTTGTACGTTTTTCCACGTGTCTTGACATCCAATGTATCCCTGCAAAGTTTGGTGAAGATATGAGTATGTAGTTTTTGACCTTATCTGGAACCTCCCATCTGAAAATTTGAAAATTCCTAAAAAATCCGTGCAAAATCTTGATGACCCCAATCTCTTGTTTTGTACGTTTTTTCCACGTGTCTTGACATCCAATGTATCCCTGCAAAGTTTGGTGAAGATCTGAGTATGTCGTTTTTGACCTTATCTGGAACATCCTTTCTGAAAATTTGAAAATTCTTAAAAAATTCGTCCAAAATCTTGATGTCTCCAATCTCTTTTTGTACGTTTTTTCCACGTGTCTTGACATCCAATGTATCCATGCAAAGTTTGGTGAAGATCTGAGTATGTCGTTTTTGACCTTATCTGGAACATCCTTTCTGAAAATTTGAAAATTGTTAAAAAATTCGTCCAAAATCTTGATGTCTCCAATCTCTTTTTTGTACGTTTTTTCCACGTGTCTTGACATCCAATGTATCCCTGCAAAGTTTGGTGAAGATCTGAGTATGTAGTTTTTGACCTTATCTGGAACCTCCCATCTGAAAATTTGAAAATTCTTAAAAAATTCGACCAAAATCTTGATGTCTCCAATCTTTTGTTTTGTACGTTTTTTCCACGTGTCTTGACACATAATGTATCCATGCAAAGTTTGGTGAAGATCTGAGTATGTAGTTTTTGACCTTATATGGAACCTCCTATCTGAAAATTTGAAAATTCTTAAAAAATTCGTCCAAAATCTTGATGTCTCCAATCTCTTGTTTTGTACGTTTTTTCCACGTGTCTTGACATCCAATGTATCCCTGCAAAGTTTGGTGAAGATCTGAGTATGTAGTTTTTGACCTTATCTGGAACCTCCCATCTGAAAATTTGAAAATTCCTAAAAAATCCGTGCAAAATCTTGATGACCCCAATCTCTTGTTTTGTACGTTTTTTCCACGTGTCTTGACATCCAATGTATCCATGCAAAGTTTGGTGAAGATCTGAGTATGTCGTTTTTGACCTTATCTGGAACATCCTTTCTGAAAATTTGAAAATTGTTAAAAAATTCGTCCAAAATCTTGATGTCTCCAATCTCTTTTTTGTACGTTTTTTCCACGTGTCTTGACATCCAATGTATCCCTGCAAAGTTTGGTGAAGATCTGAGTATGTAGTTTTTGACCTTATCTGGAACCTCCCATCTGAAAATTTGAAAATTCTTCAAAAATTCGTCCAAAATCTTGATGTCTCCAATCTCTTGTTTTGTACGTTTTTTCCACGTGTCTCGACCTCCAATGGATCCCTGCAAAGTTTGGTGAAGATCTGAGTATGACGTTTTTGACCTTATCTGGAACATCCTTTCTGAAAATTTGAAAATTCTTAAAAAATTCGTCGAAAATCTTGATGTCTCCAATCTCTTGTTTTGTACGTTTTTTCCACGTGTCTTGACATCCAATGTATCCCTGCAAAGTTTGGTGAAGATCTGAGTATGTAGTTTTTGACCTTATATGGAACCTCCTATCTGAAAATTTGAAAATTCTTAAAAAATTCGTCCAAAATCTTGATGTCTCCAATCTCTTGTTTTGTACGTTTTTTCCACGTGTCTCGACCTCCAATGGATCCCTGCAAAGTTTGGTGAAGATCTGAGTATGTCGTTTTTGACCTTATCTGGAACCTCCCATCTGAAAATTTGAAAATTCTTAAAAAATTCGTCGAAAATCTTGATGTCTCCGATCTCTTGTTTTGTACGTTTTTTCCACGTGTCTTGACATGCAAAGTATTCCTGCAAAGTTTGGTGAAGATCTGAGTATGTAGTTTTTGACCTTATCTGGAACCTCCCATCTGAAAATTTGAAAATTCCTAAAAAATCCGTCCAAAATCTTGATGACCCCAATCTCTTGTTTTGTACTTTTTTTCCACGTGTCTCGACCTCCAATGTATCCCTGCAAAGTTTGGTGAAGATCTGAGTATGTAGTTTTTGACCTTATATGGAACCTCCTATCTGAAAATTTGAAAATTCTTAAAAAATTCGTCCAAAATCTTGATGTCACCAATCCTATGTTTTGTATGTTTTTTCCACGTCTCTTGACATGCAAAGTATTCCTGCAAAGTTTGGTGAAGATCTGAGTATGTAGTTTTTGACCTCATCTGGAACCTCCTATCTGAAAATTTGAAAATTCTTAAAAAATTCGTCCAAAGTTTTGATGTCTCCAATCTCTTGTTTTGTACGTTTTTTCCACGTGTCTTGACATCCAATGTATCCCTGCAATGTTTGGTGAAGATCTGAGTATGTAGTTTTTGACCTTATCTGGAACCTCCCATCTGAAAATTTGAAAATTCCTAAAAAATCCGTCCAAAATCTTGATGACCCCAATCTCTTGTTTTGTACGTTTTTTCCACGTGTCTTGACATCCAATGTATCCCTGCAAAGTTTGGTGAAGATCTGAGTATGTAGTTTTTGACCTTATCTGGAACCTCCTATCTGAAAATTTGAAAATTCTTAAAAAATTCGTCCAAAATCTTGATGTCTCCAATCTCTTGTTTTGTACGTTTTTTCCACGTGTCTTGACATCCAATGTATTCCTGCAATGTTTGGTGAAGATCTGAGTATGTAGTTTTTGACCTTATATGGAACCTCCTATCTGAAAATTTGAAAATTCTTAAAAAATTCGACCAAAATCTTGATGTCTCCAATCTCTTGTTTTGTACGTTTTTTCCACGTGTCTTGACATCCAATGTATCCCTGCAAAGTTTGGTGAAGATCTGAGTATGTAGTTTTTGACCTTATATTGAACCTCCCATCTGAAAATTTGAAAATTCTTAAAAAATTCGTCCAAAATCTTGATGTCTCCAATCTCTTGTTTTGTACGTTTTTTCCACGTGTCTTGATATCCAATGTATCCCTGCAAAGTTTGGTGAAGATCTGAGTATGTCGTTTTTGACCTTATCTGGAACATCCTTTCTGAAAATTTGAAAATTGTTAAAAAATTCGTCCAAAATCTTGATGTCTCCAATCTCTTTTTTGTACGTTTTTTCCACGTGTCTTGACATCCAATGTATCCCTGCAAAGTTTGGTGAAGATCTGAGTATGTAGTTTTTGACCTTATCTGGAACCTCCCATCTGAAAATTTGAAAATTCTTAAAAAATTCGACCAAAATCTTGATGTCTCCAATCTTTTGTTTTGTACGTTTTTTCCACGTGTCTTGACACATAATGTATCCATGCAAAGTTTGGTGAAGATCTGAGTATGTAGTTTTTGACCTTATATGGAACCTCCTATCTGAAAATTTGAAAATTCTTAAAAAATTCGTCCAAAATCTTGATGTCTCCAATCTCTTGTTTTGTACGTTTTTTCCACGTGTCTTGACATCCAATGTATCCCTGCAAAGTTTGGTGAAGATCTGAGTATGTAGTTTTTGACCTTATCTGGAACCTCCCATCTGAAAATTTGAAAATTCCTAAAAAATCCGTGCAAAATCTTGATGACCCCAATCTCTTGTTTTGTACGTTTTTTCCACGTGTCTTGACATCCAATGTATCCATGCAAAGTTTGGTGAAGATCTGAGTATGTCGTTTTTGACCTTATCTGGAACATCCTTTCTGAAAATTTGAAAATTGTTAAAAAATTCGTCCAAAATCTTGATGTCTCCAATCTCTTTTTTGTACGTTTTTTCCACGTGTCTTGACATCCAATGTATCCCTGCAAAGTTTGGTGAAGATCTGAGTATGTAGTTTTTGACCTTATCTGGAACCTCCCATCTGAAAATTTGAAAATTCTTCAAAAATTCGTCCAAAATCTTGATGTCTCCAATCTCTTGTTTTGTACGTTTTTTCCACGTGTCTCGACCTCCAATGGATCCCTGCAAAGTTTGGTGAAGATCTGAGTATGACGTTTTTGACCTTATCTGGAACATCCTTTCTGAAAATTTGAAAATTCTTAAAAAATTCGTCGAAAATCTTGATGTCTCCAATCTCTTGTTTTGTACGTTTTTTCCACGTGTCTTGACATCCAATGTATCCCTGCAAAGTTTGGTGAAGATCTGAGTATGTAGTTTTTGACCTTATATGGAACCTCCTATCTGAAAATTTGAAAATTCTTAAAAAATTCGTCCAAAATCTTGATGTCTCCAATCTCTTGTTTTGTACGTTTTTTCCACGTGTCTCGACCTCCAATGGATCCATGCAAAGTTTGGTGAAGATCTGAGTATGTCGTTTTTGACCTTATCTGGAACCTCCCATCTGAAAATTTGAAAATTCTTAAAAAATTCGTCGAAAATCTTGATGTCTCCGATCTCTTGTTTTGTACGTTTTTTCCACGTGTCTTGACATGCAAAGTATTCCTGCAAAGTTTGGTGAAGATCTGAGTATGTAGTTTTTGACCTTATCTGGAACCTCCCATCTGAAAATTTGAAAATTCCTAAAAAATCCGTCCAAAATCTTGATGACCCCAATCTCTTGTTTTGTACTTTTTTTCCACGTGTCTCGACCTCCAATGTATCCCTGCAAAGTTTGGTGAAGATCTGAGTATGTAGTTTTTGACCTTATATGGAACCTCCTATCTGAAAATTTGAAAATTCTTAAAAAATTCGTCCAAAATCTTGATGTCACCAATCCTATGTTTTGTATGTTTTTTCCACGTCTCTTGACATGCAAAGTATTCCTGCAAAGTTTGGTGAAGATCTGAGTATGTAGTTTTTGACCTCATCTGGAACCTCCTATCTGAAAATTTGAAAATTCTTAAAAAATTCGTCCAAAGTTTTGATGTCTCCAATCTCTTGTTTTGTACGTTTTTTCCACGTGTCTTGACATCCAATGTATCCCTGCAATGTTTGGTGAAGATCTGAGTATGTAGTTTTTGACCTTATCTGGAACCTCCCATCTGAAAATTTGAAAATTCCTAAAAAATCCGTCCAAAATCTTGATGACCCCAATCTCTTGTTTTGTACGTTTTTTCCACGTGTCTTGACATCCAATGTATCCCTGCAAAGTTTGGTGAAGATCTGAGTATGTAGTTTTTGACCTTATCTGGAACCTCCTATCTGAAAATTTGAAAATTCTTAAAAAATTCGTCCAAAATCTTGATGTCTCCAATCTCTTGTTTTGTACGTTTTTTCCACGTGTCTTGACATCCAATGTATTCCTGCAATGTTTGGTGAAGATCTGAGTATGTAGTTTTTGACCTTATATGGAACCTCCTATCTGAAAATTTGAAAATTCTTAAAAAATTCGACCAAAATCTTGATGTCTCCAATCTCTTGTTTTGTACGTTTTTTCCACGTGTCTTGACATCCAATGTATCCCTGCAAAGTTTGGTGAAGATCTGAGTATGTAGTTTTTGACCTTATATTGAACCTCCCATCTGAAAATTTGAAAATTCTTAAAAAATTCGTCCAAAATCTTGATGTCTCCAATCTCTTGTTTTGTACGTTTTTTCCACGTGTCTTGATATCCAATGTATCCCTGCAAAGTTTGGTGAAGATCTGAGTATGTCGTTTTTGACCTTATCTGGAACATCCTTTCTGAAAATTTGAAAATTGTTAAAAAATTCGTCCAAAATCTTGATGTCTCCAATCTCTTTTTTGTACGTTTTTTCCACGTGTCTTGACATCCAATGTATCCCTGCAAAGTTTGGTGAAGATCTGAGTATGTAGTTTTTGACCTTATCTGGAACCTCCCATCTGAAAATTTGAAAATTCTTAAAAAATTCGTCGAAAATCTTGATGTCTCCGATCTCTTGTTTTGTACGTTTTTTCCACGTGTCTTGACATGCAAAGTATTCCTGCAAAGTTTGGTGAAGATCTGAGTATGTAGTTTTTGACCTCATCTGGAACCTCCTATCTGAAAATTTGAAAATTCTTAAAAAATTCGTCCAAAATCTTGATGACCCCAATCTCTTGTTTTGTACGTTTTTTCCACGTGTCTTGACATCCAATGTTTCCCTGCAAAGTTTAGTGAAGATCTGAGTATGTAGTTTTTGACCTTATCTGGAACCTCCTATCTGAAAATTTGAAAATTCTTAAAAAATTCGTCCAAAATCTTGATGTCTCCAATCTCTTGTTTTGTACGTTTTTTCCACGTGTCTTGATATCCAATGTATCCCTGCAAAGTTTGGTGAAGATCTGAGTATGTAGTTTTTGACCTTATATGGAACCTCCTATCTGAAAATTTGAAAATTCTTAAAAAATTCGTCCAAAATCTTGATGTCTCCAATCTCTTGTTTTGTACGTTTTTTCCACGTGTCTTGACATCCAATGTATCCCTGCAAAGTTTGGTGAAGATCTGAGTATGTAGTTTTTGACCTTATATTGAACCTCCCATCTGAAAATTTGAAAATTCTTAAAAAATTCGTCCAAAATCTTGATGTCTCCAATCTCTTTTTGTACGTTTTTTCCACGTGTCTTGACATCCAATGTATCCATGCAAAGTTTGGTGAAGATCTGAGTATGTCGTTTTTGACCTTATCTGGAACATCCTTTCTGAAAATTTGAAAATTGTTAAAAAATTCGTCCAAAATCTTGATGTCTCCAATCTCTTTTTTGTACGTTTTTTCCACGTGTCTTGACATCCAATGTATCCCTGCAAAGTTTGGTGAAGATCTGAGTATGTAGTTTTTGACCTTATCTGGAACCTCCCATCTGAAAATTTGAAAATTCTTAAAAAATTCGACCAAAATCTTGATGTCTCCAATCTTTTGTTTTGTACGTTTTTTCCACGTGTCTTGACACATAATGTATCCATGCAAAGTTTGGTGAAGATCTGAGTATGTAGTTTTTGACCTTATATGGAACCTCCTATCTGAAAATTTGAAAATTCTTAAAAAATTCGTCCAAAATCTTGATGTCTCCAATCTCTTGTTTTGTACGTTTTTTCCACGTGTCTTGACATCCAATGTATCCCTGCAAAGTTTGGTGAAGATCTGAGTATGTAGTTTTTGACCTTATCTGGAACCTCCCATCTGAAAATTTGAAAATTCCTAAAAAATCCGTGCAAAATCTTGATGACCCCAATCTCTTGTTTTGTACGTTTTTTCCACGTGTCTTGACATCCAATGTATCCATGCAAAGTTTGGTGAAGATCTGAGTATGTCGTTTTTGACCTTATCTGGAACATCCTTTCTGAAAATTTGAAAATTGTTAAAAAATTCGTCCAAAATCTTGATGTCTCCAATCTCTTTTTTGTACGTTTTTTCCACGTGTCTTGACATCCAATGTATCCCTGCAAAGTTTGGTGAAGATCTGAGTATGTAGTTTTTGACCTTATCTGGAACCTCCCATCTGAAAATTTGAAAATTCTTCAAAAATTCGTCCAAAATCTTGATGTCTCCAATCTCTTGTTTTGTACGTTTTTTCCACGTGTCTCGACCTCCAATGGATCCCTGCAAAGTTTGGTGAAGATCTGAGTATGACGTTTTTGACCTTATCTGGAACATCCTTTCTGAAAATTTGAAAATTCTTAAAAAATTCGTCGAAAATCTTGATGTCTCCAATCTCTTGTTTTGTACGTTTTTTCCACGTGTCTTGACATCCAATGTATCCCTGCAAAGTTTGGTGAAGATCTGAGTATGTAGTTTTTGACCTTATATGGAACCTCCTATCTGAAAATTTGAAAATTCTTAAAAAATTCGTCCAAAATCTTGATGTCTCCAATCTCTTGTTTTGTACGTTTTTTCCACGTGTCTCGACCTCCAATGGATCCCTGCAAAGTTTGGTGAAGATCTGAGTATGTCGTTTTTGACCTTATCTGGAACCTCCCATCTGAAAATTTGAAAATTCTTAAAAAATTCGTCGAAAATCTTGATGTCTCCGATCTCTTGTTTTGTACGTTTTTTCCACGTGTCTTGACATGCAAAGTATTCCTGCAAAGTTTGGTGAAGATCTGAGTATGTAGTTTTTGACCTTATCTGGAACCTCCCATCTGAAAATTTGAAAATTCCTAAAAAATCCGTCCAAAATCTTGATGACCCCAATCTCTTGTTTTGTACTTTTTTTCCACGTGTCTCGACCTCCAATGTATCCCTGCAAAGTTTGGTGAAGATCTGAGTATGTAGTTTTTGACCTTATATGGAACCTCCTATCTGAAAATTTGAAAATTCTTAAAAAATTCGTCCAAAATCTTGATGTCACCAATCCTATGTTTTGTATGTTTTTTCCACGTCTCTTGACATGCAAAGTATTCCTGCAAAGTTTGGTGAAGATCTGAGTATGTAGTTTTTGACCTCATCTGGAACCTCCTATCTGAAAATTTGAAAATTCTTAAAAAATTCGTCCAAAGTTTTGATGTCTCCAATCTCTTGTTTTGTACGTTTTTTCCACGTGTCTTGACATCCAATGTATCCCTGCAATGTTTGGTGAAGATCTGAGTATGTAGTTTTTGACCTTATCTGGAACCTCCCATCTGAAAATTTGAAAATTCCTAAAAAATCCGTCCAAAATCTTGATGACCCCAATCTCTTGTTTTGTACGTTTTTTCCACGTGTCTTGACATCCAATGTATCCCTGCAAAGTTTGGTGAAGATCTGAGTATGTAGTTTTTGACCTTATCTGGAACCTCCTATCTGAAAATTTGAAAATTCTTAAAAAATTCGTCCAAAATCTTGATGTCTCCAATCTCTTGTTTTGTACGTTTTTTCCACGTGTCTTGACATCCAATGTATTCCTGCAATGTTTGGTGAAGATCTGAGTATGTAGTTTTTGACCTTATATGGAACCTCCTATCTGAAAATTTGAAAATTCTTAAAAAATTCGACCAAAATCTTGATGTCTCCAATCTCTTGTTTTGTACGTTTTTTCCACGTGTCTTGACATCCAATGTATCCCTGCAAAGTTTGGTGAAGATCTGAGTATGTAGTTTTTGACCTTATATTGAACCTCCCATCTGAAAATTTGAAAATTCTTAAAAAATTCGTCCAAAATCTTGATGTCTCCAATCTCTTGTTTTGTACGTTTTTTCCACGTGTCTTGATATCCAATGTATCCCTGCAAAGTTTGGTGAAGATCTGAGTATGTCGTTTTTGACCTTATCTGGAACATCCTTTCTGAAAATTTGAAAATTGTTAAAAAATTCGTCCAAAATCTTGATGTCTCCAATCTCTTTTTTGTACGTTTTTTCCACGTGTCTTGACATCCAATGTATCCCTGCAAAGTTTGGTGAAGATCTGAGTATGTAGTTTTTGACCTTATCTGGAACCTCCCATCTGAAAATTTGAAAATTCTTAAAAAATTCGACCAAAATCTTGATGTCTCCAATCTTTTGTTTTGTACGTTTTTTCCACGTGTCTTGACACATAATGTATCCATGCAAAGTTTGGTGAAGATCTGAGTATGTAGTTTTTGACCTTATATGGAACCTCCTATCTGAAAATTTGAAAATTCTTAAAAAATTCGTCCAAAATCTTGATGTCTCCAATCTCTTGTTTTGTACGTTTTTTCCACGTGTCTTGACATCCAATGTATCCCTGCAAAGTTTGGTGAAGATCTGAGTATGTAGTTTTTGACCTTATCTGGAACCTCCCATCTGAAAATTTGAAAATTCCTAAAAAATCCGTGCAAAATCTTGATGACCCCAATCTCTTGTTTTGTACGTTTTTTCCACGTGTCTTGACATCCAATGTATCCATGCAAAGTTTGGTGAAGATCTGAGTATGTCGTTTTTGACCTTATCTGGAACATCCTTTCTGAAAATTTGAAAATTGTTAAAAAATTCGTCCAAAATCTTGATGTCTCCAATCTCTTTTTTGTACGTTTTTTCCACGTGTCTTGACATCCAATGTATCCCTGCAAAGTTTGGTGAAGATCTGAGTATGTAGTTTTTGACCTTATCTGGAACCTCCCATCTGAAAATTTGAAAATTCTTCAAAAATTCGTCCAAAATCTTGATGTCTCCAATCTCTTGTTTTGTACGTTTTTTCCACGTGTCTCGACCTCCAATGGATCCCTGCAAAGTTTGGTGAAGATCTGAGTATGACGTTTTTGACCTTATCTGGAACATCCTTTCTGAAAATTTGAAAATTCTTAAAAAATTCGTCGAAAATCTTGATGTCTCCAATCTCTTGTTTTGTACGTTTTTTCCACGTGTCTTGACATCCAATGTATCCCTGCAAAGTTTGGTGAAGATCTGAGTATGTAGTTTTTGACCTTATATGGAACCTCCTATCTGAAAATTTGAAAATTCTTAAAAAATTCGTCCAAAATCTTGATGTCTCCAATCTCTTGTTTTGTACGTTTTTTCCACGTGTCTCGACCTCCAATGGATCCATGCAAAGTTTGGTGAAGATCTGAGTATGTCGTTTTTGACCTTATCTGGAACCTCCCATCTGAAAATTTGAAAATTCTTAAAAAATTCGTCGAAAATCTTGATGTCTCCGATCTCTTGTTTTGTACGTTTTTTCCACGTGTCTTGACATGCAAAGTATTCCTGCAAAGTTTGGTGAAGATCTGAGTATGTAGTTTTTGACCTTATCTGGAACCTCCCATCTGAAAATTTGAAAATTCCTAAAAAATCCGTCCAAAATCTTGATGACCCCAATCTCTTGTTTTGTACTTTTTTTCCACGTGTCTCGACCTCCAATGTATCCCTGCAAAGTTTGGTGAAGATCTGAGTATGTAGTTTTTGACCTTATATGGAACCTCCTATCTGAAAATTTGAAAATTCTTAAAAAATTCGTCCAAAATCTTGATGTCACCAATCCTATGTTTTGTATGTTTTTTCCACGTCTCTTGACATGCAAAGTATTCCTGCAAAGTTTGGTGAAGATCTGAGTATGTAGTTTTTGACCTCATCTGGAACCTCCTATCTGAAAATTTGAAAATTCTTAAAAAATTCGTCCAAAGTTTTGATGTCTCCAATCTCTTGTTTTGTACGTTTTTTCCACGTGTCTTGACATCCAATGTATCCCTGCAATGTTTGGTGAAGATCTGAGTATGTAGTTTTTGACCTTATCTGGAACCTCCCATCTGAAAATTTGAAAATTCCTAAAAAATCCGTCCAAAATCTTGATGACCCCAATCTCTTGTTTTGTACGTTTTTTCCACGTGTCTTGACATCCAATGTATCCCTGCAAAGTTTGGTGAAGATCTGAGTATGTAGTTTTTGACCTTATCTGGAACCTCCTATCTGAAAATTTGAAAATTCTTAAAAAATTCGTCCAAAATCTTGATGTCTCCAATCTCTTGTTTTGTACGTTTTTTCCACGTGTCTTGACATCCAATGTATTCCTGCAATGTTTGGTGAAGATCTGAGTATGTAGTTTTTGACCTTATATGGAACCTCCTATCTGAAAATTTGAAAATTCTTAAAAAATTCGACCAAAATCTTGATGTCTCCAATCTCTTGTTTTGTACGTTTTTTCCACGTGTCTTGACATCCAATGTATCCCTGCAAAGTTTGGTGAAGATCTGAGTATGTAGTTTTTGACCTTATATTGAACCTCCCATCTGAAAATTTGAAAATTCTTAAAAAATTCGTCCAAAATCTTGATGTCTCCAATCTCTTGTTTTGTACGTTTTTTCCACGTGTCTTGATATCCAATGTATCCCTGCAAAGTTTGGTGAAGATCTGAGTATGTCGTTTTTGACCTTATCTGGAACATCCTTTCTGAAAATTTGAAAATTGTTAAAAAATTCGTCCAAAATCTTGATGTCTCCAATCTCTTTTTTGTACGTTTTTTCCACGTGTCTTGACATCCAATGTATCCCTGCAAAGTTTGGTGAAGATCTGAGTATGTAGTTTTTGACCTTATCTGGAACCTCCCATCTGAAAATTTGAAAATTCTTAAAAAATTCGTCGAAAATCTTGATGTCTCCGATCTCTTGTTTTGTACGTTTTTTCCACGTGTCTTGACATGCAAAGTATTCCTGCAAAGTTTGGTGAAGATCTGAGTATGTAGTTTTTGACCTCATCTGGAACCTCCTATCTGAAAATTTGAAAATTCTTAAAAAATTCGTCCAAAATCTTGATGACCCCAATCTCTTGTTTTGTACGTTTTTTCCACGTGTCTTGACATCCAATGTTTCCCTGCAAAGTTTAGTGAAGATCTGAGTATGTAGTTTTTGACCTTATCTGGAACCTCCTATCTGAAAATTTGAAAATTCTTAAAAAATTCGTCCAAAATCTTGATGTCTCCAATCTCTTGTTTTGTACGTTTTTTCCACGTGTCTTGATATCCAATGTATCCCTGCAAAGTTTGGTGAAGATCTGAGTATGTAGTTTTTGACCTTATATGGAACCTCCTATCTGAAAATTTGAAAATTCTTAAAAAATTCGTCCAAAATCTTGATGTCTCCAATCTCTTGTTTTGTACGTTTTTTCCACGTGTCTTGACATCCAATGTATCCCTGCAAAGTTTGGTGAAGATCTGAGTATGTAGTTTTTGACCTTATATTGAACCTCCCATCTGAAAATTTGAAAATTCTTAAAAAATTCGTCCAAAATCTTGATGTCTCCAATCTCTTGTTTTGTACGTTTTTTCCACGTGTCTTGATATCCAATGTATCCCTGCAAAGTTTGGTGAAGATCTGAGTATGTAGTTTTTGACCTTATATGGAACCTCCTATCTGAAAATTTGAAAATTCTTAAAAAATTCGTCCAAAATTTTGATGTCTCCAATCTCTTGTTTTGTACGTTTTTTCCACGTGTCTTGACATCCAATGTATCCCTGCAATGTTTGGTGAAGATCTGAGTATGTAGTTTTTGACCTTATCTGGAACCTACCATCTGAAAATTTGAAAATTCCTAAAAAATCCGTCCAAAATCTTGATGACCCCAATCTCTTGTTTTGTACGATTTTTCAACGTGTCTTGACATCCAATGTATCCATGCAAAGTTTGGTGAAGAACTGAGTATGTAGTTTTTGACCTTATATGGAACCTCCTATCTGAAAATTTGAAAATTCTTAAAAAATTCGTCCAAAATCTTGATGTCTCCAATCTCTTGTTTTGTACGTTTTTTCCACGTGTCTTGACATCCAATGTATCCCTGCAAAGTTTGGTGAAGATCTGAGTATGTAGTTTTTGACCTTATCTGGAACCTCCCATCTGAAAATTTGAAAATTGTTAAAAAATTCGTCCAAAATCTTGATGTCTCCAATCTCTTTTTTGTACGTTTTTTCCACGTGTCTTGACATCCAATGTATCCCTGCAAAGTTTGGTGAAGATCTGAGTATGTAGTTTTTGACCTTATCTGGAACCTCCCATCTGAAAATTTGAAAATTCTTAAAAAATTCGACCAAAATCTTGATGTCTCCAATCTTTTGTTTTGTACGTTTTTTCCACGTGTCTTGACACATAATGTATCCATGCAAAGTTTGGTGAAGATCTGAGTATGTAGTTTTTGACCTTATATGGAACCTCCTATCTGAAAATTTGAAAATTCTTAAAAAATTCGTCCAAAATCTTGATGTCTCCAATCTCTTGTTTTGTACGTTTTTTCCACGTGTCTTGACATCCAATGTATCCCTGCAAAGTTTGGTGAAGATCTGAGTATGTAGTTTTTGACCTTATCTGGAACCTCCCATCTGAAAATTTGAAAATTCCTAAAAAATCCGTGCAAAATCTTGATGACCCCAATCTCTTGTTTTGTACGTTTTTTCCACGTGTCTTGACATCCAATGTATCCATGCAAAGTTTGGTGAAGATCTGAGTATGTCGTTTTTGACCTTATCTGGAACATCCTTTCTGAAAATTTGAAAATTGTTAAAAAATTCGTCGAAAATCTTGATGTCTCCAATCTCTTTTTTGTACGTTTTTTCCACGTGTCTTGACATCCAATGCATCCCTGCAAAGTTTGGTGAAGATCTGAGTATGTAGTTTTTGACCTTATCTGGAACCTCCCATCTGAAAATTTGAAAATTCTTAAAAAATTCGTCGAAAATCTTGATGTCTCCGATCTCTTGTTTTGTACGTTTTTTCCACGTGTCTTGACATCCAATGTATCCCTGCAAAGTTTGGTGAAGATCTGAGTATGTTGTTTTTGACCTTATCTGGAACATCCTTTCTGAAAATTTGAAAATTGTTAAAAAATTCGTCCAAAATCTTGATGTCTCCTATCTCTTGTTTTGTACGTTTTTTCCACGTGTCTTGACATCCAATGTATCCCTGCAAAGTTTGGTGAAGATCTGAGTATGTAGTTTTTGACCTTATCTGGAACCTCCCATCTGAAAATTTGAAAATTCTTAAAAAATTCGACCAATATCTTGATGTCTCCAATCTTTTGTTTTGTACGTTTTTTCCACGTGTCTTGACATCCAATGTATCCCTGCAAAGTTTGGTGAAGATCTGAGTATGTAGTTTTTGACCTTATATGGAACCTCCTATCTGAAAATTTGAAAATTCTTAAAAAATTCGTCCAAAATCTTGATGACCCCAATCTCTTGTTTTGTACGTTTTTTCCACGTGTCTTGACACATAATGTATCCATGCAAAGTTTGGTGAAGATCTGAGTATGTAGTTTTTGACCTTATATGGAACCTCCTATCTGAAAATTTGAAAATTCTTAAAAAATTCGTCGAAAATCTTGATGTCTCCAATCTCTTGTTTTGTACGTTTTTTCCCCGTGTCTTGATATCCAATGTATCCCTGCAAAGTTTGGTGAAGATCTGAGTATGTCGTTTTTGACCTTATCTGGAACATCCTTTCTGAAAATTTGAAAATTGTTAAAAAATTCGTCCAAAATCTTGATGTCTCCAATCTCTTTTTTGTACGTTTTTTCCACGTGTCTTGACATCCAATGTATCCCTGCAAAGTTTGGTGAAGATCTGAGTATGTAGTTTTTGACCTTATCTGGAACCTCCCATCTGAAAATTTGAAAATTCTTAAAAAATTCGACCAAAATCTTGATGTCTCCAATCTTTTGTTTTGTACGTTTTTTCCACGTGTCTTGACACATAATGTATCCATGCAAAGTTTGGTGAAGATCTGAGTATGTAGTTTTTGACCTTATATGGAACCTCCTATCTGAAAATTTGAAAATTCTTAAAAAATTCGTCCAAAATCTTGATGTCTCCAATCTCTTGTTTTGTACGTTTTTTCCACGTGTCTTGACATCCAATGTATCCCTGCAAAGTTTGGTGAAGATCTGAGTATGTAGTTTTTGACCTTATCTGGAACCTCCCATCTGAAAATTTGAAAATTCCTAAAAAATCCGTGCAAAATCTTGATGACCCCAATCTCTTGTTTTGTACGTTTTTTCCACGTGTCTTGACATCCAATGTATCCATGCAAAGTTTGGTGAAGATCTGAGTATGTCGTTTTTGACCTTATCTGGAACATCCTTTCTGAAAATTTGAAAATTGTTAAAAAATTCGTCCAAAATCTTGATGTCTCCAATCTCTTTTTTGTACGTTTTTTCCACGTGTCTTGACATCCAATGTATCCCTGCAAAGTTTGGTGAAGATCTGAGTATGTAGTTTTTGACCTTATCTGGAACCTCCCATCTGAAAATTTGAAAATTCTTAAAAAATTCGTCGAAAATCTTGATGTCTCCGATCTCTTGTTTTGTACGTTTTTTCCACGTGTCTTGACATCCAATGTATCCCTGCAAAGTTTGGTGAAGATCTGAGTATGTTGTTTTTGACCTTATCTGGAACATCCTTTCTGAAAATTTGAAAATTGTTAAAAAATTCGTCCAAAATCTTGATGTCTCCTATCTCTTGTTTTGTACGTTTTTTCCACGTGTCTTGACATCCAATGTATCCCTGCAAAGTTTGGTGAAGATCTGAGTATGTAGTTTTTGACCTTATCTGGAACCTCCCATCTGAAAATTTGAAAATTCTTAAAAAATTCGACCAATATCTTGATGTCTCCAATCTTTTGTTTTGTACGTTTTTTCCACGTGTCTTGACACATAATGTATCCATGCAAAGTTTGGTGAAGATCTGAGTATGTAGTTTTTGACCTTATATGGAACCTCCTATCTCAAAATTTGAAAATTCTTAAAAAATTCGTCCAAAATCTTGATGTCTCCAATCTCTTGTTTTGTACGTTTTTTCCACGTGTCTTGACATGCAAAGTATCCCTGCAACGTTTGGTGAAGATCTGAGTATGTAGTTTTTGACCTTATCTGGAACCTCCTATCTGAAAATTTGAAAATTCTTCAAAAATTCGTCGAAAATCTTGATGTCTCCAATCTCTTGTTTTGTACGTTTTTTCCACGTGTCTTGACATCCAATGTATCCCTGCAATGTTTGATGGAGATCTGAGTATGTAGTTTTTGACCTTATCTGGGACCTCCTATCAGAAAATTTGAAAATTCTTCAAAAATTCGTCCAAAATCTTGATGTCTCCAATCTCTTGTTTTGTACGTTTTTTCCACGTGTCTCGACCTCCAATGTATCCCTGCAAAGTTTGGTGAAGATCTGAGTATGTCGTTTTTGACCTTATCTGGAACATCCTTTCTGAAAATTTGAAAATTCTTAAAAAATTCGTCGAAAATCTTGATGTCTCCAATCTCTTGTTTTGTACGTTTTTTCCACGTGTCTTGACATCCAATGTATCCCTGCAAAGTTTGGTGAAGATCTGAGTATGTAGTTTTTGACCTTATATGGAACCTCCTTTCTGAAAATTTGAAAATTCTCAAAAAATTCGTCCATAATCTTGATGTCTCCAATCTCTTGTTTTGTACGTTTTTTCCACGTGTCTTGACATCCAATGTATCCCTGCAAAGTTTGGTGAAGATCTGAGTATGTAGTTTTTGACCTTATATGGAACCTCCTATCTGAAAATTTGAAAATTCTTAAAAAATTCGTCCAAAATCTTGATGACCCCAATCTCTTGTTTTGTACGTTTTTTCCACGTGTCTTGACACATAATGTATCCATGCAAAGTTTGGTGAAGATCTGAGTATGTAGTTTTTGACCTTATATGGAACCTCCTATCTGAAAATTTGAAAATTCTTAAAAAATTCGTCCAAAATCTTGATGTCTCCAATCTCTTGTTTTGTACGTTTTTTCCACGTGTCTTGACATCCAATGTATCCCTGCAAAGTTTGGTGAAGATCTGAGTATGTAGTTTTTGACCTTATCTGGAACCTCCCATCTGAAAATTTGAAAATTCCTAAAAAATCCGTGCAAAATCTTGATGACCCCAATCTCTTGTTTTGTACGTTTTTTCCACGTGTCTTGACATCCAATGTATCCATGCAAAGTTTGGTGAAGATCTGAG
The DNA here is from genome assembly GCF_977018435.1 of Lepisma saccharinum. Lineage (NCBI taxonomy): Eukaryota > Metazoa > Arthropoda > Insecta > Zygentoma > Lepismatidae > Lepisma > Lepisma saccharinum. The sequence continues at coordinate 338,327 of NW_028142961.1, read as the reverse complement.
TATGTCGTTTTTGACCTTATCTGGAACATCCTTTCTGAAAATTTGAAAATTGTTAAAAAATTCGTCCAAAATCTTGATGTCTCCAATCTCTTTTTTGTACGTTTTTTCCACGTGTCTTGACATCCAATGTATTCCTGCAATGTTTGGTGAAGATCTGAGTATGTAGTTTTTGACCTTATATGGAACCTCCTATCTGAAAATTTGAAAATTCTTAAAAAATTTGACCAAAATCTTGATGTTCCGAATCCTATGTTTTGTATGTTTTTTCCACGTGTCTTGACATCCAATGTATCCATGCAAAGTTTGGTGAAGATCTGAGTATGTAGTTTTTGACTTTATATTGAACCTCCCATCTGAAAATTTGAAAATTGTTAAAAAATTCGTCCAAAATCTTGATGTCTCCAATCTCTTTTTTGTACGTTTTTTCCACGTGTCTTGACATCCAATGTATCCCTGCAAAGTTTGGTGAAGATCTGAGTATGTAGTTTTTGACCTTATCTGGAACCTCCCATCTGAAAATTTGAAAATTCTTAAAAAATTCGACCAAAATCTTGATGTCTCCAATCTTTTGTTTTGTACGTTTTTTCCACGTGTCTTGACACATAATGTATCCATGCAAAGTTTGGTGAAGATCTGAGTATGTAGTTTTTGACCTTATATGGAACCTCCTATCTGAAAATTTGAAAATTCTTAAAAAATTCGTCCAAAATCTTGATGTCTCCAATCTCTTGTTTTGTACGTTTTTTCCACGTGTCTTGACATCCAATGTATCCCTGCAAAGTTTGGTGAAGATCTGAGTATGTAGTTTTTGACCTTATCTGGAACCTCCCATCTGAAAATTTGAAAATTCCTAAAAAATCCGTGCAAAATCTTGATGACCCCAATCTCTTGTTTTGTACGTTTTTTCCACGTGTCTTGACATCCAATGTATTCCTGCAATGTTTGGTGAAGATCTGAGTATGTAGTTTTTGACCTTATATGGAACCTCCTATCTGAAAATTTGAAAATTCTTAAAAAATTCGACCAAAATCTTGATGTTCCGAATCCTATGTTTTGTATGTTTTTTCCACGTGTCTTGACATCCAATGTATCCATGCAAAGTTTGGTGAAGATCTGAGTATGTAGTTTTTGACCTTATATTGAACCTCCCATCTGAAAATTTGAAAATTCTTAAAAAATTCGTCCAAAATCTTGATGACCCCAATCTCTTGTTTTGTACGTTTTTTCCACGTGTCTTGACATCCAAAGTATCCCTGCAAAGTTTGGTGAAGATCTGAGTATGTAGTTTTTGACCTTATATGGAACCTCCTTTCTGAAAATTTGAGAATTCTTAAAAAATTCGTCCAAAATCTTGATGTCTCCAATCTCTTGTTTTGTACGTTTTTTCCACGTGTCTTGACATCCAATGTATCCATGCAAAGTTTGGTGAAGATCTGAGTATGTCGTTTTTGACCTTATCTGGAACCTCCCATCTGAAAATTTGAAAATTCTTAAAAAATTCGTCGAAAATCTTGTTGTCTCCAATCTTTTGTTTCGTACGTTTTTTCCACGTGTCTTGACATGCAAAGTATCCCTGCAACGTTTGGTGAAGATCTGAGTATGTAGTTTTTGACCTTATCTGGAACCTCCTATCTGAAAATTTGAAAATTCTTAAAAAATTCGTCGAAAATCTTGATGTCTCCAATCTCTTGTTTTGTACGTTTTTTCCACGTGTCTTGATATCCAATGTATCAATGCAAAGTTTGGTGAAGATCTGAGTATGTCGTTTTTGACCTTATCTGGAACATCCTTTCTGAAAATTTGAAAATTGTTAAAAAATTCGTCCAAAATCTTGATGTCTCCAATCTCTTTTTTGTACGTTTTTTCCACGTGTCTTGACATCCAATGTATCCCTGCAAAGTTTGGTGAAGATCTGAGTATGTAGTTTTTGACCTTATCTGGAACCCCCCATCTGAAAATTTGAAAATTCTTAAAAAATTCGACCAAAATCTTGATGTCTCCAATCTTTTGTTTTGTACGTTTTTTCCACGTGTCTTGACACATAATGTATCCATGCAAAGTTTGGTGAAGATCTGAGTATGTAGTTTTTGACCTTATATGGAACCTCCTATCTGAAAATTTGAAAATTCTTAAAAAATTCGTCCAAAATCTTGATGTCTCCAATCTCTTGTTTTGTACGTTTTTTCCACGTGTCTTGACATCCAATGTATCCCTGCAAAGTTTGGTGAAGATCTGAGTATGTCGTTTTTGACCTTATCTGGAACCTCCCATCTGAAAATTTGAAAATTCTTAAAAAATTCGTCGAAAATCTTGATGTCTCCAATCTTTTGTTTTGTACGTTTTTTCCACGTGTCTTGACATGCAAAGTATCCCTGCAACGTTTGGTGAAGATCTGAGTATGTAGTTTTTGACCTTATCTGGAACCTCCTATCTGAAAATTTGAAAATTCTTAAAAAATTCGTCGAAAATCTTGATGTCTCCAATCTCTTGTTTTGTACGTTTTTTCCACGTGTCTTGATATCCAATGTATCCCTGCAAAGTTTGGTGAAGATCTGAGTATGTCGTTTTTGACCTTATCTGGAACATCCTTTCTGAAAATTTGAAAATTCTTAAAAAATTCGTCCAAAATCTTGATGTCTCCAATCTCTTGTTTTGTACGTTTTTTCCACGTGTCTTGACACATAATGTATCCATGCAAAGTTTGGTGAAGATCTGAGTATGTAGTTTTTGACCTTATATGGAACCTCCTATCTGAAAATTTGAAAATTCTTAAAAAATTCGTCCAAAATGTTGATGACCCCAATCTCTTGTTTTGTACGTTTTTTCCACGTGTCTTGACACATAATGTATCCATGCAAAGTTTGGTGAAGATCTGAGTATGTAGTTTTTGACCTTATATGGAACCTCCTATCTGAAAATTTGAAAATTCTTAAAAAATTCGTCCAAAATCTTGATGTCTCCAATCTCTTGTTTTGTACGTTTTTTCCACGTGTCTTGACATCCAATGTATCCCTGCAAAGTTTGGTGAAGATCTGAGTATGTAGTTTTTGACCTTATCTGGAACCTCCCATCTGAAAATTTGAAAATTCCTAAAAAATCCGTGCAAAATCTTGATGACCCCAATCTCTTGTTTTGTACGTTTTTTCCACGTGTCTTGACATCCAATGTATCCATGCAAAGTTTGGTGAAGATCTGAGTATGTCGTTTTTGACCTTATCTGGAACATCCTTTCTGAAAATTTGAAAATTGTTAAAAAATTCGTCCAAAATTTTGATGTCTCCAATCTCTTGTTTTGTACGTTTTTTCCACGTGTCTTGACATCCAATGTATTCCTGCAATGTTTGGTGAAGATCTGAGTATGTAGTTTTTGACCTTATATGGAACCTCCTATCTGAAAATTTGAAAATTCTTAAAAAATTCGACCAAAATCTTGATGTTCCGAATCCTATGTTTTGTATGTTTTTTCCACGTGTCTTGACATCCAATGTATCCATGCAAAGTTTGGTGAAGATCTGAGTATGTAGTTTTTGACCTTATATTGAACCTCCCATCTGAAAATTTGAAAATTGTTAAAAAATTCGTCCAAAATCTTGATGTCTCCAATCTCTTTTTTGTACGTTTTTTCCACGTGTCTTGACATCCAATGTATCCCTGCAAAGTTTGGTGAAGATCTGAGTATGTAGTTTTTGACCTTATCTGGAACCTCCCATCTGAAAATTTGAAAATTCTTAAAAAATTCGACCAAAATCTTGATGTCTCCAATCTTTTGTTTTGTACGTTTTTTCCACGTGTCTTGACACATAATGTATCCATGCAAAGTTTGGTGAAGATCTGAGTATGTAGTTTTTGACCTTATATGGAACCTCCTATCTGAAAATTTGAAAATTCTTAAAAAATTCGTCCAAAATCTTGATGTCTCCAATCTCTTGTTTTGTACGTTTTTTCCACGTGTCTTGACATCCAAAGTATCCCTGCAAAGTTTGGTGAAGATCTGAGTATGTAGTTTTTGACCTTATATGGAACCTCCTTTCTGAAAATTTGAGAATTCTTAAAAAATTCGTCCAAAATCTTGATGTCTCCAATCTCTTGTTTTGTACGTTTTTTCCACGTGTCTTGACATCCAATGTATCCATGCAAAGTTTGGTGAAGATCTGAGTATGTCGTTTTTGACCTTATCTGGAACCTCCCATCTGAAAATTTGAAAATTCTTAAAAAATTCGTCGAAAATCTTGATGTCTCCAATCTTTTGTTTTGTACGTTTTTTCCACGTGTCTTGACATGCAAAGTATCCCTGCAACGTTTGGTGAAGATCTGAGTATGTAGTTTTTGACCTTATCTGGAACCTCCTATCTGAAAATTTGAAAATTCTTAAAAAATTCGTCGAAAATCTTGATGTCTCCAATCTCTTGTTTTGTACGTTTTTTCCACGTGTCTTGATATCCAATGTATCCCTGCAAAGTTTGGTGAAGATCTGAGTATGTCGTTTTTGACCTTATCTGGAACATCCTTTCTGAAAATTTGAAAATTGTTAAAAAATTCGTCCAAAATCTTGATGTCTCCAATCTCTTTTTTGTACGTTTTTTCCACGTGTCTTGACATCCAATGTATCCCTGCAAAGTTTGGTGAAGATCTGAGTATGTAGTTTTTGACCTTATATGGAACCTCCTATCTGAAAATTTGAAAATTCTTAAAAAATTCGTCCAAAATCTTGATGACCCCAATCTCTTGTTTTGTACGTTTTTTCCACGTGTCTTGACATCCAAAGTATCCCTGCAAAGTTTGGTGAAGATCTGAGTATGTAGTTTTTGACCTTATATGGAACCTCCTTTCTGAAAATTTGAGAATTCTTAAAAAATTCGTCCAAAATCTTGATGTCTCCAATCTCTTGTTTTGTACGTTTTTTCCACGTGTCTTGATATCCAATGTATCCCTGCAAAGTTTGGTGAAGATCTGAGTATGTAGTTTTTGACCTTATCTGGAACCTCCCATCTGAAAATTTGAAAATTCCTAAAAAATCCGTGCAAAATCTTGATGACCGCAATCTCTTGTTTTGTACGTTTTTTCCACGTGTCTTGACACATAATGTATCCATGCAAAGTTTGGTGAAGATCTGAGTATGTAGTTTTTGACCTTATATGGAACCTCCTATCTGAAAATTTGAAAATTCTTAAAAAATTCGTCCAAAATCTTGATGACCCCAATCTCTTGTTTTGTACGTTTTTTCCACGTGTCTTGACATCCAAAGTATCCCTGCAAAGTTTGGTGAAGATCTGAGTATGTAGTTTTTGACCTTATATGGAACCTCCTTTCTGAAAATTTGAGAATTCTTAAAAAATTCGTCCAAAATCTTGATGTCTCCAATCTCTTGTTTTGTACGTTTTTTCCACGTGTCTTGACATCCAATGTATCCATGCAAAGTTTGGTGAAGATCTGAGTATGTCGTTTTTGACCTTATCTGGAACCTCCCATCTGAAAATTTGAAAATTCTTAAAAAATTCGTCGAAAATCTTGATGTCTCCAATCTTTTGTTTTGTACGTTTTTTCCACGTGTCTTGACATGCAAAGTATCCCTGCAACGTTTGGTGAAGATCTGAGTATGTAGTTTTTGACCTTATCTGGAACCTCCTATCTGAAAATTTGAAAATTCTTAAAAAATTCGTCGAAAATCTTGATGTCTCCAATCTCTTGTTTTGTACGTTTTTTCCACGTGTCTTGATATCCAATGTATCCCTGCAAAGTTTGGTGAAGATCTGAGTATGTCGTTTTTGACCTTATCTGGAACATCCTTTCTGAAAATTTGAAAATTGTTAAAAAATTCGTCCAAAATCTTGATGTCTCCAATCTCTTTTTTGTACGTTTTTTCCACGTGTCTTGACATCCAATGTATCCCTGCAAAGTTTGGTGAAGATCTGAGTATGTAGTTTTTGACCTTATCTGGAACCTCCCATCTGAAAATTTGAAAATTCTTAAAAAATTCGACCAAAATCTTGATGTCTCCAATCTTTTGTTTTGTACGTTTTTTCCACGTGTCTTGACACATAATGTATCCATGCAAAGTTTGGTGAAGATCTGAGTATGTAGTTTTTGACCTTATATGGAACCTCCTATCTGAAAATTTGAAAATTCTTAAAAAATTCGTCGAAAATCTTGATGTCTCCAATCTCTTGTTTTGTACGTTTTTTCCACGTGTCTTGATATCCAATGTATCCCTGCAAAGTTTGGTGAAGATCTGAGTATGTCGTTTTTGACCTTATCTGGAACATCCTTTCTGAAAATTTGAAAATTCTTAAAAAATTCGACCAAAATCTTGATGTCTCCAATCTTTTGTTTTGTACGTTTTTTCCACGTGTCTTGACACATAATGTATCCATGCAAAGTTTGGTGAAGATCTGAGTATGTAGTTTTTGACCTTATATGGAACCTCCTATCTGAAAATTTGAAAATTCTTAAAAAATTCGTCCAAAATCTTGATGTCTCCAATCTCTTGTTTTGTACGTTTTTTCCACGTGTCTTGACATCCAATGTATCCCTGCAAAGTTTGGTGAAGATCTGAGTATGTAGTTTTTGACCTTATCTGGAACCTCCCATCTGAAAATTTGAAAATTCCTAAAAAATCCGTGTAAAATCTTGATGACCCCAATCTCTTGTTTTGTACGTTTTTTCCACGTGTCTTGACATCCAATGTATCCATGCAAAGTTTGGTGAAGATCTGAGTATGTCGTTTTTGACCTTATCTGGAACATCCTTTCTGAAAATTTGAAAATTGTTAAAAAATTCGTCCAAAATCTTGATGTCTCCAATCTCTTTTTTGTACGTTTTTTCCACGTGTCTTGACATCCAATGTATCCCTGCAAAGTTTGGTGAAGATCTGAGTATGTAGTTTTTGACCTTATCTGGAACCTCCCATCTGAAAATTTGAAAATTCTTCAAAAATTCGTCGAAAATCTTGATGTCTCCAATCTCTTGTTTTGTACGTTTGTTCCACGTGTCTCGACCTCCAATGGATCCCTGCAAAGTTTGGTGAAGATCTGAGTATGTCGTTTTTGACCTTATCTGGAACATCCTTTCTGAAAATTTGAAAATTCTTAAAAAATTCGTCGAAAATCTTGATGTCTCCAATCTCTTGTTTTGTACGTTTTTTCCACGTGACTTGACATCCAATGTATCCCTGCAAAGTTTGGTGAAGATCTGAGTATGTAGTTTTTGACCTTATATGGAACCTCCTATCTGAAAATTTGAAAATTCTTAAAAAATTCGTCCAAAATCTTGATGTCTCCAATCTCTTGTTTTGTACGTTTTTTCCACGTGTCTCGACCTCCAATGGATCCCTGCAAAGTTTGGTGAAGATCTGAGTATGTCGTTTTTGACCTTATCTGGAACCTCCCATCTGAAAATTTGAAAATTCTTAAAAAATTCGTCGAAAATCTTGATGTCTCCGATCTCTTGTTTTGTACGTTTTTTCCACGTGTCTTGACATGCAAAGTATTCCTGCAAAGTTTGGTGAAGATCTGAGTATGTAGTTTTTGACCTCATCTGGAACCTCCTATCTGAAAATTTGAAAATTCTTAAAAAATTCGTCCAAAATCTTGATGTCTCCAATCTCTTGTTTTGTACGTTTTTTCCACGTGTCTTGACATCCAATGTATCCATGCAAAGTTTGGTGAAGATCTGAGTATGTAGTTTTTGACCTTATATTGAACCTCCCATCTGAAAATTTGAAAATTGTTAAAAAATTCGTCCAAAATCTTGATGTCTCCAATCTCTTTTTTGTACGTTTTTTCCACGTGTCCTGACATCCAATGTATCCCTGCAAAGTTTGGTGAATATCTGAGTATGTAGTTTTTGACCTTATCTGGAACCTCCCATCTGAAAATTTGAAAATTCTTAAAAAATTCGTCGAAAATCTTGATGTCTCCAATCTTTTGTTTTGTACGTTTTTTCCACGTGTCTTGACATGCAAAGTATCCCTGCAACGTTTGGTGAAGATCTGAGTATGTAGTTTTTGACCTTATCTGGAACCTCCTATCTGAAAATTTGAAAATTCTTAAAAAATTCGTCGAAAATCTTGATGTCTCCAATCTCTTGTTTTGTACGTTTTTTCCACGTGTCTTGATATCCAATGTATCCCTGCAAAGTTTGGTGAAGATCTGAGTATGTCGTTTTTGACCTTATCTGGAACATCCTTTCTGAAAATTTGAAAATTCTTAAAAAATTCGTCCAAAATCTTGATGTCTCCAATCTCTTGTTTTGTACGTTTTTTCCACGTGTCTTGACACATAATGTATCCATGCAAAGTTTGGTGAAGATCTGAGTATGTAGTTTTTGACCTTATATGGAACCTCCTATCTGAAAATTTGAAAATTCTTAAAAAATTCGTCCAAAATCTTGATGACCCCAATCTCTTGTTTTGTACGTTTTTTCCACGTGTCTTGACACATAATGTATCCATGCAAAGTTTGGTGAAGATCTGAGTATGTAGTTTTTGACCTTATATGGAACCTCCTATCTGAAAATTTGAAAATTCTTAAAAAATTCGTCCAAAATCTTGATGTCTCCAATCTCTTGTTTTGTACGTTTTTTCCACGTGTCTTGACATCCAATGTATCCCTGCAAAGTTTGGTGAAGATCTGAGTATGTAGTTTTTGACCTTATCTGGAACCTCCCATCTGAAAATTTGAAAATTCCTAAAAAATCCGTGCAAAATCTTGATGACCCCAATCTCTTGTTTTGTACGTTTTTTCCACGTGTCTTGACATCCAATGTATCCATGCAAAGTTTGGTGAAGATCTGAGTATGTCGTTTTTGACCTTATCTGGAACATCCTTTCTGAAAATTTGAAAATTGTTAAAAAATTCGTCCAAAATTTTGATGTCTCCAATCTCTTGTTTTGTACGTTTTTTCCACGTGTCTTGACATCCAATGTATTCCTGCAATGTTTGGTGAAGATCTGAGTATGTAGTTTTTGACCTTATATGGAACCTCCTATCTGAAAATTTGAAAATTCTTAAAAAATTCGACCAAAATCTTGATGTTCCGAATCCTATGTTTTGTATGTTTTTTCCACGTGTCTTGACATCCAATGTATCCATGCAAAGTTTGGTGAAGATCTGAGTATGTAGTTTTTGACCTTATATTGAACCTCCCATCTGAAAATTTGAAAATTGTTAAAAAATTCGTCCAAAATCTTGATGTCTCCAATCTCTTTTTTGTACGTTTTTTCCACGTATCTTGACATCCAATGTATCCCTGCAAAGTTTGGTGAAGATCTGAGTATGTAGTTTTTGACCTTATCTGGAACCTCCCATCTGAAAATTTGAAAATTCTTAAAAAATTCGACAAAAATCTTGATGTCTCCAATCTTTTGTTTTGTACGTTTTTTCCACGTGTCTTGACACATAATGTATCCATGCAAAGTTTGGTGAAGATCTGAGTATGTAGTTTTTGACCTTATATGGAACCTCCTATCTGAAAATTTGAAAATTCTTAAAAAATTCGTCCAAAATCTTGATGTCTCCAATCTCTTGTTTTGTACGTTTTTTCCACGTGTCTTGACATCCAAAGTATCCCTGCAAAGTTTGGTGAAGATCTGAGTATGTAGTTTTTGACCTTATATGGAACCTCCTTTCTGAAAATTTGAGAATTCTTAAAAAATTCGTCCAAAATCTTGATGTCTCCAATCTCTTGTTTTGTACGTTTTTTCCACGTGTCTTGACATCCAATGTATCCATGCAAAGTTTGGTGAAGATCTGAGTATGTCGTTTTTGACCTTATCTGGAACCTCCCATCTGAAAATTTGAAAATTCTTAAAAAATTCGTCGAAAATCTTGATGTCTCCAATCTTTTGTTTTGTACGTTTTTTCCACGTGTCTTGACATGCAAAGTATCCCTGCAACGTTTGGTGAAGATCTGAGTATGTAGTTTTTGACCTTATCTGGAACCTCCTATCTGAAAATTTGAAAATTCTTAAAAAATTCGTCGAAAATCTTGATGTCTCCAATCTCTTGTTTTGTACGTTTTTTCCACGTGTCTTGATATCCAATGTATCCCTGCAAAGTTTGGTGAAGATCTGAGTATGTCGTTTTTGACCTTATCTGGAACATCCTTTCTGAAAATTTGAAAATTGTTAAAAAATTCGTCCAAAATCTTGATGTCTCCAATCTCTTTTTTGTACGTTTTTTCCACGTGTCTTGACATCCAATGTATCCCTGCAAAGTTTGGTGAAGATCTGAGTATGTAGTTTTTGACCTTATATGGAACCTCCTATCTGAAAATTTGAAAATTCTTAAAAAATTCGTCCAAAATCTTGATGACCCCAATCTCTTGTTTTGTACGTTTTTTCCACGTGTCTTGACATCCAAAGTATCCCTGCAAAGTTTGGTGAAGATCTGAGTATGTAGTTTTTGACCTTATATGGAACCTCCTTTCTGAAAATTTGAGAATTCTTAAAAAATTCGTCCAAAATCTTGATGTCTCCAATCTCTTGTTTTGTACGTTTTTTCCACGTGTCTTGATATCCAATGTATCCCTGCAAAGTTTGGTGAAGATCTGAGTATGTAGTTTTTGACCTTATCTGGAACCTCCCATCTGAAAATTTGAAAATTCCTAAAAAATCCGTGCAAAATCTTGATGACCGCAATCTCTTGTTTTGTACGTTTTTTCCACGTGTCTTGACACATAATGTATCCATGCAAAGTTTGGTGAAGATCTGAGTATGTAGTTTTTGACCTTATATGGAACCTCCTATCTGAAAATTTGAAAATTCTTAAAAAATTCGTCCAAAATCTTGATGACCCCAATCTCTTGTTTTGTACGTTTTTTCCACGTGTCTTGACATCCAAAGTATCCCTGCAAAGTTTGGTGAAGATCTGAGTATGTAGTTTTTGACCTTATATGGAACCTTTTTCTGAAAATTTGAGAATTCTTAAAAAATTCGTCCAAAATCTTGATGTCTCCAATCTCTTGTTTTGTACGTTTTTTCCACGTGTCTTGACATCCAATGTATCCATGCAAAGTTTGGTGAAGATCTGAGTATGTCGTTTTTGACCTTATCTGGAACCTCCCATCTGAAAATTTGAAAATTCTTAAAAAATTCGTCGAAAATCTTGATGTCTCCAATCTTTTGTTTTGTACGTTTTTTCCACGTGTCTTGACATGCAAAGTATCCCTGCAACGTTTGGTGAAGATCTGAGTATGTAGTTTTTGACCTTATCTGGAACCTCCTATCTGAAAATTTGAAAATTCTTAAAAAATTCGTCGAAAATCTTGATGTCTCCAATCTCTTGTTTTGTACGTTTTTTCCACGTGTCTTGATATCCAATGTATCCCTGCAAAGTTTGGTGAAGATCTGAGTATGTCGTTTTTGACCTTATCTGGAACATCCTTTCTGAAAATTTGAAAATTGTTAAAAAATTCGTCCAAAATCTTGATGTCTCCAATCTCTTTTTTGTACGTTTTTTCCACGTGTCTTGACATCCAATGTATCCCTGCAAAGTTTGGTGAAGATCTGAGTATGTAGTTTTTGACCTTATCTGGAACCTCCCATCTGAAAATTTGAAAATTCTTAAAAAATTCGACCAAAATCTTGATGTCTCCAATCTTTTGTTTTGTACGTTTTTTCCACGTGTCTTGACACATAATGTATCCATGCAAAGTTTGGTGAAGATCTGAGTATGTAGTTTTTGACCTTATATGGAACCTCCTATCTGAAAATTTGAAAATTCTTAAAAAATTCGTCCAAAATCTTGATGTCTCCAATCTCTTGTTTTGTACGTTTTTTCCACGTGTCTTGACATGCAAAGTATCCCTGCAACGTTTGGTGAAGATCTGAGTATGTAGTTTTTGACCTTATCTGGAACCTCCTATCTGAAAATTTGAAAATTCTTAAAAAATTCGTCGAAAATCTTGATGTCTCCAATCTCTTGTTTTGTACGTTTTTTCCACGTGTCTTGATATCCAATGTATCCCTGCAAAGTTTGGTGAAGATCTGAGTATTTCGTTTTTGACCTTATCTGGAACATCCTTTCTGAAAATTTGAAAATTGTTAAAAAATTCGTCCAAAATCTTGATGTCTCCAATCTCTTTTTTGTACGTTTTTTCCACGTGTCTTGACATCCAATGTATCCCTGCAAAGTTTGGTGAAGATCTGAGTATGTAGTTTTTGACCTTATCTGGAACCTCCCATCTGAAAATTTGAAAATTCTTAAAAAATTCGACCAAAATCTTGATGTCTCCAATCTTTTGTTTTGTACGTTTTTTCCACGTGTCTTGACACATAATGTATCCATGCAAAGTTTGGTGAAGATCTGAGTATGTAGTTTTTGACCTTATATGGAACCTCCTATCTGAAAATTTGAAAATTCTTAAAAAATTCGTCCAAAATCTTGATGTCTCCAATCTCTTGTTTTGTACGTTTTTTCCACGTGTCTTGACATCCAATGTATCCCTGCAAAGTTTGGTGAAGATCTGAGTATGTAGTTTTTGACCTTATCTGGAACCTCCCATCTGAAAATTTGAAAATTCCTAAAAAATCCGTGTAAAATCTTGATGACCCCAATCTCTTGTTTTGTACGTTTTTTCCACGTGTCTTGACATCCAATGTATCCATGCAAAGTTTGGTGAAGATCTGAGTATGTCGTTTTTGACCTTATCTGGAACATCCTTTCTGAAAATTTGAAAATTGTTAAAAAATTCGTCCAAAATCTTGATGTCTCCAATCTCTTTTTTGTACGTTTTTTCCACGTGTCTTGACATCCAATGTATCCCTGCAAAGTTTGGTGAAGATCTGAGTATGTAGTTTTTGACCTTATCTGGAACCTCCCATCTGAAAATTTGAAAATTCTTAAAAAATTCGTCGAAAATCTTGATGTCTCCAATCTCTTGTTTTGTACGTTTTTTCCACGTGTCTCGACCTCCAATGGATCCCTGCAAAGTTTGGTGAAGATCTGAGTATGTCGTTTTTGACCTTATCTGGAACATCCTTTCTGAAAATTTGAAAATTCTTAAAAAATTCGTCGAAAATCTTGATGTCTCCAATCTCTTGTTTTGTACGTTTTTTCCACGTGACTTGACATCCAATGTATCCCTGCAAAGTTTGGTGAAGATCTGAGTATGTAGTTTTTGACCTTATATGGAACCTCCTATCTGAAAATTTGAAAATTCTTAAAAAATTCGTCCAAAATCTTGATGTCTCCAATCTCTTGTTTTGTACGTTTTTTCCACGTGTCTCGACCTCCAATGGATCCCTGCAAAGTTTGGTGAAGATCTGAGTATGTCGTTTTTGACCTTATCTGGAACCTCCCATCTGAAAATTTGAAAATTCTTAAAAAATTCGTCGAAAATCTTGATGTCTCCGATCTCTTGTTTTGTACGTTTTTTCCACGTGTCTTGACATGCAAAGTATTCCTGCAAAGTTTGGTGAAGATCTGAGTATGTAGTTTTTGACCTCATCTGGAACCTCCTATCTGAAAATTTGAAAATTCTTAAAAAATTCGTCCAAAATCTTGATGTCTCCAATCTCTTGTTTTGTACGTTTTTTCCACGTGTCTTGACATCCAATGTATCCATGCAAAGTTTGGTGAAGATCTGAGTATGTAGTTTTTGACCTTATATTGAACCTCCCATCTGAAAATTTGAAAATTGTTAAAAAATTCGTCCAAAATCTTGATGTCTCCAATCTCTTTTTTGTACGTTTTTTCCACGTGTCTTGACATCCAATGTATCCCTGCAAAGTTTGGTGAAGATCTGAGTATGTAGTTTTTGACCTTATCTGGAACCTCCCATCTGAAAATTTGAAAATTCTTAAAAAATTCGACCAAAATCTTGATGTCTCCAATCTTTTGTTTTGTACGTTTTTTCCACGTGTCTTGACACATAATGTATCCATGCAAAGTTTGGTGAAGATCTGAGTATGTAGTTTTTGACCTTATATGGAACCTCCTATCTGAAAATTTGAAAATTCTTAAAAAATTCGTCCAAAATCTTGATGTCTCCAATCTCTTGTTTTGTACGTTTTTTCCACGTGTCTTGACATCCAATGTATCCCTGCAAAGTTTGGTGAAGATCTGAGTATGTAGTTTTTGACCTTATCTGGAACCTCCCATCTGAAAATTTGAAAATTCCTAAAAAATCCGTGCAAAATCTTGATGACCCCAATCTCTTGTTTTGTACGTTTTTTCCACGTGTCTTGACATCCAATGTATTCCTGCAATGTTTGGTGAAGATCTGAGTATGTAGTTTTTGACCTTATATGGAACCTCCTATCTGAAAATTTGAAAATTCTTTAAAAATTCGACCAAAATCTTGATGTTCCGAATCCTATGTTTTGTATGTTTTTTCCACGTGTCTTGACATCCAATGTATCCATGCAAAGTTTGGTGAAGATCTGAGTATGTAGTTTTTGACCTTATATTGAACCTCCCATCTGAAAATTTGAAAATTCTTAAAAAATTCGTCCAAAATCTTGATGACCCCAATCTCTTGTTTTGTACGTTTTTTCCACGTGTCTTGACATCCAAAGTATCCCTGCAAAGTTTGGTGAAGATCTGAGTATGTAGTTTTTGACCTTATATGGAACCTCCTTTCTGAAAATTTGAGAATTCTTAAAAAATTCGTCCAAAATCTTGATGTCTCCAATCTCTTGTTTTGTACGTTTTTTCCACGTGTCTTGACATCCAATATATCCATGCAAAGTTTGGTGAAGATCTGAGTATGTCGTTTTTGACCTTATCTGGAACCTCCCATCTGAAAATTTGAAAATTCTTAAAAAATTCGTCGAAAATCTTGTTGTCTCCAATCTTTTGTTTTGTACGTTTTTTCCACGTGTCTTGACATGCAAAGTATCCCTGCAACGTTTGGTGAAGATCTGAGTATGTAGTTTTTGACCTTATCTGGAACCTCCTATCTGAAAATTTGAAAATTCTTAAAAAATTCGTCGAAAATCTTGATGTCTCCAATCTCTTGTTTTGTACGTTTTTTTCAACGTGTCTTGATATCCAATGTATCCCTGCAAAGTTTGGTGAAGATCTGAGTATGTCGTTTTTGACCTTATCTGGAACATCCTTTCTGAAAATTTGAAAATTGTTAAAAAATTCGTCCAAAATCTTGATGTCTCCAATCTCTTTTTTGTACGTTTTTTCCACGTGTCTTGACATCCAATGTATCCCTGCAAAGTTTGGTGAAGATCTGAGTATGTAGTTTTTGACCTTATCTGGAACCCCCCATCTGAAAATTTGAAAATTCTTAAAAAATTCGACCAAAATCTTGATGTCTCCAATCTTTTGTTTTGTACGTTTTTTCCACGTGTCTTGACACATAATGTATCCATGCAAAGTTTGGTGAAGATCTGAGTATGTAGTTTTTGACCTTATATGGAACCTCCTATCTGAAAATTTGAAAATTCTTAAAAAATTCGTCCAAAATCTTGATGTCTCCAATCTCTTGTTTTGTACGTTTTTTCCACGTGTCTTGACATCCAATGTATCCCTGCAAAGTTTGGTGAAGATCTGAGTATGTAGTTTTTGACCTTATCTGGAACCTCCCATCTGAAAATTTGAAAATTCCTAAAAAATCCGTGCAAAATCTTGATGACCCCAATCTCTTGTTTTGTACGTTTTTTCCACGTGTCTTGACATCCAATGTATCCATGCAAAGTTTGGTGAAGATCTGAGTATGTCGTTTTTGACCTTATCTGGAACATCCTTTCTGAAAATTTGAAAATTGTTAAAAAATTCGTCCAAAATCTTGATGTCTCCAATCTCTTTTTTGTACGTTTTTTCCACGTGTCTTGACATCCAATGTATCCCTGCAAAGTTTGGTGAAGATCTGAGTATGTAGTTTTTGACCTTATCTGGAACCTCCCATCTGAAAATTTGAAAATTCTTCAAAAATTCGTCGAAAATCTTGATGTCTCCAATCTCTTGTTTTGTACGTTTTTTCCACGTGTCTCGACCTCCAATGGATCCCTGCAAAGTTTGGTGAAGATCTGAGTATGTCGTTTTTGACCTTATCTGGAACATCCTTTCTGAAAATTTGAAAATTCTTAAAAAATTCGTCGAAAATCTTGATGTCTCCAATCTCTTGTTTTGTACGTTTTTTCCACGTGACTTGACATCCAATGTATCCCTGCAAAGTTTGGTGAAGATCTGAGTATGTAGTTTTTGACCTTATATGGAACCTCCTATCTGAAAATTTGAAAATTCTTAAAAAATTCGTCCAAAATCTTGATGTCTCCAATCTCTTGTTTTGTACGTTTTTTCCACGTGTCTCGACCTCCAATGGATCCCTGCAAAGTTTGGTGAAGATCTGAGTATGTCGTTTTTGACCTTATCTGGAACCTCCCATCTGAAAATTTGAAAATTCTTAAAAAATTCGTCGAAAATCTTGATGTCTCCGATCTCTTGTTTTGTACGTTTTTTCCACGTGTCTTGACATGCAAAGTATTCCTGCAAAGTTTGGTGAAGATCTGAGTATGTAGTTTTTGACCTCATCTGGAACCTCCTATCTGAAAATTTGAAAATTCTTAAAAAATTCGTCCAAAATCTTGATGTCTCCAATCTCTTGTTTTGTACGTTTTTTCCACGTGTCTTGACATCCAATGTATCCATGCAAAGTTTGGTGAAGATCTGAGTATGTAGTTTTTGACCTTATATTGAACCTCCCATCTGAAAATTTGAAAATTCTTAAAAAATTCGTCCAAAATCTTGATGTCTCCAATCTCTTTTTTGTACGTTTTTTCCACGTGTCTTGACATCCAATGTATCCCTGCAAAGTTTGGTGAAGATCTGAGTATGTAGTTTTTGACCTTATCTGGAACCTCCCATCTGAAAATTTGAAAATTCTTAAAAAATTCGACCAAAATCTTGATGTCTCCAATCTTTTGTTTTGTACGTTTTTTCCACGTGTCTTGACACATAATGTATCCATGCAAAGTTTGGTGAAGATCTGAGTATGTAGTTTTTGACCTTATATGGAACCTCCTATCTGAAAATTTGAAAATTCTTAAAAAATTCGTCCAAAATCTTGATGTCTCCAATCTCTTGTTTTGTACGTTTTTTCCACGTGTCTTGACATCCAATGTATCCCTGCAAAGTTTGGTGAAGATCTGAGTATGTAGTTTTTGACCTTATCTGGAACCTCCCATCTGAAAATTTGAAAATTCCTAAAAAATCCGTGCAAAATCTTGATGACCCCAATCTCTTGTTTTGTACGTTTTTTCCACGTGTCTTGACATCCAATGTATTCCTGCAATGTTTGGTGAAGATCTGAGTATGTAGTTTTTGACCTTATATGGAACCTCCTATCTGAAAATTTGAAAATTCTTAAAAAATTCGACCAAAATCTTGATGTTCCGAATCCTATGTTTTGTATGTTTTTTCCACGTGTCTTGACATCCAATGTATCCATGCAAAGTTTGGTGAAGATCTGAGTATGTAGTTTTTGACCTTATATTGAACCTCCCATCTGAAAATTTGAAAATTCTTAAAAAATTCGTCCAAAATCTTGATGACCCCAATCTCTTGTTTTGTACGTTTTTTCCACGTGTCTTGACATCCAAAGTATCCCTGCAAAGTTTGGTGAAGATCTGAGTATGTAGTTTTTGACCTTATATGGAACCTCCTTTCTGAAAATTTGAGAATTCTTAAAAAATTCGTCCAAAATCTTGATGTCTCCAATCTCTTGTTTTGTACGTTTTTTCCACGTGTCTTGACATCCAATGTATCCATGCAAAGTTTGGTGAAGATCTGAGTATGTCGTTTTTGACCTTATCTGGAACCTCCCATCTGAAAATTTGAAAATTCTTAAAAAATTCGTCGAAAATCTTGTTGTCTCCAATCTTTTGTTTTGTACGTTTTTTCCACGTGTCTTGACATGCAAAGTATCCCTGCAACGTTTGGTGAAGATCTGAGTATGTAGTTTTTGACCTTATCTGGAACCTCCTATCTGAAAATTTGAAAATTCTTAAAAAATTCGTCGAAAATCTTGATGTCTCCAATCTCTTGTTTTGTACGTTTTTTCCACGTGTCTTGATATCCAATGTATCCCTGCAAAGTTTGGTGAAGATCTGAGTATGTCGTTTTTGACCTTATCTGGAACATCCTTTCTGAAAATTTGAAAATTGTTAAAAAATTCGTCCAAAATCTTGATGTCTCCAATCTCTTTTTTGTACGTTTTTTCCACGTGTCTTGACATCCAATGTATCCCTGCAAAGTTTGGTGAAGATCTGAGTATGTAGTTTTTGACCTTATCTGGAACCCCCCATCTGAAAATTTGAAAATTCTTAAAAAATTCGACCAAAATCTTGATGTCTCCAATCTTTTGTTTTGTACGTTTTTTCCACGTGTCTTGACACATAATGTATCCATGCAAAGTTTGGTGAAGATCTGAGTATGTAGTTTTTGACCTTATATGGAACCTCCTATCTGAAAATTTGAAAATTCTTAAAAAATTCGTCCAAAATCTTGATGTCTCCAATCTCTTGTTTTGTACGTTTTTTCCACGTGTCTTGACATCCAATGTATCCCTGCAAAGTTTGGTGAAGATCTGAGTATGTAGTTTTTGACCTTATCTGGAACCTCCCATCTGAAAATTTGAAAATTCCTAAAAAATCCGTGCAAAATCTTGATGACCCCAATCTCTTGTTTTGTACGTTTTTTCCACGTGTCTTGACATCCAATGTATCCATGCAAAGTTTGGTGAAGATCTGAGTATGTCGTTTTTGACCTTATCTGGAACATCCTTTCTGAAAATTTGAAAATTGTTAAAAAATTCGTCCAAAATCTTGATGTCTCCAATCTCTTTTTTGTACGTTTTTTCCACGTGTCTTGACATCCAATGTATCCCTGCAAAGTTTGGTGAAGATCAGAGTATGTAGTTTTTGACCTTATCTGGAACCTCCCATCTGAAAATTTGAAAATTCTTCAAAAATTCGTCGAAAATCTTGATGTCTCCAATCTCTTGTTTTGTACGTTTTTTCCACGTGTCTCGACCTCCAATGGATCCCTGCAAAGTTTGGTGAAGATCTGAGTATGTCGTTTTTGACCTTATCTGGAACATCCTTTCTGAAAATTTGAAAATTCTTAAAAAATTCGTCGAAAATCTTGATGTCTCCAATCTCTTGTTTTGTACGTTTTTTCCACGTGTCTTGACATCCAATGTATCCCTGCAAAGTTTGGTGAAGATCTGAGTATGTAGTTTTTGACCTTATATGGAACCTCCTATCTGAAAATTTGAAAATTCTTAAAAAATTCGTCCAAAATCTTGATGTCTCCAATCTCTTGTTTTGTACGTTTTTTCCACGTGTCTCGACCTCCAATGGATCCCTGCAAAGTTTGGTGAAGATCTGAGTATGTCGTTTTTGACCTTATCTGGAACCTCCCATCTGAAAATTTGAAAATTCTTAAAAAATTCGTCGAAAATCTTGATGTCTCCGATCTCTTGTTTTGTACGTTTTTTCCACGTGTCTTGACATGCAAAGTATTCCTGCAAAGTTTGGTGAAGATCTGAGTATGTAGTTTTTGACCTCATCTGGAACCTCCTATCTGAAAATTTGAAAATTCTTAAAAAATTCGTCCAAAATCTTGATGTCTCCAATCTCTTGTTTTGTACGTTTTTTCCACGTGTCTTGACATCCAATGTATCCCTGCAATGTTTGGTGAAGATCTGAGTATGTAGTTTTTGACCTTATCTGGAACCTCCCATCTGAAAATTTGAAAATTCCTAAAAAATCCGTCCAAAATCTTGATGACCCCAATCTCTTGTTTTGTACTTTTTTTCCACGTGTCTCGACCTCCAATGTATCCCTGCAAAGTTTGGTGAAGATCTGAGTATGTAGTTTTTGACCTTATATGGAACCTCCTATCTGAAAATTTGAAAATTCTTAAAAAATTCGTCGAAAATCTTGATGTCTCCGATCTCTTGTTTTGTACGTTTTTTCCACGTGTCTTGACATGCAAAGTATTCCTGCAAAGTTTGGTGAAGATCTGAGTATGTAGTTTTTGACCTCATCTGGAACCTCCTATCTGAAAATTTGAAAATTCTTAAAAAATTCGTCCAAAATCTTGATGTCTCCAATCTCTTGTTTTGTACGTTTTTTCCAAGTGTCTTGACATCCAATGTATCCCTGCAAAGTTTGGTGAAGATCTGAGTATGTAGTTTTTGACCTTATCTGGAACCTCCCATCTGAAAATTTGAAAATTCCTAAAAAATCCGTGCAAAATCTTGATGACCCCAATCTCTTGTTTTGTACGTTTTTTCCACGTGTCTTGACATCCAATGTATCCATGCAAAGTTTGGTGAAGATCTGAGTATGTCGTTTTTGACCTTATCTGGAACATCCTTTCTGAAAATTTGAAAATTGTTAAAAAATTCGTCCAAAATTTTGATGTCTCCAATCTCTTGTTTTGTACGTTTTTTCCACGTGTCTTGACATCCAATGTATTCCTGCAATGTTTGGTGAAGATCTGAGTATGTAGTTTTTGACCTTATATGGAACCTCCTATCTGAAAATTTGAAAATTCTTAAAAAATTCGACCAAAATCTTGATGTTCCGAATCCTATGTTTTGTATGTTTTTTCCACGTGTCTTGACATCCAATGTATCCATGCAAAGTTTGGTGAAGATCTGAGTATGTAGTTTTTGACCTTATATTGAACCTCCCATCTGAAAATTTGAAAATTGTTAAAAAATTCGTCCAAAATCTTGATGTCTCCAATCTCTTTTTTGTACGTTTTTTCCACGTGTCTTGACATCCAATGTATCCCTGCAAAGTTTGGTGAAGATCTGAGTATGTAGTTTTTGACCTTATCTGGAACCTCCCATCTGAAAATTTGAAAATTCTTAAAAAATTCGACCAAAATCTTGATGTCTCCAATCTTTTGTTTTGTACGTTTTTTCCACGTGTCTTGACACATAATGTATCCATGCAAAGTTTGGTGAAGATCTGAGTATGTAGTTTTTGACCTTATATGGAACCTAGTATCTGAAAATTTGAAAATTCTTAAAAAATTCGTCCAAAATCTTGATGTCTCCAATCTCTTGTTTTGTACGTTTTTTCCACGTGTCTTGACATCCAATGTATCCCTGCAAAGTTTGGTGAAGATCTGAGTATGTAGTTTTTGACCTTATCTGGAACCTCCCATCTGAAAATTTGAAAATTCCTAAAAAATCCGTGCAAAATCTTGATGACCGCAATCTCTTGTTTTGTACGTTTTTTCCACGTGTCTTGACACATAATGTATCCATGCAAAGTTTGGTGAAGATCTGAGTATGTAGTTTTTGACCTTATATGGAACCTCCTATCTGAAAATTTGAAAATTCTTAAAAAATTCGTCCAAAATCTTGATGACCCCAATCTCTTGTTTTGTACGTTTTTTCCACGTGTCTTGACATCCAAAGTATCCCTGCAAAGTTTGGTGAAGATCTGAGTATGTAGTTTTTGACCTTATATGGAACCTCCTTTCTGAAAATTTGAGAATTCTTAAAAAATTCGTCCAAAATCTTGATGTCTCCAATCTCTTGTTTTGTACGTTTTTTCCACGTGTCTTGACATCCAATGTATCCATGCAAAGTTTGGTGAAGATCTGAGTATGTCGTTTTTGACCTTATCTGGAACCTCCCATCTGAAAATTTGAAAATTCTTAAAAAATTCGTCGAAAATCTTGATGTCTCCAATCTTTTGTTTTGTACGTTTTTTCCACGTGTCTTGACATGCAAAGTATCCCTGCAACGTTTGGTGAAGATCTGAGTATGTAGTTTTTGACCTTATCTGGAACCTCCTATCTGAAAATTTGAAAATTCTTAAAAAATTCGTCGAAAATCTTGATGTCTCCAATCTCTTGTTTTGTACGTTTTTTCCACGTGTCTTGATATCCAATGTATCCCTGCAAAGTTTGGTGAAGATCTGAGTATGTCGTTTTTGACCTTATCTGGAACATCCTTTCTGAAAATTTGAAAATTGTTAAAAAATTCGTCGAAAATCTTGATGTCTCCAATCTCTTTTTTGTACGTTTTTTCCACGTGTCTTGACATCCAATGTATCCCTGCAAAGTTTGGTGAAGATCTGAGTATGTAGTTTTTGACCTTATCTGGAACCTCCCATCTGAAAATTTGAAAATTCTTAAAAAATTCGACCAAAATCTTGATGTCTCCAATCTTTTGTTTTGTACGTTTTTTCCACGTGTCTTGACACATAATGTATCCATGCAAAGTTTGGTGAAGATCTGAGTATGTAGTTTTTGACCTTATATGGAACCTCCTATCTGAAAATTTGAAAATTCTTAAAAAATTCGTCCAAAATCTTGATGTCTCCAATCTCTTGTTTTGTACGTTTTTTCCACGTGTCTTGACATGCAAAGTATCCCTGCAACGTTTGGTGAAGATCTGAGTATGTAGTTTTTGACCTTATCTGGAACCTCCTATCTGAAAATTTGAAAATTCTTAAAAAATTCGTCGAAAATCTTGATGTCTCCAATCTCTTGTTTTGTACGTTTTTTCCACGTGTCTTGATATCCAATGTATCCCTGCAAAGTTTGGTGAAGATCTGAGTATGTCGTTTTTGACCTTATCTGGAACATCCTTTCTGAAAATTTGAAAATTGTTAAAAAATTCGTCCAAAATCTTGATGTCTCCAATCTCTTTTTTGTACGTTTTTTCCACGTGTCTTGACATCCAATGTATCCCTGCAAAGTTTGGTGAAGATCTGAGTATGTAGTTTTTGACCTTATCTGGAACCTCCCATCTGAAAATTTGAAAATTCTTAAAAAATTCGACCAAAATCTTGATGTCTCCAATCTTTTGTTTTGTACGTTTTTTCCACGTGTCTTGACACATAATGTATCCATGCAAAGTTTGGTGAAGATCTGAGTATGTAGTTTTTGACCTTATATGGAACCTCCTATCTGAAAATTTGAAAATTCTTAAAAAATTCGTCCAAAATCTTGATGTCTCCAATCTCTTGTTTTGTACGTTTTTTCCACGTGTCTTGACATCCAATGTATCCCTGCAAAGTTTGGTGAAGATCTGAGTATGTAGTTTTTGACCTTATCTGGAACCTCCCATCTGAAAATTTGAAAATTCCTAAAAAATCCGTGTAAAATCTTGATGACCCCAATCTCTTGTTTTGTACGTTTTTTCCACGTGTCTTGACATCCAATGTATCCATGCAAAGTTTGGTGAAGATCTGAGTATGTCGTTTTTGACCTTATCTGGAACATCCTTTCTGAAAATTTGAAAATTGTTAAAAAATTCGTCCAAAATCTTGATGTCTCCAATCTCTTTTTTGTACGTTTTTTCCACGTGTCTTGACATCCAATGTATCCCTGCAAAGTTTGGTGAAGATCTGAGTATGTAGTTTTTGACCTTATCTGGAACCTCCCATCTGAAAATTTGAAAATTCTTCAAAAATTCGTCGAAAATCTTGATGTCTCCAATCTCTTGTTTTGTACGTTTTTTCCACGTGTCTCGACCTCCAATGGATCCCTGCAAAGTTTGGTGAAGATCTGAGTATGTCGTTTTTGACCTTATCTGGAACATCCTTTCTGAAAATTTGAAAATTCTTAAAAAATTCGTCGAAAATCTTGATGTCTCCAATCTCTTGTTTTGTACGTTTTTTCCACGTGACTTGACATCCAATGTATCCCTGCAAAGTTTGGTGAAGATCTGAGTATGTAGTTTTTGACCTTATATGGAACCTCCTATCTGAAAATTTGAAAATTCTTAAAAAATTCGTCCAAAATCTTGATGTCTCCAATCTCTTGTTTTGTACGTTTTTTCCACGTGTCTCGACCTCCAATGGATCCCTGCAAAGTTTGGTGAAGATCTGAGTATGTCGTTTTTGACCTTATCTGGAACCTCCCATCTGAAAATTTGAAAATTCTTAAAAAATTCGTCGAAAATCTTGATGTCTCCGATCTCTTGTTTTGTACGTTTTTTCCACGTGTCTTGACATGCAAAGTATTCCTGCAAAGTTTGGTGAAGATCTGAGTATGTAGTTTTTGACCTCATCTGGAACCTCCTATCTGAAAATTTGAAAATTCTTAAAAAATTCGTCCAAAATCTTGATGTCTCCAATCTCTTGTTTTGTACGTTTTTTCCACGTGTCTTGACATCAAATGTATCCCTGCAATGTTTGGTGAAGATCTGAGTATGTAGTTTTTGACCTTATCTGGAACCTCCCATCAGAAAATTTGAAAATTCCTAAAAAATCCGTCCAAAATCTTGATGACCCCAATCTCTTGTTTTGTACTTTTTTTCCACGTGTCTCGACCTCCAATGTATCCCTGCAAAGTTTGGTGAAGATCTGAGTATGTAGTTTTTGACCTTATATGGAACCTCCTATCTGAAAATTTGAAAATTCTTAAAAAATTCGTCGAAAATCTTGATGTCTCCGATCTCTTGTTTTGTACGTTTTTTCCACGTGTCTTGACATGCAAAGTATTCCTGCAAAGTTTGGTGAAGATCTGAGTATGTAGTTTTTGACCTCATCTGGAACCTCCTATCTGAAAATTTGAAAATTCTTAAAAAATTCGTCCAAAATCTTGATGTCTCCAATCTCTTGTTTTGTACGTTTTTTCCACGTGTCTTGACATCCAATGTATCCCTGCAATGTTTGGTGAAGATCTGAGTATGTAGTTTTTGACCTTATCTGGAACCTCCCATCTGAAAATTTGAAAATTCCTAAAAAATCCGTCCAAAATCTTGATGACCCCAATCTCTTTTTTGTACGTTTTTTCCACGTGTCTTGACATCCAATGTATCCCTGCAAAGTTTGGTGAAGATCTGAGTATGTAGTTTTTGACCTTATCTGGAACCTCCCATCTGAAAATTTGAAAATTCTTAAAAAATTCGACCAAAATCTTGATGTCTCCAATCTCTTTTTTGTACGTTTTTTCCACGTGTCTTGACATCCAATGTATCCCTGCAAAGTTTGGTGAAGATCTGAGTATGTAGTTTTTGACCTTATCTGGAACCTCCCATCTGAAAATTTGAAAATTCTTAAAAAATTCGACCAAAATCTTGATGTCTCCAATCTTTTGTTTTGTACGTTTTTTCCACGTGTCTTGACACATAATGTATCCATGCAAAGTTTGGTGAAGATCTGAGTATGTAGTTTTTGACCTTATATGGAACCTCCTATCTGATAATTTGAAAATTCTTAAAAAATTCGTCCAAAATCTTGATGTCTCCAATCTCTTGTTTTGTACGTTTTTTCCACGTGTCTTGACATCCAATGTATCCCTGCAAAGTTTGGTGAAGATCTGAGTATGTAGTTTTTGACCTTATCTGGAACCTCCCATCTGAAAATTTGAAAATTCCTAAAAAATCCGTGCAAAATCTTGATGACCCCAATCTCTTGTTTTGTACGTTTTTTCCACGTGTCTTGACATCCAATGTATCCATGCAAAGTTTGGTGAAGATCTGAGTATGTCGTTTTTGACCTTATCTGGAACATCCTTTCTGAAAATTTGAAAATTGTTAAAAAATTCGTCCAAAATCTTGATGTCTCCAATCTCTTTTTTGTACGTTTTTTCCACGTGTCTTGACATCCAATGTATCCCTGCAAAGTTTGGTGAAGATCTGAGTATGTAGTTTTTGACCTTATCTGGAACCTCCCATCTGAAAATTTAAAAATTCTTCAAAAATTCGTCCAAAATCTTGATGTCTCCAATCTCTTGTTTTGTACGTTTTTTCCACGTGTCTCGACCTCCAATGGATCCCTGCAAAGTTTGGTGAAGATCTGAGTATGTCGTTTTTGACCTTATCTGGAACATCCTTTCTGAAAATTTGAAAATTCTTAAAAAATTCGTCGAAAATCTTGATGTCTCCAATCTCTTGTTTTGTACGTTTTTTCCACGTGTCTTGACATCCAATGTATCCCTGCAAAGTTTGGTGAAGATCTGAGTATGTAGTTTTTGACCTTATATGGAACCTCCTATCTGAAAATTTGAAAATTCTTAAAAAATTCGTCCAAAATCTTGATGTCTCCAATCTCTTGTTTTGTACGTTTTTTCCACGTGTCTCGACCTCCAATGGATCCCTGCAAAGTTTGGTGAAGATCTGAGTATGTCGTTTTTGACCTTATCTGGAACCTCCCATCTGAAAATTTGAAAATTCTTAAAAAATTCGTCGAAAATCTTGATGTCTCCGATCTCTTGTTTTGTACGTTTTTTCCACGTGTCTTGACATGCAAAGTATTCCTGCAAAGTTTGGTGAAGATCTGAGTATGTAGTTTTTGACCTTATATGGAACCTCCTATCTGAAAATTTGAAAATTCTTAAAAAATTCGTCGAAAATCTTGATGTCTCCGATCTCTTGTTTTGTACGTTTTTTCCACGTGTCTTGACATCCAATGTATTCCTGCAAAGTTTGGTGAAGATCTGAGTATGTAGTTTTTGACCTCATCTGGAACCTCCTATCTGAAAATTTGAAAATTCTTAAAAAATTCGTCCAAAATCTTGATGTCTCCAATCTCTTGTTTTGTACGTTTTTTCCACGTGTCTTGACATCCAATGTATCCCTGCAAAGTTTGGTGAAGATCTGAGTATGTAGTTTTTGACCTTATCTGGAACCTCCCATCTGAAAATTTGAAAATTCCTAAAAAATCCGTGCAAAATCTTGATGACCCCAATCTCTTGTTTTGTACGTTTTTTCCACGTGTCTTGACATCCAATGTATCCATGCAAAGTTTGCTGAAGATCTGAGTATGTCGTTTTTGACCTTATCTGGAACATCCTTTCTGAAAATTTGAAAATTGTTAAAAAATTCGTCCAAAATCTTGATGTCTCCAATCTCTTTTTTGTACGTTTTTTCCACGTGTCTTGACATCCAATGTATCCCTGCAAAGTTTGGTGAAGATCTGAGTCTGTAGTTTTTGACTTTATCTGGAACCTCCCATCTGAAAATTTGAAAATTCTTCAAAAATTCGTCGAAAATCTTGATGTCTCCAATCTCTTGTTTTGTACGTTTTTTCCACGTGTCTCGACCTCCAATGGATCCCTGCAAAGTTTGGTGAAGATCTGAGTATGTAGTTTTTGACCTTATCTGGAACCTCCCATCTGAAAATTTGAAAATTCTTAAAAAATTCGACCAAAATCTTGATGTCTCCAATCTTTTGTTTTGTACGTTTTTTCCACGTGTCTTGACACATAATGTATCCATGCAAAGTTTGGTGAAGATCTGAGTATGTAGTTTTTGACCTTATATGGAACCTCCTATCTGAAAATTTGAAAATTCTTAAAAAATTCGTCCAAAATCTTGATGTCTCCAATCTCTTGTTTTGTACGTTTTTTCCACGTGTCTTGACATCCAATGTATCCCTGCAAAGTTTGGTGAAGATCTGAGTATGTAGTTTTTGACCTTATCTGGAACCTCCCATCTGAAAATTTGAAAATTCCTAAAAAATCCGTGCAAAATCTTGATGACCCCAATCTCTTGTTTTGTACGTTTTTTCCACGTGTCTTGACATCCAATGTATTCCTGCAATGTTTGGTGAAGATCTGAGTATGTAGTTTTTGACCTTATATGGAACCTCCTATCTGAAAATTTGAAAATTCTTAAAAAATTCGACCAAAATCTTGATGTTCCGAATCCTATGTTTTGTATGTTTTTTCCACGTGTCTTGACATCCAATGTATCCATGCAAAGTTTGGTGAAGATCTGAGTATGTAGTTTTTGACCTTATATTGAACCTCCCATCTGAAAATTTGAAAATTCTTAAAAAAATCGTCCAAAATCTTGATGACCCCAATCTCTTGTTTTGTACGTTTTTTCCACGTGTCTTGACATCCAAAGTATCCCTGCAAAGTTTGGTGAAGATCTGAGTATGTAGTTTTTGACCTTATATGGAACCTCCTTTCTGAAAATTTGAGAATTCTTAAAAAATTCGTCCAAAATCTTGATGTCTCCAATCTCTTGTTTTGTACGTTTTTTCCACGTGTCTTGACATCCAATGTATCCATGCAAAGTTTGGTGAAGATCTGAGTATGTCGTTTTTGACCTTATCTGGAACCTCCCATCTGAAAATTTGAAAATTCTTAAAAAATTCGTCGAAAATCTTGTTGTCTCCAATCTTTTGTTTTGTACGTTTTTTCCACGTGTCTTGACATGCAAAGTATCCCTGCAACGTTTGGTGAAGATCTGAGTATGTAGTTTTTGACCTTATCTGGAACCTCCTATCTGAAAATTTGAAAATTCTTAAAAAATTCGTCGAAAATCTTGATGTCTCCAATCTCTTGTTTTGTACGTTTTTTCCACGTGTCTTGATATCCAATGTATCCCTGCAAAGTTTGGTGAAGATCTGAGTATGTCGTTTTTGACCTTATCTGGAACATCCTTTCTGAAAATTTGAAAATTGTTAAAAAATTCGTCCAAAATCTTGATGTCTCCAATCTCTTTTTTGTACGTTTTTTCCACGTGTCTTGACATCCAATGTATCCCTGCAAAGTTTGGTGAAGATCTGAGTATGTAGTTTTTGACCTTATCTGGAACCCCCCATCTGAAAATTTGAAAATTCTTAAAAAATTCGACCAAAATCTTGATGTCTCCAATCTTTTGTTTTGTACGTTTTTTCCACGTGTCTTGACACATAATGTATCCATGCAAAGTTTGGTGAAGATCTGAGTATGTAGTTTTTGACCTTATATGGAACCTCCTATCTGAAAATTTGAAAATTCTTAAAAAATTCGTCCAAAATCTTGATGTCTCCAATCTCTTGTTTTGTACGTTTTTTCCACGTGTCTTGACATCCAATGTATCCCTGCAAAGTTTGGTGAAGATCTGAGTATGTAGTTTTTGACCTTATCTGGAACCTCCCATCTGAAAATTTGAAAATTCCTAAAAAATCCGTGCAAAATCTTGATGACCCCAATCTCTTGTTTTGTACGTTTTTTCCACGTGTCTTGACATCCAATGTATCCATGCAAAGTTTGGTGAAGATCTGAGTATGTCGTTTTTGACCTTATCTGGAACATCCTTTCTGAAAATTTGAAAATTGTTAAAAAATTCGTCCAAAATCTTGATGTCTCCAATCTCTTTTTTGTACGTTTTTTCCACGTGTCTTGACATCCAATGTATCCCTGCAAAGTTTGGTGAAGATCTGAGTATGTAGTTTTTGACCTTATCTGGAACCTCCCATCTGAAAATTTGAAAATTCTTCAAAAATTCGTCGAAAATCTTGATGTCTCCAATCTCTTGTTTTGTACGTTTTTTCCACGTGTCTCGACCTCCAATGGATCCCTGCAAAGTTTGGTGAAGATCTGAGTATGTCGTTTTTGACCTTATCTGGAACATCCTTTCTGAAAATTTGAAAATTCTTAAAAAATTCGTCGAAAATCTTGATGTCTCCAATCTCTTGTTTTGTACGTTTTTTCCACGTGTCTTGACATCCAATGTATCCCTGCAAAGTTTGGTGAAGATCTGAGTATGTAGTTTTTGACCTTATATGGAACCTCCTATCTGAAAATTTGAAAATTCTTAAAAAATTCGTCCAAAATCTTGATGTCTCCAATCTCTTGTTTTGTACGTTTTTTCCACGTGTCTCGACCTCCAATGGATCCCTGCAAAGTTTGGTGAAGATCTGAGTATGTCGTTTTTGACCTTATCTGGAACCTCCCATCTGAAAATTTGAAAATTCTTAAAAAATTCGTCGAAAATCTTCATGTCTCCGATCTCTTGTTTTGTACGTTTTTTCCACGTGTCTTGACATGCAAAGTATTCCTGCAAAGTTTGGTGAAGATCTGAGTATGTAGTTTTTGACCTCATCTGGAACCTCCTATCTGAAAATTTGAAAATTCTTAAAAAATTCGTCCAAAATCTTGATGTCTCCAATCTCTTGTTTTGTACGTTTTTTCCACGTGTCTTGACATCCAATGTATCCCTGCAATGTTTGGTGAAGATCTGAGTATGTAGTTTTTGACCTTATCTGGAACCTCCCATCTGAAAATTTGAAAATTCCTAAAAAATCCGTCCAAAATCTTGATGACCCCAATCTCTTGTTTTGTACTTTTTTTCCACGTGTCTCGACCTCCAATGTATCCCTGCAAAGTTTGGTGAAGATCTGAGTATGTAGTTTTTGACCTTATATGGAACCTCCTATCTGAAAATTTGAAAATTCTTAAAAAATTCGTCGAAAATCTTGATGTCTCCGATCTCTTGTTTTGTACGTTTTTTCCACGTGTCTTGACATGCAAAGTATTCCTGCAAAGTTTGGTGAAGATCTGAGTATGTAGTTTTTGACCTCATCTGGAACCTCCTATCTGAAAATTTGAAAATTCTTAAAAAATTCGTCCAAAATCTTGATGTCTCCAATCTCTTGTTTTGTACGTTTTTTCCACGTGTCTTGACATCCAATGTATCCCTGCAAAGTTTGGTGAAGATCTGAGTATGTAGTTTTTGACCTTATCTGGAACCTCCCATCTGAAAATTTGAAAATTCCTAAAAAATCCGTGCAAAATCTTGATGACCCCAATATCTTGTTTTGTACGTTTTTTCCACGTGTCTTGACATCCAATGTATCCATGCAAAGTTTGGTGAAGATCTGAGTATGTCGTTTTTGACCTTATCTGGAACATCCTTTCTGAAAATTTGAAAATTGTTAAAAAATTCGTCCAAAATTTTGATGTCTCCAATCTCTTGTTTTGTACGTTTTTTCCACGTGTCTTGACATCCAATGTATTCCTGCAATGTTTGGTGAAGATCTGAGTATGTAGTTTTTGACCTTATATGGAACCTCCTATCTGAAAATTTGAAAATTCTTAAAAAATTCGACCAAAATCTTGATGTTCCGAATCCTATGTTTTGTATGTTTTTTCCACGTGTCTTGACATCCAATGTATCCATGCAAAGTTTGGTGAAGATCTGAGTATGTAGTTTTTGACCTTATATTGAACCTCCCATCTGAAAATTTGAAAATTGTTAAAAAATTCGTCCAAAATCTTGATGTCTCCAATCTCTTTTTTGTACGTTTTTTCCACGTGTCTTGACATCCAATGTATCCCTGCAAAGTTTGGTGAAGATCTGAGTATGTAGTTTTTGACCTTATCTGGAACCTCCCATCTGAAAATTTGAAAATTCTTAAAAAATTCGACCAAAATCTTGATGTCTCCAATCTTTTGTTTTGTACGTTTTTTCCACGTGTCTTGACACATAATGTATCCATGCAAAGTTTGGTGAAGATCTGAGTATGTAGTTTTTGACCTTATATGGAACCTAGTATCTGAAAATTTGAAAATTCTTAAAAAATTCGTCCAAAATCTTGATGTCTCCAATCTCTTGTTTTGTACGTTTTTTCCACGTGTCTTGACATCCAATGTATCCCTGCAAAGTTTGGTGAAGATCTGAGTATGTAGTTTTTGACCTTATCTGGAACCTCCCATCTGAAAATTTGAAAATTCCTAAAAAATCCGTGCAAAATCTTGATGACCGCAATCTCTTGTTTTGTACGTTTTTTCCACGTGTCTTGACACATAATGTATCCATGCAAAGTTTGGTGAAGATCTGAGTATGTAGTTTTTGACCTTATATGGAACCTCCTATCTGAAAATTTGAAAATTCTTAAAAAATTCGTCCAAAATCTTGATGACCCCAATCTCTTGTTTTGTACGTTTTTTCCACGTGTCTTGACATCCAAAGTATCCCTGCAAAGTTTGGTGAAGATCTGAGTATGTAGTTTTTGACCTTATATGGAACCTCCTTTCTGAAAATTTGAGAATTCTTAAAAAATTCGTCCAAAATCTTGATGTCTCCAATCTCTTGTTTTGTACGTTTTTTCCACGTGTCTTGACATCCAATGTATCCATGCAAAGTTTGGTGAAGATCTGAGTATGTCGTTTTTGACCTTATCTGGAACCTCCCATCTGAAAATTTGAAAATTCTTAAAAAATTCGTCGAAAATCTTGATGTCTCCAATCTTTTGTTTTGTACGTTTTTTCCACGTGTCTTGACATGCAAAGTATCCCTGCAACGTTTGGTGAAGATCTGAGTATGTAGTTTTTGACCTTATCTGGAACCTCCTATCTGAAAATTTGAAAATTCTTAAAAAATTCGTCGAAAATCTTGATGTCTCCAATCTCTTGTTTTGTACGTTTTTTCCACGTGTCTTGATATCCAATGTATCCCTGCAAAGTTTGGTGAAGATCTGAGTATGTCGTTTTTGACCTTATCTGGAACATCCTTTCTGAAAATTTGAAAATTGTTAAAAAATTCGTCGAAAATCTTGATGTCTCCAATCTCTTTTTTGTACGTTTTTTCCACGTGTCTTGACATCCAATGTATCCCTGCAAAGTTTGGTGAAGATCTGAGTATGTAGTTTTTGACCTTATCTGGAACCTCCCATCTGAAAATTTGAAAATTCTTAAAAAATTCGACCAAAATCTTGATGTCTCCAATCTTTTGTTTTGTACGTTTTTTCCACGTGTCTTGACACATAATGTATCCATGCAAAGTTTGGTGAAGATCTGAGTATGTAGTTTTTGACCTTATATGGAACCTCCTATCTGAAAATTTGCAAATTTCTTAAAAAATTCGTCCAAAATCTTGATGTCTCCAATCTCTTGTTTTGTACGTTTTTTCCACGTGTCTTGACATGCAAAGTATCCCTGCAACGTTTGGTGAAGATCTGAGTATGTAGTTTTTGACCTTATCTGGAACCTCCTATCTGAAAATTTGAAAATTCTTAAAAAATTCGTCGAAAATCTTGATGTCTCCAATCTCTTGTTTTGTACGTTTTTTCCACGTGTCTTGATATCCAATGTATCCCTGCAAAGTTTGGTGAAGATCTGAGTATGTCGTTTTTGACCTTATCTGGAACATCCTTTCTGAAAATTTGAAAATTGTTAAAAAATTCGTCCAAAATCTTGATGTCTCCAATCTCTTTTTTGTACGTTTTTTCCACGTGTCTTGACATCCAATGTATCCCTGCAAAGTTTGGTGAAGATCTGAGTATGTAGTTTTTGACCTTATCTGGAACCTCCCATCTGAAAATTTGAAAATTCTTAAAAAATTCGACCAAAATCTTGATGTCTCCAATCTTTTGTTTTGTACGTTTTTTCCACGTGTCTTGACACATAATGTATCCATGCAAAGTTTGGTGAAGATCTGAGTATGTAGTTTTTGACCTTATATGGAACCTCCTATCTGAAAATTTGAAAATTCTTAAAAAATTCGTCCAAAATCTTGATGTCTCCAATCTCTTGTTTTGTACGTTTTTTCCACGTGTCTTGACATCCAATGTATCCCTGCAAAGTTTGGTGAAGATCTGAGTATGTAGTTTTTGACCTTATCTGGAACCTCCCATCTGAAAATTTGAAAATTCCTAAAAAATCCGTGTAAAATCTTGATGACCCCAATCTCTTGTTTTCTACGTTTTTTCCACGTGTCTTGACATCCAATGTATCCATGCAAAGTTTGGTGAAGATCTGAGTATGTCGTTTTTGACCTTATCTGGAACATCCTTTCTGAAAATTTGAAAATTGTTAAAAAATTCGTCCAAAATCTTGATGTCTCCAATCTCTTTTTTGTACGTTTTTTCCACGTGTCTTGACATCCAATGTATCCCTGCAAAGTTTGGTGAAGATCTGAGTATGTAGTTTTTGACCTTATCTGGAACCTCCCATCTGAAAATTTGAAAATTCTTCAAAAATTCGTCGAAAATCTTGATGTCTCCAATCTCTTGTTTTGTACGTTTTTTCCACGTGTCTCGACCTCCAATGGATCCCTGCAAAGTTTGGTGAAGATCTGAGTATGTCGTTTTTGACCTTATCTGGAACATCCTTTCTGAAAATTTGAAAATTCTTAAAAAATTCGTCGAAAATCTTGATGTCTCCAATCTCTTGTTTTGTACGTTTTTTCCACGTGACTTGACATCCAATGTATCCCTGCAAAGTTTGGTGAAGATCTGAGTATGTAGTTTTTGACCTTATATGGAACCTCCTATCTGAAAATTTGAAAATTCTTAAAAAATTCGTCCAAAATCTTGATGTCTCCAATCTCTTGTTTTGTACGTTTTTTCCACGTGTCTCGACCTCCAATGGATCCCTGCAAAGTTTGGTGAAGATCTGAGTATGTCGTTTTTGACCTTATCTGGAACCTCCCATCTGAAAATTTGAAAATTCTTAAAAAATTCGTCGAAAATCTTGATGTCTCCGATCTCTTGTTTTGTACGTTTTTTCCACGTGTCTTGACATGCAAAGTATTCCTGCAAAGTTTGGTGAAGATCTGAGTATGTAGTTTTTGACCTCATCTGGAACCTCCTATCTGAAAATTTGAAAATTCTTAAAAAATTCGTCCAAAATCTTGATGTCTCCAATCTCTTGTTTTGTACGTTTTTTCCACGTGTCTTGACATCAAATGTATCCCTGCAATGTTTGGTGAAGATCTGAGTATGTAGTTTTTGACCTTATCTGGAACCTCCCATCAGAAAATTTGAAAATTCCTAAAAAATCCGTCCAAAATCTTGATGACCCCAATCTCTTGTTTTGTACTTTTTTTCCACGTGTCTCGACCTCCAATGTATCCCTGCAAAGTTTGGTGAAGATCTGAGTATGTAGTTTTTGACCTTATATGGAACCTCCTATCTGAAAATTTGAAAATTCTTAAAAAATTCGTCGAAAATCTTGATGTCTCCGATCTCTTGTTTTGTACGTTTTTTCCACGTGTCTTGACATGCAAAGTATTCCTGCAAAGTTTGGTGAAGATCTGAGTATGTAGTTTTTGACCTCATCTGGAACCTCCTATCTGAAAATTTGAAAATTCTTAAAAAATTCGTCCAAAATCTTGATGTCTCCAATCTCTTGTTTTGTACGTTTTTTCCACGTGTCTTGACATCCAATGTATCCCTGCAATGTTTGGTGAAGATCTGAGTATGTAGTTTTTGACCTTATCTGGAACCTCCCATCTGAAAATTTGAAAATTCCTAAAAAATCCGTCCAAAATCTTGATGACCCCAATCTCTTTTTTGTACGTTTTTTCCACGTGTCTTGACATCCAATGTATCCCTGCAAAGTTTGGTGAAGATCTGAGTATGTAGTTTTTGACCTTATCTGGAACCTCCCATCTGAAAATTTGAAAATTCTTAAAAAATTCGACCAAAATCTTGATGTCTCCAATCTCTTTTTTGTACGTTTTTTCCACGTGTCTTGACATCCAATGTATCCCTGCAAAGTTTGGTGAAGATCTGAGTATGTAGTTTTTGACCTTATCTGGAACCTCCCATCTGAAAATTTGAAAATTCTTAAAAAATTCGACCAAAATCTTGATGTCTCCAATCTTTTGTTTTGTACGTTTTTTCCACGTGTCTTGACACATAATGTATCCATGCAAAGTTTGGTGAAGATCTGAGTATGTAGTTTTTGACCTTATATGGAACCTCCTATCTGATAATTTGAAAATTCTTAAAAAATTCGTCCAAAATCTTGATGTCTCCAATCTCTTGTTTTGTACGTTTTTTCCACGTGTCTTGACATCCAATGTATCCCTGCAAAGTTTGGTGAAGATCTGAGTATGTAGTTTTTGACCTTATCTGGAACCTCCCATCTGAAAATTTGAAAATTCCTAAAAAATCCGTGCAAAATCTTGATGACCCCAATCTCTTGTTTTGTACGTTTTTTCCACGTGTCTTGACATCCAATGTATCCATGCAAAGTTTGGTGAAGATCTGAGTATGTCGTTTTTGACCTTATCTGGAACATCCTTTCTGAAAATTTGAAAATTGTTAAAAAATTCGTCCAAAATCTTGATGTCTCCAATCTCTTTTTTGTACGTTTTTTCCACGTGTCTTGACATCCAATGTATCCCTGCAAAGTTTGGTGAAGATCTGAGTATGTAGTTTTTGACCTTATCTGGAACCTCCCATCTGAAAATTTAAAAATTCTTCAAAAATTCGTCCAAAATCTTGATGTCTCCAATCTCTTGTTTTGTACGTTTTTTCCACGTGTCTCGACCTCCAATGGATCCCTGCAAAGTTTGGTGAAGATCTGAGTATGTCGTTTTTGACCTTATCTGGAACATCCTTTCTGAAAATTTGAAAATTCTTAAAAAATTCGTCGAAAATCTTGATGTCTCCAATCTCTTGTTTTGTACGTTTTTTCCACGTGTCTTGACATCCAATGTATCCCTGCAAAGTTTGGTGAAGATCTGAGTATGTAGTTTTTGACCTTATATGGAACCTCCTATCTGAAAATTTGAAAATTCTTAAAAAATTCGTCCAAAATCTTGATGTCTCCAATCTCTTGTTTTGTACGTTTTTTCCACGTGTCTCGACCTCCAATGGATCCCTGCAAAGTTTGGTGAAGATCTGAGTATGTCGTTTTTGACCTTATCTGGAACCTCCCATCTGAAAATTTAAAAATTCTTCAAAAATTCGTCCAAAATCTTGATGTCTCCAATCTCTTGTTTTGTACGTTTTTTCCACGTGTCTCGACCTCCAATGGATCCCTGCAATGTTTGGTGAAGATCTGAGTATGTAGTTTTTGACCTTATCTGGAACCTCCCATCTGAAAATTTGAAAATTCCTAAAAAATCCGTCCAAAATCTTGATGACCCCAATCTCTTGTTTTGTACTTTTTTTCCACGTGTCTCGACCTCCAATGTATCCCTGCAAAGTTTGGTGAAGATCTGAGTATGTAGTTTTTGACCTTATATGGAACCTCCTATCTGAAAATTTGAAAATTCTTAAAAAATTCGTCGAAAATCTTGATGTCTCCGATCTCTTGTTTTGTACGTTTTTTCCACGTGTCTTGACATGCAAAGTATTCCTGCAAAGTTTGGTGAAGATCTGAGTATGTAGTTTTTGACCTCATCTGGAACCTCCTATCTGAAAATTTGAAAATTCTTAAAAAATTCGTCCAAAATCTTGATGTCTCCAATCTCTTGTTTTGTACGTTTTTTCCACGTGTCTTGACATCCAATGTATCCCTGCAAAGTTTGGTGAAGATCTGAGTATGTAGTTTTTGACCTTATCTGGAACCTCCCATCTGAAAATTTGAAAATTCCTAAAAAATCCGTGCAAAATCTTGATGACCCCAATCTCTTGTTTTGTACGTTTTTTCCACGTGTCTTGACATCCAATGTATCCATGCAAAGTTTGGTGAAGATCTGAGTATGTCGTTTTTGACCTTATCTGGAACATCCTTTCTGAAAATTTGAAAATTGTTAAAAAATTCGTCCAAAATCTTGATGTCTCCAATCTCTTTTTTGTACGTTTTTTCCACGTGTCTTGACATCCAATGTATCCCTGCAAAGTTTGGTGAAGATCTGAGTATGTAGTTTTTGACTTTATCTGGAACCTCCCATCTGAAAATTTGAAAATTCTTCAAAAATTCGTCGAAAATCTTGATGTCTCCAATCTCTTGTTTTGTACGTTTTTTCCACGTGTCTCGACCTCCAATGGATCCCTGCAAAGTTTGGTGAAGATCTGAGTATGTCGTTTTTGACCTTATCTGGAACATCCTTTCTGAAAATTTGAAAATTCTTAAAAAATTCGTCGAAAATCTTGATGTCTCCAATCTCTTGTTTTGTACGTTTTTTCCACGTGTCTTGACATCCAATGTATCCCTGCAAAGTTTGGTGAAGATCTGAGTATGTAGTTTTTGACCTTATATGGAACCTCCTATCTGAAAATTTGAAAATTCTTAAAAAATTCGTCCAAAATCTTGATGTCTCCAATCTCTTGTTTTGTACGTTTTTTCCACGTGTCTCGACCTCCAATGGATCCCTGCAAAGTTTGGTGAAGATCTGAGTATGTCGTTTTTGACCTTATCTGGAACCTCCCATCTGAAAATTTGAAAATTCTTAAAAAATTCGTCGAAAATCTTGATGTCTCCGATCTCTTGTTTTGTACGTTTTTTCCACGTGTCTTGACATGCAAAGTATTCCTGCAAAGTTTGGTGAAGATCTGAGTATGTAGTTTTTGACCTCATCTGGAACCTCCTATCTGAAAATTTGAAAATTCTTAAAAAATTCGTCCAAAATCTTGATGTCTCCAATCTCTTGTTTTGTACGTTTTTTCCACGTGTCTTGACATCCAATGTATCCCTGCAATGTTTGGTGAAGATCTGAGTATGTAGTTTTTGACCTTATCTGGAACCTCCCATCTGAAAATTTGAAAATTCCTAAAAAATCCGTCCAAAATCTTGATGACCCCAATCTCTTGTTTTGTACTTTTTTTCCACGTGTCTCGACCTCCAATGTATCCCTGCAAAGTTTGGTGAAGATCTGAGTATGTAGTTTTTGACCTTATATGGAACCTCCTATCTGAAAATTTGAAAATTCTTAAAAAATTCGTCGAAAATCTTGATGTCTCCGATCTCTTGTTTTGTACGTTTTTTCCACGTGTCTTGACATGCAAAGTATTCCTGCAAAGTTTGGTGAAGATCTGAGTATGTAGTTTTTGACCTCATCTGGAACCTCCTATCTGAAAATTTGAAAATTCTTAAAAAATTCGTCCAAAATCTTGATGTCTCCAATCTCTTGTTTTGTACGTTTTTTCCACGTGTCTTGACATCCAATGTATCCCTGCAATGTTTGGTGAAGATCTGAGTATGTAGTTTTTGACCTTATCTGGAACCTCCCATCTGAAAATTTGAAAATTCCTAAAAAATCCGTAAAAAATATTGATGACCCCAATCTCTTTTTTGTACGTTTTTTCCACGTGTCTTGACATCCAATGTATCCCTGCAATGTTTGGTGAAGATCTGAGTATGTCGTTTTTGACCTTATCTGGAACATCCTTTCTGAAAATTTGAAAATTGTTAAAAAATTCGTCCAAAATCTTGATGTCTCCAATCTCTTTTTTGTACGTTTTTTCCACGTGTCTTGACATCCAATGTATCCCTGCAAAGTTTGGTGAAGATCTGAGTATGTAGTTTTTGACCTTATCTGGAACCTCCCATCTGAAAATTTGAAAATTCTTAAAAAATTCGACCAAAATCTTGATGTCTCCAATCTTTTGTTTTGTACGTTTTTTCCACGTGTTTGACACATAATGTATCCATGCAAAGTTTGGTGAAGATCTGAGTATGTAGTTTTTGACCTTATATGGAACCTCCTATCTGAAAATTTGAAAATTCTTAAAAAATTCGTCCAAAATCTTGATGTCTCCAATCTCTTGTTTTGTACGTTTTTTCCACGTGTCTTGACATCCAATGTATCCCTGCAAAGTTTGGTGAAGATCTGAGTATGTAGTTTTTGACCTTATCTGGAACCTCCCATCTGAAAATTTGAAAATTCCTAAAAAATCCGTGCAAAATCTTGATGACCCCAATCTCTTGTTTTGTACGTTTTTTCCACGTGTCTTGACATCCAATGTATCCATGCAAAGTTTGGTGAAGATCTGAGTATGTCGTTTTTGACCTTATCTGGAACATCCTTTCTGAAAATTTGAAAATTGTTAAAAAATTCGTCCAAAATCTTGATGTCTCCAATCTCTTTTTTGTACGTTTTTTCCACGTGTCTTGACATCCAATGTATCCCTGCAAAGTTTGGTGAAGATCTGAGTATGTAGTTTTTGACCTTATCTGGAACCTCCCATCTGAAAATTTGAAAATTCTTCAAAAATTCGTCCAAAATCTTGATGTCTCCAATCTCTTGTTTTGTACGTTTTTTCCACGTGTCTCGACCTCCAATGGATCCCTGCAAAGTTTGGTGAAGATCTGAGTATGTCGTTTTTGACCTTATCTGGAACATCCTTTCTGAAAATTTGAAAATTCTTAAAAAATTCGAAGAAAATCTTGATGTCTCCGATCTCTTGTTTTGTACGTTTTTTCCACGTGTCTTGACATGCAAAGTATTCCTGCAAAGTTTAGTGAAGATCTGAGTATGTAGTTTTTGACCTCATCTGGAACCTCCTATCTGAAAATTTGAAAATTCTTAAAAAATTCGTCCAAAATCTTGATGTCTCCAATCTCTTGTTTTGTACGTTTTTTCCACGTGTCTTGACATCCAATGTATCCCTGCAATGTTTGGTGAAGATCTGAGTATGTAGTTTTTGACCTTATCTGGAACCTCCCATCTGAAAATTTGAAAATTCCTAAAAAATCCGTCCAAAATCTTGATGACCCCAATCTCTTGTTTTGTACTTTTTTTCCACGTGTCTCGACCTCCAATGTATCCCTGCAAAGTTTGGTGAAGATCTGAGTATGTAGTTTTTGACCTTATATGGAACCTCCTATCTGAAAATTTGAAAATTCTTAAAAAATTCGTCGAAAATCTTGATGTCTCCGATCTCTTGTTTTGTACGTTTTTTCCACGTGTCTTGACATGCAAAGTATTCCTGCAAAGTTTGGTGAAGATCTGAGTATGTAGTTTTTGACCTCATCTGGAACCTCCTATCTGAAAATTTGAAAATTCTTAAAAAATTCGTCCAAAATCTTGATGTCTCCAATCTCTTGTTTTGTACGTTTTTTCCACGTGTCTTGACATCCAATGTATCCCTGCAATGTTTGGTGAAGATCTGAGTATGTAGTTTTTGACCTTATCTGGAACCTCCCATCTGAAAATTTGAAAATTCCTAAAAAATCCGTCCAAAATCTTGATGACCCCAATCTCTTGTTTTGTACTTTTTTTCCACGTGTCTCGACCTCCAATGTATCCCTGCAAAGTTTGGTGAAGATCTGAGTATGTAGTTTTTGACCTTATATGGAACCTCCTATCTGAAAATTT
Source organism: Lepisma saccharinum (assembly GCF_977018435.1). Taxonomy (NCBI): domain Eukaryota; kingdom Metazoa; phylum Arthropoda; class Insecta; order Zygentoma; family Lepismatidae; genus Lepisma; species Lepisma saccharinum. The sequence continues at coordinate 297,683 of NW_028142961.1, read as the reverse complement.
GAAAATTCTTAAAAAATTCGTCCAAAATCTTGATGTCACCAATCCTATGTTTTGTATGTTTTTTCCACGTGTCTTGACATCCAATGGATCCCTGCAAAGTTTGGTGAAGATCTGAGTATGTCGTTTTTGACCTTATCTGGAACCTCCCATCTGAAAATTTGAAAATTCTTAAAAAATTCGTCGAAAATCTTGATGTCTCCGATCTCTTGTTTTGTACGTTTTTTCCACGTGTCTTGACATGCAAAGTATTCCTGCAAAGTTTGGTGAAGATCTGAGTATGTAGTTTTTGACCTCATCTGGAACCTCCTATCTGAAAATTTGAAAATTCTTAAAAAATTCGTCGAAAATCTTGATGTCTCCGATCTCTTGTTTTGTACGTTTTTTCCACGTGTCTTGACATGCAAAGTATTCCTGCAAAGTTTGGTGAAGATCTGAGTATGTAGTTTTTGACCTTATCTGGAACCTCCCATCTGAAAATTTGAAAATTCCTAAAAAATCCGTCCAAAATCTTGATGACCCCAATCTCTTGTTTTGTACTTTTTTTCCACGTGTCTCGACCTCCAATGTATCCCTGCAAAGTTTGGTGAAGATCTGAGTATGTAGTTTTTGACCTTATATGGAACCTCCTATCTGAAAATTTGAAAATTCTTAAAAAATTCGTCCAAAATCTTGATGTCACCAATCCTATGTTTTGTATGTTTTTTCCACGTGTCTTGACATCCAATGTATCCATGCAAAGTTTGGTGAAGATCTGAGTATGTCGTTTTTGACCTTATCTGGAACCTCCCATCTGAAAATTTGAAAATTCTTAAAAAATTCGTCGAAAATCTTGATGTCTCCGATCTCTTGTTTTGTACGTTTTTTCCACGTGTCTTGACATGCAAAGTATTCCTGCAAAGTTTGGTGAAGATCTGAGTATGTAGTTTTTGACCTCATCTGGAACCTCCTATCTGAAAATTTGAAAATTCTTAAAAAATTCGTCCAAAATTTTGATGTCTCCAATCTCTTGTTTTGTACGTTTTTTCCACGTGTCTTGACATCCAATGTATCCCTGCAATGTTTGGTGAAGATCTGAGTATGTCGTTTTTGACCTTATCTGGAACCTCCCATCTGAAAATTTGAAAATTCCTAAAAAATCCGTCCAAAATCTTGATGACCCCAATCTCTTGTTTTGTACGTTTTTTCCACGTGTCTTGACATCCAATGTATCCCTGCAAAGTTTGGTGAAGATCTGAGTATGTAGTTTTTGACCTTATCTGGAACCTCCTATCTGAAAATTTGAAAATTCTTAAAAAATTCGTCCAAAATCTTGATGTCTCCAATCACTTGTTTTGTACGTTTTTTCCACGTGTCTTGACATCCAAAGTATCCCTGCAAAGTTTGGTGAAGATCTGAGTATGTAGTTTTTGACCTTATATGGAACCTCCTTTCTGAAAATTTGAGAATTCTTAAAAAATTCGTCCAAAATCTTGATGTCTCCAATCTCTTGTTTTGTACGTTTTTTCCACGTGTCTTGACATCCAATGTATCCATGCAAAGTTTGGTGAAGATCTGAGTATGTCGTTTTTGACCTTATCTGGAACCTCCCATCTGAAAATTTGAAAATTCTTAAAAAATCCGTGCAAAATCTTGATGACCCCAATCTCTTGTTTTGTACGTTTTTTCCACGTGTCTTGACATCCAATGTATCCATGCAAAGTTTGGTGAAGATCTGAGTATGTCGTTTTTGACCTTATCTGGAACCTCCCATCTGAAAATTTGAAAATTCTTAAAAAATTCGTCGAAAATCTTGATGTCTCCAATCTCTTGTTTTGTACGTTTTTTCCACGTGTCTTGACATGCAAAGTATCCCTGCAACGTTTGGTGAAGATCTGAGTATGTAGTTTTTGACCTTATCTGGAACCTCCTATCTGAAAATTTGAAAATTCTTCAAAAATTCGTCGAAAATCTTGATGTCTCCAATCTCTTGTTTTGTACGTTTTTTCCACGTGTCTTGACATCCAATGTATCCCTGCAATGTTTGGTGGAGATCTGAGTATGTAGTTTTTGACCTTATCTGGGACCTCCTATCAGAAAATTTGAAAATTCTTCAAAAATTCGTCCAAAATCTTGATGTCTCCAATCTCTTGTTTTGTACGTTTTTTCCACGTGTCTCGACCTCCAATGTATCCCTGCAAAGTTTGGTGAAGATCTGAGTATGTCGTTTTTGACCTTATCTGGAACATCCTTTCTGAAAATTTGAAAATTCTTAAAAAATTCGTCGAAAATCTTGATGTCTCCAATCTCTTGTTTTGTACGTTTTTTCCACGTGTCTTGACATCCAATGTATCCCTGCAAAGTTTGGTGAAGATCTGAGTATGTAGTTTTTGACCTTATATGGAACCTCCTATCTGAAAATTTGAAAATTCTTAAAAAATTCGACCAAAATCTTGATGTTCCGAATCCTATGTTTTGTATGTTTTTTCCACGTGTCTTGACATCCAATGTATCCATGCAAAGTTTGGTGAAGATCTGAGTATGTAGTTTTTGACCTTATCTGGAACCTCCTATCTGAAAATTTGAAAATTCTTAAAAGAATTTAACAAAATCTTGATGTCCCCAATCCTATGTTTTGTATGTTTTTTCCACGTGTCTTGACATACAATGTATCCCTGCAGAGTTTGGTGAAGATCTGAGTATGTAGTTTTTGACCTTATCTGGAACCTCCCATCTGAAAATTTGAAAATTCCTAAAAAATCCGTCCAAAATCTTGTTGACCCGAATCTCTTGTTTTGTACGTTTTTTCCACGTGTCTTGACATCCAATGTATCCCTGCAAAGTTTGGTGAAGATCTGAGTATGTAGTTTTTGACCTTATATGGAACCTCCTATCTGAAAATTTGAAAATTCTTAAAAAATTCGTCCAAAATCTTGATGTCTCCAATCTCTTGTTTTGTACGTTTTTTCCACGTGTCTCGACCTCCAATGGATCCCTGCAAAGTTTGGTGAAGATCTGAGTATGTCGTTTTTGACCTTATCTGGAACCTCCCATCTGAAAATTTGAAAATTCTTAAAAAATTCGTCGAAAATCTTGATGTCTCCGATCTCTTGTTTTGTACGTTTTTTCCACGTGTCTTGACATGCAAAGTATTCCTGCAAAGTTTGGTGAAGATCTGAGTATGTAGTTTTTGACCTCATCTGGAACCTCCTATCTGAAAATTTGAAAATTCTTAAAAAATTCGTCCAAAATCTTGATGTCTCCAATCTCTTGTTTTGTACGTTTTTTCCACGTGTCTCGACCTCCAATGGATCCCTGCAAAGTTTGGTGAAGATCTGAGTATGTCGTTTTTGACCTTATCTGGAACCTCCCATCTGAAAATTTGAAAATTCTTAAAAAATTCGTCGAAAATCTTGATGTCTCCGATCTCTTGTTTTGTACGTTTTTTCCACGTGTCTTGACATGCAAAGTATTCCTGCAAAGTTTGGTGAAGATCTGAGTATGTCGTTTTTGACCTTATCTGGAACCTCCCATCTGAAAATTTGAAAATTCTTAAAAAATTCGTCGAAAATCTTGATGTCTCCGATCTCTTGTTTTGTACGTTTTTTCCACGTGTCTTGACATCCAATGTATCCCTGCAAAGTTTGGTGAAGATCTGAGTATGTAGTTTTTGACCTTATCTGGAACCTCCTATCTGAAAATTTGAAAATTCTTAAAAAATTCGTCCAAAATCTTGATGTCTCCAATCTCTTGTTTTGTACGTTTTTTCCACGTGTCTTGATATCCAATGTATCCCTGCAAAGTTTGGTGAAGATCTGAGTATGTCGTTTTTGACCTTATCTGGAACATCCTTTCTGAAAATTTGAAAATTGTTAAAAAATTCGTCCAAAATCTTGATGTTTCCAATCTCTTTTTTGTACGTTTTTTCCACGTGTCTTGACATCCAATGTATCCCTGCAAAGTTTGGTGAAGATCTGAGTATGTAGTTTTTGACCTTATCTGGAACCTAACATCTGAAAATTTGAAAATTCTTAAAAAATTCGACCAAAATCTTGATGTCTCCAATCTTTTGTTTTGTACGTTTTTTCCACGTGTCTTGACACATAATGTATCCATGCAAAGTTTGGTGAAGATCTGAGTATGTAGTTTTTGACCTTATATGGAACCTCCTATCTGAAAATTTGAAAATTCTTAAAAAATTCGTCCAAAATCTTGATGTCTCCAATCTCTTGTTTTGTACGTTTTTTCCACGTGTCTTGACATCCAATGTATCCCTGCAAAGTTTGGTGAAGATCTGAGTATGTAGTTTTTGACCTTATCTGGAACCTCCCATCTGAAAATTTGAAAATTCCTAAAAAATCCGTGCAAAATCTTGATGACCCCAATCTCTTGTTTTGTACGTTTTTTCCACGTGTCTTGACATCCAATGTATTCCTGCAATGTTTGGTGAAGATCTGAGTATGTAGTTTTTGACCTTATATGGAACCTCCTATCTGAAAATTTGAAAATTCTTAAAAAATTCGACCAAAATCTTGATGTTCCGAATCCTATGTTTTGTATGTTTTTTCCACGTGTCTTGACATCCAATGTATCCATGCAAAGTTTGGTGAAGATCTGAGTATGTAGTTTTTGACCTTATATTGAACCTCCCATCTGAAAATTTGAAAATTCTTAAAAAAATCGTCCAAAATCTTGATGACCCCAATCTCTTGTTTTGTACGTTTTTTCCACGTGTCTTGACTTCCAAAGTATCCCTGCAAAGTTTGGTGAAGATCTGAGTATGTAGTTTTTGACCTTATATGGAACCTCCTTTCTGAAAATTTGAGAATTCTTAAAAAATTCGTCCAAAATCTTGATGTCTCCAATCTCTTGTTTTTTTCGTTTTTTCCACGTGTCTTGACATCCAATGTATCCATGCAAAGTTTGGTGAAGATCTGAGTATGTCGTTTTTGACCTTATCTGGAACCTCCCATCTGAAAATTTGAAAATTTTTAAAAAAATCGTCCAAAATCTTGATGTCTCCAATCTCTTGTTTTGTACGTTTTTTCCACGTGTCTTGACATCCAATGTATCCCTGCAAAGTTTGGTGAAGATCTGAGTATGTAGTTTTTGACCTTATATGGAACCTCCTATCTGAAAATTTGAAAATTCTTAAAAAATTCGTCCAAAATCTTGATGTCTCCAATCTCTTGTTTTGTACGTTTTTTCCACGTGTCTCGACCTCCAATGGATCCCTGCAAAGTTTGGTGAAGATCTGAGTATGTCGTTTTTGACCTTATCTGGAACCTCCCATCTGAAAATTTGAAAATTCTTAAAAAATTCGTCGAAAATCTTGATGTCTCCGATCTCTTGTTTTGTACGTTTTTTCCACGTGTCTTGACATGCAAAGTATTCCTGCAAAGTTTGGTGAAGATCTGAGTATGTAGTTTTTGACCTCATCTGGAACCTCCTATCTGAAAATTTGAAAATTCTTAAAAAATTCGTCCAAAATCTTGATGTCTCCAATCTCTTGTTTTGTACGTTTTTTCCACGTGTCTTGACATCCAATGTATCCCTGCAAAGTTTGGTGAAGATCTGAGTATGTAGTTTTTGACCTTATCTGGAACCTCCTATCTGAAAATTTGAAAATTCTTAAAAAATTCGTCCAAAATCTTGATGTCTCCAATCTCTTGTTTTGTACGTTTTTTCCACGTGTCTTGATATCCAATGTATCCCTGCAAAGTTTGGTGAAGATCTGAGTATGTCGTTTTTGACCTTATCTGGAACATCCTTTCTGAAAATTTGAAAATTGTTAAAAAATTCGTCCAAAATCTTGATGTCTCCAATCTCTTTTTTGTACGTTTTTTCCACGTGTCTTGACATCCAATGTATCCCTGCAAAGTTTGGTGAAGATCTGAGTATGTAGTTTTTGACCTTATCTGGAACCTCCCATCTGAAAATTTGAAAATTCTTAAAAAATTCGACCAAAATCTTGATGTCTCCAATCTTTTGTTTTGTACGTTTTTTCCACGTGTCTTGACACATAATGTATCCATGCAAAGTTTGGTGAAGATCTGAGTATGTAGTTTTTGACCTTATATGGAACCTCCTATCTGAAAATTTGAAAATTCTTAAAAAATTCGTCCAAAATCTTGATGTCTCCAATCTCTTGTTTTGTACGTTTTTTCCACGTGTCTTGACATCCAATGTATCCCTGCAAAGTTTGGTGAAGATCTGAGTATGTAGTTTTTGACCTTATCTGGAACCTCCCATCTGAAAATTTGAAAATTCCTAAAAAATCCGTGCAAAATCTTGATGACCCCAATCTCTTGTTTTGTACGTTTTTTCCACGTGTCTTGACATCCAATGTATTCCTGCAATGTTTGGTGAAGATCTGAGTATGTAGTTTTTGACCTTATATGGAACCTCCTATCTGAAAATTTGAAAATTCTTAAAAAATTCGACCAAAATCTTGATGTTCCGAATCCTATGTTTTGTATGTTTTTTCCACGTGTCTTGACATCCAATGTATCCATGCAAAGTTTGGTGAAGATCTGAGTATGTAGTTTTTGACCTTATCTGGAACCTCCCATCTGAAAATTTGAAAATTCTTAAAAAATTCGTCCAAAATCTTGATGACCCCAATCTCTTGTTTTGTACGTTTTTTCCACGTGTCTTGACATCCAAAGTATCCCTGCAAAGTTTGGTGAAGATCTGAGTATGTAGTTTTTGACCTTATATGGAACCTCCTTTCTGAAAATTTGAGAATTCTTAAAAAATTCGTCCAAAATCTTGATGTCTCCAATCTCTTGTTTTGTACGTTTTTTCCACGTGTCTTGACATCCAATGTATCCATGCAAAGTTTGGTGAAGATCTGAGTATGTCGTTTTTGACCTTATCTGGAACCTCCCATCTGAAAATTTGAAAATTCTTAAAAAATTCGTCGAAAATCTTGATGTCTCCAATCTTTTGTTTTGTACGTTTTTTCCACGTGTCTTGACATGCAAAGTATCCCTGCAACGTTTGGTGAAGATCTGAGTATGTAGTTTTTGACCTTATCTGGAACCTCCTATCTGAAAATTTGAAAATTCTTAAAAAATTCGTCGAAAATCTTGATGTCTCCAATCTCTTGTTTTGTACGTTTTTTCCACGTGTCTTGATATCCAATGTATCCCTGCAAAGTTTGGTGAAGATCTGAGTATGTCGTTTTTGACCTTATCTGGAACATCCTTTCTGAAAATTTGAAAATTGTTAAAAAATTCGTCCAAAATCTTGATGTCTCCAATCTCTTTTTTGTACGTTTTTTCCACGTGTCTTGACATCCAATGTATCCCTGCAAAGTTTGGTGAAGATCTGAGTATGTAGTTTTTGACCTTATCTGGAACCTCCCATCTGAAAATTTGAAAATTCTTAAAAAATTCGACCAAAATCTTGATGTCTCCAATCTTTTGTTTTGTTCGTTTTTTCCACGTGTCTTGACACATAATGTATCCATGCAAAGTTTGGTGAAGATCTGAGTATGTAGTTTTTGACCTTATATGGAACCTCCTATCTGAAAATTTGAAAATTCTTAAAAAATTCGTCCAAAATCTTGATGTCTCCAATCTCTTGTTTTGTACGTTTTTTCCACGTGTCTTGACATCCAATGTATCCCTGCAAAGTTTGGTGAAGATCTGAGTATGTAGTTTTTGACCTTATCTGGAACCTCCCATCTGAAAATTTGAAAATTCCTAAAAAATCCGTGCAAAATCTTGATGACCCCAATCTCTTGTTTTGTACGTTTTTTCCACGTGTCTTGACATCCAATGTATCCATGCAAAGTTTGGTGAAGATCTGAGTATGTCGTTTTTGACCTTATCTGGAACATCCTTTCTGAAAATTTGAAAATTGTTAAGAAATTCGTCCAAAATCTTGATGTCTCCAATCTCTTGTTTTGTACGTTTTTTCCACCTGTCTCGACCTCCAATGTATCCCTGCAAAGTTTGGTGAAGATCTGAGTATGTCGTTTTTGACCTTATCTGGAACATCCTTTCTGAAAATTTGAAAATTCTTAAAAAATTCGTCGAAAATCTTGATGTCTCCAATCTCTTGTTTTGTACGTTTTTTCTACGTGTCTTGACATCCAATGTATCCCTGCAAAGTTTGGTGAAGATCTGAGTATGTAGTTTTTGACTTTATATGGAACCTCCTATCTGAAAATTTGAAAATTCTTAAAAAATTCGTCCAAAATCTTGATGTCTCCAATCTCTTGTTTTGTACGTTTTTTCCACGTGTCTCGACCTCCAATGGATCCCTGCAAAGTTTGGTGAAGATCTGAGTATGTCGTTTTTGACCTTATCTGGAACCTCCCATCTGAAAATTTGAAAATTCTTAAAAAATTTGTCGAAAATCTTGATGTCTCCGATCTCTTGTTTTGTACGTTTTTTCCACGTGTCTTGACATGCAAAGTATTCCTGCAAAGTTTGGTGAAGATCTGAGTATGTAGTTTTTGACCTCATCTGGAACCTCCTATCTGAAAATTTGAAAATTCTTAAAAAATTCGTCCAAAATCTTGATGTCTCCAATCTCTTGTTTTGTACGTTTTTTCCACGTGTCTTGACATCCAATGTATCCCTGCAAAGTTTGGTGAAGATCTGAGTATGTAGTTTTTGACCTTATCTGGAACCTCCTATCTGAAAATTTGAAAATTCTTAAAAAATTCGTCCAAAATCTTGATGTCTCCAATCCCTTGTTTTGTACGTTTTTTCCACGTGTCTTGATATCCAATGTATCCCTGCAAAGTTTGGTGAAGATCTGAGTATGTCGTTTTTGACCTTATCTGGAACATCCTTTCTGAAAATTTGAAAATTGTTAAAAAATTCGTCCAAAATCTTGATGTCTCCTATCTCTTGTTTTGTACGTTTTTTCCACGTGTCTTGACATCCAATGTATCCCTGCAAAGTTTGGTGAATATCTGAGTATGTAGTTTTTGACCTTATCTGGAACCTCCCATCTGAAAATTTGAAAATTCTTAAAAAATTCGACCAAAATCTTGATGTCTCCAATCTCTTGTTTTGTACGTTTTTTCCACGTGTCTTGACACATAATGTATCCATGCAAAGTTTGGTGAAGATCTGAGTATGTAGTTTTTGACCTTATATGGAACCTCCTATCTGAAAATTTGAAAATTCTTAAAAAATTCGTCCAAAATCTTGATGTCTCCAATCTCTTGTTTTGTACGTTTTTTCCACGTGTCTTGACATCCAATGTATCCCTGCAAAGTTTGGTGAAGATCTGAGTATGTAGTTTTTGACCTTATCTGGAACCTCCCATCTGAAAATTTGAAAATTCCTAAAAAATCCGTCCAAAATCTTGATGACCACAATCTCTTGTTTTGTACGTTTTTTCCACGTGTCTTGACATTCAATGTATCCCTGCAAAGTTTGGTGAAGATCTGAGTATGTAGTTTTTGACCTTATATGGAACCTCCTTTCTGAAAATTTGAAAATTCTTAAAAAAATCGTCCAAAATCTTGAAGACCCCAATCTCTTGTTTTGTACGTTTTTTCCACGTGTCTTGACATCCAATGTATCCCTGCAAAGTTTGGTGAAGATCTGAGTATGTAGTTTTTGACCTTATATGGAACCTCCTTTCTGAAAATTTGAGAATTCTTAAAAAATTCGTCCAAAATCTTGATGTCTCCAATCTCTTGTTTTGTACGTTTTTTCCACGTGTCTTGACATCCAATGTATCCATGCAAAGTTTGGTGAAGATCTGAGTATGTCGTTTTTGACCTTATCTGGAACCTCCCATCCGAAAATTTGAAAATTCTTAAAAAATTCGTCGAAAATCTTGATGTCTCCAATCTCTTGTTTTGTACGTTTTTTCCACGTGTCTTGACATGCAAAGTATCCCTGCAACGTTTGGTGAAGATCTGAGTATGTAGTTTTTGACCTTATCTGGAACCTCCTATCTGAAAATTTGAAAATTCTTAAAAAATTCGTCGAAAATCTTGATGTCTCCAATCTCTTGCTTTGTACGTTTTTTCCACGTGTCTTGACATCCAATGTATCCCTGCAATGTTTGGTGGAGATCTGAGTATGTAGTTTTTGACCTTATCTGGAACCTCCTATCTGAAAATTTGAAAATTCTTCAAAAATTCGTCCAAAATCTTGATGTCTCCAATCTCTTGTTTTGTACGTTTTTTCCACGTGTCTCGACCTCCAATGTATCCCTGCAAAGTTAGTGAAGATCTGAGTATGTCGTTTTTGACCTTATCTGGAACATCCTTTCTGAAAATTTGAAAATTCTTAAAAAATTCGTCGAAAATCTTGATGTCTCCAATCTCTTGTTTTGTACGTTTTTTCCACGTTTCTTGACATCCAATGTATCCCTGCAAAGTTTGGTGAAGATCTGAGTATGTAGTTTTTGACCTTATATGGAACCTCCTTTCTGAAAATTTGAAAATTCTCAAAAAATTCGTCCATAATCTTGATGTCTCCAATCTCTTGTTTTGTACGTTTTTTCCACGTGTCTTGACATCCAATGTATCCCTGCAAAGATTGGTGAAGATCTGAGCATGTAGTTTTTGACCTTATATGGAACCTCCTATCTGAAAATTTGAAAATTCTTAAAAAATTCGTCCAAAATCTTGATGTCACCAATCCTATGTTTTGTATGTTTTTTCCACGTGTCTTGACATCCAATGTATCCATGCAAAGTTTGGTGAAGATCTGAGTATGTCGTTTTTGACCTTATCTGGAACCTCCCATCTGAAAATTTGAAAATTCTTAAAAAATTCGTCGAAAATCTTGATGTCTCCGATCTCTTGTTTTGTACGTTTTTTCCACGTGTCTTGACATGCAAAGTATTCCTGCAAAGTTTGGTGAAGATCTGAGTATGTAGTTTTTGACCTCATCTGGAACCTCCTATCTGAAAATTTGAAAATTCTTAAAAAATTCGTCCAAAATTTTGATGTCTCCAATCTCTTGTTTTGTACGTTTTTTCCACGTGTCTTGACATCCAATGTATCCCTGCAATGTTTGGTGAAGATCTGAGTATGTAGTTTTTGACCTTATCTGGAACCTCCCATCTGAAAATTTGAAAATTCCTAAAAAATCCGTCCAAAATCTTGATGACCCCAATCTCTTGTTTTGTACGTTTTTTCCACGTGTCTTGACATCCAATGTATCCCTGCAAAGTTTGGTGAAGATCTGAGTATGTAGTTTTTGACCTTATCTGGAACCTCCTATCTGAAAATTTGAAAATTCTTAAAAAATTCGTCCAAAATCTTGATGTCTCCAATCTCTTGTTTTGTACGTTTTTTCCACGTGTCTTGATATCCAATGTATCCCTGCAAAGTTTGGTGAAGATCTGAGTATGTCGTTTTTGACCTTATCTGGAACATCCTTCCTGAAAATTTGAAAATTGTTAAAAAATTCGTCCAAAATCTTGATGTCTCCAATCTCTTTTTTGTACGTTTTTTCCACGTGTCTTGACATCCAATGTATCCCTGCAAAGTTTGGTGAAGATCTGAGTATGTAGTTTTTGACCTTATATTGAACCTCCCATCTGAAAATTTGAAAATTCTTAAAAAATTCGACCAAAATCTTGATGTCTCCAATCTTTTGTTTTGTACGTTTTTTCCACGTGTCTTGACACATAATGTATCCATGCAAAGTTTGGTGAAGATCTGAGTATGTAGTTTTTGACCTTATATGGAACCTCCTATCTGAAAATTTGAAAATTCTTAAAAAATTCCTCCAAAATCTTGATGTCTCCAATCTCTTGTTTTGTACGTTTTTTCCACGTGTCTTGACATCCAATGTATCCCTGCAAAGTTTGGTGAAGATCTGAGTATGTAGTTTTTGACCTTATCTGGAACCTCCCATCTGAAAATTTGAAAATTCCTAAAAAATCCGTGCAAAATCTTGATGACCCCAATCTCTTGTTTTGTACGTTTTTTCCACGTGTCTTGACATCCAATGTATTCCTGCAATGTTTGGTGAAGATCTGAGTATGTAGTTTTTGACCTTATATGGAACCTCCTATCTGAAAATTTGAAAATTCTTAAAAAAATTCGACCAAAATCTTGATGTTCCGAATCCTATGTTTTGTATGTTTTTTCCACGTGTCTTGACATCCAATGTATCCATGCAAAGTTTGGTGAAGATCTGAGTATGTAGTTTTTGACCTTATATTGAACCTCCCATCTGAAAATTTGAAAATTCTTAAAAAATTCGTCCAAAATCTTGATGACCCCAATCTCTTGTTTTGTACGTTTTTTCCACGTGTCTTGACATCCAAAGTATCCCTGCAAAGTTTGGTGAAGATCTGAGTATGTAGTTTTTGACCTTATATTGAACCTCCCATCTGAAAATTTGAAAATTCTTAAAAAATTCGTCCAAAATCTTGATGTCTCCAATCTCTTGTTTTGTACGTTTTTTCCACGTGTCTTGACATCCAATGTATCCATGCAAAGTTTGGTGAAGATCTGAGTATGTCGTTTTTGACCTTATCTGGAACCTCCCATCTGAAAATTTGAAAATTCTTAAAAAATTCGTCGAAAATCTTGATGTCTCCAATCTTTTGTTTTGTACGTTTTTTCCACGTGTCTTGACATGCAAAGTATCCCTGCAACGTTTGGTGAAGATCTGAGTATGTAGTTTTTGACCTTATCTGGAACCTCCTATCTGAAAATTTGAAAATTCTTCAAAAATTCGTCGAAAATCTTGATGTCTCCAATCTCTTGTTTTGTACGTTTTTTCCACGTGTCTTGACATCCAATGTATTCCTGCAATGTTTGGTGGAGATCTGAGTATGTAGTTTTAGACCTTATCTGGAACCTCCTATCTGAAAATTTGAAAATTCTTCAAAAATTCGTCCAAAATCTTGATGTCTCCAATCTCTTGTTTTGTACGTTTTTTCCACGTGTCTCGACCTCCAATGGATCCCTGCAAAGTTTGGTGAAGATCTGAGTATGTCGTTTTTGACCTTATCTGGAACATCCTTTCTGAAAATTTGAAAATTCTTAAAAAATTCGTCGAAAATCTTGATGTCTCCAATCTCTTGTTTTGTACGTTTTTTCCACGTGTCTTGACATCCAATGTATCCCTGCAAAGTTTGGTGAAGATCTGAGTATGTAGTTTTTGACCTTATATGGAACCTCCCATCTGAAAATTTGAAAATTCTTAAAAAATTCGTCCAAAATCTTGATGTCTCCAATCTCTTGTTTTGTACGTTTTTTCCACGTGTCTCGACCTCCAATGGATCCCTGCAAAGTTTGGTGAAGATCTGAGTATGTCGTTTTTGACCTTATCTGGAACCTCCCATCTGAAAATTTGAAAATTCTTAAAAAATTCGTCGAAAATCTTGATGTCTCCGATCTCTTGTTTTGTACGTTTTTTCCACGTGTCTTGACATGCAAAGTATTCCTGCAAAGTTTGGTGAAGATCTGAGTATGTAGTTTTTGACCTCATCTGGAACCTCCTATCTGAAAATTTGAAAATTCTTAAAAAATTCGTCCAAAATCTTGATGTCTCCAATCTCTTGTTTTGTACGTTTTTTCCACGTGTCTTGACATCCAATGTATCCCTGCAATGTTTGGTGAAGATCTGAGTATGTAGTTTTTGACCTTATCTGGAACCTCCCATCTGAAAATTTGAAAATTCCTAAAAAATCCGTCCAAAATCTTGATGACCCCAATCTCTTGTTTTGTACTTTTTTCCACGTGTCTCGACCTCCAATGTATCCCTGCAAAGTTTGGTGAAGATCTGAGTATGTAGTTTTTGACCTTATATGGAACCTCCTATCTGAAAATTTGAAAATTCTTAAAAAATTCGTCCAAAATCTTGATGTCACCAATCCTATGTTTTGTATGTTTTTTCCACGTGTCTTGACATCCAATGGATCCCTGCAAAGTTTGGTGAAGATCTGAGTATGTCGTTTTTGACTTTATCTGGAACCTCCCATCTGAAAATTTGAAAATTCTTAAAAAATTCGTCGAAAATCTTGATGTCTCCGATCTCTTGTTTTGTACGTTTTTTCCACGTGTCTTGACATGCAAAGTATTCCTGCAAAGTTTGGTGAAGATCTGAGTATGTAGTTTTTGACCTCATCTGGAACCTCCTATCTGAAAATTTGAAAATTCTTAAAAAATTCGTCCAAAATCTTGATGTCTCCAATCTCTTGTTTTGTACGTTTTTCCCACGTGTCTTGACATCCAATGTATCCCTGCAATGTTTGGTGAAGATCTGAGTATGTAGTTTTTGACCTTATCTGGAACCTCCCATCTGAAAATTTGAAAATTCCTAAAAAATCCGTCCAAAATCTTGATGACCCCAATCTCTTGTTTTGTACTTTTTTTCCACGTGTCTCGACCTCCAATGTATCCCTGCAAAGTTTGGTGAAGATCTGAGTATGTAGTTTTTGACCTTATATGGAACCTCCTATCTGAAAATTTGAAAATTCTTAAAAAATTCGTCCAAAATCTTGATGTCACCAATCTTATGTTTTGTATGTTTTTTCCACGTGTCTTGACATCCAATGTATCCATGCAAAGTTTGGTGAAGATCTGAGTATGTCGTTTTTGACCTTATCTGGAACCTCCCATCTGAAAATTTGAAAATTCTTAAAAAATTCGTCGAAAATCTTGATGTCTCCGATCTCTTGTTTTGTACGTTTTTTCCACGTGTCTTGACATGCAAAGTATTCCTGCAAAGTTTGGTGAAGATCTGAGTATGTAGTTTTTGACCTCATCTGGAACCTCCTATCTGAAAATTTGAAAATTCTTAAAAAATTCGTCCAAAATTTTGATGTCTCCAATCTCTTGTTTTGTACGTTTTTTCCACGTGTCTTGACATCCAATGTATCCCTGCAATGTTTGGTGAAGATCTGAGTATGTAGTTTTTGACCTTATCTGGAACCTCCCAACTGAAAATTTGAAAATTCCTAAAAAATCCGTCCAAAATCTTGATGACCCCAATCTCTTGTTTTGTACGTTTTTTCCACGTGTCTTGACATCCAATGTATCCCTGCAAAGTTTGGTGAAGATCTGAGTATGTAGTTTTTGACCTTATCTGGAACCTCCTATCTGAAAATTTGAAAATTCTTAAAAAATTCGTCCAAAATCTTGATGTCTCCAATCTCTTGTTTTGTACGTTTTTTCCACGTGTCTTGACATCCAAAGTATCCCTGCAAAGTTTGGTGAAGATCTGAATATGTAGTTTTTGACCTTATATGGAACCTCCTTTCTGAAAATTTGAGAATTCTTAAAAAATTCGTCCAAAATCTTGATGTCTCCAATCTCTTGTTTTGTACGTTTTTTCCACGTGTCTTGACATCCAATGTATCCATGCAAAGTTTGGTGAAGATCTGAATATGTCGTTTTTGACCTTATCTGGAACCTCCCATCTGAAAATTTGAAAATTCTTAAAAAATCCGTGCAAAATCTTGATGACCCCAATCTCTTGTTTTGTACGTTTTTTCCACGTGTCTTGACATCCAATGTATCCATGCAAAGTTTGGTGAAGATCTGAGTATGTCGTTTTTGACCTTATCTGGAACCTCCCATCTGAAAATTTGAAAATTCTTAAAAAATTCGTCGAAAATCTTGATGTCTCCAATCTCTTGTTTTGTACGTTTTTTCCACGTGTCTTGACATGCAAAGTATCCCTGCAACGTTTGGTGAAGATCTGAGTATGTAGTTTTTGACCTTATCTGGAACCTCCTATCTGAAAATTTGAAAATTCTTCAAAAATTCGTCGAAAATCTTGATGTCTCCAATCTCTTGTTTTGTACGTTTTTTCCACGTGTCTTGACATCCAATGTATCCCTGCAATGTTTGGTGGAGATCTGAGTATGTAGTTTTTGACCTTATCTGGGACCTCCTATCAGAAAACTTGAAAATTCTTCAAAAATTCGTCCAAAATCTTGATGTCTCCAATCTCTTGTTTTGTACGTTTTTTCCACATGTCTCGACCTCCAATGTATCCCTGCAAAGTTTGGTGAAGATCTGAGTATGTCGTTTTTGACCTTATCTGGAACATCCTTTCTGAAAATTTGAAAATTCTTAAAAAATTCGTCGAAAATCTTGATGTCTCCAATCTCTTGTTTTGTACGTTTTTTCCACGTGTCTTGACATCCAATGTATCCCTGCAAAGTTTGGTGAAGATCTGAGTATGTAGTTTTTGACCTTATATGGAACCTCCTATCTGAAAATTTGAAAATTCTTAAAAAATTCGACCAAAATCTTGATGTTCCGAATCCTATGTTTTGTATGTTTTTTCCACGTGTCTTGACATCCAATGTATCCATGCAAAGTTTGGTGAAGATCTGAGTATGTAGTTTTTGACCTTATATTGAACCTCCCATCTGAAAATTTGAAAATTCTTAAAAAATTCGTCCAAAATCTTGATGACCCCAATCTCTTGTTTTGTACGTTTTTTCCACGTGTCTTGACATCCAAAGTATCCCTGCAAAGTTTGGTGAAGATCTGAGTATGTAGTTTTTGACCTTATATGGAACCTCCTTTCTGAAAATTTGAGAAATCTTAAAAAATTCGTCCAAAATCTTGATGTCTCCAATCTCTTGTTTTGTACGTTTTTTCCACGTGTCTTGACATCCAATGTATCCATGCAAAGTTTGGTGAAGATCTGAGTATGTCGTTTTTGACCTTATCTGGAACCTCCCATCTGAAAATTTGAAAATTCTTAAAAAATCCGTGCAAAATCTTGATGACCCCAATCTCTTGTTTTGTACGTTTTTTCCACGTGTCTTGACATCCAATGTATCCATGCAAAGTTTGGTGAAGATCTGAGTATGTCGTTTTTGACCTTATCTGGAACCTCCCATCTGAAAATTTGAAAATTCTTAAAAAATTCGTCGAAAATCTTGATGTCTCCAATCTCTTGTTTTGTACGTTTTTTCCACGTGTCTTGACATGCAAAGTATCCCTGCAACGTTTGGTGAAGATCTGAGTATGTAGTTTTTGACCTTATCTGGAACCTCCTATCTGAAAATTTGAAAATTCTTAAAAAATTCGTCCAAAATCTTGATGTCTCCAATCTCTTGTTTTGTACGTTTTTTCCACGTGTCTTGACATCCAATGTATCCCTGCAATGTTTGGTGAAGATCTGAGTATGTAGTTTTTGACCTTATATGGAGCCTCCTATCTGAAAATTTGAAAATTCTTAAAAAATTCGTCCAAAATCTTGATGTCTCCAATCTCTTGTTTTGTACGTTCTTTGGACGTGTCTTGACATCCAATGTATCCCTGCAATGTTTGGTGAAGATCTGAGTATGTAGTTTTTGACCTTATATGGAACCTCCTATCTGAAAATTTGAAAATTCTTAAAAGAATTTAACAAAATCTTGATGTCCCCAATCCTATGTTTTGTATGTTTTTTCCACGTGTCTTGACATACAATGTATCCCTGCAGAGTTTGGTGAAGATCTGAGTATGTAGTTTTTGACCTTATCTAGAACCTCCCATCTGAAAATTTGAAAATTCCTAAAAAATCCGTCCAAAATCTTGATGACCCCAATCTCTTGTTTTGTACGTTTTTTCCACGTGTCTTGACATCCAAAGTATCCCTGCAAAGTTTGGTGAAGATCTGAGTATGTAGTTTTTGACCTTATATGGAACCTCCTTTCTGAAAATTTGAGAATTCTTAAAAAATTCGTCCAAAATCTTGATGTCTCCAATCTCTTGTTTTGTACGTTTTTTCCACGTGTCTTGACATCCAATGTATCCCTGCAATGTTTGGTGAAGATCTGAGTATGTCGTTTTTGACCTTATATGGAGCCTCCTATCTGAAAATTTGAAAATTCTTAAAAAATTCGTCCAAAATCTTGATGTCTCCAATCTCTTGTTTTGTACGTTCTTTGGACGTGTCTTGACATCCAATGTATCCCTGCAATGTTTGGTGAAGATCTGAGTATGTAGTTTTTGACCTTATATGGAACCTCCTATCTGAAAATTTGAAAATTCTTAAAAGAATTTAACAAAATCTTGATGTCCCCAATCCTATGTTTTGTATGTTTTTTCCACGTGTCTTGACATACAATGTATCCCTGCAGAGTTTGGTGAAGATCTGAGTATGTAGTTTTTGACCTTATCTGGAACCTCCCATCTGAAAATTTGAAAATTCCTAAAAAATCCGTCCAAAATCTTGATGACCCCAATCTCTTGTTTTGTACGTTTTTTCCACGTGTCTTGACATCCAAAGTATCCCTGCAAAGTTTGGTGAAGATCTGAGTATGTAGTTTTTGACCTTATATGGAACCTCCTTTCTGAAAATTTGAGAATTCTTAAAAAATTCGTCCAAAATCTTGATGTCTCCAATCTCTTGTTTTGTACGTTTTTTCCACGTGTCTTGACATCCAATGTATCCATGCAAAGTTTGGTGAAGATCTGAGTATGTCGTTTTTGACCTTATCTGGAACCTCCCATCTGAAAATTTGAAAATTCTTAAAAAATCCGTGCAAAATCTTGATGACCCCAATCTCTTGTTTTGTACGTTTTTTCCACGTGTCTTGACATCCAATGTATCCATGCAAAGTTTGGTGAAGATCTGAGTATGTCGTTTTTGACCTTATCTGGAACCTCCCATCTGAAAATTTGAAAATTCTTAAAAAATTCGTCGAAAATCTTGATGTCTCCAATCTCTTGTTTTGTACGTTTTTTCCACGTGTCTTGACATGCAAAGTATCCCTGCAACGTTTGGTGAAGATCTGAGTATGTAGTTTTTGACCTTATCTGGAACCTCCTATCTGAAAATTTGAAAATTCTTAAAAAATTCGTCCAAAATCTTGATGTCTCCAATCTCTTGTTTTGTACGTTTTTTCCACGTGTCTTGACATCCAATGTATCCCTGCAATGTTTGGTGAAGATCTGAGTATGTAGTTTTTGACCTTATATGGAGCCTCCTATCTGAAAATTTGAAAATTCTTAAAAAATTCGTCCAAAATCTTGATGTCTCCAATCTCTTGTTTTGTACGTTCTTTGCACGTGTCTTGACATCCAATGTATCCCTGCAATGTTTGGTGAAGATCTGAGTATGTAGTTTTTGACCTTATATGGAACCTCCTATCTGAAAATTTGAAAATTCTTAAAAGAATTTAACAAAATCTTGATGTCCCCAATCCTATGTTTTGTATGTTTTTTCCACGTGTCTTGACATAAAATGTATCCCTGCAGAGTTTGGTGAAGATCTGAGTATGTAGTTTTTGACCTTATCTGGAACCTCCCATCTGAAAATTTGAAAATTCCTAAAAAATCCGTCCAAAATCTTGTTGACCCGAATCTCTTGTTTTGTACGTTTTTTCCACGTGTCTTGACATCCAATGTATCCCTGCAAAGTTTGGTGAAGATCTGAGTATGTAGTTTTTGACCTTATCTGGAACCGCATTTCTGAAAATTTGAAAATTTTTAAAAAAATCGTCCAAAATCTTGATGTCTCCAATCTCTTGTTTTGTACGTTTTTTCCACGTGTCTTGACATCCAATGTATCCCTGCAAAGTTTGGTGAAGATCTGAGTATGTAGTTTTTGACCTTATATGGAACCTCCTATCTGAAAATTTGAAAATTCTTAAAAAATTCGTCCAAAATCTTGATGTCTCCAATCTCTTGTTTTGTACGTTTTTTCCACGTGTCTCGACCTCCAATGGATCCCTGCAAAGTTTGGTGAAGATCTGAGTATGTCGTTTTTGACCTTATCTGGAACCTCCCATCTGAAAATTTGAAAATTCTTAAAAAATTCGTCGAAAATCTTGATGTCTCCGATCTCTTGTTTTGTACGTTTTTTCCACGTGTCTTGACATGCAAAGTATTCCTGCAAAGTTTGGTGAAGATCTGAGTATGTAGTTTTTGACCTCATCTGGAACCTCCTATCTGAAAATTTGAAAATTCTTAAAAAATTCGTCCAAAATCTTGATGTCTCCAATCTCTTGTTTTGTACGTTTTTTCCACGTGTCTTGACATCCAATGTATCCCTGCAAAGTTTGGTGAAGATCTGAGTATGTAGTTTTTGACCTTATCTGGAACCTCCTATCTGAAAATTTGAAAATTCTTAAAAAATTCGTCCAAAATCTTGATGTCTCCAATCTCTTGTTTTGTACGTTTTTTCCACGTGTCTTGATATCCAATGTATCCCTGCAAAGTTTGGTGAAGATCTGAGTATGTCGTTTTTGACCTTATCTGGAACCTCCCATCTGAAAATTTGAAAATTCCTAAAAAATCCGTCCAAAATCTTGATGACCCCAATCTCTTGTTTTGTACTTTTTTCCACGTGTCTCGACCTCCAATGTATCCCTGCAAAGTTTGGTGAAGATCTGAGTATGTAGTTTTTGACCTTATATGGAACCTCCCATCTGAAAATTTGAAAATTCTTAAAAAATTCGTCCAAAATCTTGATGTCACCAATCCTATGTTTTGTACGTTTTTTCCACGTGTCTTGACATCCAATGGATCCCTGCAAAGTTTGGTGAAGATCTGAGTATGTCGTTTTTGACCTTATCTGGAACCTCCCATCTGAAAATTTGAAAATTCTTAAAAAATTCGTCGAAAATCTTGATGTCTCCGATCTCTTGTTTTGTACGTTTTTTCCACGTGTCTTGACATGCAAAGTATTCCTGCAAAGTTTGGTGAAGATCTGAGTATGTAGTTTTTGACCTCATCTGGAACCTCCTATCTGAAAATTTGAAAATTCTTAAAAAATTCGTCCAAAATCTTGATGTCTCCAATCTC
Source organism: Lepisma saccharinum (assembly GCF_977018435.1). Lineage (NCBI taxonomy): Eukaryota > Metazoa > Arthropoda > Insecta > Zygentoma > Lepismatidae > Lepisma > Lepisma saccharinum. Next base: position 277,003 of record NW_028142961.1, on the reverse strand, counting down.
TTGTTTTGTACGTTTTTCCCACGTGTCTTGACATCCAATGTATCCCTGCAATGTTTGGTGAAGATCTGAGTATGTAGTTTTTGACCTTATCTGGAACCTCCCATCTGAAAATTTGAAAATTCCTAAAAAATCCGTCCAAAATCTTGATGACCCCAATCTCTTGTTTTGTACTTTTTTTCCACGTGTCTCGACCTCCAATGTATCCCTGCAAAGTTTGGTGAAGATCTGAGTATGTAGTTTTTGACCTTATATGGAACCTCCTATCTGAAAATTTGAAAATTCTTAAAAAATTCGTCCAAAATCTTGATGTCACCAATCTTATGTTTTGTATGTTTTTTCCACGTGTCTTGACATCCAATGTATCCATGCAAAGTTTGGTGAAGATCTGAGTATGTCGTTTTTGACCTTATCTGGAACCTCCCATCTGAAAATTTGAAAATTCTTAAAAAATTCGTCGAAAATCTTGATGTCTCCGATCTCTTGTTTTGTACGTTTTTTCCACGTGTCTTGACATGCAAAGTATTCCTGCAAAGTTTGGTGAAGATCTGAGTATGTAGTTTTTGACCTCATCTGGAACCTCCTATCTGAAAATTTGAAAATTCTTAAAAAATTCGTCCAAAATTTTGATGTCTCCAATCTCTTGTTTTGTACGTTTTTTCCACGTGTCTTGACATCCAATGTATCCCTGCAATGTTTGGTGAAGATCTGAGTATGTAGTTTTTGACCTTATCTGGAACCTCCCATCTGAAAATTTGAAAATTCCTAAAAAATCCGTCCAAAATCTTGATGACCCCAATCTCTTGTTTTGTACGTTTTTTCCACGTGTCTTGACATCCAATGTATCCCTGCAAAGTTTGGTGAAGATCTGAGTATGTAGTTTTTGACCTTATCTGGAACCTCCTATCTGAAAATTTGAGAATTCTTAAAAAATTCGTCCAAAATCTTGATGTCTCCAATCTCTTGTTTTGTACGTTTTTTCCACGTGTCTTGACATCCAATGTATCCATGCAAAGTTTGGTGAAGATCTGAATATGTCGTTTTTGACCTTATCTGGAACCTCCCATCTGAAAATTTGAAAATTCTTAAAAAATCCGTGCAAAATCTTGATGACCCCAATCTCTTGTTTTGTACGTTTTTTCCACGTGTCTTGACATCCAATGTATCCATGCAAAGTTTGGTGAAGATCTGAGTATGTCGTTTTTGACCTTATCTGGAACCTCCCATCTGAAAATTTGAAAATTCTTAAAAAATTCGTCGAAAATCTTGATGTCTCCAATCTCTTGTTTTGTACGTTTTTTCCACGTGTCTTGACATGCAAAGTATCCCTGCAACGTTTGGTGAAGATCTGAGTATGTAGTTTTTGACCTTATCTGGAACCTCCTATCTGAAAATTTGAAAATTCTTAAAAAATTCGTCCAAAATCTTGATGTCTCCAATCTCTTGTTTTGTACGTTTTTTCCACGTGTCTTGACATCCAATGTATCCCTGCAATGTTTGGTGAAGATCTGAGTATGTAGTTTTTGACCTTATATGGAGCCTCCTATCTGAAAATTTGAAAATTCTTAAAAAATTCGTCCAAAATCTTGATGTCTCCAATCTCTTGTTTTGTACGTTCTTTGCACGTGTCTTGACATCCAATGTATCCCTGCAATGTTTGGTGAAGATCTGAGTATGTAGTTTTTGACCTTATATGGAACCTCCTATCTGAAAATTTGAAAATTCTTAAAAGAATTTAACAAAATCTTGATGTCCCCAATCCTATGTTTTGTATGTTTTTTCCACGTGTCTTGACATAAAATGTATCCCTGCAGAGTTTGGTGAAGATCTGAGTATGTAGTTTTTGACCTTATCTGGAACCTCCCATCTGAAAATTTGAAAATTCCTAAAAAATCCGTCCAAAATCTTGTTGACCCGAATCTCTTGTTTTGTACGTTTTTTCCACGTGTCTTGACATCCAATGTATCCCTGCAAAGTTTGGTGAAGATCTGAGTATGTAGTTTTTGACCTTATCTGGAACCGCATTTCTGAAAATTTGAAAATTTTTAAAAAAATCGTCCAAAATCTTGATGTCTCCAATCTCTTGTTTTGTACGTTTTTTCCACGTGTCTTGACATCCAATGTATCCCTGCAAAGTTTGGTGAAGATCTGAGTATGTAGTTTTTGACCTTATATGGAACCTCCTATCTGAAAATTTGAAAATTCTTAAAAAATTCGTCCAAAATCTTGATGTCTCCAATCTCTTGTTTTGTACGTTTTTTCCACGTGTCTCGACCTCCAATGGATCCCTGCAAAGTTTGGTGAAGATCTGAGTATGTCGTTTTTGACCTTATCTGGAACCTCCCATCTGAAAATTTGAAAATTCTTAAAAAATTCGTCGAAAATCTTGATGTCTCCGATCTCTTGTTTTGTACGTTTTTTCCACGTGTCTTGACATGCAAAGTATTCCTGCAAAGTTTGGTGAAGATCTGAGTATGTAGTTTTTGACCTCATCTGGAACCTCCTATCTGAAAATTTGAAAATTCTTAAAAAATTCGTCCAAAATCTTGATGTCTCCAATCTCTTGTTTTGTACGTTTTTTCCACGTGTCTTGACATCCAATGTATCCCTGCAAAGTTTGGTGAAGATCTGAGTATGTAGTTTTTGACCTTATCTGGAACCTCCTATCTGAAAATTTGAAAATTCTTAAAAAATTCGTCCAAAATCTTGATGTCTCCAATCTCTTGTTTTGTACGTTTTTTCCACGTGTCTTGATATCCAATGTATCCCTGCAAAGTTTGGTGAAGATCTGAGTATGTCGTTTTTGACCTTATCTGGAACCTCCCATCTGAAAATTTGAAAATTCCTAAAAAATCCGTCCAAAATCTTGATGACCCCAATCTCTTGTTTTGTACTTTTTTCCACGTGTCTCGACCTCCAATGTATCCCTGCAAAGTTTGGTGAAGATCTGAGTATGTAGTTTTTGACCTTATATGGAACCTCCCATCTGAAAATTTGAAAATTCTTAAAAAATTCGTCCAAAATCTTGATGTCACCAATCCTATGTTTTGTACGTTTTTTCCACGTGTCTTGACATCCAATGGATCCCTGCAAAGTTTGGTGAAGATCTGAGTATGTCGTTTTTGACCTTATCTGGAACCTCCCATCTGAAAATTTGAAAATTCTTAAAAAATTCGTCGAAAATCTTGATGTCTCCGATCTCTTGTTTTGTACGTTTTTTCCACGTGTCTTGACATGCAAAGTATTCCTGCAAAGTTTGGTGAAGATCTGAGTATGTAGTTTTTGACCTCATCTGGAACCTCCTATCTGAAAATTTGAAAATTCTTAAAAAATTCGTCCAAAATCTTGATGTCTCCAATCTCTTGTTTTGTACGTTTTTCCCACGTGTCTTGACATCCAATGTATCCCTGCAATGTTTGGTGAAGATCTGAGTATGTAGTTTTTGACCTTATCTGGAACCTCCCATCTGAAAATTTGAAAATTCCTAAAAAATCCGTCCAAAATCTTGATGACCCCAATCTCTTGTTTTGTACTTTTTTTCCACGTGTCTCGACCTCCAATGTATCCCTGCAAAGTTTGGTGAAGATCTGAGTATGTAGTTTTTGACCTTATATGGAACCTCCTATCTGAAAATTTGAAAATTCTTAAAAAATTCGTCCAAAATCTTGATGTCACCAATCTTATGTTTTGTATGTTTTTTCCACGTGTCTTGACATCCAATGTATCCATGCAAAGTTTGGTGAAGATCTGAGTATGTCGTTTTTGACCTTATCTGGAACCTCCCATCTGAAAATTTGAAAATTCTTAAAAAATTCGTCGAAAATCTTGATGTCTCCGATCTCTTGTTTTGTACGTTTTTTCCACGTGTCTTGACATGCAAAGTATTCCTGCAAAGTTTGGTGAAGATCTGAGTATGTAGTTTTTGACCTCATCTGGAACCTCCTATCTGAAAATTTGAAAATTCTTAAAAAATTCGTCCAAAATTTTGATGTCTCCAATCTCTTGTTTTGTACGTTTTTTCCACGTGTCTTGACATCCAATGTATCCCTGCAATGTTTGGTGAAGATCTGAGTATGTAGTTTTTGACCTTATCTGGAACCTCCCATCTGAAAATTTGAAAATTCCTAAAAAATCCGTCCAAAATCTTGATGACCCCAATCTCTTGTTTTGTACGTTTTTTCCACGTGTCTTGACATCCAATGTATCCCTGCAAAGTTTGGTGAAGATCTGAGTATGTAGTTTTTGACCTTATCTGGAACCTCCTATCTGAAAATTTGAGAATTCTTAAAAAATTCGTCCAAAATCTTGATGTCTCCAATCTCTTGTTTTGTACGTTTTTTCCACGTGTCTTGACATCCAATGTATCCATGCAAAGTTTGGTGAAGATCTGAATATGTCGTTTTTGACCTTATCTGGAACCTCCCATCTGAAAATTTGAAAATTCTTAAAAAATCCGTGCAAAATCTTGATGACCCCAATCTCTTGTTTTGTACGTTTTTTCCACGTGTCTTGACATCCAATGTATCCATGCAAAGTTTGGTGAAGATCTGAGTATGTCGTTTTTGACCTTATCTGGAACCTCCCATCTGAAAATTTGAAAATTCTTAAAAAATTCGTCGAAAATCTTGATGTCTCCAATCTCTTGTTTTGTACGTTTTTTCCACGTGTCTTGACATGCAAAGTATCCCTGCAACGTTTGGTGAAGATCTGAGTATGTAGTTTTTGACCTTATCTGGAACCTCCTATTTGAAAATTTGAAAATTCTTCAAAAATTCGTCGAAAATCTTGATGTCTCCAATCTCTTGTTTTGTACGTTTTTTCCACGTGTCTTGACATCCAATGTATCCCTGCAATGTTTGGTGGAGATCTGAGTATGTAGTTTTTGACCTTATCTGGGACCTCCTATCAGAAAATTTGAAAATTCTTCAAAAATTCGTCCAAAATCTTGATGTCTCCAATCTCTTGTTTTGTACGTTTTTTCCACGTGTCTCGACCTCCAATGTATCCCTGCAAAGTTTGGTGAAGATCTGAGTATGTCGTTTTTGACCTTATCTGGAACATCCTTTCTGAAAATTTGAAAATTCTTAAAAAATTCGTCGAAAATCTTGATGTCTCCAATCTCTTGTTTTGTACGTTTTTTCCACGTGTCTTGACATCCAATGTATCCCTGCAAAGTTTGGTGAAGATCTGAGTATGTAGTTTTTGACCTTATATGGAACCTCCTATCTGAAAATTTGAAAATTCTTAAAAAATTCGACCAAAATCTTGATGTTCCGAATCCTATGTTTTGTATGTTTTTTCCACGTGTCTTGACATCCAATGTATCCATGCAAAGTTTGGTGAAGATCTGAGTATGTAGTTTTTGACCTTATATTGAACTTCCCATCTGAAAATTTGAAAATTCTTAAAAAATTCGTCCAAAATCTTGTTGACCCCAATCTCTTGTTTTGTACGTTTTTTCCACGTGTCTTGACATCCAAAGTATCCCTGCAAAGTTTGGTGAAGATCTGAGTATGTAGTTTTTGACCTTATATGGAACCTCCTTTCTGAAAATTTGAGAATTCTTAAAAAATTCGTCCAAAATCTTGATGTCTCCAATCTCTTGTTTTGTACGTTTTTTCCACGTGTCTTGACATCCAATGTATCCATGCAAAGTTTGGTGAAGATCTGAGTATGTCGTTTTTGACCTTATCTGGAACCTCCCATCTGAAAATTTGAAAATTCTTAAAAAATCCGTGCAAAATCTTGATGACCCCAATCTCTTGTTTTGTACGTTTTTTCCACGTGTCTTGACATCCAATGTATCCATGCAAAGTTTGGTGAAGATCTGAGTATGTCGTTTTTGACCTTATCTGGAACCTCCCATCTGAAAATTTGAAAATTCTTAAAAAATTCGTCGAAAATCTTGATGTCTCCAATCTCTTGTTTTGTACGTTTTTTCCACGTGTCTTGACATGCAAAGTATCCCTGCAACGTTTGGTGAAGATCTGAGTATGTAGTTTTTGACCTTATCTGGAACCTCCTATCTGAAAATTTGAAAATTCTTAAAAAATTCGTCCAAAATCTTGATGTCTCCAATCTCTTGTTTTGTACGTTTTTTCCACGTGTCTTGACATCCAATGTATCCCTGCAATGTTTGGTGAAGATCTGAGTATGTAGTTTTTGACCTTATCTGGAACCTCCCATCTGAAAATTTGAAAATTCCTAAAAAATCCGTCCAAAATCTTGATGACCCAAATCTCTTGTTTTGTACGTTTTTTCCACGTGTCTTGACATCCAATGTATCCCTGCAAAGTTTGGTGAAGATCTGAGTATGTAGTTTTTGACCTTATCTGGAACCTCCTATCTGAAAATTTGAGAATTCTTAAAAAATTCGTCCAAAATCTTGATGTCTCCAATCTCTTGTTTTGTACGTTTTTTCCACGTGTCTTGACATCCAATGTATCCATGCAAAGTTTGGTGAAGATCTGAATATGTCGTTTTTGACCTTATCTGGAACCTCCCATCTGAAAATTTGAAAATTCTTAAAAAATCCGTGCAAAATCTTGATGACCCCAATCTCTTGTTTTGTACGTTTTTTCCACGTGTCTTGACATCCAATGTATCCATGCAAAGTTTGGTGAAGATCTGAGTATGTCGTTTTTGACCTTATCTGGAACCTCCCATCTGAAAATTTGAAAATTCTTAAAAAATTCGTCGAAAATCTTGATGTCTCCAATCTCTTGTTTTGTACGTTTTTTCCACGTGTCTTGACATGCAAAGTATCCCTGCAACGTTTGGTGAAGATCTGAGTATGTAGTTTTTGACCTTATCTGGAACCTCCTATTTGAAAATTTGAAAATTCTTCAAAAATTCGTCGAAAATCTTGATGTCTCCAATCTCTTGTTTTGTACGTTTTTTCCACGTGTCTTGACATCCAATGTATCCCTGCAATGTTTGGTGGAGATCTGAGTATGTAGTTTTTGACCTTATCTGGGACCTCCTATCAGAAAATTTGAAAATTCTTCAAAAATTCGTCCAAAATCTTGATGTCTCCAATCTCTTGTTTTGTACGTTTTTTCCACGTGTCTCGACCTCCAATGTATCCCTGCAAAGTTTGGTGAAGATCTGAGTATGTCGTTTTTGACCTTATCTGGAACATCCTTTCTGAAAATTTGAAAATTCTTAAAAAATTCGTCGAAAATCTTGATGTCTCCAATCTCTTGTTTTGTACGTTTTTTCCACGTGTCTTGACATCCAATGTATCCCTGCAAAGTTTGGTGAAGATCTGAGTATGTAGTTTTTGACCTTATATGGAACCTCCTATCTGAAAATTTGAAAATTCTTAAAAAATTCGACCAAAATCTTGATGTTCCGAATCCTATGTTTTGTATGTTTTTTCCACGTGTCTTGACATCCAATGTATCCATGCAAAGTTTGGTGAAGATCTGAGTATGTAGTTTTTGACCTTATATTGAACTTCCCATCTGAAAATTTGAAAATTCTTAAAAAATTCGTCCAAAATCTTGTTGACCCCAATCTCTTGTTTTGTACGTTTTTTCCACGTGTCTTGACATCCAAAGTATCCCTGCAAAGTTTGGTGAAGATCTGAGTATGTAGTTTTTGACCTTATATGGAACCTCCTTTCTGAAAATTTGAGAATTCTTAAAAAATTCGTCCAAAATCTTGATGTCTCCAATCTCTTGTTTTGTACGTTTTTTCCACGTGTCTTGACATCCAATGTATCCATGCAAAGTTTGGTGAAGATCTGAGTATGTCGTTTTTGACCTTATCTGGAACCTCCCATCTGAAAATTTGAAAATTCTTAAAAAATCCGTGCAAAATCTTGATGACCCCAATCTCTTGTTTTGTACGTTTTTTCCACGTGTCTTGACATCCAATGTATCCATGCAAAGTTTGGTGAAGATCTGAGTATGTCGTTTTTGACCTTATCTGGAACCTCCCATCTGAAAATTTGAAAATTCTTAAAAAATTCGTCGAAAATCTTGATGTCTCCAATCTCTTGTTTTGTACGTTTTTTCCACGTGTCTTGACATGCAAAGTATCCCTGCAACGTTTGGTGAAGATCTGAGTATGTAGTTTTTGACCTTATCTGGAACCTCCTATCTGAAAATTTGAAAATTCTTAAAAAATTCGTCCAAAATCTTGATGTCTCCAATCTCTTGTTTTGTACGTTTTTTCCACGTGTCTTGACATCCAATGTATCCCTGCAATGTTTGGTGAAGATCTGAGTATGTAGTTTTTGACCTTATATGGAGCCTCCTATCTGAAAATTTGAAAATTCTTAAAAAATTCGTCCAAAATCTTGATGTCTCCAATCTCTTGTTTTGTACGTTCTTTGCACGTGTCTTGACATCCAATGTATCCCTGCAATGTTTGGTGAAGATCTGAGTATGTAGTTTTTGACCTTATATGGAACCTCCTATCTGAAAATTTGAAAATTCTTAAAAGAATTTATCAAAATCTTGATGTCCCCAATCCTATGTTTTGTATGTTTTTTCCACGTGTCTTGACATACAATGTATCCCTGCAGAGTTTGGTGAAGATCTGAGTATGTAGTTTTTGACCTTATCTGGAACCTCCCATCTGAAAATTTGAAAATTCCTAAAAAATCCGTCCAAAATCTTGATGACCCCAATCTCTTGTTTTGTACGTTTTTTCCACGTGTCTTGACATCCAAAGTATCCCTGCAAAGTTTGGTGAAGATCTGAGTATGTAGTTTTTGACCTTATATGGAACCTCCTTTCTGAAAATTTGAGAATTCTTAAAAAATTCGTCCAAAATCTTGATGTCTCCAATCTCTTGTTTTGTACGTTTTTTCCACGTGTCTTGACATCCAATGTATCCATGCAAAGTTTGGTGAAGATCTGAGTATGTAGTTTTTGACCTTATATTGAACCTCCCATCTGAAAATTTGAAAATTCTTAAAAAATTCGTCCAAAATCTTGATGACCCCAATCTCTTGTTTTGTACGTTTTTTCCACGTGTCTTGACATCCAAAGTATCCCTGCAAAGTTTGGTGAAGATCTGAGTATGTAGTTTTTGACCTTATATGGAACCTCCTTTCTGAAAATTTGAGAATTCTTAAAAAATTCGTCCAAAATCTTGATGTCACCAATCTCTTGTTTTGTACGTTTTTTCCACGTGTCTTGACATCCAATGTATCCATGCAAAGTTTGGTGAAGATCTGAGTATGTCGTTTTTGACCTTATCTGGAACCTCCCATCTGAAAATTTGAAAATTCTTAAAAAATCCGTGCAAAATCTTGATGACCCCAATCTCTTGTTTTGTACGTTTTTTCCACGTGTCTTGACATCCAATGTATCCATGCAAAGTTTGGTGAAGATCTGAGTATGTCGTTTTTGACATTATCTGGAACCTCCCATCTGAAAATTTGAAAATTCTTAAAAAAATCGTCGAAAATCTTGATGTCTCCAATCTCTTGTTTTGTACGTTTTTTCCACGTGTCTTGACATGCAAAGTATCCCTGCAACGTTTGGTGAAGATCTGAGTATGTAGTTTTTGACCTTATCTGGAACCTCCTATCTGAAAATTTGAAAATTCTTAAAAAATTCGTCCAAAATCTTGATGTCTCCAATCTCTTGTTTTGTACGTTTTTTCCACGTGTCTTGACATCCAATGTATCCCTGCAATGTTTGGTGAAGATCTGAGTATGTAGTTTTTGACCTTATATGGAGCCTCCTATCTGAAAATTTGAAAATTCTTAAAAAATTCGTCCAAAATCTTGATGTCTCCAATCTCTTGTTTTGTACGTTCTTTGCACGTGTCTTGACATCCAATGTATCAATGCAATGTTTGGTGAAGATCTGAGTATGTAGTTTTTGACCTTATATGGAACCTCCTATCTGAAAATTTGAAAATTCTTAAAAGAATTTAACAAAATCTTGATGTCCCCAATCCTATGTTTTGTATGTTTTTTCCACGTGTCTTGACATACAATGTATCCCTGCAGAGTTTGGTGAAGATCTGAGTATGTAGTTTTTGACCTTATCTGGAACCTCCCATCTGAAAATTTGAAAATTCCTAAAAAATCCGTCCAAAATCTTGATGACCCCAATCTCTTGTTTTGTACGTTTTTTCCACGTGTCTTGACATCCAAAGTATCCCTGCAAAGTTTGGTGAAGATCTGAGTATGTAGTTTTTGACCTTATATGGAACCTCCTTTCTGAAAATTTGAGAATTCTTAAAAAATTCGTCCAAAATCTTGATGTCTCCAATCTCTTGTTTTGTACGTTTTTTCCACGTGTCTTGACATCCAATGTATCCATGCAAAGTTTGGTGAAGATCTGAGTATGTCGTTTTTGACCTTATCTGGAACCTCCCATCTGAAAATTTGAAAATTCTTAAAAAATCCGTGCAAAATCTTGATGACCCCAATCTCTTGTTTTGTACGTTTTTTCCACGTGTCTTGACATCCAATGTATCCATGCAAAGTTTGGTGAAGATCTGAGTATGTCGTTTTTGACCTTATCTGGAACCTCCCATCTGAAAATTTGAAAATTCTTAAAAAATTCGTCGAAAATCTTGATGTCACCAATCTCTTGTTTTGTACGTTTTTTCCACGTGTCTTGACATGCAAAGTATCCCTGCAACGTTTGGTGAAGATCTGAGTATGTAGTTTTTGACCTTATCTGGAACCTCCTATCTGAAAATTTGAAAATTCTTAAAAAATTCGTCCAAAATCTTGATGTCTCCAATCTCTTGTTTTGTACGTTTTTTCCACGTGTCTTGACATCCAATGTATCCCTGCAATGTTTGGTGAAGATCTGAGTATGTAGTTTTTGACCTTATATGGAGCCTCCTATCTGAAAATTTGAAAATTCTTAAAAAATTCGTCCAAAATCTTGATGTCTCCAATCTCTTGTTTTGTACGTTCTTTGCACGTGTCTTGACATCCAATGTATCCCTGCAATGTTTGGTGAAGATCTGAGTATGTAGTTTTTGACCTTATATGGAACCTCCTATCTGAAAATTTGAAAATTCTTAAAAGAATTTAACAAAATCTTGATGTCCCCAATCCTATGTTTTGTATGTTTTTTCCACGTGTCTTGACATACAATGTATCCCTGCAGAGTTTGGTGAAGATCTGAGTATGTAGTTTTTGACCTTATCTGGAACCTCCCATCTGAAAATTTGAAAATTCCTAAAAAATCCGTCCAAAATCTTGTTGACCCGAATCTCTTGTTTTGTACGTTTTTTCCACGTGTCTTGACATCCAATGTATCCCTGCAAAGTTTGGTGAAGATCTGAGTATGTAGTTTTTGACCTTATCTGGAACCGCATTTCTGAAAATTTGAAAATTTTTAAAAAAATCGTCCAAAATCTTGATGTCTCCAATCTCTTGTTTTGTACGTTTTTTCCAAGTGTCTTGACATCCAATGTATCCCTGCAAAGTTTGGTGAAGATCTGAGTATGTAGTTTTTGACCTTATATGGAACCTCCCATCTGAAAATTTGAAAATTCTTAAAAAATTCGTCGAAAATCTTGATGTCTCCGATCTCTTGTTTTGTACGTTTTTTCCACGTGTCTTGACATGCAAAGTATTCCTGCAAAGTTTGGTGAAGATCTGAGTATGTAGTTTTTGACCTCATCTGGAACCTCCTATCTGAAAATTTGAAAATTCTTAAAAAATTCGTCCAAAATCTTGATGTCTCCAATCTCTTGTTTTGTACGTTTTTTCCACGTGTCTTGACATCCAATGTATCCCTGCAAAGTTTGGTGAAGATCTGAGTATGTAGTTTTTGACCTTATCTGGAACCTCCTATCTGAAAATTTGAAAATTCTTAAAAAATTCGTCCAAAATCTTGATGTCTCCAATCTCTTGTTTTGTATGTTTTTTCCACGTGTCTTGACATCCAATGTATCCATGCAAAGTTTGGTGAAGATCTGAGTATGTAGTTTTTGACCTTATATTGAACCTCCCATCTGAAAATTTGAAAATTCTTAAAAAATTCGTCCAAAATCTTGATGACCCCAATCTCTTGTTTTGTACGTTTTTTCCACGTGTCTTGACATCCAAAGTATCCCTGCAAAGTTTGGTGAAGATCTGAGTATGTAGTTTTTGACCTTATATGGAACCTCCTTTCTGAAAATTTGAGAATTCTTAAAAAATTCGTCCAAAATCTTGATGTCTCCAATCTCTTGTTTTGTACGTTTTTTCCACGTGTCTTGACATCCAATGTATCCATGCAAAGTTTGGTGAAGATCTGAGTATGTCGTTTTTGACCTTATCTGGAACCTCCCATCTGAAAATTTGAAAATTCTTAAAAAATTCGTCGAAAATCTTGATGTCTCCAATCTTTTGTTTTGTACGTTTTTTCCACGTGTCTTGACATGCAAAGTATCCCTGCAACGTTTGGTGAAGATCTGAGTATGTAGTTTTTGACCTTATCTGGAACCTCCTATCTGAAAATTTGAAAATTCTTAAAAAATTCGTCGAAAATCTTGATGTCTCCAATCTCTTGTTTTGTACGTTTTTTCCACGTGTCTTGATATCCAATGTATCCCTGCAAAGTTTGGTGAAGATCTGAGTATGTCGTTTTTGACCTTATCTGGAACATCCTTTCTGAAAATTTGAAAATTGTTAAAAAATTCGTCCAAAATCTTGATGTCTCCAATCTCTTTTTTGTACGTTTTTTCCACGTGTCTTGACATCCAATGTATCCCTGCAAAGTTTGGTGAAGATCTGAGTATGTAGTTTTTGACCCTATCTGGAACCTCCCATCTGAAAATTTGAAAATTCTTAAAAAATTCGACCAAAATCTTGATGTCTCCAATCTTTTGTTTTGTACGTTTTTTCCACGTGTCTTGACACATAATGTATCCATGCAAAGTTTGGTGAAGATCTGAGTATGTAGTTTTTGACCTTATATGGAACCTCCTATCTGAAAATTTGAAAATTCTTAAAAAATTCGTCCAAAATCTTGATGTCTCCAATCTCTTGTTTTGTACGTTTTTTCCACGTGTCTTGACATCCAATGTATCCCTGCAAAGTTTGGTGAAGATCTGAGTATGTAGTTTTTGACCTTATCTGGAACCTCCCATCTGAAAATTTGAAAATTCCTAAAAAATCCGTGCAAAATCTTGATGACCCCAATCTCTTGTTTTGTACGTTTTTTCCACGTGTCTTGACATCCAATGTATCCATGCAAAGTTTGGTGAAGATCTGAGTATGTCGTTTTTGACCTTATCTGGAACATCCTTTCTGAAAATTTGAAAATTGTTAAAAAATTCGTCCAAAATCTTGATGTCTCCAATCTCTTTTTTGTACGTTTTTTCCACGTGTCTTGACATCCAATGTATCCCTGCAAAGTTTGGTGAAGATCTGAGTATGTAGTTTTTGACCTTATCTGGAACCTCCCATCTGAAAATTTGAAAATTCTAAAAAAATTCGACCAAAATCTTGATGTCTCCAATCTCTTGTTTTGTACGTTTTTTCCACGTGTCATGACACATAATGTATCCATGCAAAGTTTGGTGAAGATCTGAGTATGTAGTTTTTGACCTTATATGGAACCTCCTATCTGAAAATTTGAAAATTCTTAAAAAATTCGTCCAAAATCTTGATGTCTCCAATCTCTTGTTTTGTACGTTTTTTCCACGTGTCTTGACATCCAATGTATCCCTGCAAAGTTTGGTGAAGATCTGAGTATGTAGTTTTTGACCTTACCTGGAACCTCCCATCTGAAAATTTGAAAATTCCTAAAAAATCCGTGCAAAATCTTGATGACCCCAATCTCTTGTTTTGTACGTTTTTTCCACGTGTCTTGACATCCAATGTATTCCTGCAATGTTTGGTGAAGATCTGAGTATGTAGTTTTTGACCTTATATGGAACCTCCTATCTGAAAATTTGAAAATTCTTCAAAAATTCGTCGAAAATCTTGATGTCTCCAATCTCTTGTTTTGTACGTTTTTTCCACGTGTCTCGACCTCCAATGGATGCCTGCAAAGTTTGGTGAAGATCTGAGTATGTCGTTTTTGACCTTATCTGGAACATCCTTTCTGAAATTTGAAAATTCTTAAAAAATTCGTCGAAAATCTTGATGTCTCCAATCTCTTGTTTTGTACGTTTTTTCCACGTGTCTTGACATCCAATGTATCCCTGCAAAGTTTGGTGAAGATCTGAGTATGTCGTTTTTGACCTTATCTGGAACATCCTTTCTGAAAATTTGAAAATTCTTAAACAATTCTTCGAAAATCTTGATGTCTCCAATCTCTTGTTTTGTACGTTTTTTCCACGTGTCTTGACATCCAATGTATCCCTGCAAAGTTTGGTGAAGATCTGAGTATGTAGTTTTTGACCTTATATGGAACCTCCTCTCTGAAAATTTGAAAATTCTCAAAAAATTCGTCCATAATCTTGATGTCTCCAATCTCTTGTTTTGTACGTTTTTTCCACGTGTCTTGACATCCAATGTATCCCTGCAAAGTTTGGTGAAGATCTGAGTATGTAGTTTTTGACCTTATCTGGAACATCCTTTCTGAAAATTTGAAAATTGTTAAAAAATTCGTAAAAAATCTTGATGTCTCCAATCTCTTTTTTGTACGTTTTTTCCACGTGTCTTGACATCCAATGTATCCCTGCAAAGTTTGGTGAAGATCTGAGTATGTAGTTTTTGACCTTATCTGGAACCTCCTATCTGAAAATTTGAAAATTCTTAAAAAATTCGTCCAAAATCTTGATGTCTCCAATCTCTTGTTTTGTACGTTTTTTCCACGTGTCTTGATATCCAATGTATCCCTGCAAAGTTTGGTGAAGATCTGAGTATGTAGTTTTTGACCTTATATGGAACCTCCTATCTGAAAATTTGAAAATTCTTAAAAAATTCGTCCAAAATCTTGATGTCTCCAATCTCTTGTTTTGTACGTTTTTTCCACGTGTCTTGACATCCAATGTATCCATGCAAAGTTTGGTGAAGATCTGAGTATGTAGTTTTTGACCTTATATTGAACCTCCCATCTGAAAATTTGAAAATTCTTAAAAAATTCGTCCAAAATCTTGATGTCTCCAATCTCTTGTTTTGTACGTTTTTTCCACGTGTCTGGATATCCAATGTATCCCTGCAAAGTTTGGTGAAGATCTGAGTATGTAGTTTTTGACCTTATATGGAACCTCCTATCTGAAAATTTGAAAATTCTTAAAAAATTCGTCCAAAATTTTGATGTCTCCAATCTCTTGTTTTGTACGTTTTTTCCACGTGTCTTGACATCCAATGTATCCCTGCAATGTTTGGTGAAGATCTGAGTATGTCGTTTTTGACCTTATCTGGAACCTCCCATCTGAAAATTTGAAAATTCCTAAAAAATCCGTCCAAAATCTTGATGTCTCCAATCTCTTGTTTTGTACGTTTTTTCCACGTGTCTTGACATGCAAAGTATCCCTGCAAAGTTTGGTGAAGATCTGAGTATGTCGTTTTTGACCTTATCTGGAACATCCTTTCTGAAAATTTGAAAATTCTTAAAAAATTCGTCGAAAATCTTGATGTCTCCAATCTCTTGTTTTGTACGTTTTTTCCACGTGTCTTGACATCCAATGTATCCCTGCAAAGTTTGGTGAAGATCTGAGTATGTAGTTTTTGACCTTATATGGAACCTCCTTTCTGAAAATTTGAAAATTCTCAAAAAATTCGTCCATAATCTTGATGTCTCCAATCTCTTGTTTTGTACGTTTTTTCCACGTGTCTCGACCTCCAATGGATCCCTGCAAAGTTTGGTGAAGATCTGAGTATGTAGTTTTTGACCTTATCTGGAACATCCTTTCTGAAAATTTGAAAATTGTTAAAAAATTCGTCCAAAATCTTGATGTCTCCAATCTCTTTTTTGTACGTTTTTTCCACGTGTCTTGACATCCAATGTATCCCTGCAAAGTTTGGTGAAGATCTGAGTATGTAGTTTTTGACCTTATCTGGAACCTCCCATCTGAAAATTTGAAAATTCTAAAAAAATTCGACCAAAATCTTGATGTCTCCAATCTCTTGTTTTGTACGTTTTTTCCACGTGTCTTGACACATAATGTATCCATGCAAAGTTTGGTGAAGATCTGAGTATGTAGTTTTTGACCTTATATGGAACCTCCTATCTGAAAATTTGAAAATTCTTAAAAAATTCGTCCAAAATCTTGATGTCTCCAATCTCTTGTTTTGTACGTTTTTTCCACGTGTCTTGACATCCAATGTATCCCTGCAAAGTTTGGTGAAGATCTGAGTATGTAGTTTTTGACCTTATCTGGAACCTCCCATCTGAAAATTTGAAAATTCCTAAAAAATCCGTGC
The DNA here is from genome assembly GCF_977018435.1 of Lepisma saccharinum. Lineage (NCBI taxonomy): Eukaryota > Metazoa > Arthropoda > Insecta > Zygentoma > Lepismatidae > Lepisma > Lepisma saccharinum. The sequence goes on along the minus strand of NW_028142961.1, from coordinate 260,712 downwards.
AAAATCTTGATGACCCCAATCTCTTGTTTTGTACGTTTTTTCCACGTGTCTTGACATCCAATGTATTCCTGCAATGTTTGGTGAAGATCTGAGTATGTAGTTTTTGACCTTATATGGAACCTCCTATCTGAAAATTTGAAAATTCTTAAAAAATTCGACCAAAATCTTGATGTTCCGAATCCTATGTTTTGTATGTTTTTTCCACGTGTCTTGACATCCAATGTATCCATGCAAAGTTTGGTGAAGATCTGAGTATGTAGTTTTTGACCTTATATTGAACCTCCCATCTGAAAATTTGAAAATTCTTAAAAAATTCGTCCAAAATCTTGATGTCTCCGATCTCTTGTTTTGTACGTTTTTTCCACGTGTCTTGACATGCAAAGTATTCCTGCAAAGTTTGGTGAAGATCTGAGTATGTAGTTTTTGACCTCATCTGGAACCTCCTATCTGAAAATTTGAAAATTCTTAAAAAATTCGTCCAAAATCTTGATGTCTCCAATCTCTTGTTTTGTACGTTTTTTCCACGTGTCTTGACATCCAATGTATCCCTGCAATGTTTGGTGAAGATCTGAGTATGTAGTTTTTGACCTTATCTGGAACCTCCCATCTGAAAATTTGAAAATTCCTAAAAAATCCGTCCAAAATCTTGATGACCCCAATCTCTTGTTTTGTACTTTTTTTCCACGTGTCTCGACCTCCAATGTATCCCTGCAAAGTTTGGTGAAGATCTGAGTATGTAGTTTTTGACCTTATATGGAACCTCCTATCTGAAAATTTGAAAATTCTTAAAAAATTCGTCCAAAATCTTGATGTCACCAATCCTATGTTTTGTATGTTTTTTCCACGTGTCTTGACATCCAATGTATCCATGCAAAGTTTGGTGAAGATCTGAGTATGTCGTTTTTGACCTTATCTGAAACCTCCCATCTGAAAATTTGAAAATTCTTAAAAAATTCGTCGAAAATCTTGATGTCTCCGATCTCTTGTTTTGTACGTTTTTTCCACGTGTCTTGACATGCAAAGTATTCCTGCAAAGTTTGGTGAAGATCTGAGTATGTAGTTTTTGACCTCATCTGGAACCTCCTATCTGAAAATTTGAAAATTCTTAAAAAATTCGTCCAAAATTTTGATGTCTCCAATCTCTTGTTTTGTACGTTTTTTCCACGTGTCTTGACATCCAATGTATCCCTGCAATGTTTGGTGAAGATCTGAGTATGTAGTTTTTGACCTTATCTGGAACCTCCCATCTGAAAATTTGAAAATTCTTAAAAAATTCGTCCAAAATCTTGATGTCTCCAATCTCTTGTTTTGTACGTTTTTTCCACGTGTCTTGATATCCAATGTATCCCTGCAAAGTTTGGTGAAGATCTGAGTATGTCGTTTTTGACCTTATCTGGAACATCCTTTCTGAAAATTTGAAAATTGTTAAAAAATTCGTCCAAAATCTTGATGTCTCCAATCTCTTTTTTGTACGTTTTTTCCACGTGTCTTGACATCCAATGTATCCCTGCAAAGTTTGGTGAAGATCTGAGTATGTAGTTTTTGACCTTATCTGGAACCTCCCATCTGAAAATTTGAAAATTCTTAAAAAATTCGACCAAAATCTTGATGTCTCCAATCTTTTGTTTTGTACGTTTTTTCCACGTGTCTTGACACATAATGTATCCATGCAAAGTTTGGTGAAGATCTGAGTATGTAGTTTTTGACCTTATATGGAACCTCCTATCTGAAAATTTGAAAATTCTTAAAAAATTCGTCCAAAATCTTGATGTCTCCAATCTCTTGTTTTGTACGTTTTTTCCACGTGTCTTGACATCCAATGTATCCCTGCAAAGTTTGGTGAAGATCTGAGTATGTAGTTTTTGACCTTATCTGGAACCTCCCATCTGAAAATTTGAAAATTCCTAAAAAATCCGTGCAAAATCTTGATGACCCCAATCTCTTGTTTTGTACGTTTTTTCCACGTGTCTTGACATCCAATGTATTCCTGCAATGTTTGGTGAAGATCTGAGTATGTAGTTTTTGACCTTATATGGAACCTCCTATCTGAAAATTTGAAAATTCTTAAAAAATTCGACCAAAATCTTGATGTTCCGAATCCTATGTTTTGTATGTTTTTTCCACGTGTCTTGACATCCAATGTATCCCTGCAAAGTTTGGTGAAGATCTGAGTATGTAGTTTTTGACCTTATATTGAAACTCCCATCTGAAAATTTGAAAATTCTTAAAAAATTCGTCCAAAATCTTGATGACCCCAATCTCTTGTTTTGTACGTTTTTTCCACGTGTCTTGACATCCAAAGTATCCCTGCAAAGTTTGGTGAAGATCTGAGTATGTAGTTTTTGACCTTATATGGAACCTCCTTTCTGAAAATTTGAGAATTCTTAAAAAATTCGTCCAAAATCTTGATGTCTCCAATCTCTTTTTTGTACGTTTTTTCCACGTGTCTTGACATCCAATGTATCCATGCAAAGTTTGGTGAAGATCTGAGTATGTCGTTTTTGACCTTATCTGGAACCTCCCATCTGAAAATTTGAAAATTCTTAAAAAATTCGTCGAAAATCTTGATGTCTCCAATCTTTTGTTTTGTACGTTTTTTCCACGTGTCTTGACATGCAAAGTATCCCTGCAACGTTTGGTGAAGATCTGAGTATGTAGTTTTTGACCTTATCTGGAACCTCCTATCTGAAAATTTGAAAATTCTTAAAAAATTCGTCGAAAATCTTGATGTCTCCAATCTCTTGTTTTGTACGTTTTTTCCACGTGTCTTGATATCCAATGTATCCCTGCAAAGTTTGGTGAAGATCTGAGTATGTCGTTTTTGACCTTATCTGGAACATCCTTTCTGAAAATTTGAAAATTGTTAAAAAATTCGTCCAAAATCTTGATGTCTCCAATCTCTTTTTTGTACGTTTTTTCCACGTGTCTTGACATCCAATGTATCCCTGCAAAGTTTGGTGAAGATCTGAGTATGTAGTTTTTGACCTTATCTGGAACATCCTTTCTGAAAATTTGAAAATTGTTAAAAAATTCGTCCAAAATCTTGATGTCTCCAATCTCTTTTTTGTACGTTTTTTCCACGTGTCTTGACATCCAATGTATCCCTGCAAAGTTTGGTGAAGATCTGAGTATGTAGTTTTTGACCTTATCTGGAACCTCCCATCTGAAAATTTGAAAATTCTTCAAAAATTCGTCGAAAATCTTGATGTCTCCAATCTCTTGTTTTGTACGTTTTTTCCACGTGTCTCGACCTCCAATGGATGCCTGCAAAGTTTGGTGAAGATCTGAGTATGTCGTTTTTGACCTTATCTGGAACATCCTTTCTGAAAATTTGAAAATTCTTAAAAAATTCGTCGAAAATCTTGATGTCTCCAATCTCTTGTTTTGTACGTTTTTTCCACGTGTCTTGACATCCAATGTATCCCTGCAAAGTTTGGTGAAGATCTGAGTATGTAGTTTTTGACCTTATATGGAACCTCCTTTCTGAAAATTTGAAAATTCTCAAAAAATTCGTCCATAATCTTGATGTCTCCAATCTCTTGTTTTGTACGTTTTTTCCACGTGTCTCGACCTCCAATGGATCCCTGCAAAGTTTGGTGAAGATCTGAGTATGTAGTTTTTGACCTTATCTGGAACATCCTTTCTGAAAATTTGAAAATTGTTAAAAAATTCGTCCAAAATCTTGATGTCTCCAATCTCTTTTTTGTACGTTTTTTCCACGTGTCTTGACATCCAATGTATCCCTGCAAAGTTTGGTGAAGATCTGAGTATGTAGTTTTTGACCTTATCTGGAACCTCCCATCTGAAAATTTGAAAATTCTAAAAAAATTCGACCAAAATCTTGATGTCTCCAATCTCTTGTTTTGTACGTTTTTTCCACGTGTCTTGACACATAATGTATCCATGCAAAGTTTGGTGAAGATCTGAGTATGTAGTTTTTGACCTTATATGGAACCTCCTATCTGAAAATTTGAAAATTCTTAAAAAATTCGTCCAAAATCTTGATGTCTCCAATCTCTTGTTTTGTACGTTTTTTCCACGTGTCTTGACATCCAATGTATCCCTGCAAAGTTTGGTGAAGATCTGAGTATGTAGTTTTTGACCTTATCTGGAACCTCCCATCTGAAAATTTGAAAATTCCTAAAAAATCCGTGCAAAATCTTGATGACCCCAATCTCTTGTTTTGTACGTTTTTTCCACGTGTCTTGACATCCAATGTATTCCTGCAATGTTTGGTGAAGATCTGAGTATGTAGTTTTTGACCTTATATGGAACCTCCTATCTGAAAATTTGAAAATTCTTAAAAAATTCGACCAAAATCTTGATGTTCCGAATCCTATGTTTTGTATGTTTTTTCCACGTGTCTTGACATCCAATGTATCCATGCAAAGTTTGGTGAAGATCTGAGTATGTAGTTTTTGACCTTATATTGAACCTCCCATCTGAAAATTTGAAAATTCTTAAAAAATTCGTCCAAAATCTTGATGTCTCCGATCTCTTGTTTTGTACGTTTTTTCCACGTGTCTTGACATGCAAAGTATTCCTGCAAAGTTTGGTGAAGATCTGAGTATGTAGTTTTTGACCTCATCTGGAACCTCCTATCTGAAAATTTGAAAATTCTTAAAAAATTCGTCCAAAATCTTGATGTCTCCAATCTCTTGTTTTGTACGTTTTTTCCACGTGTCTTGACATCCAATGTATCCCTGCAATGTTTGGTGAAGATCTGAGTATGTAGTTTTTGACCTTATCTGGAACCTCCCATCTGAAAATTTGAAAATACCTAAAAAATCCGTCCAAAATCTTGATGACCCCAATCTCTTGTTTTGTACTTTTTTTCCACGTGTCTCGACCTCCAATGTATCCCTGCAAAGTTTGGTGAAGATCTGAGTATGTAGTTTTTGACCTTATATGGAACCTCCTATCTGAAAATTTGAAAATTCTTAAAAAATTCGTCCAAAATCTTGATGTCACCAATCCTATGTTTTGTATGTTTTTTCCACGTGTCTTGACATCCAATGTATCCATGCAAAGTTTGGTGAAGATCTGAGTATGTCGTTTTTGACCTTATCTGAAACCTCCCATCTGAAAATTTGAAAATTCTTAAAAAATTCGTCGAAAATCTTGATGTCTCCAATCTTTTGTTTTGTACGTTTTTTCCACGTGTCTTGACATGCAAAGTATCCCTGCAACGTTTGGTGAAGATCTGAGTATGTAGTTTTTGACCTTATCTGGAACCTCCTATCTGAAAATTTGAAAATTCTTAAAAAATTCGTCGAAAATCTTGATGTCTCCAATCTCTTGTTTTGTACGTTTTTTCCACGTGTCTTGATATCCAATGTATCCCTGCAAAGTTTGGTGAAGATCTGAGTATGTCGTTTTTGACCTTATCTGGAACATCCTTTCTGAAAATTTGAAAATTGTTAAAAAATTCGTCCAAAATCTTGATGTCTCCAATCTCTTTTTTGTACGTTTTTTCCACGTGTCTTGACATCCAATGTATCCCTGCAAAGTTTGGTGAAGATCTGAGTATGTAGTTTTTGACCTTATCTGGAACATCCTTTCTGAAAATTTGAAAATTGTTAAAAAATTCGTCCAAAATCTTGATGTCTCCAATCTCTTTTTTGTACGTTTTTTCCACGTGTCTTGACATCCAATGTATCCCTGCAAAGTTTGGTGAAGATCTGAGTATGTAGTTTTTGACCTTATCTGGAACCTCCCATCTGAAAATTTGAAAATTCTTCAAAAATTCGTCGAAAATCTTGATGTCTCCAATCTCTTGTTTTGTACGTTTTTTCCACGTGTCTCGACCTCCAATGGATGCCTGCAAAGTTTGGTGAAGATCTGAGTATGTCGTTTTTGACCTTATCTGGAACATCCTTTCTGAAAATTTGAAAATTCTTAAAAAATTCGTCGAAAATCTTGATGTCTCCAATCTCTTGTTTTGTACGTTTTTTCCACGTGTCTTGACATCCAATGTATCCCTGCAAAGTTTGGTGAAGATCTGAGTATGTAGTTTTTGACCTTATATGGAACCTCCTTTCTGAAAATTTGAAAATTCTCAAAAAATTCGTCCATAATCTTGATGTCTCCAATCTCTTGTTTTGTACGTTTTTTCCACGTGTCTCGACCTCCAATGGATCCCTGCAAAGTTTGGTGAAGATCTGAGTATGTAGTTTTTGACCTTATCTGGAACATCCTTTCTGAAAATTTGAAAATTGTTAAAAAATTCGTCCAAAATCTTGATGTCTCCAATCTCTTTTTTGTACGTTTTTTCCACGTGTCTTGACATCCAATGTATCCCTGCAAAGTTTGGTGAAGATCTGAGTATGTAGTTTTTGACCTTATCTGGAACCTCCCATCTGAAAATTTGAAAATTCTAAAAAAATTCGACCAAAATCTTGATGTCTCCAATCTCTTGTTTTGTACGTTTTTTCCACGTGTCTTGACACATAATGTATCCATGCAAAGTTTGGTGAAGATCTGAGTATGTAGTTTTTGACCTTATATGGAACCTCCTATCTGAAAATTTGAAAATTCTTAAAAAATTCGTCCAAAATCTTGATGTCTCCAATCTCTTGTTTTGTACGTTTTTTCCACGTGTCTTGACATCCAATGTATCCCTGCAAAGTTTGGTGAAGATCTGAGTATGTAGTTTTTGACCTTATCTGGAACCTCCCATCTGAAAATTTGAAAATTCCTAAAAAATCCGTGCAAAATCTTGATGACCCCAATCTCTTGTTTTGTACGTTTTTTCCACGTGTCTTGACATCCAATGTATTCCTGCAATGTTTGGTGAAGATCTGAGTATGTAGTTTTTGACCTTATATGGAACCTCCTATCTGAAAATTTGAAAATTCTTAAAAAATTCGACCAAAATCTTGATGTTCCGAATCCTATGTTTTGTATGTTTTTTCCACGTGTCTTGACATCCAATGTATCCATGCAAAGTTTGGTGAAGATCTGAGTATGTAGTTTTTGACCTTATATTGAACCTCCCATCTGAAAATTTGAAAATTCTTAAAAAATTCGTCCAAAATCTTGATGTCTCCGATCTCTTGTTTTGTACGTTTTTTCCACGTGTCTTGACATGCAAAGTATTCCTGCAAAGTTTGGTGAAGATCTGAGTATGTAGTTTTTGACCTCATCTGGAACCTCCTATCTGAAAATTTGAAAATTCTTAAAAAATTCGTCCAAAATCTTGATGTCTCCAATCTCTTGTTTTGTACGTTTTTTCCACGTGTCTTGACATCCAATGTATCCCTGCAATGTTTGGTGAAGATCTGAGTATGTAGTTTTTGACCTTATCTGGAACCTCCCATCTGAAAATTTGAAAATACCTAAAAAATCCGTCCAAAATCTTGATGACCCCAATCTCTTGTTTTGTACTTTTTTTCCACGTGTCTCGACCTCCAATGTATCCCTGCAAAGTTTGGTGAAGATCTGAGTATGTAGTTTTTGACCTTATATGGAACCTCCTATCTGAAAATTTGAAAATTCTTAAAAAATTCGTCCAAAATCTTGATGTCACCAATCCTATGTTTTGTATGTTTTTTCCACGTGTCTTGACATCCAATGTATCCATGCAAAGTTTGGTGAAGATCTGAGTATGTCGTTTTTGACCTTATCTGAAACCTCCCATCTGAAAATTTGAAAATTCTTAAAAAATTCGTCGAAAATCTTGATGTCTCCGATCTCTTGTTTTGTACGTTTTTTCCACGTGTCTTGACATGCAAAGTATTCCTGCAAAGTTTGGTGAAGATCTGAGTATGTAGTTTTTGACCTCATCTGGAACCTCCTATCTGAAAATTTGAAAATTCTTAAAAAATTCGTCCAAATTTTGATGTCTCCAATCTCTTGTTTTGTACGTTTTTTCCACGTGTCTTGACATCCAATGTATCCCTGCAATGTTTGGTGAAGATCTGAGTATGTAGTTTTTGACCTTATCTGGAACCTCCCATCTGAAAATTTGAAAATTCTTAAAAAATTCGTCCAAAATCTTGATGTCTCCAATCTCTTGTTTTGTACGTTTTTTCCACGTGTCTTGATATCCAATGTATCCCTGCAAAGTTTGGTGAAGATCTGAGTATGTCGTTTTTGACCTTATCTGGAACATCCTTTCTGAAAATTTGAAAATTGTTAAAAAATTCGTCCAAAATCTTGATGTCTCCAATCTCTTTTTTGTACGTTTTTTCCACGTGTCTTGACATCCAATGGATCCCTGCAAAGTTTGGTGAAGATCTGAGTATGTAGTTTTTGACCTTATCTGGAACCTCCCATCTGAAAATTTGAAAATTCTTAAAAAATTCGACCAAAATCTTGATGTCTCCAATCTTTTGTTTTGTACGTTTTTTCCACGTGTCTTGACACATAATGTATCCATGCAAAGTTTGGTGAAGATCTGAGTATGTAGTTTTTGACCTTATATGGAACCTCCTATCTGAAAATTTGAAAATTCTTAAAAAATTCGTCCAAAATCTTGATGTCTCCAATCTCTTGTTTTGTACGTTTTTTCCACGTGTCTTGACATCCAATGTATCCCTGCAAAGTTTGGTGAAGATCTGAGTATGTAGTTTTTGACCTTATCTGGAACCTCCCATCTGAAAATTTGAAAATTCCTAAAAAATCCGTGCAAAATCTTGATGACCCCAATCTCTTGTTTTGTACGTTTTTTCCACGTGTCTTGACATCCAATGTATTCCTGCAATGTTTGGTGAAGATCTGAGTATGTAGTTTTTGACCTTATATGGAACCTCCTATCTGAAAATTTGAAAATTCTTAAAAAATTCGACCAAAATCTTGATGTTCCGAATCCTATGTTTTGTATGTTTTTTCCACGTGTCTTGACATCCAATGTATCCCTGCAAATTTTGGTGAAGATCTGAGTATGTAGTTTTTGACCTTATATTGAAACTCCCATCTGAAAATTTGAAAATTCTTAAAAAATTCGTCCAAAATCTTGATGACCCCAATCTCTTGTTTTGTACGTTTTTTCCACGTGTCTTGACATCCAAAGTATCCCTGCAAAGTTTGGTGAAGATCTGAGTATGTAGTTTTTGACCTTATATGGAACCTCCTTTCTGAAAATTTGAGAATTCTTAAAAAATTCGTCCAAAATCTTGATGTCTCCAATCTCTTTTTTGTACGTTTTTTCCACGTGTCTTGACATCCAATGTATCCATGCAAAGTTTGGTGAAGATCTGAGTATGTCGTTTTTGACCTTATCTGGAACCTCCCATCTGAAAATTTGAAAATTCTTAAAAAATTCGTCGAAAATCTTGATGTCTCCAATCTTTTGTTTTGTACGTTTTTTCCACGTGTCTTGACATGCAAAGTATCCCTGCAACGTTTGGTGAAGATCTGAGTATGTAGTTTTTGACCTTATCTGGAACCTCCTATCTGAAAATTTGAAAATTCTTAAAAAATTCGTCGAAAATCTTGATGTCTCCAATCTCTTGTTTTGTACGTTTTTTCCACGTGTCTTGATATCCAATGTATCCCTGCAAAGTTTGGTGAAGATCTGAGTATGTCGTTTTTGACCTTATCTGGAACATCCTTTCTGAAAATTTGAAAATTGTTAAAAAATTCGTCCAAAATCTTGATGTCTCCAATCTCTTTTTTGTACGTTTTTTCCACGTGTCTTGACATCCAATGTATCCCTGCAAAGTTTGGTGAAGATCTGAGTATGTAGTTTTTGACCTTATCTGGAACCTCCCATCTGAAAATTTGAAAATTCTTAAAAAATTCGACCAAAATCTTGATGTCTCCAATCTTTTGTTTTGTACGTTTTTTCCACGTGTCTTGACACATAATGTATCCCTGCAAAGTTTGGTGAAGATCTGAGTATGTAGTTTTTGACCTTATCTGGAACCTCCCATCTGAAAATTTGAAAATTCCTAAAAAATCCGTGCAAAATCTTGATGACCCCAATCTCTTGTTTTGTACGTTTTTTCCACGTGTCTTGACATCCAATGTATCCATGCAAAGTTTGGTGAAGATCTGAGTATGTCGTTTTTGACCTTATCTGGAACATCCTTTCTGAAAATTTGAAAATTGTTAAAAAATTCGTCCAAAATCTTGATGTCTCCAATCTCTTTTTTGTACGTTTTTTCCACGTGTCTTGACATCCAATGTATCCCTGCAAAGTTTGGTGAAGATCTGAGTATGTAGTTTTTGACCTTATCTGGAACCTCCCATCTGAAAATTTGAAAATTCTTCAAAAATTCGTCGAAAATCTTGATGTCTCCAATCTCTTGTTTTGTACGTTTTTTCCACGTGTCTCGACCTCCAATGGATGCCTGCAAAGTTTGGTGAAGATCTGAGTATGTCGTTTTTGACCTTATCTGGAACATCCTTTCTGAAAATTTGAAAATTCTTAAAAAATTCGTCGAAAATCTTGATGTCTCCAATCTCTTGTTTTGTACGTTTTTTCCACGTGTCTTGACATCCAATGTATCCCTGCAAAGTTTGGTGAAGATCTGAGTATGTCGTTTTTGACCTTATCTGGAACATCCTTTCTGAAAATTTGAAAATTCTTAAAAAATTCTTCGAAAATCTTGATGTCTCCAATCTCTTGTTTTGTACGTTTTTTCCACGTGTCTTGACATCCAATGTATCCCTGCAAAGTTTGGTGAAGATGTGAGTATGTAGTTTTTGACCTTATATGGAACCTCCTCTCTGAAAATTTGAAAATTCTTAAAAAATTCGTCCATAATCTTGATGTCTCCAATCTCTTGTTTTGTACGTTTTTTCCACGTGTCTTGACATCCAATGTATCCCTGCAAAGTTTGGTGAAGATCTGAGTATGTAGTTTTTGACCTTATCTGGAACATCCTTTCTGAAAATTTGAAAATTGTTAAAAAATTCGTCCAAAATCTTGATGTCTCCAATCTCTTTTTTGTACGTTTTTTCCACGTGTCTTGACATCCAATGTATCCCTGCAAAGTTTGGTGAAGATCTGAGTATGTAGTTTTTGACCTTATCTGGAACCTCCTATCTGAAAATTTGAAAATTCTTAAAAAATTCGTCCAAAATCTTGATGTCTCCAATCTCTTGTTTTGTACGTTTTTTCCACGTGTCTTGATATCCAATGTATCCCTGCAAAGTTTGGTGAAGATCTGAGTATGTAGTTTTTGACCTTATATGGAACCTCCTATCTGAAAATTTGAAAATTCTTAAAAAATTCGTCCAAAATCTTGATGTCTCCAATCTCTTGTTTTGTACGTTTTTTCCACGTGTCTTGACATCCAATGTATCCATGCAAAGTTTGGTGAAGATCTGAGTATGTAGTTTTTGACCTTATATTGAACCTCCCATCTGAAAATTTGAAAATTCTTAAAAAATTCGTCCAAAATCTTGATGTCTCCAATCTCTTGTTTTGTACGTTTTTTCCACGTGTCTGGATATCCAATGTATCCCTGCAAAGTTTGGTGAAGATCTGAGTATGTAGTTTTTGACCTTATATGGAACCTCCTATCTGAAAATTTGAAAATTCTTAAAAAATTCGTCCAAAATTTTGATGTCTCCAATCTCTTGTTTTGTACGTTTTTTCCACGTGTCTTGACATCCAATGTATCCCTGCAATGTTTGGTGAAGATCTGAGTATGTAGTTTTTGACCTTATCTGGAACCTCCCATCTGAAAATTTGAAAATTCCTAAAAAATCCGTCCAAAATCTTGATGTCTCCAATCTCTTGTTTTGTACGTTTTTTCCACGTGTCTCGACCTCCAATGTATCAGTGCAAAGTTTGGTGAAGATCTGAGTATGTCGTTTTTGACCTTATCTGGAACATCCTTTCTGAAAATTTGAAAATTCTTAAAAAATTCGTCGAAAATCTTGATGTCTCCAATCTCTTGTTTTGTACGTTTTTTCCACGTGTCTTGACATCCAATGTATCCCTGCAAAGTTTGGTGAAGATCTGAGTATGTAGTTTTTGACCTTATATGGAACCTCCTTTCTGAAAATTTGAAAATTCTCAAAAAATTCGTCCATAATCTTGATGTCTCCAATCTCTTGTTTTGTACGTTTTTTCCACGTGTCTTGACATCCAATGTATCCCTGCAAAGTTTGGTGAAGATCTGAGTATGTAGTTTTTGACCTTATCTGGAACCTCCCATCTGAAAATTTGAAAATTCCTAAAAAATCCGTGCAAAATCTTGATGACCCCAATCTCTTGTTTTGTACATTTTTTCCACGTGTCTTGACATCCAATGTATTCCTGCAATGTTTGGTGAAGATCTGAGTATGTAGTTTTTGACCTTATATGGAACCTCCTATCTGAAAATTTGAAAATTCTTAAAAAATTCGACCAAAATCTTGATGTTCCGAATCCTATGTTTTGTATGTTTTTTCCACGTGTCTTGACATTCAATGTATCCATGCAAAGTTTGGTGAAGATCTGAGTATGTAGTTTTTGACCTTATATTGAACCTCCCATCTGAAAATTTGAAAATTCTTAAAAAATTCGTCCAAAATCTTGATGACCCCAATCTCTTGTTTTGTACGTTTTTTCCACGTGTCTTGACATCCAAAGTATCCCTGCAAAGTTTGGTGAAGATCTGAGTATGTAGTTTTTGACCTTATATTGAACCTCCCATCTGAAAATTTGAAAATTCTTAAAAAATTCGTCCAAAATCTTGATGTCTCCAATCTCTTGTTTTGTACGTTTTTTCCACGTGTCTTGACATCCAATGTATCCATGCAAAGTTTGGTGAAGATCTGAGTATGTCGTTTTTGACCTTATCTGGAACCTCCCATCTGAAAATTTGAAAATTCTTAAAAAATTCGTCGAAAATCTTGATGTCTCCAATCTTTTGTTTTGTACGTTTTTTCCACGTGTCTTGACATGCAAAGTATCCCTGCAACGTTTGGTGAAGATCTGAGTATGTAGTTTTTGACCTTATCTGGAACCTCCTATCTGAAAATTTGAAAATTCTTCAAAAATTCGTCGAAAATCTTGATGTCTCCAATCTCTTGTTTTGTACGTTTTTTCCACGTGTCTTGACATCCAATGTATTCCTGCAATGTTTGGTGGAGATCTGAGTATGTAGTTTTAGACCTTATCTGGAACCTCCTATCTGAAAATTCGAAAATTCTTCAAAAATTCGTCCAAAATCTTGATGTCTCCAATCTCTTGTTTTGTACGTTTTTTCCACGTGTCTCGACCTCCAATGGATCCCTGCAAAGTTTGGTGAAGATCTGAGTATGTCGTTTTTGACCTTATCTGGAAGATCCTTTCTGAAAATTTGAAAATTCTTAAAAAATTCGTCGAAAATCTTGATGTCTCCAATCTCTTGTTTTGTACGTTTTTTCCACGTGTCTTGACATCCAATGTATCCCTGCAAAGTTTGGTGAAGATCTGAGTATGTAGTTTTTGACCTTATATGGAACCTCCTATCTGAAAATTTGAAAATTCTTAAAAAATTCGTCCAAAATCTTGATGTCTCCAATCTCTTGTTTTGTACGTTTTTTCCACGTGTCTCGACCTCCAATGGATCCCTGCAAAGTTTGGTGAAGATCTGAGTATGTCGTTTTTGACCTTATCTGGAACCTCCCATCTGAAAATTTGAAAATTCTTAAAAAATTCGTCGAAAATCTTGATGTCTCCGATCTCTTGTTTTGTACGTTTTTTCCACGTGTCTTGACATGCAAAGTATTCCTGCAAAGTTTGGTGAAGATCTGAGTATGTAGTTTTTGACCTCATCTGGAACCTCCTATCTGAAAATTTGAAAATTCTTAAAAAATTCGTCCAAAATCTTGATGTCTCCAATCTCTTGTTTTGTACGTTTTTTCCACGTGTCTTGACATCCAATGTATCCCTGCAATGTTTGGTGAAGATCTGAGTATGTAGTTTTTGACCTTATCTGGAACCTCCCATCTGAAAATTTGAAAATTCCTAAAAAATCCGTCCAAAATCTTGATGACCCCAATCTCTTGTTTTGTACTTTTTTTCCACGTGTCTCGACCTCCAATGTATCCCTGCAAAGTTTGGTGAAGATCTGAGTATGTAGTTTTTGACCTTATATGGAACCTCCTATCTGAAAATTTGAAAATTCTTAAAAAATTCGTCCAAAATCTTGATGTCACCAATCCTATGTTTTGTATGTTTTTTCCACGTGTCTTGACACATAATGTATCCATGCAAAGTTTGGTGAAGATCTGAGTATGTCGTTTTTGACCTTATCTGGAACCTCCCATCTGAAAATTTGAAAATTCTTAAAAAATTCGTCGAAAATCTTGATGTCTCCGATCTCTTGTTTTGTACGTTTTTTCCACGTGTCTTGACATGCAAAGTATTCCTGCAAAGTTTGGTGAAGATCTGAGTATGTAGTTTTTGACCTCATCTGGAACCTCCTATCTGAAAATTTGAAAATTCTTAAAAAATTCGTCCAAAATTTTGATGTCTCCAATCTCTTGTTTTGTACGTTTTTTCCACGTGTCTTGACATCCAATGTATCCCTGCAATGTTTGGTGAAGATCTGAGTATGTAGTTTTTGACCTTATCTGGAACCTCCCATCTGAAAATTTGAAAATTCCTAAAAAATCCGTCCAAAATCTTGATGACCCCAATCTCTTGTTTTGTACGTTTTTTCCACGTGTCTTGACATCCAATGTATCCCTGCAAAGTTTGGTGAAGATCTGAGTATGTAGTTTTTGACCTTATCTGGAACCTCCTATCTGAAAATTTGAAAATTCTTAAAAAATTCGTCCAAAATCTTGATGTCTCCAATCTCTTGTTTTGTACGTTTTTTCCACGTGTCTTGATATCCAATGTATCCCTGCAAAGTTTGGTGAAGATCTGAGTATGTCGTTTTTGACCTTATCTGGAACATCCTTTCTGAAAATTTGAAAATTGTTAAAAAATTCGTCCAAAATCTTGATGTCTCCAATCTCTTTTTTGTACGTTTTTTCCACGTGTCTTGACATCCAATGGATCCCTGCAAAGTTTGGTGAAGATCTGAGTATGTAGTTTTTGACCTTATCTGGAACCTCCCATCTGAAAATTTGAAAATTCTTAAAAAATTCGACCAAAATCTTGATGTCTCCAATCTTTTGTTTTGTACGTTTTTTCCACGTGTCTTGACACATAATGTATCCATGCAAAGTTTGGTGAAGATCTGAGTATGTAGTTTTTGACCTTATATGGAACCTCCTATCTGAAAATTTGAAAATTCTTAAAAAATTCGTCCAAAATCTTGATGTCTCCAATCTCTTGTTTTGTACGTTTTTTCCACGTGTCTTGACATCCAATGTATCCCTGCAAAGTTTGGTGAAGATCTGAGTATGTAGTTTTTGACCTTATCTGGAACCTCCCATCTGAAAATTTGAAAATTCCTAAAAAATCCGTGCAAAATCTTGATGACCCCAATCTCTTGTTTTGTACGTTTTTTCCACGTGTCCTGACATCCAATGTATTCCTGCAATGTTTGGTGAAGATCTGAGTATGTAGTTTTTGACCTTATATGGAACCTCCTATCTGAAAATTTGAAAATTCTTAAAAAATTCGACCAAAATCTTGATGTTCCGAATCCTATGTTTTGTATGTTTTTTCCACGTGTCTTGACATCCAATGTATCCCTGCAAAGTTTGGTGAAGATCTGAGTATGTAGTTTTTGACCTTATATTGAAACTCCCATCTGAAAATTTGAAAATTCTTAAAAAATTCGTCCAAAATCTTGATGACCCCAATATCTTGTTTTGTACGTTTTTTCCACGTGTCTTGACATCCAAAGTATCCCTGCAAAGTTTGGTGAAGATCTGAGTATGTAGTTTTTGACCTTATATGGAACCTCCTTTCTGAAAATTTGAGAATTCTTAAAAAATTCGTCCAAAATCTTGATGTCTCCAATCTCTTGTTTTGTCCGTTTTTTCCACGTGTCTTGACATCCAATGTATCCATGCAAAGTTTGGTGAAGATCTGAGTATGTCGTTTTTGACCTTATCTGGAACCTCCCATCTGAAAATTTGAAAATTCTTAAAAAATTCGTCGAAAATCTTGATGTCTCCAATCTTTTGTTTTGTACGTTTTTTCCACGTGTCTTGACATGCAAAGTATCCCTGCAACGTTTGGTGAAGATCTGAGTATGTAGTTTTTGACCTTATCTGGAACCTCCTATCTGAAAATTTGAAAATTCTTAAAAAATTCGTCGAAAATCTTGATGTCTCCAATCTCTTGTTTTGTACGTTTTTTCCACGTGTCTTGATATCCAATGTATCCCTGCAAAGTTTGGTGAAGATCTGAGTATGTCGTTTTTGACCTTATCTGGAACATCCTTTCTGAAAATTTGAAAATTGTTAAAAAATTCGTCCAAAATCTTGATGTCTCCAATCTCTTTTTTGTACGTTTTTTCCACGTGTCTTGACATCCAATGTATCCCTGCAAAGTTTGGTGAAGATCTGAGTATGTAGTTTTTGACCTTATCTGGAACCTCCCATCTGAAAATTTGAAAATTCTTAAAAAATTCGACCAAAATCTTGATGTCTCCAATCTTTTGTTTTGTACGTTTTTTCCACGTGTCTTGACACATAATGTATCCATGCAAAGTTTGGTGAAGATCTGAGTATGTAGTTTTTGACCTTATATGGAACCTCCTATCTGAAAATTTGAAAATTCTTAAAAAATTCGTCCAAAATCTTGATGTCTCCAATCTCTTGTTTTGTACGTTTTTTCCACGTGTCTTGACATCCAATGTATCCCTGCAAAGTTTGGTGAAGATCTGAGTATGTAGTTTTTGACCTTATCTGGAACCTCCCATCTGAAAATTTGAAAATTCCTAAAAAATCCGTGCAAAATCTTGATGACCCCAATCTCTTGTTTTGTACGTTTTTTCCACGTGTCTTGACATCCAATGTATCCATGCAAAGTTTGGTGAAGATCTGAGTATGTCGTTTTTGACCTTATCTGGAACATCCTTTCTGAAAGTTTGAAAATTGTTAAAAAATTCGTCCAAAATCTTGATGTCTCCAATCTCTTTTTTGTACGTTTTTTCCACGTGTCTTGACATCCAATGTATCCCTGCAAAGTTTGGTGAAGATCTGAGTATGTAGTTTTTGACCTTATCTGGAACCTCCCATCTGAAAATTTGAAAATTCTTCAAAAATTCGTCGAAAATCTTGATGTCTCCAATCTCTTGTTTTGTACGTTTTTTCCACGTGTCTTGACATCCAATGTATCCCTGCAATGTTTGGTGGAGATCTGAGTATGTAGTTTTTGACCTTATCTGGGACCTCCTATCAGAAAATTTGAAAATTCTTCAAAAATTCGTCCAAAATCTTGATGTCTCCAATCTCTTGTTTTGTACGTTTTTTCCACGTGTCTCGACCTCCAATGTATCCCTGCAAAGTTTGGTGAAGATCTGAGTATGTCGTTTTTGACCTTATCTGGAACATCCTTTCTGAAAATTTGAAAATTCTTAAAAAATTCGTCGAAAATCTTGATGTCTCCGATCTCTTGTTTTGTACGTTTTTTCCACGTGTCTTGACATCCAAAGTATCCCTGCAAAGTTTGGTGAAGATCTGAGTATGTAGTTTTTGACCTTATATGGAACCTCCTTTCTGAAAATTTGAAAATTCTTAAAAAATTCGTCCAAAATCTTGATGTCTCCAATCTCTTGTTTTGTACGTTTTTTCCACGTGTCTTGACATCCAATGTATCCCTGCAAAGTTTGGTGAAGATCTGAGTATGTAGTTTTTGACCTTATCTGGAACATCCTTTCTGAAAATTTGAAAATTGTTAAAAAATTCGTCCAAAATCTTGATGTCTCCAATCTCTTTTTTGTACGTTTTTTCCACCTTGTCTTGACATCCAATGTATCCCTGCAAAGTTTGGTGAAGATCTGAGTATGTAGTTTTTGACCTTATCTGGAACCTCCCATCTGAAAATTTGAAAATTCTTAAAAAATTCGACCAAAATCTTGATGTCTCCAATCTTTTGTTTTGTACGTTTTTTCCACGTGTCTTGACACATAATGTATCCATGCAAAGTTTGGTGAAGATCTGAGTATGTAGTTTTTGACCTTATATGGAACCTCCTATCTGAAAATTTGAAAATTCTTAAAAAATTCGTCCAAAATCTTGATGTCTCCAATCTCTTGTTTTGTACGTTTTTTCCACGTGTCTTGACATCCAATGTATCCCTGCAAAGTTTGGTGAAGATCTGAGTATGTAGTTTTTGACCTTATCTGGAACCTCCCATCTGAAAATTTGAAAATTCCTAAAAAATCCGTGCAAAATCTTGATGACCCCAATCTCTTGTTTTGTACGTTTTTTCCACGTGTCTTGACATCCAATGTATTCCTGCAATGTTTGGTGAAGATCTGAGTATGTAGTTTTTGACCTTACATGGAACCTCCTATCTGAAAATTTGAAAATTCTTAAAAAATTCGACCAAAATCTTGATGTTCCGAATCCTATGTTTTGTATGTTTTTTCCACGTGTCTTGACATCCAATGTATCCATGCAAAGTTTGGTGAAGATCTGAGTATGTAGTTTTTGACCTTATATTGAACCTCCCATCTGAAAATTTGAAAATTCTTAAAAAATTCGTCCAAAATCTTGATGACCCCAATCTCTTGTTTTGTACGTTTTTTCCACGTGTCTTGACATCCAAACTATCCCTGCAAAGTTTGGTGAAGATCTGAGTATGTAGTTTTTGACCTTATATTGAACCTCCCATCTGAAAATTTGAAAATTCTTAAAAAATTCGTCCAAAATCTTGATGTCTCCAATCTCTTGTTTTGTACGTTTTTTCCACGTGTCTTGACATCCAATGTATCCATGCAAAGTTTGGTGAAGATCTGAGTATGTCGTTTTTGACCTTATCTGGAACCTCCCATCTGAAAATTTGAAAATTCTTAAAAAATTCGTCGAAAATCTTGATGTCTCCAATCTTTTGTTTTGTACGTTTTTTCCACGTGTCTTGACATGCAAAGTATCCCTGCAACGTTTGGTGAAGATCTGAGTATGTAGTTTTTGACCTTATCTGGAACCTCCTATCTGAAAATTTGAAAATTCTTCAAAAATTCGTCGAAAATCTTGATGTCTCCAATCTCTTGTTTTGTACGTTTTTTCCACGTGTCTTGACATCCAATGTATTCCTGCAATGTTTGGTGGAGATCTGAGTATGTAGTTTTAGACCTTATCTGGAACCTCCTATCTGAAAATTTGAAAATTCTTCAAAAATTCGTCCAAAATCTTGATGTCTCCAATCTCTTGTTTTGTACGTTTTTTCCACGTGTCTCGACCTCCAATGGATCCCTGCAAAGTTTGGTGAAGATCTGAGTATGTCGTTTTTGACCTTATCTGGAACATCCTTTCTGAAAATTTGAAAATTCTTAAAAAATTCGTCGAAAATCTTGATGTCTCCAATCTCTTGTTTTGTACGTTTTTTCCACGTGTCTTGACATCCAATGTATCCCTGCAAAGTTTGGTGAAGATCTGAGTATGTAGTTTTTGACCTTATATGGAACCTCCTATCTGAAAATTTGAAAATTCTTAAAAAATTCGTCCAAAATCTTGATGTCTCCAATCTCTTGTTTTGTACGTTTTTTCCACGTGTCTCGACCTCCAATGGATCCCTGCAAAGTTTGGTGAAGATCTGAGTATGTCGTTTTTGACCTTATCTGGAACCTCCCATCTGAAAATTTGAAAATTCTTAAAAAATTCGTCGAAAATCTTGATGTCTCCGATCTCTTGTTTTGTACGTTTTTTCCACGTGTCTTGACATGCAAAGTATTCCTGCAAAGTTTGGTGAAGATCTGAGTATGTAGTTTTTGACCTCATCTGGAACCTCCTATCTGAAAATTTGAAAATTCTTAAAAAATTCGTCCAAAATCTTGATGTCTCCAATCTCTTGTTTTGTACGTTTTTTCCACGTGTCTTGACATCCAATGTATCCCTGCAATTTTTGGTGAAGATCTGAGTATGTAGTTTTTGACCTTATCTGGAACCTCCCATCTGAAAATTTGAAAATTCCTAAAAAATCCGTCCAAAATCTTGATGACCCCAATCTCTTGTTTTGTACTTTTTTTCCACGTGTCTCGACCTCCAATGTATCCCTGCAAAGTTTGGTGAAGATCTGAGTATGTAGTTTTTGACCTTATATGGAACCTCCTATCTGAAAATTTGAAAATTCTTAAAAAATTCGTCCAAAATCTTGATGTCACCAATCCTATGTTTTGTATGTTTTTTCCACGTGTCTTGACATCCAATGTATCCATGCAAAGTTTGGTGAAGATCTGAGTATGTCGTTTTTGACCTTATCTGGAACCTCCCATCTGAAAATTTGAAAATTCTTAAAAAATTCGTCGAAAATCTTGATGTCTCCGATCTCTTGTTTTGTACGTTTTTTCCACGTGTCTTGACATGCAAAGTATTCCTGCAAAGTTTGGTGAAGATCTGAGTATGTAGTTTTTGACCTCATCTGGAACCTCCTATCTGAAAATTTGAAAATTCTTAAAAAATTCGTCCAAAATTTTGATGTCTCCAATCTCTTGTTTTGTACGTTTTTTCCACGTGTCTTGACATCCAATGTATCCCTGCAAAGTTTGGTGAAGATCTGAGTATGTAGTTTTTGACCTTATCTGGAACCTCCCATCTGAAAATTTGAAAATTCCTAAAAAATCCGTCCAAAATCTTGATGACCCCAATCTCTTGTTTTGTACGTTTTTTCCACGTGTCTTGACATCCAATGTATCCCTGCAAAGTTTGGTGAAGATCTGAGTATGTAGTTTTTGACCTTATCTGGAACCTCCTATCTGAAAATTTGAAAATTCTTAAAAAATTCGTCCAAAATCTTGATGTCTCCAATCTCTTGTTTTGTACGTTTTTTCCACGTGTCTTGATATCCAATGTATCCCTGCAAAGTTTGGTGAAGATCTGAGTATGTAGTTTTTGACCTTATATGGAACCTCCTATCTGAAAATTTGAAAATTCTTAAAAAATTCGTCCAAAATCTTGATGTCTCCAATCTCTTGTTTTGTACGTTTTTTCCACGTGTCTTGACATCCAATGTATCCCTGCAAAGTTTGGTGAAGATCTGAGTATGTAGTTTTTGACCATATATTGAACCTCCCATCTGAAAATTTGAAAATTCTTAAAAAATTCGTCCAAAATCTTGATGTCTCCAATCTCTTGTTTTGTACGTTTTTTCCACGTGTCTTGATATCCAATGTATCCCTGCAAAGTTTGGTGAAGATCTGAGTATGTAGTTTTTGACTTTATATGGAACCTCCTATCTGAAAATTTGAAAATTCTTAAAAAATTCGTCCAAAATTTTGATGTCTCCAATCTCTTGTTTTGTACGTTTTTTCCACGTGTCTTGACATCCAATGTATCCCTGCAATGTTTGGTGAAGATCTGAGTATGTAGTTTTTGACCTTATCTGGAACCTCCCATCTGAAAATTTGAAAATTCCTAAAAAATCCGTCCAAAATCTTGATGATCCCAATCTCTTGTTTTGTACGTTTTTTCCACGTGTCTTGACATCCAATGTATCCCTGCAAAGTTTGGTGAAGATCTGAGTATGTAGTTTTTGGCCTTATATTGAACCTCCCATCTGAAAATTTGAAAATTCTTAAAAAATTCGTCCAAAATCTTGATGTCTCCAAACTCTTGTTTTGTACGTTTTTTCCACGTGTCTTGATATCCAATGTATCCCTGCAAAGTTTGGTGAAGATCTGAGTATGTAGTTTTTGACCTTATATGGAACCTCCTATCTGAAAATTTGAAAATTCTTAAAAAATTCGTCCAAAATCTTGATGTCTCCAATCTCTTGTTTTGTACGTTTTTTCCACGTGTCTCGACCTCCAATGTATCCCTGCAAAGTTTGGTGAAGATCTGAGTATGTCGTTTTTGACCTTATCTGGAACATCCTTTCTGAAAATTTGAAAATTCTTAAAAAATTCGTCGAAAATCTTGATGTCTCCAATCTCTTGTTTTGTACGTTTTTTCCACGTGTCTTGACATCCAATGTATCCCTGCAAAGTTTGGTGAAGATCTGAGTATGTAGTTTTTGACCTTATATGGAACCTCCTATCTGAAAATTTGAAAATTCTTAAAAAATTCGACCAAAATCTTGATGTTCCGAATCCTATGTTTTGTACGTTTTTTCCACGTGTCTTGATATCCAATGTATCCCTGCAAAGTTTGGTGAAGATCTGAGTATGTAGTTTTTGACCTTATATTGAACCTCCCATCTGAAAATTTGAAAATTCTTAAAAAATTCGTCCAAAATCTTGATGACCCCAATCTCTTGTTTTGTACGTTTTTTCCACGTGTCTTGACATCCAAAGTATCCCTGCAAAGTTTGGTGAAGATCTGAGTATGTAGTTTTTGACCTT
Source organism: Lepisma saccharinum (assembly GCF_977018435.1). Taxonomy (NCBI): domain Eukaryota; kingdom Metazoa; phylum Arthropoda; class Insecta; order Zygentoma; family Lepismatidae; genus Lepisma; species Lepisma saccharinum. The sequence goes on along the minus strand of NW_028142961.1, from coordinate 238,378 downwards.
ATATGGAACCTCCTTTCTGAAAATTTGAGAATTCTTAAAAAATTCGTCCAAAATCTTGATGTCTCCAATCTCTTGTTTTGTACGTTTTTTCCACGTGTCTTGACATCCAATGTATCCATGCAAAGTTTGGTGAAGATCTGAGTATGTCGTTTTTGACCTTATCTGGAACCTCCCATCTGAAAATTTGAAAATTCTTAAAAAATCCGTGCAAAATCTTGATGACCCCAATCTCTTGTTTTGTACGTTTTTTCCACGTGTCTTGACATCCAATGTATCCATGCAAGGTTTGGTGAAGATCTGAGTATGTCGTTTTTGACCTTATCTGGAACCTCCCATCTGAAAATTTGAAAATTCTTAAAAAATTCGTCGAAAATCTTGATGTCTCCAATCTCTTGTTTTGTACGTTTTTTCCACGTGTCTTGACATGCAAAGTATCCCTGCAACGTTTGGTGAAGATCTGAGTATGTAGTTTTTGACCTTATCTGGAACCTCCTATCTGAAAATTTGAAAATTCTTAAAAAATTCGTCCAAAATCTTGATGTCTCCAATCTCTTGTTTTGTACGTTTTTTCCACGTGTCTTGACATCCAATGTATCCCTGCAATGTTTGGTGAAGATCTGAGTATGTAGTTTTTGACCTTATATGGAGCCTCCTATCTGAAAATTTGAAAATTCTTAAAAAATTCGTCCAAAATCTTGATGTCTCCAATCTCTTGTTTTGTACGTTCTTTCCACGTGTCTTGACATCCAATGTATCCCTGCAATGTTTGGTGAAGATCTGAGTATGTAGTTTTTGACCTTATATGGAACCTCCTATCTGAAAATTTGAAAATTCTTAAAAGAATTTAACAAAATCTTGATGTCCCCAATCCTATGTTTTGTATGTTTTTTCCACGTGTCTTGACATACAATGTATCCCTGCAGAGTTTGGTGAAGATCTGAGTATGTAGTTTTTGACCTTATCTGGAACCTCCCATCTGAAAATTTGAAAATTCCTAAAAAATCCGTCCAAAATCTTGTTGACCCGAATCTCTTGTTTTGTACGTTTTTTCCACGTGTCTTGACATCCAATGTATCCCTGCAAAGTTTGGTGAAGATCTGAGTATGTAGTTTTTGACCTTATCTGGAACCGCATTTCTGAAAATTTGAAAATTTTTAAAAAAATCGTCCAAAATCTTGATGTCTCCAATCTCTTGTTTTGTACGTTTTTTCCACGTGTCTTGACATCCAATGTATCCCTGCAAAGTTTGGTGAAGATCTGAGTATGTAGTTTTTGACCTTATATGGAACCTCCTATCTGAAAATTTGAAAATTCTTAAAAAATTCGTCCAAAATCTTGATGTCTCCAATCTCTTGTTTTGTACGTTTTTTCCACGTGTCTCGACCTCCAATGGATCCCTGCAAAGTTTGGTGAAGATCTGAGTATGTCGTTTTTGACCTTATCTGGAACCTCCCATCTGAAAATTTGAAAATTCTTAAAAAATTCGTCGAAAATCTTGATGTCTCCGATCTCTTGTTTTGTACGTTTTTTCCACGTGTCTTGACATGCAAAGTATTCCTGCAAAGTTTGGTGAAGATCTGAGTATGTAGTTTTTGACCTCATCTGGAACCTCCTATCTGAAAATTTGAAAATTCTTAAAAAATTCGTCGAAAATCTTGATGTCTCCAATCTCTTGTTTTGTACGTTTTTTCCACGTGTCTTGACATCCAATGTATCCCTGCAAAGTTTGGTGAAGATCTGAGTATGTAGTTTTTGACCTTATCTGGAACCTCCTATCTGAAAATTTGAAAATTCTTAAAAAATTCGTCCAAAATCTTGATGTCTCCAATCTCTTGTTTTGTACGTTTTTTCCACGTGTCTTGATATCCAATGTATCCCTGCAAAGTTTGGTGAAGATCTGAGTATGTCGTTTTTGACCTTATGTGGAACATCCTTTCTGAAAATTTGAAAATTGTTAAAAAAATCGTCCAAAATCTTGATGTCTCCAATCTCTTTTTTGTACGTTTTTTCCACGTGTCTTGACATCCAATGTATCCCTGCAAAGTTTGGTGAAGATCTGAGTATGTAGTTTTTGACCTTATCTGGAACCTCCCATCTGAAAATTTGAAAATTCTTAAAAAATTCGACCAAAATCTTGATGTCTCCAATCTTTTGTTTTGTACGTTTTTTCCACGTGTCGACATCCAATGTATCCCTGCAAAGTTTGGTGAAGATCTGAGTATGTAGTTTTTGACCTTATCTGGAACCTCCCATCTGAAAATTTGAAAATTCTTAAAAAATTCGACCAAAATCTTGATGTCTCCAATCTTTTGTTTTGTACGTTTTTTCCACGTGTCTTGACACATAATGTATCCATGCAAAGTTTGGTGAAGATCTGAGTATGTAGTTTTTGACCTTATATGGAACCTCCTATCTGAAAATTTGAAAATTCTTAAAAAATTCGTCCAAAATCTTGATGTCTCCAATCTCTTGTTTTGTACGTTTTTTCCACGTGTCTTGACATCCAATGTATCCCTGCAATGTTTGGTGAAGATCTGAGTATGTAGTTTTTGACCTTATATGGAGCCTCCTATCTGAAAATTTGAAAATTCTTAAAAAATTCGTCCAAAATCTTGATGTCTCCAATCTCTTGTTTTGTACGTTCTTTCCACGTGTCTTGACATCCAATGTATCCCTGCAATGTTTGGTGAAGATCTGAGTATGTAGTTTTTGACCTTATATGGAACCTCCTATCTGAAAATTTGAAAATTCTTAAAAAATTCGTCCAAAATTTTGATGTCTCCAATCTCTTGTTTTGTACGTTTTTTCCACGTGTCTTGACATCCAATGTATCCCTGCAATGTTTGGTGAAGATCTGAGTATGTAGTTTTTGACCTTATCTGGAACCTCCCATCTGAAAATTTGAAAATTCCTAAAAAATCCGTCCAAAATCTTGATGACCCCAATCTCTTGTTTTGTACGTTTTTTCCACGTGTCTTGACATCCAATGTATCCCTGCAAAGTTTGGTGAAGATCTGAGTATGTAGTTTTTGACCTTATATTGAACCTCCCATCTGAAAATTTGAAAATTCTTAAAAAATTCGTCCAAAATCTTGATGTCTCCAATCTCTTGTTTTGTACGTTTTTTCCACGTGTCTTGATATCCAATGTATCCCTGCAAAGTTTGGTGAAGATCTGAGTATGTAGTTTTTGACCTTATATGGAACCTCCTATCTGAAAATTTGAAAATTCTTAAAAAATTCGTCCAAAATCTTGATGTCTCCAATCTCTTGTTTTGTACGTTTTTTCCACGTGTCTCGACCTCCAATGTATCCCTGCAAAGTTTGGTGAAGATCTGAGTATGTCGTTTTTGACCTTATCTGGAACATCCTTTCTGAAAATTTGAAAATTCTTAAAAAATTCGTCGAAAATCTTGATGTCTCCAATCTCTTGTTTTGTACGTTTTTTCCACGTGTCTTGACATCCAATGTATCCCTGCAAAGTTTGGTGAAGATCTGAGTATGTAGTTTTTGACCTTATATGGAACCTCCTATCTGAAAATTTGAAAATTCTTAAAAAATTCGACCAAAATCTTGATGTTCCGAATCCTATGTTTTGTATGTTTTTTCCACGTGTCTTGACATCCAATGTATCCATGCAAAGTTTGGTGAAGATCTGAGTATGTAGTTTTTGACCTTATATTGAACCTCCCATCTGAAAATTTGAAAATTCTTAAAAAATTCGTCCAAAATCTTGATGACCCCAATCTCTTGTTTTGTACGTTTTTTCCACGTGTCTTGACATCCAAAGTATCCCTGCAAAGTTTGGTGAAGATCTGAGTATGTAGTTTTTGACCTTATATGGAACCTCCTTTCTGAAAATTTGAGAATTCTTAAAAAATTCGTCCAAAATCTTGATGTCTCCAATCTCTTGTTTTGTACGTTTTTTCCACGTGTCTTGACATCCAATGTATCCATGCAAAGTTTGGTGAAGATCTGAGTATGTCGTTTTTGACCTTATCTGGAACCTCCCATCTGAAAATTTGAAAATTCTTAAAAAATCCGTGCAAAATCTTGATGACCCCAATCTCTTGTTTTGTACGTTTTTTCCACGTGTCTTGACATCCAATGTATCCATGCAAAGTTTGGTGAAGTTCTGAGTATGTCGTTTTTGACCTTATCTGGAACCTCCCATCTGAAAATTTGAAAATTCTTAAAAAATTCGTCGAAAATCTTGATGTCTCCAATCTCTTGTTTTGTACGTTTTTTCCACGTGTCTTGACATGCAAAGTATCCCTGCAACGTTTGGTGAAGATCTGAGTATGTAGTTTTTGACCTTATCTGGAACCTCCTATCTGAAAATTTGAAAATTCTTAAAAAATTCGTCCAAAATCTTGATGTCTCCAATCTCTTGTTTTGTACGTTTTTTCCACGTGTCTTGACATCCAATGTATCCCTGCAATGTTTGGTGAAGATCTGAGTATGTAGTTTTTGACCTTATATGGAGCCTCCTATCTGAAAATTTGAAAATTCTTAAAAAATTCGTCCAAAATCTTGATGTCTCCAATCTCTTGTTTTGTACGTTCTTTCCACGTGTCTTGACATCCAATGTATCCCTGCAATGTTTGGTGAAGATCTGAGTATGTAGTTTTTGACCTTATATGGAACCTCCTATCTGAAAATTTGAAAATTCTTAAAAGAATTTAACAAAATCTTGATGTCCCCAATCCTATGTTTTGTATGTTTTTTCCACGTGTCTTGACATACAATGTATCCCTGCAGAGTTTGGTGAAGATCTGAGTATGTAGTTTTTGACCTTATCTGGAACCTCCCATCTGAAAATTTGAAAATTCCTAAAAAATCCGTCCAAAATCTTGTTGACCCGAATCTCTTGTTTTGTACGTTTTTTCCACGTGTCTTGACATCCAATGTATCCCTGCAAAGTTTGGTGAAGATCTGAGTATGTAGTTTTTGACCTTATCTGGAACCGCATTTCTGAAAATTTGAAAATTTTTAAAAAAATCGTCCAAAATCTTGATGTCTCCAATCTCTTGTTTTGTACGTTTTTTCCACGTGTCTTGACATCCAATGTATCCCTGCAAAGTTTGGTGAAGATCTGAGTATGTAGTTTTTGACCTTATATGGAACCTCCTATCTGAAAATTTGAAAATTCTTAAAAAATTCGTCCAAAATCTTGATGTCTCCAATCTCTTGTTTTGTACGTTTTTTCCACGTGTCTCGACCTCCAATGGATCCCTGCAAAGTTTGGTGAAGATCTGAGTTTGTCGTTTTTGACCTTATCTGGAACCTCCCATCTGAAAATTTGAAAATTCTTAAAAAATTCGTCGAAAATCTTGATGTCTCCGATCTCTTGTTTTGTACGTTTTTTCCACGTGTCTTGACATGCAAAGTATTCCTGCAAAGTTTGGTGAAGATCTGAGTATGTAGTTTTTGACCTCATCTGGAACCTCCTATCTGAAAATTTGAAAATTCTTAAAAAATTCGTCCAAAATCTTGATGTCTCCAATCTCTTGTTTTGTACGTTTTTTCCACGTGTCTTGACATCCAATGTATCCCTGCAAAGTTTGGTGAAGATCTGAGTATGTAGTTTTTGACCTTATCTGGAACCTCCTATCTGAAAATTTGAAAATTCTTAAAAAATTCGTCCAAAATCTTGATGTCTCCAATCTCTTGTTTTGTACGTTTTTTCCACGTGTCTTGATATCCAATGTATCCCTGCAAAGTTTGGTGAAGATCTGAGTATGTCGTTTTTGACCTTATCTGGAACATCCTTTCTGAAAATTTGAAAATTGTTAAAAAATTCGTCCAAAATCTTGATGTCTCCAATCTCTTTTTTGTACGTTTTTTCCACGTGTCTTGACATCCAATGTATCCCTGCAAAGTTTGGTGAAGATCTGAGTATGTAGTTTTTGACCTTATCTGGAACCTCCCACCTGAAAATTTGAAAATTCCTAAAAAATCCGTGCAAAATCTTGATGACCCCAATCTCTTGTTTTGTACGTTTTTTCCACGTGTCTTGACACATAATGTATCCATGCAAAGTTTGGTGAAGATCTGAGTATGTAGTTTTTGACCTTATATGGAACCTCCTATCTGAAAATTTGAAAATTCTTAAAAAATTCGTCCAAAATCTTGATGTCTCCAATCTCTTGTTTTGTACGTTTTTTCCACGTGTCTTGACATCCAATGTATCCCTGCAAAGTTTGGTGAAGATCTGAGTATGTCGCTTTTGACCTTATCTGGAACATCCTATCTGAAAATTTGAAAATTCTTAAAAAATTCGTCCAAAATCTTGATGTCTCCAATCTCTTGTTTTGTACGTTTTTTCCACGTGTCTTGACATCCAATGTATCCCTGCAAAGTTTGGTGAAGATCTGAGTATGTAGTTTTTGACCTTATATGGAACCTCTGAAAATTTGAAAATTCTTAAAAGAATTTAACAAAATCTTGATGTCCCCAATCCTATGTTTTGTATGTTTTTTCCACGTGTCTTGACATACAATGTATCCCTGCAGAGTTTGGTGAAGATCTGAGTATGTAGTTTTTGACCTTATCTGGAACCTCCCATCTGAAAATTTGAAAATTCCTAAAAAATCCGTCCAAAATCTTGTTGACCCGAATCTCTTGTTTTGTACGTTTTTTCCACGTGTCTTGACATCCAATGTATCCCTGCAAAGTTTGGTGAAGATCTGAGTATGTAGTTTTTGACCTTATCTGGAACCGCATTTCTGAAAATTTGAAAATTTTTAAAAAAATCGTCCAAAATCTTGATGTCTCCAATCTCTTGTTTTGTACGTTTTTTCCACGTGTCTTGACATCCAATGTATCCCTGCAAAGTTTGGTGAAGATCTGAGTATGTAGTTTTTGACCTTATATGGAACCTCCTATCTGAAAATTTGAAAATTCTTAAAAAATTCGTCCAAAATCTTGATGTCTCCAATCTCTTGTTTTGTACGTTTTTTCCACGTGTCTCGACCTCCAATGGATCCCTGCAAAGTTTGGTGAAGATCTGAGTATGTCGTTTTTGACCTTATCTGGAACCTCCCATCTGAAAATTTGAAAATTCTTAAAAAATTCGTCGAAAATCTTGATGTCTCCGATCTCTTGTTTTGTACGTTTTTTCCACGTGTCTTGACATGCAAAGTATTCCTTCAAAGTTTGGTGAAGATCTGAGTATGTAGTTTTTGACCTCATCTGGAACCTCCTATCTGAAAATTTGAAAATTCTTAAAAAATTCGTCCAAAATCTTGATGTCTCCAATCTCTTGTTTTGTACGTTTTTTCCACGTGTCTTGACATCCAATGTATCCCTGCAAAGTTTGGTGAAGATCTGAGTATGTAGTTTTTGACCTTATCTGGAACCTCCTATCTGAAAATTTGAAAATTCTTAAAAAATTCGTCCAAAATCTTGATGTCTCCAATCTCTTGTTTTGTACGTTTTTTCCACGTGTCTTGATATCCAATGTATCCCTGCAAAGTTTGGTGAAGATCTGAGTATGTCGTTTTTGACCTTATTTGGAACATCCTTTCTGAAAATTTGAAAATTGTTAAAAAATTCGTCCAAAATCTTGATGTCTCCAATCTCTTTTTTGTACGTTTTTTCCACGTGTCTTGACATCCAATGTATCCCTGCAAAGTTTGGTGAAGATCTGAGTATGTAGTTTTTGACCTTATCTGGAACCTCCCATCTGAAAATTTGAAAATTCTTAAAAAATTCGACCAAAATCTTGATGTCTCCAATCTTTTGTTTTGTACGTTTTTTCCACGTGTCTTGACACATAATGTATCCATGCAAAGTTTGGTGAAGATCTGAGTATGTAGTTTTTGACCTTATATGGAACCTCCTATCTGAAAATTTGAAAATTCTTAAAAAATTCGTCCAAAATCTTGATGTCTCCAATCTCTTGTTTTGTACGTTTTTTCCACGTGTCTTGACATCCAATGTATCCCTGCAAAGTTTGGTGAAGATCTGAGTATGTAGTTTTTGACCTTATCTGGAACCTCCCATCTGAAAATTTGAAAATTCTTAAAAAATTCGTCCAAAATCTTGATGTCTCCAATCTCTTGTTTTGTACGTTTTTTCCACGTGTCTTGACATCCAATGTATCCCTGCAAAGTTTGGTGAAGATCTGAGTATGTAGTTTTTGACCTTATCTGGAACCTCCCATCTGAAAATTTGAAAATTCCTAAAAAATCCGTGCAAAATCTTGATGACCCCAATCTCTTGTTTTGTACGTTTTTTCCACGTGTCTTGACATCCAATGTATTCCTGCAATGTTTGGTGAAGATCTGAGTATGTAGTTTTTGACCTTATATGGAACCTCCTATCTGAAAATTTGAAAATTCTTAAAAAATTCGACCAAAATCTTGATGTTCCGAATCCTATGTTTTGTATGTTTTTTCCACGTGTCTTGACATCCAATGTATCCATGCAAAGTTTGGTGAAGATCTGAGTATGTAGTTTTTGACCTTATATTGAACCTCCCATCTGAAAATTTGAAAATTCTTAAAAAATTCGTCCAAAATCTTGATGACCCCAATCTCTTGTTTTGTACGTTTTTTCCACGTGTCTTGACATCCAAAGTATCCCTGCAAAGTTTGGTGAAGATCTGAGTATGTAGTTTTTGACCTTATATGGAACCTCCTTTCTGAAAATTTGAGAATTCTTAAAAAATTCGTCCAAAATCTTGATGTCTCCAATCTCTTGTTTTGTACGTTTTTTCCACGTGTCTTGACATCCAATGTATCCATGCAAAGTTTGGTGAAGATCTGAGTATGTCGTTTTTGACCTTATCTGGAACCTCCCATCTGAAAATTTGAAAATTCTTAAAAAATTCGTCGAAAATCTTGATGTCTCCAATCTTTTGTTTTGTACGTTTTTTCCACGTGTCTTGACATGCAAAGTATCCCTGCAACGTTTGGTGAAGATCTGAGTATGTAGTTTTTGACCTTATCTGGAACCTCCTATCTGAAAATTTGAAAATTCTTCAAAAATTCGTCGAAAATCTTGATGTCTCCAATCTCTTGTTTTGTACGTTTTTTCCACGTGTCTTGACATCCAATGTATTCCTGCAATGTTTGGTGGAGATCTGAGTATGTAGTTTTAGACCTTATCTGGAACCTCCTATCTGAAAATTTGAAAATTCTTCAAAAATTCGTCCAAAATCTTGATGTCTCCAATCTCTTGTTTTGTACGTTTTTTCCACGTGTCTCGACCTCCAATGGATCCCTGCAAAGTTTGGTGAAGATCTGAGTATGTCGTTTTTGACCTTATCTGGAACATCCTTTCTGAAAATTTGAAAATTCTTAAAAAATTCGTCGAAAATCTTGATGTCTCCAATCTCTTGTTTTGTACGTTTTTTCCACGTGTCTTGACATCCAATGTATCCCTGCAAAGTTTGGTGAAGATCTGAGTATGTAGTTTTTGACCTTATATGGAACCTCCTATCTGAAAATTTGAAAATTCTTAAAAAATTCGTCCAAAATCTTGATGTCTCCAATCTCTTGTTTTGTACGTTTTTTCCACGTGTCTCGACCTCCAATGGATCACTGCAAAGTTTGGTGAAGATCTGAGTATGTCGTTTTTGACCTTATCTGGAACCTCCCATCTGAAAATTTGAAAATTCTTAAAAAATTCGTCGAAAATCTTGATGTCTCCGATCTCTTGTTTTGTACGTTTTTTCCACGTGTCTTGACATGCAAAGTATTCCTGCAAAGTTTGGTGAAGATCTGAGTATGTAGTTTTTGACCTCATCTGGAACCTCCTATCTGAAAATTTGAAAATTCTTAAAAAATTCGTCCAAAATCTTGATGTCTCCAATCTCTTGTTTTGTACGTTTTTTCCACGTGTCTTGACATCCAATGTATCCCTGCAAAGTTTGGTGAAGATCTGAGTATGTAGTTTTTGACCTTATCTGGAACCTCCTATCTGAAAATTTGAAAATTCTTAAAAAATTCGTCCAAAATCTTGATGTCTCCAATCTCTTGTTTTGTACGTTTTTTCCACGTGTCTTGATATCCAATGTATCCCTGCAAAGTTTGGTGAAGATCTGAGTATGTCGTTTTTGACCTTATCTGGAACATCCTTTCTGAAAATTTGAAAATTGTTAAAAAATTCGTCCAAAATCTTGATGTCTCCTATCTCTTGTTTTGTACGTTTTTTCCACGTGTCTTGACATCCAATGTATCCCTGCAAAGTTTGGTGAAGATCTGAGTATGTAGTTTTTGACCTTATCTGGAACCTCCCATCTGAAAATTTGAAAATTCTTAAAAAATTCGACCAAAATCTTGATGTCTCCAATCTCTTGTTTTGTACGTTTTTTCCACGTGTCTTGACACATAATGTATCAATGCAAAGTTTGGTGAAGATCTGAGTATGTAGTTTTTGACCTTATCTGGAACCTCCTATCTGAAAATTTGAAAATTCTTAAAAAATTCGTCCAAAATCTTGATGTCTCCAATCTCTTGTTTTGTACGTTTTTTCCACGTGTCTTGACATCCAATGTATCCCTGCAAAGTTTGGTGAAGATCTGAGTATGTAGTTTTTGACCTTATCTGGAACCTCCCATCTGAAAATTTGAAAATTCCTAAAAAATCCGTCCAAAATCTTGATGACCCCAATCTCTTGTTTTGTACTTTTTTTCCACGTGTCTCGACCTCCAATGTATCCCTGCAAAGTTTGGTGAAGATCTGAGTATGTAGTTTTTGACCTTATATGGAACCTCCTTTCTGAAAATTTGAGAATTCTTAAAAAATTCGTCCAAAATCTTGATGTCTCCAATCTCTTGTTTTGTACGTTTTTTCCACGTGTCTTGACATCCAATGTATCCATGCAAAGTTTGGTGAAGATCTGAGTATGTCGTTTTTGACCTTATCTGGAACCTCCCATCCGAAAATTTGAAAATTCTTAAAAAATTCGTCGAAAATCTTGATGTCTCCAATCTCTTGTTTTGTACGTTTTTTCCACGTGTCTTGACATGCAAAGTATCCCTGCAACGTTTGGTGAAGATCTGAGTATGTAGTTTTTGACCTTATCTGGAACCTCCTTTCTGAAAATTTGAAAATTCTTCAAAAATTCGTCGAAAATCTTGATGTCTCCAATCTCTTGCTTTGTACGTTTTTTCCACGTGTCTTGACATCCAATGTATCCCTGCAATGTTTGGTGGAGATCTGAGTATGTAGTTTTTGACCTTATCTGGAACCTCCTATCTGAAAATTTGAAAATTCTTCAAAAATTCGTCCAAAATCTTGATGTCTCCAATCTCTTGTTTTGTACGTTTTTTCCACGTGTCTCGACCTCCAATGTATCCCTGCAAAGTTAGTGAAGATCTGAGTATGTCGTTTTTGACCTTATCTGGAACATCCTTTCTGAAAATTTGAAAATTCTTAAAAAATTCGTCGAAAATCTTGATGTCTCCAATCTCTTGTTTTGTACGTTTTTTCCACGTTTCTTGACATCCAATGTATCCCTGCAAAGTTTGGTGAAGATCTGAGTATGTAGTTTTTGACCTTATATGGAACCTCCTTTCTGAAAATTTGAAAATTCTCAAAAAATTCGTCCATAATCTTGATGTCTCCAATCTCTTGTTTTGTACGTTTTTTCCACGTGTCTTGACATCCAATGTATCCCTGCAAAGTTTGGTAAAGATCTGAGCATGTAGTTTTTGACCTTATATGGAACCTCCTATCTGAAAATTTGAAAATTCTTAAAAAATTCGTCCAAAATCTTGATGTCACCAATCCTATGTTTTGTATGTTTTTTCCACGTGTCTTGACATCCAATGTATCCATGCAAAGTTTGGTGAAGATCAGAGTATGTCGTTTTTGACCTTATCTGGAACCTCCCATCTGAAAATTTGAAAATTCTTAAAAAATTCGTCGAAAATCTTGATGTCTCCGATCTCTTGTTTTGTACGTTTTTTCCACGTGTCTTGACATGCAAAGTATTCCTGCAAAGTTTGGTGAAGATCTGAGTATGTAGTTTTTGACCTCATCTGGAACCTCCTATCTGAAAATTTGAAAATTCTTAAAAAATTCGTCCAAAATTTTGATGTCTCCAATCTCTTGTTTTGTACGTTTTTTCCACGTGTCTTGACATCCAATGTATCCCTGCAATGTTTGGTGAAGATCTGAGTATGTAGTTTTTGACCTTATCTGGAACCTCCCATCTGAAAATTTGAAAATTCCTAAAAAATCCGTCCAAAATCTTGATGACCCCAATCTCTTGTTTTGTACGTTTTTTCCACGTGTCTTGACATCCAATGTATCCCTGCAAAGTTTGGTGAAGATCTGAGTATGTAGTTTTTGACCTTATCTGGAACCTCCTATCTGAAAATTTGAAAATTCTTAAAAAATTCGTCCAAAATCTTGATGTCTCCAATCTCTTGTTTTGTACGTTTTTTCCACGTGTCTTGATATCCAATGTATCCCTGCAAAGTTTGGTGAAGATCTGAGTATGTCGTTTTTGACCTTATCTGGAACATCCTTTCTGAAAATTTGAAAATTGTTAAAAAATTCGTCCAAAATCTTGATGTCTCCAATCTCTTTTTTGTACGTTTTTTCCACGTGTCTTGACATCCAATGTATCCCTGCAAAGTTTGGTGAAGATCTGAGTATGTAGTTTTTGACCTTATCTGGAACCTCCCATCTGAAAATTTGAAAATTCTTAAAAAATTCGACCAAAATCTTGATGTCTCCAATCTCTTGTTTTGTACGTTTTTTCCACGTGTCTCGACCTCCGATGGATCCCTGCAAAGTTTGGTGAAGATCTGAGTATGTAGTTTTTGACCTTATATGGAACCTCCTATCTGAAAATTTGAAAATTCTTAAAAAATTCGTCCAAAATCTTGATGTCTCCAATCTCTTGTTTTGTACGTTTTTTCCACGTGTCTTGACATCCAATGTATCCCTGCAAAGTTTGGTGAAGATCTGAGTATGTAGTTTTTGACCTTATCTGGAACCTCCCATCTGAAAATTTGAAAATTCCTAAAAAATCCGTGCAAAATCTTGATGACCCCAATCTCTTGTTTTGTACGTTTTTTCCACGTGTCTTGACATCCAATGTATTCCTGCAATGTTTGGTGAAGATCTGAGTATGTAGTTTTTGACCTTATATGGAACCTCCTATCTGAAAATTTGAAAATTCTTAAAAAATTCGACCAAAATCTTGATGTTCCGAATCCTATGTTTTGTATGTTTTTTCCACGTGTCTTGACATCCAATGTATCCATGCAAAGTTTGGTGAAGATCTGAGTATGTAGTTTTTGACCTTATATTGAACCTCCCATCTGAAAATTTGAAAATTCTTAAAAAATTCGTCCAAAATCTTGATGACCCCAATCTCTTGTTTTGTACGTTTTTTCCACGTGTCTTGACATCCAAAGTATCCCTGCAAAGTTTGGTGAAGATCTGAGTATGTAGTTTTTGACCTTATATTGAACCTCCCATCTGAAAATTTGAAAATTCTTAAAAAATTCGTCCAAAATCTTGATGTCTCCAATCTCTTGTTTTGTACGTTTTTTCCACGTGTCTTGACATCCAATGTATCCATGCAAAGTTTGGTGAAGATCTGAGTATGTCGTTTTTGACCTTATCTGGAACCTCCCATCTGAAAATTTGAAAATTCTTAAAAAATTCGTCGAAAATCTTGATGTCTCCAATCTTTTGTTTTGTACGTTTTTTCCACGTGTCTTGACATGCAAAGTATCCCTGCAACGTTTGGTGAAGATCTGAGTATGTAGTTTTTGACCTTATCTGGAACCTCCTATCTGAAAATTTGAAAATTCTTCAAAAATTCGTCGAAAATCTTGATGTCTCCAATCTCTTGTTTTGTACGTTTTTTCCACGTGTCTTGACATCCAATGTATTCCTGCAATGTTTGGTGGAGATCTGAGTATGTAGTTTTAGACCTTATCTGGAACCTCCTATCTGAAAATTTGCAAATTCTTCAAAAATTCGTCCAAAATCTTGATGTCTCCAATCTCTTGTTTTGTACGTTTTTTCCACGTGTCTCGACCTCCAATGGATCCCTGCAAAGTTTGGTGAAGATCTGAGTATGTCGTTTTTGACCTTATCTGGAACATCCTTTCTGAAAATTTGAAAATTCTTAAAAAATTCGTCGAAAATCTTGATGTCTCCAATCTCTTGTTTTGTACGTTTTTTCCACGTGTCTTGACATCCAATGTATCCCTGCAAAGTTTGGTGAAGATCTGAGTATGTAGTTTTTGACCTTATATGGAACCTCCTATCTGAAAATTTGAAAATTCTTAAAAAATTCGTCCAAAATCTTGATGTCTCCAATCTCTTGTTTTGTACGTTTTTTCCACGTGTCTCGACCTCCAATGGATCCCTGCAAAGTTTGGTGAAGATCTGAGTATGTCGTTTTTGACCTTATCTGGAACCTCCCATCTGAAAATTTGAAAATTCTTAAAAAATTCGTCGAAAATCTTGATGTCTCCGATCTCTTGTTTTGTACGTTTTTTCCACGTGTCTTGACATGCAAAGTATTCCTGCAAAGTTTGGTGAAGATCTGAGTATGTAGTTTTTGACCTCATCTGGAACCTCCTATCTGAAAATTTGAAAATTCTTAAAAAATTCGTCCAAAATCTTGATGTCTCCAATCTCTTGTTTTGTACGTTTTTTCCACGTGTCTTGACATCCAATGTATCCCTGCAATGTTTGGTGAAGATCTGAGTATGTAGTTTTTGACCTTATCTGGAACCTCCCATCTGAAAATTTGAAAATTCCTAAAAAATCCGTCCAAAATCTTGATGACCCCAATCTCTTGTTTTGTACTTTTTTTCCACGTGTCTCGACCTCCAATGTATCCCTGCAAAGTTTGGTGAAGATCTGAGTATGTAGTTTTTGACCTTATATGGAACCTCCTATCTGAAAATTTGAAAATTCTTAAAAAATTCGTCCAAAATCTTGATGTCACCAATCCTATGTTTTGTATGTTTTTTCCACGTGTCTTGACATCCAATGTATCCATGCAAAGTTTGGTGAAGATCTGAGTATGTCGTTTTTGACCTTATCTGGAACCTCCCATCTGAAAATTTGAAAATTCTTAAAAAATTCGTCGAAAATCTTGATGTCTCCGATCTCTTGTTTTGTACGTTTTTTCCACGTGTCTTGACATGCAAAGTATTCCTGCAAAGTTTGGTGAAGATCTGAGTATGTAGTTTTTGACCTCATCTGGAACCTCCTATCTGAAAATTTGAAAATTCTTAAAAAATTCGTCCAAAATTTTTATGTCTCCAATCTCTTGTTTTGTACGTTTTTTCCACGTGTCTTGACATCCAATGTATCCCTGCAATGTTTGGTGAAGATCTGAGTATGTAGTTTTTGACCTTATCTGGAACCTCCCATCTGAAAATTTGAAAATTCCTAAAAAATCCGTCCAAAATCTTGATGACCCCAATCTCTTGTTTTGTACGTTTTTTCCACGTGTCTTGACATCCAATGTATCCCTGCAAAGTTTGGTGAAGATCTGAGTATGTAGTTTTTGACCTTATCTGGAACCTCCTATCTGAAAATTTGAAAATTCTTAAAAAATTCGTCCAAAATCTTGATGTCTCCAATCTCTTGTTTTGTACGTTTTTTCCACGTGTCTTGATATCCAATGTATCCCTGCAAAGTTTGGTGAAGATCTGAGTATGTCGTTTTTGACCTTATCTGGAACATCCTTTCTGAAAATTTGAAAATTGTTAAAAAATTCGTCCAAAATCTTGATGTCTCCAATCTCTTTTTTGTACGTTTTTTCCACGTGTCTTGACATCCAATGTATCCCTGCAAAGTTTGGTGAAGATCTGAGTATGTAGTTTTTGACCTTATCTGGAACCTCCCATCTGAAAATTTGAAAATTCTTAAAAAATTCGACCAAAATCTTGA
This sequence comes from Lepisma saccharinum, assembly GCF_977018435.1. NCBI lineage: Eukaryota > Metazoa > Arthropoda > Insecta > Zygentoma > Lepismatidae > Lepisma > Lepisma saccharinum. The sequence goes on along the minus strand of NW_028142961.1, from coordinate 222,492 downwards.
TGTCTCCAATCTTTTGTTTTGTACGTTTTTTCCACGTGTCTTGACACATAATGTATCCATGCAAAGTTTGGTGAAGATCTGAGTATGTAGTTTTTGACCTTATATGGAACCTCCTATCTGAAAATTTGAAAATTCTTAAAAAATTCGTCCAAAATCTTGATGTCTCCAATCTCTTGTTTTGTACGTTTTTTCCACGTGTCTTGACATCCAATGTATCCCTGCAAAGTTTGGTGAAGATCTTAGTATGTAGTTTTTGACCTTATCTGGAACCTCCCATCTGAAAATTTGAAAATTCCTAAAAAATCCGTGCAAAATCTTGATGACCCCAATCTCTTGTTTTGTACGTTTTTTCCACGTGTCTTGACATCCAATGTATTCCTGCAATGTTTGGTGAAGATCTGAGTATGTAGTTTTTGACCTTATATTGAACCTCCAATCTGAAAATTTGAAAATTCTTAAAAAATTCGACCAAAATCTTGATGTTCCGAATCCTATGTTTTGTATGTTTTTTCCACGTGTCTTGACATCCAATGTATCCATGCAAAGTTTGGTGAAGATCTGAGTATGTAGTTTTTGACCTTATATTGAACCTCCCATCTGAAAATTTGAAAATTCTTAAAAAATTCGTCCAAAATCTTGATGACCCCAATCTCTTGTTTTGTACGTTTTTTCCACGTGTCTTGACATCCAAAGTATCCCTGCAAAGTTTGGTGAAGATCTGAGTATGTAGTTTTTGACCTTATATTGAACCTCCCATCTGAAAATTTGAAAATTCTTAAAAAATTCGTCCAAAATCTTGATGTCTCCAATCTCTTGTTTTGTACGTTTTTTCCACGTGTCTTGACATCCAATGTATCCATGCAAAGTTTGGTGAAGATCTGAGTATGTCGTTTTTGACCTTATCTGGAACCTCCCATCTGAAAATTTGAAAATTCTTAAAAAATTCGTCGAAAATCTTGATGTCTCCAATCTTTTGTTTTGTACGTTTTTTCCACGTGTCTTGACATGCAAAGTATCCCTGCAACGTTTGGTGAAGATCTGAGTATGTAGTTTTTGACCTTATCTGGAACCTCCTATCTGAAAATTTGAAAATTCTTCAAAAATTCGTCGAAAATCTTGATGTCTCCAATCTCTTGTTTTGTACGTTTTTTCCACGTGTCTTGACATCCAATGTATTCCTGCAATGTTTGGTGGAGATCTGAGTATGTAGTTTTAGACCTTATCTGGAACCTCCTATCTGAAAATTTGAAAATTCTTCAAAAATTCGTCCAAAATCTTGATGTCTCCAATCTCTTGTTTTGTACGTTTTTTCCACGTGTCTCGACCTCCAATGGATCCCTTCAAAGTTTGGTGAAGATCTGAGTATGTCGTTTTTGACCTTATCTGGAACATCCTTTCTGAAAATTTGAAAATTCTTAAAAAATTCGTCGAAAATCTTGATGTCTCCAATCTCTTGTTTTGTACGTTTTTTCCACGTGTCTTGACATCCAATGTATCCCTGCAAAGTTTGGTGAAGATCTGAGTATGTAGTTTTTGACCTTATATGGAACCTCCTATCTGAAAATTTGAAAATTCTTAAAAAATTCGTCCAAAATCTTGATGTCTCCAATCTCTTGTTTTGTACGTTTTTTCCACGTGTCTCGACCTCCAATGGATCCCTGCAAAGTTTGGTGAAGATCTGAGTATGTCGTTTTTGACCTTATCTGGAACCTCCCATCTGAAAATTTGAAAATTCTTAAAAAATTCGTCGAAAATCTTGATGTCTCCGATCTCTTGTTTTGTACGTTTTTTCCACGTGTCTTGACATGCAAAGTATTCCTGCAAAGTTTGGTGAAGATCTGAGTATGTAGTTTTTGACCTCATCTGGAACCTCCTATCTGAAAATTTGAAAATTCTTAAAAAATTCGTCCAAAATCTTGATGTCTCCAATCTCTTGTTTTGTACGTTTTTTCCACGTGTCTTGACATCCAATGTATCCCTGCAATGTTTGGTGAAGATCTGAGTATGTAGTTTTTGACCTTATCTGGAACCTCCCATCTGAAAATTTGAAAATTCCTAAAAAATCCGTCCAAAATCTTGATGACCCCAATATCTTGTTTTGTACTTTTTTTCCACGTGTCTCGACCTCCAATGTATCCCTGCAAAGTTTGGTGAAGATCTGAGTATGTAGTTTTTGACCTTATATGGAACCTCCTATCTGAAAATTTGAAAATTCTTAAAAAATTCGTCCAAAATCTTGATGTCACCAATCCTATGTTTTGTATGTTTTTTCCACGTGTCTTGACATCCAATGTATCCATGCAAAGTTTGGTGAAGATCTGAGTATGTCGTTTTTGACCTTATCTGGAACCTCCCATCTGAAAATTTGAAAATTCTTAAAAAATTCGTCGAAAATCTTGATGTCTCCGATCTCTTGTTTTGTACGTTTTTTCCACGTGTCTTGACATGCAAAGTATTCCTGCAAAGTTTGGTGAAGATCTGAGTATGTAGTTTTTGAACTCATCTGGAACCTCCTATCTGAAAATTTGAAAATTCTTAAAAAATTCGTCCAAAATTTTGATGTCTGCAATCTCTTGTTTTGTACGTTTTTTCCACGTGTCTTGACATCCAATGTATCCCTGCAATGTTTGGTGAAGATCTGAGTATGTAGTTTTTGACCTTATCTGGAACCTCCCATCTGAAAATTTGAAAATTCCTAAAAAATCCGTCCAAAATCTTGATGACCCCAATCTCTTGTTTTGTACGTTTTTTCCACGTGTCTTGACATCCAATGTATCCCTGCAAAGTTTGGTGAAGATCTGAGTATGTAGTTTTTGACCTTATCTGGAACCTCCTATCTGAAAATTTGAAAATTCTTAAAAAATTCGTCCAAAATCTTGATGTCTCCAATCTCTTGTTTTGTACGTTTTTTCCACGTGTCTTGATATCCAATGTATCCCTGCAAAGTTTGGTGAAGATCTGAGTATGTCGTTTTTGACCTTATCTGGAACATCCTTTCTGAAAATTTGAAAATTGTTAAAAAATTCGTCCAAAATCTTGATGTCTCCAATCTCTTTTTTGTACGTTTTTTCCACGTGTCTTGACATCCAATGTATCCCTGCAAAGTTTGGTGAAGATCTGAGTATGTAGTTTTTGACCTTATCTGGAACCTCCCATCTGAAAATTTGAAAATTCTTAAAAAATTCGACCAAAATCTTGATGTCTCCAATCTTTTGTTTTGTACGTTTTTTCCACGTGTCTTGACACATAATGTATCCATGCAAAGTTTGGTGAAGATCTGAGTATGTAGTTTTTGACCTTATATGGAACCTCCTATCTGAAAATTTGAAAATTCTTAAAAAATCCGTGCAAATACTTGATGACCCCAATCTCTTGTTTTGTACGTTTTTTCCACGTGTCTTGACATCCAATGTATTCCTGCAATGTTTGGTGAAGATCTGAGTATGTAGTTTTTGACCTTATATGGAACCTCCTATCTGAAAATTTGAAAATTCTTAAAAAATTCGTCGAAAATCTTGATGTCTCCAATCTCTTGTTTTGTACGTTTTTTCCACGTGTCTTGACATGCAAAGTATCCCTGCAACGTTTGGTGAAGATCTGAGTATGTAGTTTTTGACCTTATCTGGAACCTCCTATCTGAAAATTTGAAAATTCTTCAAAAATTCGTCGAAAATCTTGATGTCTCCAATCTCTTGTTTTGTACGTTTTTTCCACGTGTCTTGACATCCAATGTATTATTGCAATGTTTGGTGAAGATCTGAGTATGTAGTTTTTGACCTTATATGGAACCTCCTTTCTGAAAATTTGAGAATTCTTAAAAAATTCGTCGAAAATCTTGATGTCTCCAATCTCTTGTTTTGTACGTTTTTTCCACGTGTCTTGACATGCAAAGTATCCCTGCAACGTTTGTTGAAGATCTGAGTATGTAGTTTTTGACCTTATCTGGAACCTCCTATCTGAAAATTTGAAAATTCTTAAAAAATTCGTCCAAAATCTTGAAGACCCCAATCTCTTGTTTTGTACGTTTTTTCCACGTGTCTTGACATCCAATGTATCCCTGCAAAGTTTGGTGAAGATCTGAGTATGTAGTTTTTGACCTTATATGGAACCTCCTTTCTGAAAATTTGAGAATTCTTAAAAAAATCGTCCAAAATCTTATGTCTCCAATCTCTTGTTTTGTACGTTTTTTCCACGTGTCTTGACATCCAATGTATCCATGCAAAGTTTGGTGAAGATCTGAGTATGTCGTTTTTGACCTTATCTGGAACCTCCCATCCGAAAATTTGAAAATTCTTAAAAAATTCGTCGAAAATCTTGATGTCTCCAATCTCTTGTTTTGTACGTTTTTTCCACGTGTCTTGACATGCAAAGTATCCCTGCAACGTTTGGTGAAGATCTGAGTATGTAGTTTTTGACCTTATCTGGAACCTCCTATCTGAAAATTTGGAAATTCTTCAAAAATTCGTCGAAAATCTTGATGTCTCCAATCTCTTGCTTTGTTCGTTTTTTCCACGTGTCTTGACTTCCAATGTATCCCTGCAATGTTTGGTGGAGATCTGAGTATGTAGTTTTTGACCTTATCTGGAACCTCCTATCTGAAAATTTGAAAATTCTTCAAAAATTCGTCCAAAATCTTGATGTCTCCAATCTCTTGTTTTGTACGTTTTTTCCACGTGTCTCGACCTCCAATGTATCCCTGCAAAGTTAGTGAAGATCTGAGTATGTCGTTTTTGACCTTATCTGGAACATCCTTTCTGAAAATTTGAAAATTCTTAAAAAATTCGTCGAAAATCTTGATGTCTCCAATCTCTTGTTTTGTACGTTTTTTCCACGTTTCTTGACATCCAATGTATCCCTGCAAAGTTTGGTGAAGATCTGAGTATGTAGTTTTTGACCTTATATGGAACCTCCTTTCTGAAAATTTGAAAATTCTCAAAAAATTCGTCCATAATCTTGATGTCTCCAATCTCTTGTTTTGTACGTTTTTTCCACGTGTCTTGACATCCAATGTATCCCTGCAAAGTTTGGTGAAGATCTGAGTATCTAGTTTTTGACCTTATATGGAACCTCCTTTCTGAAAATTTGAAAATTCTTAAAAAATTCGTCCAAAATCTTGATGTCACCAATCTCTTGTTTTGTACGTTTTTTCCACGTGTCTTGACATCCAATGTATCCATGCAAAGTTTGGTGAAGATCTGAGTATGTCGTTTTTGACCTTATCTGGAACCTCCCATCTGAAAATTTGAAAATTCTTAAAAAATCCGTGCAAAATCTTGATGACCCCAATCTCTTGTTTTGTACGTTTTTTCCACGTTTCTTGACATCCAATGTATCCCTGCAAAGTTTGGTGAAGATCTGAGTATGTCGTTTTTGACCTTATCTGGAACCTCCCATCTGAAAATTTGAAAATTCTTAAAAAATCCGTGCAAAATCTTGATGAACCCAATCTCTTGTTTTGTACGTTTTTTCCACGTGTCTTGACATCCAATGTATCCATGCAAAGTTTGGTGAAGATCTGAGTATGTCGTTTTTGACCTTATCTGGAACCTCCCATCTGAAAATTTGAAAATTCTTAAAAAATTCGTCGAAAATCTTGATGTCTCCAATCTCTTGTTTTGTACGTTTTTTCCACGTGTCTTGACATGCAAAGTATCCCTGCAACGTTTGGTGAAGATCTGAGTATGTAGTTTTTGACCTTATCTGGAACCTCCTATCTGAAAATTTGAAAATTCTTAAAAAATTCGTCCAAAATCTTGATGTCTCCAATCTCTTGTTTTGTACGTTTTTTCCACGTGTCTTGACATCCAATGTATTCCTGCAATGTTTGGTGGAGATCTGAGTATGTAGTTTTAGACCTTATCTGGAACCTCCTATCTGAAAATTTGAAAATTCTTCAAAAATTCGTCCAAAATCTTGATGTCTCCAATCTCTTGTTTTGTACGTTTTTTCCACGTGTCTCGACCTCCAATGGATCCCTGCAAAGTTTGGTGAAGATCTGAGTATGTCGTTTTTGACCTTATCTGGAACATCCTTTCTGAAAATTTGAAAATTCTTAAAAAATTCGTCGAAAATCTTGATGTCTCCAATCTCTTGTTTTGTACGTTTTTTCCACGTGTCTTGACATCCAATGTATCCCTGCAAAGTTTGGTGAAGATCTGAGTATGTAGTTTTTGACCTTATATGGAACCTCCTATCTGAAAATTTGAAAATTCTTAAAAAATTCGTCCAAAATCTTGATGTCTCCAATCTCTTGTTTTGTACGTTTTTTCCACGTGTCTCGACCTCCAATGGATCCCTGCAAAGTTTGGTGAAGATCTGAGTATGTCGTTTTTGACCTTATCTGGAACCTCCCATCTGAAAATTTGAAAATTCTTAAAAAATTCGTCGAAAATCTTGATGTCTCCGATCTCTTGTTTTGTACGTTTTTTCCACGTGTCTTGACATGCAAAGTATTCCTGCAAAGTTTGGTGAAGATCTGAGTATGTAGTTTTTGACCTCATCTGGAACCTCCTATCTGAAAATTTGAAAATTCTTAAAAAATTCGTCCAAAATCTTGATGTCTCCAATCTCTTGTTTTGTACGTTTTTTCCACGTGTCTTGACATCCAATGTATCCCTGCAATGTTTGGTGAAGATCTGAGTATGTAGTTTTTGACCTTATCTGGAACCTCCCATCTGAAAATTTGAAAATTCCTAAAAAATCCGTCCAAAATCTTGATGACCCCAATCTCTTGTTTTGTACTTTTTTTCCACGTGTCTCGACCTCCAATGTATCCCTGCAAAGTTTGGTGAAGATCTGAGTATGTAGTTTTTGACCTTATATGGAACCTCCTATCTGAAAATTTGAAAATTCTTAAAAAATTCGTCCAAAATCTTGATGTCACCAATCCTATGTTTTGTATGTTTTTTCCACGTGTCTTGACATCCAATGTATCCATGCAAAGTTTGGTGAAGATCTGAGTATGTCGTTTTTGACCTTATCTGGAACCTCCCATCTGAAAATTTGAAAATTCTTAAAAAATTCGTCGAAAATCTTGATGTCTCCGATCTCTTGTTTTGTACGTTTTTTCCACGTGTCTTGACATGCAAAGTATTCCTGCAAAGTTTGGTGAAGATCTGAGTATGTAGTTTTTGACCTCATCTGGAACCTCCTATCTGAAAATTTGAAAATTCTTAAAAAATTCGTCCAAAATTTTGATGTCTCCAATCTCTTGTTTTGTACGTTTTTTCCACGTGTCTTGACATCCAATGTATCCCTGCAATGTTTGGTGAAGATCTGAGTATGTAGTTTTTGACCTTATCTGGAACCTCCCATCTGAAAATTTGAAAATTCCTAAAAAATCCGTCCAAAATCTTGATGACCCCAATCTCTTGTTTTGTACGTTTTTTCCACGTGTCTTGACATCCAATGTATCCCTGCAAAGTTTGGTGAAGATCTGAGTATGTAGTTTTTGACCTTATCTGGAACCTCCTATCTGAAAATTTGAAAATTCTTAAAAAATTCGTCCAAAATCTTGATGTCTCCAATCTCTTGTTTTGTACGTTTTTTCCACGTGTCTTGATATCCAATGTATCCCTGCAAAGTTTGGTGAAGATCTGAGTATGTCGTTTTTGACCTTATCTGGAACATCCTTTCTGAAAATTTGAAAATTGTTAAAAAATTCGTCCAAAATCTTGATGTCTCCAATCTCTTTTTTGTACGTTTTTTCCACGTGTCTTGACATCCAATGTATCCCTGCAAAGTTTGGTGAAGATCTGAGTATGTAGTTTTTGACCTTATCTGGAACCTCCCATCTGAAAATTTGAAAATTCTTAAAAAATTCGACCAAAATCTTGATGTCTCCAATCTTTTGTTTTGTACGTTTTTTCCACGTGTCTTGACACATAATGTATCCATGCAAAGTTTGGTGAAGATCTGAGTATGTAGTTTTTGACCTTATATGGAACCTCCTATCTGAAAATTTGAAAATTCTTAAAAAATTCGTCCAAAATCTTGATGTCTCCAATCTCTTGTTTTGTACGTTTTTTCCACGTGTCTTGACATCCAATGTATCCCTGCAAAGTTTGGTGAAGATCTTAGTATGTAGTTTTTGACCTTATCTGGAACCTCCCATCTGAAAATTTGAAAATTCCTAAAAAATCCGTGCAAAATCTTGATGACCCCAATCTCTTGTTTTGTACGTTTTTTCCACGTGTCTTGACATCCAATGTATTCCTGCAATGTTTGGTGAAGATCTGAGTATGTAGTTTTTGACCTTATATTGAACCTCCAATCTGAAAATTTGAAAATTCTTAAAAAATTCGACCAAAATCTTGATGTTCCGAATCCTATGTTTTGTATGTTTTTTCCACGTGTCTTGACATCCAATGTATCCATGCAAAGTTTGGTGAAGATCTGAGTATGTAGTTTTTGACCTTATATTGAACCTCCCATCTGAAAATTTGAAAATTCTTAAAAAATTCGTCCAAAATCTTGATGACCCCAATCTCTTGTTTTGTACGTTTTTTCCACGTGTCTTGACATCCAAAGTATCCCTGCAAAGTTTGGTGAAGATCTGAGTATGTAGTTTTTGACCTTATATTGAACCTCCCATCTGAAAATTTGAAAATTCTTAAAAAATTCGTCCAAAATCTTGATGTCTCCAATCTCTTGTTTTGTACGTTTTTTCCACGTGTCTTGACATCCAATGTATCCATGCAAAGTTTGGTGAAGATCTGAGTATGTCGTTTTTGACCTTATCTGGAACCTCCCATCTGAAAATTTGAAAATTCTTAAAAAATTCGTCGAAAATCTTGATGTCTCCAATCTTTTGTTTTGTACGTTTTTTCCACGTGTCTTGACATGCAAAGTATCCCTGCAACGTTTGGTGAAGATCTGAGTATGTAGTTTTTGACCTTATCTGGAACCTCCTATCTGAAAATTTGAAAATTCTTCAAAAATTCGTCGAAAATCTTGATGTCTCCAATCTCTTGTTTTGTACGTTTTTTCCACGTGTCTTGACATCCAATGTATTCCTGCAATGTTTGGTGGAGATCTGAGTATGTAGTTTTAGACCTTATCTGGAACCTCCTATCTGAAAATTTGAAAATTCTTCAAAAATTCGTCCAAAATCTTGATGTCTCCAATCTCTTGTTTTGTACGTTTTTTCCACGTGTCTCGACCTCCAATGGATCCCTTCAAAGTTTGGTGAAGATCTGAGTATGTCGTTTTTGACCTTATCTGGAACATCCTTTCTGAAAATTTGAAAATTCTTAAAAAATTCGTCGAAAATCTTGATGTCTCCAATCTCTTGTTTTGTACGTTTTTTCCACGTGTCTTGACATCCAATGTATCCCTGCAAAGTTTGGTGAAGATCTGAGTATGTAGTTTTTGACCTTATATGGAACCTCCTATCTGAAAATTTGAAAATTCTTAAAAAATTCGTCCAAAATCTTGATGTCTCCAATCTCTTGTTTTGTACGTTTTTTCCACGTGTCTCGACCTCCAATGGATCCCTGCAAAGTTTGGTGAAGATCTGAGTATGTCGTTTTTGACCTTATCTGGAACCTCCCATCTGAAAATTTGAAAATTCTTAAAAAATTCGTCGAAAATCTTGATGTCTCCGATCTCTTGTTTTGTACGTTTTTTCCACGTGTCTTGACATGCAAAGTATTCCTGCAAAGTTTGGTGAAGATCTGAGTATGTAGTTTTTGACCTCATCTGGAACCTCCTATCTGAAAATTTGAAAATTCTTAAAAAATTCGTCCAAAATCTTGATGTCTCCAATCTCTTGTTTTGTACGTTTTTTCCACGTGTCTTGACATCCAATGTATCCCTGCAATGTTTGGTGAAGATCTGAGTATGTAGTTTTTGACCTTATCTGGAACCTCCCATCTGAAAATTTGAAAATTCCTAAAAAATCCGTCCAAAATCTTGATGACCCCAATATCTTGTTTTGTACTTTTTTTCCACGTGTCTCGACCTCCAATGTATCCCTGCAAAGTTTGGTGAAGATCTGAGTATGTAGTTTTTGACCTTATATGGAACCTCCTATCTGAAAATTTGAAAATTCTTAAAAAATTCGTCCAAAATCTTGATGTCACCAATCCTATGTTTTGTATGTTTTTTCCACGTGTCTTGACATCCAATGTATCCATGCAAAGTTTGGTGAAGATCTGAGTATGTCGTTTTTGACCTTATCTGGAACCTCCCATCTGAAAATTTGAAAATTCTTAAAAAATTCGTCGAAAATCTTGATGTCTCCGATCTCTTGTTTTGTACGTTTTTTCCACGTGTCTTGACATGCAAAGTATTCCTGCAAAGTTTGGTGAAGATCTGAGTATGTAGTTTTTGAACTCATCTGGAACCTCCTATCTGAAAATTTGAAAATTCTTAAAAAATTCGTCCAAAATTTTGATGTCTGCAATCTCTTGTTTTGTACGTTTTTTCCACGTGTCTTGACATCCAATGTATCCCTGCAATGTTTGGTGAAGATCTGAGTATGTAGTTTTTGACCTTATCTGGAACCTCCCATCTGAAAATTTGAAAATTCCTAAAAAATCCGTCCAAAATCTTGATGACCCCAATCTCTTGTTTTGTACGTTTTTTCCACGTGTCTTGACATCCAATGTATCCCTGCAAAGTTTGGTGAAGATCTGAGTATGTAGTTTTTGACCTTATCTGGAACCTCCTATCTGAAAATTTGAAAATTCTTAAAAAATTCGTCCAAAATCTTGATGTCTCCAATCTCTTGTTTTGTACGTTTTTTCCACGTGTCTTGATATCCAATGTATCCCTGCAAAGTTTGGTGAAGATCTGAGTATGTCGTTTTTGACCTTATCTGGAACATCCTTTCTGAAAATTTGAAAATTGTTAAAAAATTCGTCCAAAATCTTGATGTCTCCAATCTCTTTTTTGTACGTTTTTTCCACGTGTCTTGACATCCAATGTATCCCTGCAAAGTTTGGTGAAGATCTGAGTATGTAGTTTTTGACCTTATCTGGAACCTCCCATCTGAAAATTTGAAAATTCTTAAAAAATTCGACCAAAATCTTGATGTCTCCAATCTTTTGTTTTGTACGTTTTTTCCACGTGTCTTGACACATAATGTATCCATGCAAAGTTTGGTGAAGATCTGAGTATGTAGTTTTTGACCTTATATGGAACCTCCTATCTGAAAATTTGAAAATTCTTAAAAAATCCGTGCAAATACTTGATGACCCCAATCTCTTGTTTTGTACGTTTTTTCCACGTGTCTTGACATCCAATGTATTCCTGCAATGTTTGGTGAAGATCTGAGTATGTAGTTTTTGACCTTATATGGAACCTCCTATCTGAAAATTTGAAAATTCTTAAAAAATTCGTCGAAAATCTTGATGTCTCCAATCTCTTGTTTTGTACGTTTTTTCCACGTGTCTTGACATGCAAAGTATCCCTGCAACGTTTGGTGAAGATCTGAGTATGTAGTTTTTGACCTTATCTGGAACCTCCTATCTGAAAATTTGAAAATTCTTCAAAAATTCGTCGAAAATCTTGATGTCTCCAATCTCTTGTTTTGTACGTTTTTTCCACGTGTCTTGACATCCAATGTATTATTGCAATGTTTGGTGAAGATCTGAGTATGTAGTTTTTGACCTTATATGGAACCTCCTTTCTGAAAATTTGAGAATTCTTAAAAAATTCGTCGAAAATCTTGATGTCTCCAATCTCTTGTTTTGTACGTTTTTTCCACGTGTCTTGACATGCAAAGTATCCCTGCAACGTTTGTTGAAGATCTGAGTATGTAGTTTTTGACCTTATCTGGAACCTCCTATCTGAAAATTTGAAAATTCTTAAAAAATTCGTCCAAAATCTTGAAGACCCCAATCTCTTGTTTTGTACGTTTTTTCCACGTGTCTTGACATCCAATGTATCCCTGCAAAGTTTGGTGAAGATCTGAGTATGTAGTTTTTGACCTTATATGGAACCTCCTTTCTGAAAATTTGAGAATTCTTAAAAAAATCGTCCAAAATCTTGATGTCTCCAATCTCTTGTTTTGTACGTTTTTTCCACGTGTCTTGACATCCAATGTATCCATGCAAAGTTTGGTGAAGATCTGAGTATGTCGTTTTTGACCTTATCTGGAACCTCCCATCCGAAAATTTGAAAATTCTTAAAAAATTCGTCGAAAATCTTGATGTCTCCAATCTCTTGTTTTGTACGTTTTTTCCACGTGTCTTGACATGCAAAGTATCCCTGCAACGTTTGGTGAAGATCTGAGTATGTAGTTTTTGACCTTATCTGGAACCTCCTATCTGAAAATTTGAAAATTCTTCAAAAATTCGTCGAAAATCTTGATGTCTCCAATCTCTTGCTTTGTTCGTTTTTTCCACGTGTCTTGACATCCAATGTATCCCTGCAATGTTTGGTGGAGATCTGAGTATGTAGTTTTTGACCTTATCTGGAACCTCCTATCTGAAAATTTGAAAATTCTTCAAAAATTCGTCCAAAATCTTGATGTCTCCAATCTCTTGTTTTGTACGTTTTTTCCACGTGTCTCGACCTCCAATGTATCCCTGCAAAGTTAGTGAAGATCTGAGTATGTCGTTTTTGACCTTATCTGGAACATCCTTTCTGAAAATTTGAAAATTCTTAAAAAATTCGTCGAAAATCTTGATGTCTCCAATCTCTTGTTTTGTACGTTTTTTCCACGTTTCTTGACATCCAATGTATCCCTGCAAAGTTTGGTGAAGATCTGAGTATGTAGTTTTTGACCTTATATGGAACCTCCTTTCTGAAAATTTGAAAATTCTCAAAAAATTCGTCCATAATCTTGATGTCTCCAATCTCTTGTTTTGTACGTTTTTTCCACGTGTCTTGACATCCAATGTATCCCTGCAAAGTTTGGTGAAGATCTGAGTATCTAGTTTTTGACCTTATATGGAACCTCCTTTCTGAAAATTTGAAAATTCTTAAAAAATTCGTCCAAAATCTTGATGTCACCAATCTCTTGTTTTGTACGTTTTTTCCACGTGTCTTGACATCCAATGTATCCATGCAAAGTTTGGTGAAGATCTGAGTATGTCGTTTTTGACCTTATCTGGAACCTCCCATCTGAAAATTTGAAAATTCTTAAAAAATCCGTGCAAAATCTTGATGACCCCAATCTCTTGTTTTGTACGTTTTTTCCACGTTTCTTGACATCCAATGTATCCCTGCAAAGTTTGGTGAAGATCTGAGTATGTCGTTTTTGACCTTATCTGGAACCTCCCATCTGAAAATTTGAAAATTCTTAAAAAATCCGTGCAAAATCTTGATGACCCCAATCTCTTGTTTTGTACGTTTTTTCCACGTGTCTTGACATCCAATGTATCCATGCAAAGTTTGGTGAAGATCTGAGTATGTCGTTTTTGACCTTATCTGGAACCTCCCATCTGAAAATTTGAAAATTCTTAAAAAATTCGTCGAAAATCTTGATGTCTCCAATCTCTTGTTTTGTACGTTTTTTCCACGTGTCTTGACATGCAAAGTATCCCTGCAACGTTTGGTGAAGATCTGAGTATGTAGTTTTTGACCTTATCTGGAACCACCTATCTGAAAATTTGAAAATTCTTAAAAAATTCGTCCAAAATCTTGATGTCTCCAATCTCTTGTTTTGTACGTTTTTTCCACGTGTCTTGACATCCAATGTATCCCTGCAATGTTTGGTGAAGATCTGAGTATGTAGTTTTTGACCTTATATGGAGCCTCCTATCTGAAAATTTGAAAATTCTTAAAAAATTCGTCCAAAATCTTGATGTCTCCAATCTCTTGTTTTGTACGTTCTTTCCACGTGTCTTGACATCCAATGTATCCCTGCAATGTTTGGTGAAGATCTGAGTATGTAGTTTTTGACCTTATATGGAACCTCCTATCTGAAAATTTGAAAATTCTTAAAAGAATTTAACAAAATCTTGATGTCCCCAATCCTATGTTTTGTATGTTTTTCCACGTGTCTTGACATACAATGTATCCCTGCAGAGTTTGGTGAAGATCTGAGTATGTAGTTTTTGACCTTATCTGGAACCTCCCATCTGAAAATTTGAAAATTCCTAAAAAATCCGTCCAAAATCTTGTTGACCCGAATCTCTTGTTTTGTACGTTTTTTCCACGTGTCTTGACATCCAATGTATCCCTGCAAAGTTTGGTGAAGATCTGAGTATGTAGTTTTTGACCTTATCTGGAACCGCATTTCTGAAAATTTGAAAATTTTTAAAAAAATCGTCCAAAATCTTGATGTCTCCAATCTCTTGTTTTGTACGTTTTTTCCACGTGTCTTGACATCCAATGTATCCCTGCAAAGTTTGGTGAAGATCTGAGTATGTAGTTTTTGACCTTATATGGAACCTCCTATCTGAAAATTTGAAAATTCTTAAAAAATTCGTCCAAAATCTTGATGTCTCCAATCTCTTGTTTTGTACGTTTTTTCCACGTGTCTCGACCTCCAATGGATCCCTGCAAAGTTTGGTGAAGATCTGAGTATGTCGTTTTTGACCTTATCTGGAACCTCCCATCTGAAAATTTGAAAATTCTTAAAAAATTCGTCGAAAATCTTGATGTCTCCGATCTCTTGTTTTGTACGTTTTTTCCACGTGTCTTGACATGCAAAGTATTCCTGCAAAGTTTGGTGAAGATCTGAGTATGTAGTTTTTGACCTCATCTGGAACCTCCTATCTGAAAATTTGAAAATTCTTAAAAAATTCGTCCAAAATCTTGATGTCTCCAATCTCTTGTTTTGTACGTTTTTTCCACGTGTCTTGACATCCAATGTATCCCTGCAAAGTTTGGTGAAGATCTGAGTATGTAGTTTTTGACCTTATCTGGAACCTCCCATCTGAAAATTTGAAAATTCCTAAAAAATCCGTGCAAAATCTTGATGACCCCAATCTCTTGTTTTGTACGTTTTTTCCACGTGTCTTGACATCCAATGTATTCCTGCAATGTTTGGTGAAGATCTGAGTATGTAGTTTTTGACCTTATATGGAACCTCCTATCTGAAAATTTGAAAATTCTTAAAAGAATTTAACAAAATCTTGATGTCCCCAATCCTATGTTTTGTATGTTTTTTCCACGTGTCTTGACATACAATGTATCCCTGCAGAGTTTGGTGAAGATCTGAGTATGTAGTTTTTGACCTTATCTGGAACCTCCCATCTGAAAATTTGAAAATTCCTAAAAAATCCGTCCAAAATCTTGTTGACCCGAATCTCTTGTTTTGTACGTTTTTTCCACGTGTCTTGACATCCAATGTATCCCTGCAAAGTTTGGTGAAGATCTGAGTATGTAGTTTTTGAACTCATCTGGAACCTCCTATCTGAAAATTTGAAAATTCTTAAAAAATTCGTCCAAAATTTTGATGTCTGCAATCTCTTGTTTTGTACGTTTTTTCCACGTGTCTTGACATCCAATGTATCCCTGCAATGTTTGGTGAAGATCTGAGTATGTAGTTTTTGACCTTATCTGGAACCTCCCATCTGAAAATTTGAAAATTCCTAAAAAATCCGTCCAAAATCTTGATGACCCCAATCTCTTGTTTTGTACGTTTTTTCCACGTGTCTTGACATCCAATGTATCCCTGCAAAGTTTGGTGAAGATCTGAGTATGTAGTTTTTTACCTTATCTGGAACCTCCTATCTGAAAATTTGAAAATTCTTAAAAAATTCGTCCAAAATCTTGATGTCTCCAATCTCTTGTTTTGTACGTTTTTTCCACGTGTCTTGATATCCAATGTATCCCTGCAAAGTTTGGTGAAGATCTGAGTATGTCGTTTTTGACCTTATCTGGAACATCCTTTCTGAAAATTTGAAAATTGTTAAAAAATTCGTCCAAAATCTTGATGTCTCCAATCTCTTTTTTGTACGTTTTTTCCACGTGTCTTGACATCCAATGTATCCCTGCAAAGTTTGGTGAAGATCTGAGTATGTAGTTTTTGACCTTATCTGGAACCTCCCATCTGAAAATTTGAAAATTCTTAAAAAATTCGACCAAAATCTTGATGTCTCCAATCTTTTGTTTTGTACGTTTTTTCCACGTGTCTTGACACATAATGTATCCATGCAAAGTTTGGTGAAGATCTGAGTATGTAGTTTTTGACCTTATATGGAACCTCCTATCTGAAAATTTGAAAATTCTTAAAAAATCCGTGCAAATACTTGATGACCCCAATCTCTTGTTTTGTACGTTTTTTCCACGTGTCTTGACATCCAATGTATTCCTGCAATGTTTGGTGAAGATCTGAGTATGTAGTTTTTGACCTTATATGGAACCTCCTATCTGAAAATTTGAAAATTCTTAAAAAATTCGTCGAAAATCTTGATGTCTCCAATCTCTTGTTTTGTACGTTTTTTCCACGTGTCTTGACATGCAAAGTATCCCTGCAACGTTTGGTGAAGATCTGAGTATGTAGTTTTTGACCTTATCTGGAACCTCCTATCTGAAAATTTGAAAATTCTTCAAAAATTCGTCGAAAACCTTGATGTCTCCAATCTCTTGTTTTGTACGTTTTTTCCACGTGTCTTGACATCCAATGTATTATTGCAATGTTTGGTGAAGATCTGAGTATGTAGTTTTTGACCTTATATGGAACCTCCTTTCTGAAAATTTGAGAATTCTTAAAAAATTCGTCGAAAATCTTGATGTCTCCAATCTCTTGTTTTGTACGTTTTTTCCACGTGTCTTGACATGCAAAGTATCCCTGCAACGTTTGTTGAAGATCTGAGTATGTAGTTTTTGACCTTATCTGGAACCTCCTATCTGAAAATTTGAAAATTCTTAAAAAATTCGTCCAAAATCTTGAAGACCCCAATCTCTTGTTTTGTACGTTTTTTCCACGTGTCTTGACATCCAATGTATCCCTGCAAAGTTTGGTGAAGATCTGAGTATGTAGTTTTTGACCTTATATGGAACCTCCTTTCTGAAAATTTGAGAATTCTTAAAAAAATCGTCCAAAATCTTGATGTCTCCAATCTCTTGTTTTGTACGTTTTTTCCACGTGTCTTGACATCCAATGTATCCATGCAAAGTTTGGTGAAGATCTGAGTATGTCGTTTTTGACCTTATCTGGAACCTCCCATCCGAAAATTTGAAAATTCTTAAAAAATTCGTCGAAAATCTTGATGTCTCCAATCTCTTGTTTTGTACGTTTTTTCCACGTGTCTTGACATGCAAAGTATCCCTGCAACGTTTGGTGAAGATCTGAGTATGTAGTTTTTGACCTTATCTGGAACCTCCTATCTGAAAATTTGAAAATTCTTCAAAAATTCGTCGAAAATCTTGATGTCTCCAATCTCTTGCTTTGTTCGTTTTTTCCACGTGTCTTGACATCCAATGTATCCCTGCAATGTTTGGTGGAGATCTGAGTATGTAGTTTTTGACCTTATCTGGAACCTCCTATCTGAAAATTTGAAAATTCTTCAAAAATTCGTCCAAAATCTTGATGTCTCCAATCTCTTGTTTTGTACGTTTTTTCCACGTGTCTCGACCTCCAATGTATCCCTGCAAAGTTAGTGAAGATCTGAGTATGTCGTTTTTGACCTTATCTGGAACATCCTTTCTGAAAATTTGAAAATTCTTAAAAAATTCGTCGAAAATCTTGATGTCTCCAATCTCTTGTTTTGTACGTTTTTTCCACGTTTCTTGACATCCAATGTATCCCTGCAAAGTTTGGTGAAGATCTGAGTATGTAGTTTTTGACCTTATATGGAACCTCCTTTCTGAAAATTTGAAAATTCTCAAAAAATTCGTCCATAATCTTGATGTCTCCAATCTCTTGTTTTGTACGTTTTTTCCACGTGTCTTGACATCCAATGTATCCCTGCAAAGTTTGGTGAAGATCTGAGTATCTAGTTTTTGACCTTATATGGAACCTCCTTTCTGAAAATTTGAAAATTCTTAAAAAATTCGTCCAAAATCTTGATGTCACCAATCTCTTGTTTTGTACGTTTTTTCCACGTGTCTTGACATCCAATGTATCCATGCAAAGTTTGGTGAAGATCTGAGTATGTCGTTTTTGACCTTATCTGGAACCTCCCATCTGAAAATTTGAAAATTCTTAAAAAATCCGTGCAAAATCTTGATGACCCCAATCTCTTTTTTTGTACGTTTTTTCCACGTTTCTTGACATCCAATGTATCCCTGCAAAGTTTGGTGAAGATCTGAGTATGTCGTTTTTGACCTTATCTGGAACCTCCCATCTGAAAATTTGAAAATTCTTAAAAAATCCGTGCAAAATCTTGATGACCCCAATCTCTTGTTTTGTACGTTTTTTCCACGTGTCTTGACATCCAATGTATCCATGCAAAGTTTGGTGAAGATCTGAGTATGTCGTTTTTGACCTTATCTGGAACCTCCCATCTGAAAATTTGAAAATTCTTAAAAAATTTGTCGAAAATCTTGATGTCTCCAATCTCTTGTTTTGTACGTTTTTTCCACGTGTCTTGACATGCAAAGTATCCCTGCAACGTTTGGTGAAGATCTGAGTATGTAGTTTTTGACCTTATCTGGAACCTCCTATCTGAAAATTTGAAAATTCTTAAAAAATTCGTCCAAAATCTTGATGTCTCCAATCTCTTGTTTTGTACGTTTTTTCCACGTGTCTTGACATCCAATGTATCCCTGCAATGTTTGGTGAAGATCTGAGTATGTAGTTTTTGACCTTATATGGAGCCTCCTATCTGAAAATTTGAAAATTCTTAAAAAATTCGTCCAAAATCTTGATGTCTCCAATCTCTTGTTTTGTACGTTCTTTCCACGTGTCTTGACATCCAATGTATCCCTGCAATGTTTGGTGAAGATCTGAGTATGTAGTTTTTGACCTTATATGGAACCTCCTATCTGAAAATTTGAAAATTCTTAAAAGAATTTAACAAAATCTTGATGTCCCCAATCCTATGTTTTGTATGTTTTTCCACGTGTCTTGACATACAATGTATCCCTGCAGAGTTTGGTGAAGATCTGAGTATGTAGTTTTTGACCTTATCTGGAACCTCCCATCTGAAAATTTGAAAATTCCTAAAAAATCCGTCCAAAATCTTGTTGACCCGAATCTCTTGTTTTGTACGTTTTTTCCTCGTGTCTTGACATCCAATGTATCCCTGCAAAGTTTGGTGAAGATCTGAGTATGTAGTTTTTGACCTTATCTGGAACCGCATTTCTGAAAATTTGAAAATTTTTAAAAAAATCGTCCAATATCTTGATGTCTCCAATCTCTTGTTTTGTACGTTTTTTCCACGTGTCTTGACATCCAATGTATCCCTGCAAAGTTTGGTGAAGATCTGAGTATGTAGTTTTTGACCTTATATGGAACCTCCTATCTGAAAATTTGAAAATTCTTAAAAAATTCGTCCAAAATCTTGATGTCTCCAATCTCTTGTTTTGTACGTTTTTTCCACGTGTCTCGACCTCCAATGGATCCCTGCAAAGTTTGGTGAAGATCTGAGTATGTCGTTTTTGACCTTATCTGGAACCTCCCATCTGAAAATTTGAAAATTCTTAAAAAATTCGTCGAAAATCTTGATGTCTCCGATCTCTTGTTTTGTACGTTTTTTCCACGTGTCTTGACATGCAAAGTATTCCTGCAAAGTTTGGTGAAGATCTGAGTATGTAGTTTTTGACCTCATCTGGAACCTCGTATCTGAAAATTTGAAAATTCTTAAAAAATTCGTCCAAAATCTTGATGTCTCCAATCTCTTGTTTTGTACGTTTTTTCCACGTGTCTTGACATCCAATGTATCCCTGCAAAGTTTGGTGAAGATCTGAGTATGTAGTTTTTGACCTTATCTGGAACCTCCCATCTGAAAATTTGAAAATTCCTAAAAAATCCGTGCAAAATCTTGATGACCCCAATCTCTTGTTTTATACGTTTTTTCCACGTGTCTTGACATCCAATGTATTCCTGCAATGTTTGGTGAAGATCTGAGTATGTAGTTTTTGACCTTATATGGAACCTCCTATCTGAAAATTTGAAAATTCTTAAAAGAATTTAACAAAATCTTGATGTCCCCAATCCTATGTTTTGTATGTTTTTTCCACGTGTCTTGACATACAATGTATCCCTGCAGAGTTTGGTGAAGATCTGAGTATGTAGTTTTTGACCTTATCTGGAACCTCCCATCTGAAAATTTGAAAATTCCTAAAAAATCCGTCCAAAATCTTGTTGACCCGAATCTCTTGTTTTGTACGTTTTTTCCACGTGTCTTGACATCCAATGTATCCCTGCAAAGTTTGGTGAAGATCTGAGTATGTAGTTTTTGACCTTATCTGGAACCGCATTTCTGAAAATTTGAAAATTTTTAAAAAAATCGTCCAAAATCTTGATGTCTCCAATCTCTTGTTTTGTACTTTTTTTCCACGTGTGTTGACATCCAATGTATCCCTGCAAAGTTTGGTGAAGATCTGAGTATGTAATTTTTGACCTTATATGGAACCTCCTATCTGAAAATTTGAAAATTCTTAAAAAATTCGTCCAAAATCTTGATGTCTCCAATCTCTTGTTTTGTACGTTTTTTCCACGTGTCTCGACCTCCAATGGATCCCTGCAAAGTTTGGTGAAGATCTGAGTATGTCGTTTTTGACCTTATCTGGAACCTCCCATCTGAAAATTTGAAAATTCTTAAAAAATTCGTCGAAAATCTTCATGTCTCCGATCTCTTGTTTTGTACGTTTTTTCCACGTGTCTTGACATGCAAAGTATTCCTGCAAAGTTTGGTGAAGATCTGAGTATGTAGTTTTTGACCTCATCTGGAACCTCCTATCTGAAAATTTGAAAATTCTTAAAAAATTCGTCCAAAATCTTGATGTCTCCAATCTCTTGTTTTGTACGTTTTTTCCACGTGTCTTGACATCCAATGTATCCCTGCAAAGTTTGGTGAAGATCTGAGTATGTAGTTTTTGACCTTATCTGGAACCTCCTATCTGAAAATTTGAAAATTCTTAAAAAATTCGTCCAAAATCTTGATGTCTCCAATCTCTTGTTTTGTACGTTTTTTCAACGTGTCTTGATATCCAATGTATCCCTGCAAAGTTTGGTGAAGATCTGAGTATGTCGTTTTTGACCTTATCTGGAACATCCTTTCTGAAAATTTGAAAATTGTTAAAAAATTCGTCCAAAATCTTGATGTCTCCAATCTCTTTTTTGTACGTTTTTTCCACGTGTCTTGACATCCAATGTATCCCTGCAAAGTTTGGTGAAGATCTGAGTATGTAGTTTTTGACCTTATCTGGAACCTCCCATCTGAAAATTTGAAAATTCTTAAAAAATTCGACCAAAATCTTGATGTCTCCAATCTTTTGTTTTGTACGTTTTTTCCACGTGTCTTGACACATAATGTATCCATGCAAAGTTTGGTGAAGATCTGAGTATGTAGTTTTTGACCTTATATGGAACCTCCTATCTGAAAATTTGAAAATTCTTAAAAAAATCGTCCAAAATCTTGATGTCTCCAATCTCTTGTTTTGTACGTTTTTTCCACGTGTCTTGACATCCAATGTATCCCTGCAAAGTTTGGTGAAGATCTGAGTATGTAGTTTTTGACCTTATCTGGAACCTCCCATCTGAAAATTTGAAAATTCCTAAAAAATCCGTGCAAAATCTTGATGACCCCAATCTCTTGTTTTGTACGTTTTTTCCACGTGTCTTGACATCCAATGTATTCCTGCAATGTTTGGTGAAGATCTGAGTATGTAGTTTTTGACCTTATATGGAACCTCCTATCTGAAAATTTGAAAATTCTTAAAAAATTCGACCAAAATCTTGATGTTCCGAATCCTATGTTTTGTATGTTTTTTCCACGTGTCTTGACATCCAATGTATCCATGCAAAGTTTGGTGAAGATCTGAGTATGTAGTTTTTGACCTTATATTGAACCTCCCATCTGAAAATTTGAAAATTCTTAAAAAATTCGTCCAAAATCTTGATGACCCCAATCTCTTGTTTTGTACGTTTTTTCCACGTGTCTTGACATCCAAAGTATCCCTGCAAACTTTGGTGAAGATCTGAGTATGTAGTTTTTGACCTTATATGGAACCTCCTTTCTGAAAATTTGAGAATTCTTAAAAAAATCGTCCAAAATCTTGATGCCTCCAATCTCTTGTTTTGTACGTTTTTTCCACGTGTCTTGACATCCAATGTATCCATGCAAAGTTTGGTGAAGATCTGAGTATGTCGTTTTTGACCTTATCTGGAACCTCCCATCTGAAAATTTGAAAATTCTTAAAAAATTCGTCGAAAATCTTGATGTCTCCAATCTTTTGTTTTGTACGTTTTTTCCACGTGTCTTGACATGCAAAGTATCCCTGCAACGTTTGGTGAAGATCTGAGTATGTAGTTTTTGACCTTATCTGGAACCTCCTATCTGAAAATTTGAAAATTCTTCAAAAATTCGTCGAAAATCTTGATGTCTCCAATCTCTTGTTTTGTACGTTTTTTCCACGTGTCTTGACATCCAATGTATTCCTGCAATGTTTGGTGGAGATCTGAGTATGTAGTTTTAGACCTTATCTGGAACCTCCTATCTGAAAATTTGAAAATTCTTCAAAAATTCGTCCAAAATCTTGATGTCTCCAATCTCTTGTTTTGTACGTTTTTTCCACGTGTCTCGACCTCCAATGGATCCCTGCAATGTTTGGTGAAGATCTGAGTATGTCGTTTTTGACCTTATCTGGAACATCCTTTCTGAAAATTTGAAAATTCTTAAAAAATTCGTCGAAAATCTTGATGTCTCCAATCTCTTGTTTTGTACGTTTTTTCCACGTGTATTGACATCCAATGTATCCCTGCAAAGTTTGGTGAAGATCTGAGTATGTAGTTTTTGACCTTATATGGAACCTCCTATCTGAAAATTTGAAAATTCTTAAAAAATTCGTCCAAAATCTTGATGTCTCCAATCTCTTGTTTTGTACGTTTTTTTCCACGTGTCTCGACCTCCAATGGATCCCTGTAAGGTTTGGTGAAGATCTGAGTATGTCGTTTTTGACCTTATCTGGAACCTCCCATCTGAAAATTTGAAAATTCTTAAAAAATTCGTCGAAAATCTTGATGTCTCCGATCTCTTGTTTTGTACGTTTTTTCCACGTGTCTTGACATGCAAAGTATTCCTGCAAAGTTTGGTGAAGATCTGAGTATGTAGTTTTTGACCTCATCTGGAACCTCCTATCTGAAAATTTGAAAATTCTTAAAAAATTCGTCCAAAATCTTGATGTCTCCAATCTCTTGTTTTGTACGTTTTTTCCACGTGTCTTGACATCCAATGTATCCCTGCAAAATTTGGTGAAGATCTGAGTATGTAGTTTTTGACCTTATCTGGAACCTCCCATCTGAAATTTTGAAAATTCCTAAAAAATCCGTGCAAAATCTTGATGACCCCAATCTCTTGTTTTGTACGTTTTTTCCACGTGTCTTGATATCCAATGTATCCCTGCAAAGTTTGGTGAAGATCTGAGTATGTCGTTTTTGACCTTATCTGGAACATCCTTTCTGAAAATTTGAAAATTGTTAAAAAATTCGTCCAAAATCTTGATGTCTCCAATCTCTTTTTTGTACGTTTTTTCCACGTGTCTTGACATCCAATGTATCCCTGCAAAGTTTGGTGAAGATCTGAGTATGTAGTTTTTGACCTTATCTGGAACCTCCCATCTGAAAATTTGAAAATTCTTAAAAAATTCGACCAAAATCTTGATGTCTCCAATCTTTTGTTTTGTACGTTTTTTCCACGTGTCTTGACACATAATGTATCCATGCAAAGTTTGGTGAAGATCTGAGTATGTAGTTTTTGACCTTATATGGAACCTCCTATCTGAAAATTTGAAAATTCTTAAAAAATTCGTCCAAAATCTTGATGTCTCCAATCTCTTGTTTTGTACGTTTTTTCCACGTGTCTTGACATCCAATGTATCCCTGCAAAGTTTGGTGAAGATCTGAGTATGTAGTTTTTGACCTTATCTGGAACCTCCCATCTGAAAATTTGAAAATTCCTAAAAAATCCGTGCAAAATCTTGATGACCCCAATCTCTTGTTTTGTACGTTTTTTCCACGTGTCTTGACATCCAATGTATCCATGCAAAGTTTGGTGAAGATCTGAGTATGTAGTTTTTGACCTTATATTGAACCTCCCATCTGAAAATTTGAAAATTCTTAAAAAATTCGTCCAAAATCTTGATGTCTCCAATCTCTTGTTTTGTACGTTTTTTCCACGTGTCTCGACCTCCAATGTATCCCTGCAAAGTTAGTGAAGATCTGAGTATGTCGTTTTTGACCTTATCTGGAACATCCTTTCTGAAAATTTGAAAATTCTTAAAAAATTCGTCGAAAATCTTGATGTCTCCAATCTCTTGTTTTGTACGTTTTTTCCACGTTTCTTGACATCCAATGTATCCCTGCAAAGTTTGGTGAAGATCTGAGTATGTAGTTTTTGACCTTATATGGAACCTCCTTTCTGAAAATTTGAAAATTCTCAAAAAATTCGTCCATAATCTTGATGTCTCCAATCTCTTGTTTTGTACGTTTTTTCCACGTGTCTTGACATCCAATGTATCCCTGCA
Source organism: Lepisma saccharinum (assembly GCF_977018435.1). Classification (NCBI taxonomy): domain Eukaryota; kingdom Metazoa; phylum Arthropoda; class Insecta; order Zygentoma; family Lepismatidae; genus Lepisma; species Lepisma saccharinum. The sequence goes on along the minus strand of NW_028142961.1, from coordinate 197,961 downwards.
AAGTTTGGTGAAGATCTGAGTATCTAGTTTTTGACCTTATATGGAACCTCCTTTCTGAAAATTTGAAAATTCTTAAAAAATTCGTCCAAAATCTTGATGTCACCAATCTCTTGTTTTGTACGTTTTTTCCACGTGTCTTGACATCCAATGTATCCATGCAAAGTTTGGTGAAGATCTGAGTATGTCGTTTTTGACCTTATCTGGAACCTCCCATCTGAAAATTTGAAAATTCTTAAAAAATCCGTGCAAAATCTTGATGACCCCAATCTCTTGTTTTGTACGTTTTTTCCACGTTTCTTGACATCCAATGTATCCCTGCAAAGTTTGGTGAAGATCTGAGTATGTCGTTTTTGACCTTATCTGGAACCTCCCATCTGAAAATTTGAAAATTCTTAAAAAATCCGTGCAAAATCTTGATGACCCCAATCTCTTGTTTTGTACGTTTTTTCCACGTGTCTTGACATCCAATGTATCCATGCAAAGTTTGGTGAAGATCTGAGTATGTCGTTTTTGACCTTATCTGGAACCTCCCATCTGAAAATTTGAAAATTCTTAAAAAATTCGTCGAAAATCTTGATGTCTCCAATCTCTTGTTTTGTACGTTTTTTCCACGTGTCTTGACATGCAAAGTATCCCTGCAACGTTTGGTGAAGATCTGAGTATGTAGTTTTTGACCTTATCTGGAACCTCCTATCTGAAAATTTGAAAATTCTTAAAAAATTCGTCCAAAATTTTGATGTCTCCAATCTCTTGTTTTGTACGTTTTTTCCACGTGTCTTGACATCCAATGTATCCCTGCAATGTTTGGTGAAGATCTGAGTATGTAGTTTTTGACCTTATATGGAGCCTCCTATCTGAAAATTTGAAAATTCTTAAAAAATTCGTCCAAAATCTTGATGTCTCCAATCTCTTGTTTTGTACGTTCTTTCCACGTGTCTTGACATCCAATGTATCCCTGCAATGTTTGGTGAAGATCTGAGTATGTAGTTTTTGACCTTATATGGAACCTCCTATCTGAAAATTTGAAAATTCTTAAAAGAATTTAACAAAATCTTGATGTCCCCAATCCTATGTTTTGTGTTTTTCCACGTGTCTTGACATACAATGTATCCCTGCAGAGTTTGGTGAAGATCTGAGTATGTAGTTTTTGACCTTATCTGGAACCTCCCATCTGAAAATTTGAAAATTCCTAAAAAATCCGTCCAAAATCTTGTTGACCCGAATCTCTTGTTTTGTACGTTTTTTCCACGTGTCTTGACATCCAATGTATCCCTGCAAAGTTTGGTGAAGATCTGAGTATGTAGTTTTTGACTTTATCTGGAACCGCATTTCTGAAAATTTGAAAATTTTTAAAAAAATCGTCCAAAATCTTGATGTCTCCAATCTCTTGTTTTGTACGTTTTTTCCACGTGTCTCGACCTCCAATGGATCCCTGCAAAGTTTGGTGAAGATCTGAGTATGTCGTTTTTGACCTTATCTGGAACCTCCCATCTGAAAATTTGAAAATTCTTAAAAAATTCGTCGAAAATCTTGATGTCTCCGATCTCTTGTTTTGTACGTTTTTTCCACGTGTCTTGACATGCAAAGTATTCCTGCAAAGTTTGGTGAAGATCTGAGTATGTAGTTTTTGACCTTATCTGGAACCGCATTTCTGAAAATTTGAAAATTTTTAAAAAAATCGTCCAAAATCTTGATGTCTCCAATCTCTTGTTTTGTACGTTTTTTCCACGTGTCTTGACATCCAATGTATCCCTGCAAAGTTTGGTGAAGATCTGAGTATGTAGTTTTTGACCTTATATGGAACCTCCTATCTGAAAATTTGAAAATTCTTAAAAAATTCGTCCAAAATCTTGATGTCTCCAATCTCTTGTTTTGTACGTTTTTTCCACGTGTCTCGACCTCCAATGGATCCCTGCAAAGTTTGGTGAAGATCTGAGTATGTCGTTTTTGACCTTATCTGGAACCTCCCATCTGAAAATTTGAAAATTCTTAAAAAATTCGTCGAAAATCTTGATGTCTCCGATCTCTTGTTTTGTACGTTTTTTCCACGTGTCTTGACATGCAAAGTATTCCTGCAAAGTTTGGTGAAGATCTGAGTATGTAGTTTTTGACCTCATCTGGAACCTCCTATCTGAAAATTTGAAAATTCTTAAAAAATTCGTCGAAAATCTTGATGTCTCCAATCTCTTGTTTTGTACGTTTTTTCCACGTTTCTTGACATCCAATGTATCCCTGCAAAGTTTGGTGAAGATCTGAGTATGTAGTTTTTGACCTTATATGGAACCTCCTTTCTGAAAATTTGAAAATTCTCAAAAAATTCGTCCATAATCTTGATGTCTCCAATCTCTTGTTTTGTACGTTTTTTCCACGTGTCTTGACATCCAATGTATCCCTGCAAAGTTTGGTGAAGATCTGAGTATCTAGTTTTTGACCTTATATGGAACCTCCTTTCTGAAAATTTGAAAATTCTTAAAAAATTCGTCCAAAATCTTGATGTCACCAATCTCTTGTTTTGTACGTTTTTTCCACGTGTCTTGACATCCAATGTATCCATGCAAAGTTTGGTGAAGATCTGAGTATGTCGTTTTTGACCTTATCTGGAACCTCCCATCTGAAAATTTGAAAATTCTTAAAAAATCCGTGCAAAATCTTGATGACCCCAATCTCTTGTTTTGTACGTTTTTTCCACGTTTCTTGACATCCAATGTATCCCTGCAAAGTTTGGTGAAGATCTGAGTATGTCGTTTTTGACCTTATCTGGAACCTCCCATCTGAAAATTTGAAAATTCTTAAAAAATCCGTGCAAAATCTTGATGACCCCAATCTCTTGTTTTGTACGTTTTTTCCACGTGTCTTGACATCCAATGTATCCATGCAAAGTTTGGTGAAGATCTGAGTATGTCGTTTTTGACCTTATCTGGAACCTCCCATCTGAAAATTTGAAAATTCTTAAAAAATTCGTCGAAAATCTTGATGTCTCCAATCTCTTGTTTTGTACGTTTTTTCCACGTGTCTTGACATGCAAAGTATCCCTGCAACGTTTGGTGAAGATCTGAGTATGTAGTTTTTGACCTTATCTGGAACCTCCTATCTGAAAATTTGAAAATTCTTAAAAAATTCGTCCAAAATTTTGATGTCTCCAATCTCTTGTTTTGTACGTTTTTTCCACGTGTCTTGACATCCAATGTATCCCTGCAATGTTTGGTGAAGATCTGAGTATGTAGTTTTTGACCTTATATGGAGCCTCCTATCTGAAAATTTGAAAATTCTTAAAAAATTCGTCCAAAATCTTGATGTCTCCAATCTCTTGTTTTGTACGTTCTTTCCACGTGTCTTGACATCCAATGTATCCCTGCAATGTTTGGTGAAGATCTGAGTATGTAGTTTTTGACCTTATATGGAACCTCCTATCTGAAAATTTGAAAATTCTTAAAAGAATTTAACAAAATCTTGATGTCCCCAATCCTATGTTTTGTATGTTTTTCCACGTGTCTTGACATACAATGTATCCCTGCAGAGTTTGGTGAAGATCTGAGTATGCAGTTTTTGACCTTATCTGGAACCTCCCATCTGAAAATTTGAAAATTCCTAAAAAATCCGTCCAAAATCTTGTTGACCCGAATCTCTTGTTTTGTACGTTTTTTCCACGTGTCTTGACATCCAATGTATCCCTGCAAAGTTTGGTGAAGATCTGAGTATGTAGTTTTTGACCTTATCTGGAACCGCATTTCTGAAAATTTGAAAATTTTTAAAAAAATCGTCCAAAATCTTGATGTCTCCAATCTCTTGTTTTGTACGTTTTTTCCACGTGTCTTGACATCCAATGTATCCCTGCAAAGTTTGGTGAAGATCTGAGTATGTAGTTTTTGACCTTATATGGAACCTCCTATCTGAAAATTTGAAAATTCTTAAAAAATTCGTCCAAAATCTTGATGTCTCCAATCTCTTGTTTTGTACGTTTTTTCCACGTGTCTCGACCTCCAATGGATCCCTGCAAAGTTTGGTGAAGATCTGAGTATGTCGTTTTTGACCTTATCTGGAACCTCCCATCTGAAAATTTGAAAATTCTTAAAAAATTCGTCGAAAATCTTGATGTCTCCGATCTCTTGTTTTGTACGTTTTTTCCACGTGTCTTGACATGCAAAGTATTCCTGCAAAGTTTGGTGAAGATCTGAGTATGTAGTTTTTGACCTCATCTGGAACCTCCTATCTGAAAATTTGAAAATTCTTAAAAAATTCGTCCAAAATCTTGATGTCTCCAATCTCTTGTTTTGTACGTTTTTTCCACGTGTCTTGACATCCAATGTATCCCTGCAAAGTTTGGTGAAGATCTGAGTATGTAGTTTTTGACCTTATCTGGAACCTCCTATCTGAAAATTTGAAAATTCTTAAAAAATTCGTCCAAAATCTTGATGTCTCCAATCTCTTGTTTTGTACGTTTTTTCCACGTGTCTTGATATCCAATGTATCCCTGCAAAGTTTGGTGAAGATCTGAGTATGTCGTTTTTGACCTTATCTGGAACATCCTTTCTGAAAATTTGAAAATTGTTAAAAAATTCGTCCAAAATCTTGATGTCTCCAATCTCTTTTTTGTACGTTTTTTCCACGTGTCTTGACATCCAATGTATCCCTGCAAAGTTTGGTGAAGATCTGAGTATGTAGTTTTTGACCTTATCTGGAACCTCCCATCTGAAAATTTGAAAATTCTTAAAAAATTCGTCCAAAATCTTGATGTCTCCAATCTCTTGTTTTGTACGTTTTTTCCACGTGTCTTGACATCCAATGTATCCCTGCAAAGTTTGGTGAAGATCTGAGTATGTAGTTTTTGACCTTATCTGGAACCTCCCATCTGAAAATTTGAAAATTCCTAAAAAATCCGTGCAAAATCTTGATGACCCCAATCTCTTGTTTTGTACGTTTTTTCCACGTGTCTTGACATCCAATGTATTCCTGCAATGTTTGGTGAAGATCTGAGTATGTAGTTTTTGACCTTATATGGAACCTCCTATCTGAAAATTTGAAAATTCTTAAAAGAATTTAACAAAATCTTGATGTCCCCAATCCTATGTTTTGTATGTTTTTTCCACGTGTCTTGACATACAATGTATCCCTGCAGAGTTTGGTGAAGATCTGAGTATGTAGTTTTTGACCTTATCTGGAACCTCCCATCTGAAAATTTGAAAATTCCTAAAAAATCCGTCCAAAATCTTGTTGACCCGAATCTCTTGTTTTGTACGTTTTTTCCACGTGTCTTGACATCCAATGTATCCCTGCAAAGTTTGGTGAAGATCTGAGTATGTAGTTTTTGACCTTATCTGGAACCGCATTTCTGAAAATTTGAAAATTTTTAAAAAAATCGTCCAAAATCTTGATGTCTCCAATCTCTTGTTTTGTACGTTTTTTCCACGTGTCTTGACATCCAATGTATCCCTGCAAAGTTTGGTGAAGATCTGAGTATGTAGTTTTTGACCTTATATGGAACCTCCTATCTGAAAATTTGAAAATTCTTAAAAAATTCGTCCAAAATCTTGATGTCTCCAATCTCTTGTTTTGTACGTTTTTTCCACGTGTCTCGACCTCCAATGGATCCCTGCAAAGTTTGGTGAAGATCTGAGTATGTCGTTTTTGACCTTATCTGGAACCTCCCATCTGAAAATTTGAAAATTCTTAAAAAATTCGTCGAAAATCTTGATGTCTCCGATCTCTTGTTTTGTACGTTTTTTCCACGTGTCTTGACATGCAAAGTATTCCTGCAAAGTTTGGTGAAGATCTGAGTATGTAGTTTTTGACCTCATCTGGAACCTCCTATCTGAAAATTTGAAAATTCTTAAAAAATTCGTCCAAAATCTTGATGTCTCCAATCTCTTGTTTTGTACGTTTTTTCCACGTGTCTTGACATCCAATGTATCCCTGCAAAGTTTGGTGAAGATCTGAGTATGTAGTTTTTGACCTCATCTGGAACCTCCTATCTGAAAATTTGAAAATTCTTAAAAAATTCGTCCAAAATCTTGATGTCTCCAATCTCTTGTTTTGTACGTTTTTTCCACGTGTCTTGATATCCAATGTATCCCTGCAAAGTTTGATGAAGATCTGAGTATGTCGTTTTTGACCTTATCTGGAACATCCTTTCTGAAAATTTGAAAATTGTTAAAAAATTCGTCCAAAATCTTGATGTCTCCAATCTCTTTTTTGTACGTTTTTTCCACGTGTCTTGACATCCAATGTGTCCCTGCAAAGTTTGGTGAAGATCTGAGTATGTCGTTTTTGACCTTATCTGGAACCTCCCATCTGAAAATTTGAAAATTCTTAAAAAATTCGACCAAAATCTTGATGTCTCCAATCTTTTGTTTTGTACGTTTTTTCCACGTGTCTTGACACATAATGTATCCATGCAAAGTTTGGTGAAGATCTGAGTATGTAGTTTTTGACCTTATATGGAACCTCCTATCTGAAAATTTGAAAATTCTTAAAAAATTCGTCCAAAATCTTGATGTCTCCAATCTCTTGTTTTGTACGTTTTTTCCACGTGTCTTGACATTAAATGTATCCCTGCAAAGTTTGGTGAAGATCTGAGTTTGTAGTTTTTGACCTTATCTGGAACCTCCCATCTGAAAATTTGAAAATTCCTAAAAAATCCGTGCAAAATCTTGATGACCCCAATCTCTTGTTTTGTACGTTTTTTCCACGTGTCTTGACATCCAATGTATTCCTGCAATGTTTGGTGAAGATCTGAGTATGTAGTTTTTGACCTTATATGGAACCTCCTATCTGAAAATTTGAAAATTCTTAAAAAATTCGACCAAAATCTTGATGTTCCGAATCCTATGTTTTGTATGTTTTTTCCACGTGTCTTGACATCCAATGTATCCATGCAAAGTTTGGTGAAGATCTGAGTATGTAGTTTTTGACCTTATATTGAACCTCCCATCTGAAAATTTGAAAATTCTTAAAAAATTCGTCCAAAATCTTGATGACCCCAATCTCTTGTTTTGTACGTTTTTTCCACGTGTCTTGACATCCAAAGTATCCCTGCAAAGTTTGGTGAAGATCTGAGTATGTAGTTTTTGACCTTATATGGAACCTCCTTTCTGAAAATTTGAGAATTCTTAAAAAATTCGTCCAAAATCTTGATGCCTCCAATCTCTTGTTTTGTACGTTTTTTCCACGTGTCTTGACATCCAATGTATCCATGCAAAGTTTGGTGAAGATCTGAGTATGTCGTTTTTGACCTTATCTGGAACCTCCCATCTGAAAATTTGAAAATTCTTAAAAAATTCGTCGAAAATCTTGATGTCTCCAATCTTTTGTTTTGTACGTTTTTTCCACGTGTCTTGACATGCAAAGTATCCCTGCAACGTTTGGTGAAGATCTGAGTATGTAGTTTTTGACCTTATCTGGAACCTCCTATCTGAAAATTTGAAAATTCTTCAAAAATTCGTCGAAAATCTTGATGTCTCCAATCTCTTGTTTTGTACGTTTTTTCCACGTGTCTTGACATCCAATGTACTCCTGCAATGTTTGGTGGAGATCTGAGTATGTAGTTTTAGACCTTATCTGGAACCTCCTATCTGAAAATTTGAAAATTCTTCAAAAATTCGTCCAAAATCTTGATGTCTCCAATCTCTTGTTTTGTACGTTTTTTCCACGTGTCTCGACCTCCAATGGATCCCTGCAAAGTTTGGTGAAGATCTGAGTATGTCGTTTTTGACCTTATCTGGAACATCCTTTCTGAAAATTTGAAAATTCTTAAAAAATTCGTCGAAAATCTTGATGTCTCCAATCTCTTGTTTTGTACGTTTTTTCCACGTGTCTTGACATCCAATGTATCCCTGCAAAGTTTGGTGAAGATCTGAGTATGTAGTTTTTGACCTTATATGGAACCTCCTATCTGAAAATTTGAAAATTCTTAAAAAATTCGTCCAAAATCTTGATGTCTCCAATCTCTTGTTTTGTACGTTTTTTCCACGTGTCTCGACCTCCAATGGATCCCTGCAAAGTTTGGTGAAGATCTGAGTATGTCGTTTTTGACCTTATCTGGAACCTCCCATCTGAAAATTTGAAAATTCTTAAAAAATTCGTCGAAAATCTTGATGTCTCCGATCTCTTGTTTTGTACGTTTTTTCCACGTGTCTTGACATGCAAAGTATTCCTGCAAAGTTTGGTGAAGATCTGAGTATGTAGTTTTTGACCTCATCTGGAACCTCCTATCTGAAAATTTGAAAATTCTTAAAAAATTCGTCCAAAATCTTGATGTCTCCAATCTCTTGTTTTGTACGTTTTTTCCACGTGTCTTGACATCCAATGTATCCCTGCAAAGTTTGGTGAAGATCTGAGTATGTAGTTTTTGACCTTATCTGGAACCTCCCATCTGAAAATTTGAAAATTCCTAAAAAATCTGTGCAAAATCTTGATGACCCCAATCTCTTGTTTTGTACGTTTTTTCCACGTGTCTTGATATCCAATGTATCCCTGCAAAGTTTGGTGAAGATCTGAGTATGTCGTTTTTGACCTTATCTGGAACATCCTTTCTGAAAATTTGAAAATTGTTAAAAAATTCGTCCAAAATCTTGATGTCTCCAATCTCTTTTTTGTACGTTTTTTCCACTTGTCTTGACATCCAATGTATCCCTGCAAAGTTTGGTGAAGATCTGAGTATGTAGTTTTTGACCTTATCTGGAACCTCCCATCTGAAAATTTGAAAATTCTTAAAAAATTCGACCAAAATCTTGATGTCTCCAATCTTTTGTTTTGTACGTTTTTTCCACGTGTCTTGACACATAATGTATCCATGCAAAGTTTGGTGAAGATCTGAGTATGTAGTTTTTGACCTTATATGGAACCTCCTATCTGAAAATTTGAAAATTCTTAAAAAATTCGTCCAAAATCTTGATGTCTCCAATCTCTTGTTTTGTACGTTTTTTCCACGTGTCTTGACATCCAATGTATCCCTGCAAAGTTTGGTGAAGATCTGAGTATGTAGTTTTTGACCTTATCTGGAACCTCCCATCTGAAAATTTGAAAATTCCTAAAAAATCCGTGCAAAATCTTGATGACCCCAATCTCTTGTTTTGTACGTTTTTTCCACGTGTCTTGACATCCAATGTATCCATGCAAAGTTTGGTGAAGATCTGAGTATGTAGTTTTTGACCTTATATTGAACCTCCCATCTGAAAATTTGAAAATTCTTAAAAAATTCGTCCAAAATCTTGATGTCGATAATCTCTTGTTTTGTACGTTTTTTCCACGTGTCTTGACATCCAATGTATCCATGCAAAGTTTGGTGAAGATCTGAGTATGTCGTTTTTGACCTTATCTGGAACCTCCCATCTGAAAATTTGAAAATTCTTAAAAAATTCGTCGAAAATCTTGATGTCTCCAATCTTTTGTTTTGTACGTTTTTTCCACGTGTCTTGACATGCAAAGTATCCCTGCAACGTTTGGTGAAGATCTGAGTATGTAGTTTTTGACCTTATCGGGAACCTCCTATCTGAAAATTTGAAAATTCTTCAAAAATTCGTCGAAAATCTTGATGTCTCCAATCTCTTGTTTTGTACGTTTTTTCCACGTGTCTTGACATCCAATGTATTCCTGCAATGTTTGGTGGAGATCTGAGTATGTAGTTTTAGACCTTATCTGGAACCTCCTATCTGAAAATTTGAAAATTCTTCAAAAATTCGTCCAAAATCTTGATGTCTCCAATCTCTTGTTTTGTACGTTTTTTCCACGTGTCTCGACCTCCAATGGATCCCTGCAAAGTTTGATGAAGATCTGAGTATGTCGTTTTTGACCTTATCTGGAACATCCTTTCTGAAAATTTGAAAATTCTTAAAAAATTCGTCGAAAATCTTGATGTCTCCAATCTCTTGTTTTGTACGTTTTTTCCACGTGTCTTGACATCCAATGTATCCCTGCAAAGTTTGGTGAAGATCTGAGTATGTAGTTTTTGACCTTATATGGAACCTCCTATCTGAAAATTTGAAAATTCTTAAAAAATTCGTCCAAAATCTTGATGTCTCCAATCTCTTGTTTTGTACGTTTTTCCACGTGTCTCGACCTCCAATGGATCCCTGCAAAGTTTGGTGAAGATCTGAGTATGTCGTTTTTGACCTTATCTGGAACCTCCCATCCGAAAATTTGAAAATTCTTAAAAAATTCGTCGAAAATCTTGATGTCTCCGATCTCTTGTTTTGTACGTTTTTTCCACGTGTCTTGACATGCAAAGTATTCCTGCAAAGTTTGGTGAAGATCTGAGTATGTAGTTTTTGACCTCATCTGGAACCTCCTATCTGAAAATTTGAAAATTCTTAAAATATTCGTCCAAAATCTTGATGTCTCCAATCTCTTGTTTTGTACGTTTTTTCCACGTGTCTTGACATCCAATGTATCCCTGCAATGTTTGGTGAAGATCTGAGTATGTAGTTTTTGACCTTATCTGGAACCACCCATCTGAAAATTTGAAAATTCCTAAAAAATCCGTCCAAAATCTTGATGACCCCAATCTCTTGTTTTGTACTTTTTTTCCACGTGTCTCGACCTCCAATGTATCCCTGCAAAGTTTGGTGAAGATCTGAGTATGTAGTTTTTGACCTTATATGGAACCTCCTATCTGAAAATTTGAAAATTCTTAAAAAATTCGTCCAAAATCTTGATGTCACCAATCCTATGTTTTGTATGTTTTTTCCACGTGTCTTGACATCCAATGTATCCATGCAAAGTTTGGTGAAGATCTGAGTATGTCGTTTTTGACCTTATCTGGAACCTCCCATCTGAAAATTTGAAAATTCTTAAAAAATTCGTCGAAAATCTTGATGTCTCCGATCTCTTGTTTTGTACGTTTTTTCCACGTGTCTTGACATGCAAAGTATTCCTGCAAAGTTTGGTGAAGATCTGAGTATGTAGTTTTTGACCTCATCTGGAACCTCCTATCTGAAAATTTGAAAATTCTTAAAAAATTCGTCCAAAATCTTGATGTCTCCAATCTCTTTTTTGTACGTTTTTTCCACGTGTCTTGACATCCAATGTATCCCTGCAAAGTTTGGTGAAGATCTGAGTATGTAGTTTTTGACCTTATCTGGAACCTCCCATCTGAAAATTTGAAAATTCTTAAAAAATTCGTCCAAAATCTTGATGTCTCCAATCTCTTGTTTTGTACGTTTTTTCCACGTGTCTTGACATCCAATGTATCCCTGCAAAGTTTGGTGAAGATCTGAGTATGTAGTTTTTGACCTTATCTGGAACCTCCCATCTGAAAATTTGAAAATTCCTAAAAAATCCGTGCAAAATCTTGATGACCCCAATCTCTTGTTTTGTACGTTTTTTCCACGTGTCTTGACATCCAATGTATTCCTGCAATGTTTGGTGAAGATCTGAGTATGTAGTTTTTGACCTTATATGGAACCTCCTATCTGAAAATTTGAAAATTCTTAAAAGAATTTAACAAAATCTTGATGTCCCCAATCCTATGTTTTGTATGTTTTTTCCACGTGTCTTGACATACAATGTATCCCTGCAGAGTTTGGTGAAGATCTGAGTATGTAGTTTTTGACCTTATCTGGAACCTCCCATCTGAAAATTTGAAAATTCCTAAAAAATCCGTCCAAAATCTTGTTGACCCGAATCTCTTGTTTTGTACGTTTTTTCCACGTGTCTTGACATCCAATGTATCCCTGCAAAGTTTGGTGAAGATCTGAGTATGTAGTTTTTGACCTTATCTGGAACCGCATTTCTGAAAATTTGAAAATTTTTAAAAAAATCGTCCAAAATCTTGATGTCTCCAATCTCTTGTTTTGTACGTTTTTTCCACGTGTCTTGACATCCAATGTATCCCTGCAAAGTTTGGTGAAGATCTGAGTATGTAGTTTTTGACCTTATATGGAACCTCCTATCTGAAAATTTGAAAATTCTTAAAAAATTCGTCCAAAATCTTGATGTCTCCAATCTCTTGTTTTGTACGTTTTTTCCACGTGTCTCGACCTCCAATGGATCCCTGCAAAGTTTGGTGAAGATCTGAGTATGTCGTTTTTGACCTTATCTGGAACCTCCCATCTGAAAATTTGAAAATTCTTAAAAAATTCGTCGAAAATCTTGATGTCTCCGATCTCTTGTTTTGTACGTTTTTTCCACGTGTCTTGACATGCAAAGTATTCCTGCAAAGTTTGGTGAAGATCTGAGTATGTAGTTTTTGACCTCATCTGGAACCTCCTATCTGAAAATTTGAAAATTCTTAAAAAATTCGTCCAAAATCTTGATGTCTCCAATCTCTTGTTTTGTACGTTTTTTCCACGTGTCTTGACATCCAATGTATCCCTGCAAAGTTTGGTGAAGATCTGAGTATGTAGTTTTTGACCTCATCTGGAACCTCCTATCTGAAAATTTGAAAATTCTTAAAAAATTCGTCCAAAATCTTGATGTCTCCAATCTCTTGTTTTGTACGTTTTTTCCACGTGTCTTGATATCCAATGTATCCCTGCAAAGTTTGATGAAGATCTGAGTATGTCGTTTTTGACCTTATCTGGAACATCCTTTCTGAAAATTTGAAAATTGTTAAAAAATTCGTCCAAAATCTTGATGTCTCCAATCTCTTTTTTGTACGTTTTTTCCACGTGTCTTGACATCCAATGTGTCCCTGCAAAGTTTGGTGAAGATCTGAGTATGTCGTTTTTGACCTTATCTGGAACCTCCCATCTGAAAATTTGAAAATTCTTAAAAAATTCGACCAAAATCTTGATGTCTCCAATCTTTTGTTTTGTACGTTTTTTCCACGTGTCTTGACACATAATGTATCCATGCAAAGTTTGGTGAAGATCTGAGTATGTAGTTTTTGACCTTATATGGAACCTCCTATCTGAAAATTTGAAAATTCTTAAAAAATTCGTCCAAAATCTTGATGTCTCCAATCTCTTGTTTTGTACGTTTTTTCCACGTGTCTTGACATTAAATGTATCCCTGCAAAGTTTGGTGAAGATCTGAGTTTGTAGTTTTTGACCTTATCTGGAACCTCCCATCTGAAAATTTGAAAATTCCTAAAAAATCCGTGCAAAATCTTGATGACCCCAATCTCTTGTTTTGTACGTTTTTTCCACGTGTCTTGACATCCAATGTATTCCTGCAATGTTTGGTGAAGATCTGAGTATGTAGTTTTTGACCTTATATGGAACCTCCTATCTGAAAATTTGAAAATTCTTAAAAAATTCGACCAAAATCTTGATGTTCCGAATCCTATGTTTTGTATGTTTTTTCCACGTGTCTTGACATCCAATGTATCCATGCAAAGTTTGGTGAAGATCTGAGTATGTAGTTTTTGACCTTATATTGAACCTCCCATCTGAAAATTTGAAAATTCTTAAAAAATTCGTCCAAAATCTTGATGACCCCAATCTCTTGTTTTGTACGTTTTTTCCACGTGTCTTGACATCCAAAGTATCCCTGCAAAGTTTGGTGAAGATCTGAGTATGTAGTTTTTGACCTTATATGGAACCTCCTTTCTGAAAATTTGAGAATTCTTAAAAAATTCGTCCAAAATCTTGATGCCTCCAATCTCTTGTTTTGTACGTTTTTTCCACGTGTCTTGACATCCAATGTATCCATGCAAAGTTTGGTGAAGATCTGAGTATGTCGTTTTTGACCTTATCTGGAACCTCCCATCTGAAAATTTGAAAATTCTTAAAAAATTCGTCGAAAATCTTGATGTCTCCAATCTTTTGTTTTGTACGTTTTTTCCACGTGTCTTGACATGCAAAGTATCCCTGCAACGTTTGGTGAAGATCTGAGTATGTAGTTTTTGACCTTATCTGGAACCTCCTATCTGAAAATTTGAAAATTCTTCAAAAATTCGTCGAAAATCTTGATGTCTCCAATCTCTTGTTTTGTACGTTTTTTCCACGTGTCTTGACATCCAATGTATTCCTGCAATGTTTGGTGGAGATCTGAGTATGTAGTTTTAGACCTTATCTGGAACCTCCTATCTGAAAATTTGAAAATTCTTCAAAAATTCGTCCAAAATCTTGATGTCTCCAATCTCTTGTTTTGTACGTTTTTTCCACGTGTCTCGACCTCCAATGGATCCCTGCAAAGTTTGGTGAAGATCTGAGTATGTCGTTTTTGACCTTATCTGGAACATCCTTTCTGAAAATTTGAAAATTCTTAAAAAATTCGTCGAAAATCTTGATGTCTCCAATCTCTTGTTTTGTACGTTTTTTCCACGTGTCTTGACATCCAATGTATCCCTGCAAAGTTTGGTGAAGATCTGAGTATGTAGTTTTTGACCTTATATGGAACCTCCTATCTGAAAATTTGAAAATTCTTAAAAAATTCGTCCAAAATCTTGATGTCTCCAATCTCTTGTTTTGTACGTTTTTTCCACGTGTCTCGACCTCCAATGGATCCCTGCAAAGTTTGGTGAAGATCTGAGTATGTCGTTTTTGACCTTATCTGGAACCTCCCATCTGAAAATTTGAAAATTCTTAAAAAATTCGTCGAAAATCTTGATGTCTCCGATCTCTTGTTTTGTACGTTTTTTCCACGTGTCTTGACATGCAAAGTATTCCTGCAAAGTTTGGTGAAGATCTGAGTATGTAGTTTTTGACCTCATCTGGAACCTCCTATCTGAAAATTTGAAAATTCTTAAAAAATTCGTCCAAAATCTTGATGTCTCCAATCTCTTGTTTTGTACGTTTTTTCCACGTGTCTTGACATCCAATGTATCCCTGCAAAGTTTGGTGAAGATCTGAGTATGTAGTTTTTGACCTTATCTGGAACCTCCCATCTGAAAATTTGAAAATTCCTAAAAAATCTGTGCAAAATCTTGATGACCCCAATCTCTTGTTTTGTACGTTTTTTCCACGTGTCTTGATATCCAATGTATCCCTGCAAAGTTTGGTGAAGATCTGAGTATGTCGTTTTTGACCTTATCTGGAACATCCTTTCTGAAAATTTGAAAATTGTTAAAAAATTCGTCCAAAATCTTGATGTCTCCAATCTCTTTTTTGTACGTTTTTTCCACTTGTCTTGACATCCAATGTATCCCTGCAAAGTTTGGTGAAGATCTGAGTATGTAGTTTTTGACCTTATCTGGAACCTCCCATCTGAAAATTTGAAAATTCTTAAAAAATTCGACCAAAATCTTGATGTCTCCAATCTTTTGTTTTGTACGTTTTTTCCACGTGTCTTGACACATAATGTATCCATGCAAAGTTTGGTGAAGATCTGAGTATGTAGTTTTTGACCTTATATGGAACCTCCTATCTGAAAATTTGAAAATTCTTAAAAAATTCGTCCAAAATCTTGATGTCTCCAATCTCTTGTTTTGTACGTTTTTTCCACGTGTCTTGACATCCAATGTATCCCTGCAAAGTTTGGTGAAGATCTGAGTATGTAGTTTTTGACCTTATCTGGAACCTCCCATCTGAAAATTTGAAAATTCCTAAAAAATCCGTGCAAAATCTTGATGACCCCAATCTCTTGTTTTGTACGTTTTTTCCACGTGTCTTGACATCCAATGTATCCATGCAAAGTTTGGTGAAGATCTGAGTATGTAGTTTTTGACCTTATATTGAACCTCCCATCTGAAAATTTGAAAATTCTTAAAAAATTCGTCCAAAATCTTGATGTCTCCAATCTCTTGTTTTGTACGTTTTTTCCACGTGTCTTGACATCCAATGTATCCATGCAAAGTTTGGTGAAGATCTGAGTATGTCGTTTTTGACCTTATCTGGAACCTCCCATCTGAAAATTTGAAAATTCTTAAAAAATTCGTCGAAAATCTTGATGTCTCCAATCTTTTGTTTTGTACGTTTTTTCCACGTGTCTTGACATGCAAAGTATCCCTGCAACGTTTGGTGAAGATCTGAGTATGTAGTTTTTGACCTTATCTGGAACCTCCTATCTGAAAATTTGAAAATTCTTCAAAAATTCGTCGAAAATCTTGATGTCTCCAATCTCTTGTTTTGTACGTTTTTTCCACGTGTCTTGACATCCAATGTATTCCTGCAATGTTTGGTGGAGATCTGAGTATGTAGTTTTAGACCTTATCTGGAACCTCCTATCTGAAAATTTGAAAATTCTTCAAAAATTCGTCCAAAATCTTGATGTCTCCAATCTCTTGTTTTGTACGTTTTTTCCACGTGTCTCGACCTCCAATGGATCCCTGCAAAGTTTGATGAAGATCTGAGTATGTCGTTTTTGACCTTATCTGGAACATCCTTTCTGAAAATTTGAAAATTCTTAAAAAATTCGTCGAAAATCTTGATGTCTCCAATCTCTTGTTTTGTACGTTTTTTCCACGTGTCTTGACATCCAATGTATCCCTGCAAAGTTTGGTGAAGATCTGAGTATGTAGTTTTTGACCTTATATGGAACCTCCTATCTGAAAATTTGAAAATTCTTAAAAAATTCGTCCAAAATCTTGATGTCTCCAATCTCTTGTTTTGTACGTTTTTCCACGTGTCTCGACCTCCAATGGATCCCTGCAAAGTTTGGTGAAGATCTGAGTA
Source organism: Lepisma saccharinum (assembly GCF_977018435.1). Lineage (NCBI taxonomy): Eukaryota > Metazoa > Arthropoda > Insecta > Zygentoma > Lepismatidae > Lepisma > Lepisma saccharinum. The sequence continues at coordinate 181,471 of NW_028142961.1, read as the reverse complement.
TGTCGTTTTTGACCTTATCTGGAACCTCCCATCCGAAAATTTGAAAATTCTTAAAAAATTCGTCGAAAATCTTGATGTCTCCGATCTCTTGTTTTGTACGTTTTTTCCACGTGTCTTGACATGCAAAGTATTCCTGCAAAGTTTGGTGAAGATCTGAGTATGTAGTTTTTGACCTCATCTGGAACCTCCTATCTGAAAATTTGAAAATTCTTAAAATATTCGTCCAAAATCTTGATGTCTCCAATCTCTTGTTTTGTACGTTTTTTCCACGTGTCTTGACATCCAATGTATCCCTGCAATGTTTGGTGAAGATCTGAGTATGTAGTTTTTGACCTTATCTGGAACCACCCATCTGAAAATTTGAAAATTCCTAAAAAATCCGTCCAAAATCTTGATGACCCCAATCTCTTGTTTTGTACTTTTTTTCCACGTGTCTCGACCTCCAATGTATCCCTGCAAAGTTTGGTGAAGATCTGAGTATGTAGTTTTTGACCTTATATGGAACCTCCTATCTGAAAATTTGAAAATTCTTAAAAAATTCGTCCAAAATCTTGATGTCACCAATCCTATGTTTTGTATGTTTTTTCCACGTGTCTTGACATCCAATGTATCCATGCAAAGTTTGGTGAAGATCTGAGTATGTCGTTTTTGACCTTATCTGGAACCTCCCATCTGAAAATTTGAAAATTCTTAAAAAATTCGTCGAAAATCTTGATGTCTCCGATCTCTTGTTTTGTACGTTTTTTCCACGTGTCTTGACATGCAAAGTATTCCTGCAAAGTTTGGTGAAGATCTGAGTATGTAGTTTTTGACCTCATCTGGAACCTCCTATCTGAAAATTTGAAAATTCTTAAAAAATTCGTCCAAAATTTTGATGTCTCCAATCTCTTGTTTTGTACGTTTTTTCCACGTGTCTTGACATCCAATGTATCCCTGCAATGTTTGGTAAAGATCTGAGTATGTAGTTTTTGACCTTATCTGGAACCTCCCATCTGAAAATTTGAAAATTCCTAAAAAATCCGTCCAAAATCTTGATGACCCCAATCTCTTGTTTTGTACGTTTTTTCCACGTGTCTTGACATCCAATGTATCCCTGCAAAGTTTGGTGAAGATCTGAGTATGTAGTTTTTGACCTTATCTGGAACCTCCTATCTGAAAATTTGAAAATTCTTAAAAAATTCGTCCAAAATCTTGATGTCTCCAATCTCTTGTTTTGTACGTTTTTTCCACGTGTCTTGATATCCAATGTATCCCTGCAAAGTTTGGTGAAGATCTGAGTATGTAGTTTTTGACCTTATATGGAACCTCCTATCTGAAAATTTGAAAATTCTTAAAAAATTCGTCCAAAATCTTGATGTCTCCAATCTCTTGTTTTGTACGTTTTTTCCACGTGTCTCGACCTCCAATGGATCCCTGCAAAGTTTGGTGAAGATCTGAGTATGTAGTTTTTGACCTTATCGGAAACCTCCCATCTGAAAATTTGAAAATTCTTAAAAAATTCTACCAAAATCTTGATGTCTCCAATCTTTTGTTTTGTACGTTTTTTCCACGTGTCTTGACACATAATGTATCCATGCAAAGTTTGGTGAAGATCTGAGTATGTAGTTTTTGACCTTATATGGAACCTCCTATCTGAAAATTTGAAAATTCTTAAAAAATTCGTCCAAAATCTTGATGTCTCCAATCTCTTGTTTTGTACGTTTTTTCCACGTGTCTTGACATCCAATGTATCCCTGCAAAGTTTGGTGAAGATCTGAGTATGTAGTTTTTGACCTTATCTGGAACCTCCCATCTGAAAATTTGAATATTCTTAAAAAATTCGACCAAAATCTTGATGTCTCCAATCTTTTGTTTTGTACGTTTTTTCCACGTGTCTTGACACATAATGTATCCATGCAAAGTTTGGTGAAGATCTGAGTATGTAGTTTTTGACCTTATATGGAACCTCCTACCTGAAAATTTGAAAATTCTTAAAAAATTCGTCCAAAATCTTGATGTCTCCAATCTCTTGTTTTGTACGTTTTTTCCACGTGTCTTGACATCCAATGTATCCCTGCAAAGTTTGGTGAAGATCTGAGTATGTAGTTTTTGACCTTATCTGGAACCTCCCATCTGAAAATTTGAAAATTCCTAAAAAATCCGTGCAAAATCTTGATGACCCCAATCTCTTGTTTTGTACGTTTTTTCCACGTGTCTTGACATCCAATGTATTCCTGCAATGTTTGGTGAAGATCTGAGTATGTAGTTTTTGACCTTATATGGAACCTCCTATCTGAAAATTTGAAAATTCTTAAAAAATTCGACCAAAATCTTGATGTTCCGAATCCTATGTTTTGTATGTTTTTTCCACGTGTCTTGACACATAATGTATCCATGCAAAGCTTGGTGAAGATCTGAGTATGTCGTTTTTGACCTTATCTGGAACCTCCCATCTGAAAATTTGAAAATTCTTAAAAAATTCGTCGAAAATCTTGATGTCTCCGATCTCTTGTTTTGTACGTTTTTTCCACGTGTCTTGACATGCAAAGTATTCCTGCAAAGTTTGGTGAAGATCTGAGTATGTAGTTTTTGACCTCATCTGGAACCTCCTATCTGAAAATTTGAAAATTCTTAAAAAATTCGTCCAAAATCTTGATGTCTCCAATCTCTTGTTTTGTACGTTTTTTCCACGTGTCTTGACATCCAATGTATCCCTGCAAAGTTTGGTGAAGATCTGAGTATGTAGTTTTTGACCTCATCTGGAACCTCCTATCTGAAAATTTGAAAATTCTTAAAAAATTCGTCCAAAATCTTGATGTCTCCAATCTCTTGTTTTGTACGTTTTTTCCACGTGTCTTGATATCCAATGTATCCCTGCAAAGTTTGATGAAGATCTGAGTATGTCGTTTTTGACCTTATCTGGAACATCCTTTCTGAAAATTTGAAAATTGTTAAAAAATTCGTCCAAAATCTTGATGTCTCCAATCTCTTTTTTGTACGTTTTTTCCACGTGTCTTGACATCCAATGTATCCCTGCAAAGTTTGGTGAAGATCTGAGTATGTCGTTTTTGACCTTATCTGGAACCTCCCATCTGAAAATTTGAAAATTCTTAAAAAATTCGACCAAAATCTTGATGTCTCCAATCTTTTGTTTTGTACGTTTTTTCCACGTGTCTTGACACATAATGTATCCATGCAAAGTTTGGTGAAGATCTGAGTATGTAGTTTTTGACCTTATATGGAACCTCCTATCTGAAAATTTGAAAATTCTTAAAAAATTCGTCCAAAATCTTGATGTCTCCAATCTCTTGTTTTGTACGTTTTTTCCACGTGTCTTGACATCCAATGTATCCCTGCAAAGTTTGGTGAAGATCTGAGTTTGTAGTTTTTGACCTTATCTGGAACCTCCCATCTGAAAATTTGAAAATTCCTAAAAAATCCGTGCAAAATCTTGATGACCCCAATCTCTTGTTTTGTACGTTTTTTCCACGTGTCTTGACATCCAATGTATTCCTGCAATGTTTGGTGAAGATCTGAGTATGTAGTTTTTGACCTTATATGGAACCTCCTATCTGAAAATTTGAAAATTCTTAAAAAATTCGACCAAAATCTTGATGTTCCGAATCCTATGTTTTGTATGTTTTTTCCACGTGTCTTGACATCCAATGTATCCATGCAAAGTTTGGTGAAGATCTGAGTATGTAGTTTTTGACCTTATATTGAACCTCCCATCTGAAAATTTGAAAATTCTTAAAAAATTCGTCCAAAATCTTGATGACCCCAATCTCTTGTTTTGTACGTTTTTTCCACGTGTCTTGACATCCAAAGTATCCCTGCAAAGTTTGGTGAAGATCTGAGTATGTAGTTTTTGACCTTATATGGAACCTCCTTTCTGAAAATTTGAGAATTCTTAAAAAATTCGTCCAAAATCTTGATGCCTCCAATCTCTTGTTTTGTACGTTTTTTCCACGTGTCTTGACATCCAATGTATCCATGCAAAGTTTGGTGAAGATCTGAGTATGTCGTTTTTGACCTTATCTGGAACCTCCCATCTGAAAATTTGAAAATTCTTAAAAAATTCGTCGAAAATCTTGATGTCTCCAATCTTTTGTTTTGTACGTTTTTTCCACGTGTCTTGACATGCAAAGTATCCCTGCAACGTTTGGTGAAGATCTGAGTATGTAGTTTTTGACCTTATCTGGAACCTCCTATCTGAAAATTTGAAAATTCTTCAAAAATTCGTCGAAAATCTTGATGTCTCCAATCTCTTGTTTTGTACGTTTTTTCCACGTGTCTTGACATCCAATGTATTCCTGCAATGTTTGGTGGAGATCTGAGTATGTAGTTTTAGACCTTATCTGGAACCTCCTATCTGAAAATTTGAAAATTCTTCAAAAATTCGTCCAAAATCTTGATGTCTCCAATCTCTTGTTTTGTACGTTTTTTCCACGTGTCTCGACCTCCAATGGATCCCTGCAAAGTTTGGTGAAGATCTGAGTATGTCGTTTTTGACCTTATCTGGAACATCCTTTCTGAAAATTTGAAAATTCTTAAAAAATTCGTCGAAAATCTTGATGTCTCCAATCTCTTGTTTTGTACGTTTTTTCCACGTGTCTTGACATCCAATGTATCCCTGCAAAGTTTGGTGAAGATCTGAGTATGTAGTTTTTGACCTTATATGGAACCTCCTATCTGAAAATTTGAAAATTCTTAAAAAATTCGTCCAAAATCTTGATGTCTCCAATCTCTTGTTTTGTACGTTTTTTCCACGTGTCTCGACCTCCAATGGATCCCTGCAAAGTTTGGTGAAGATCTGAGTATGTCGTTTTTGACCTTATCTGGAACCTCCCATCTGAAAATTTGAAAATTCTTAAAAAATTCGTCGAAAATCTTGATGTCTCCGATCTCTTGTTTTGTACGTTTTTTCCACGTGTCTTGACATGCAAAGTATTCCTGCAAAGTTTGGTGAAGATCTGAGTATGTAGTTTTTGACCTCATCTGGAACCTCCTATCTGAAAATTTGAAAATTCTTAAAAAATTCGTCCAAAATCTTGATGTCTCCAATCTCTTGTTTTGTACGTTTTTTCCACGTGTCTTGACATCCAATGTATCCCTGCAAAGTTTGGTGAAGATCTGAGTATGTAGTTTTTGACCTTATCTGGAACCTCCCATCTGAAAATTTGAAAATTCCTAAAAAATCTGTGCAAAATCTTGATGACCCCAATCTCTTGTTTTGTACGTTTTTTCCACGTGTCTTGATATCCAATGTATCCCTGCAAAGTTTGGTGAAGATCTGAGTATGTCGTTTTTGACCTTATCTGGAACATCCTTTCTGAAAATTTGAAAATTGTTAAAAAATTCGTCCAAAATCTTGATGTCTCCAATCTCTTTTTTGTACGTTTTTTCCACTTGTCTTGACATCCAATGTATCCCTGCAAAGTTTGGTGAAGATCTGAGTATGTAGTTTTTGACCTTATCTGGAACCTCCCATCTGAAAATTTGAAAATTCTTAAAAAATTCGACCAAAATCTTGATGTCTCCAATCTTTTGTTTTGTACGTTTTTTCCACGTGTCTTGACACATAATGTATCCATGCAAAGTTTGGTGAAGATCTGAGTATGTAGTTTTTGACCTTATATGGAACCTCCTATCTGAAAATTTGAAAATTCTTAAAAAATTCGTCCAAAATCTTGATGTCTCCAATCTCTTGTTTTGTACGTTTTTTCCACGTGTCTTGACATCCAATGTATCCCTGCAAAGTTTGGTGAAGATCTGAGTATGTAGTTTTTGACCTTATCTGGAACCTCCCATCTGAAAATTTGAAAATTCCTAAAAAATCCGTGCAAAATCTTGATGACCCCAATCTCTTGTTTTGTACGTTTTTTCCACGTGTCTTGACATCCAATGTATCCATGCAAAGTTTGGTGAAGATCTGAGTATGTAGTTTTTGACCTTATATTGAACCTCCCATCTGAAAATTTGAAAATTCTTAAAAAATTCGTCCAAAATCTTGATGTCTCCAATCTCTTGTTTTGTACGTTTTTTCCACGTGTCTTGACATCCAATGTATCCATGCAAAGTTTGGTGAAGATCTGAGTATGTCGTTTTTGACCTTATCTGGAACCTCCCATCTGAAAATTTGAAAATTCTTAAAAAATTCGTCGAAAATCTTGATGTCTCCAATCTTTTGTTTTGTACGTTTTTTCCACGTGTCTTGACATGCAAAGTATCCCTGCAACGTTTGGTGAAGATCTGAGTATGTAGTTTTTGACCTTATCTGGAACCTCCTATCTGAAAATTTGAAAATTCTTCAAAAATTCGTCGAAAATCTTGATGTCTCCAATCTCTTGTTTTGTACGTTTTTTCCACGTGTCTTGACATCCAATGTATTCCTGCAATGTTTGGTGGAGATCTGAGTATGTAGTTTTAGACCTTATCTGGAACCTCCTATCTGAAAATTTGAAAATTCTTCAAAAATTCGTCCAAAATCTTGATGTCTCCAATCTCTTGTTTTGTACGTTTTTTCCACGTGTCTCGACCTCTAATGGATCCCTGCAAAGTTTGGTGAAGATCTGAGTATGTCGTTTTTGACCTTATCTGGAACATCCTTTCTGAAAATTTGAAAATTCTTAAAAAATTCGTCGAAAATCTTGATGTCTCCAATCTCTTGTTTTGTACGTTTTTTCCACGTGTCTTGACATCCAATGTATCCCTGCAAAGTTTGGTGAAGATCTGAGTATGTAGTTTTTGACCTTATATGGAACCTCCTATCTGAAAATTTGAAAATTCTTAAAAAATTCGTCCAAAATCTTGATGTCTCCAATCTCTTGTTTTGTACGTTTTTCCACGTGTCTCGACCTCCAATGGATCCCTGCAAAGTTTGGTGAAGATCTGAGTATGTCGTTTTTGACCTTATCTGGAACCTCCCATCTGAAAATTTGAAAATTCTTAAAAAATTCGTCGAAAATCTTGATGTCTCCGATCTCTTGTTTTGTACGTTTTTTCCACGTGTCTTGACATGCAAAGTATTCCTGCAAAGTTTGGTGAAGATCTGAGTATGTAGTTTTTGACCTCATCTGGAACCTCCTATCTGAAAATTTGAAAATTCTTAAAATATTCGTCCAAAATCTTGATGTCTCCAATCTCTTGTTTTGTACGTTTTTTCCACGTGTCTTGACATCCAATGTATCCCTGCAATGTTTGGTGAAGATCTGAGTATGTAGTTTTTGACCTTATCTGGAACCACCCATCTGAAAATTTGAAAATTCCTAAAAAATCCGTCCAAAATCTTGATGACCCCAATCTCTTGTTTTGTACTTTTTTTCCACGTGTCTCGACCTCCAATGTATCCCTGCAAAGTTTGGTGAAGATCTGAGTATGTAGTTTTTGACCTTATATGGAACCTCCTATCTGAAAATTTGAAAATTCTTAAAAAATTCGTCCAAAATCTTGATGTCACCAATCCTATGTTTTGTATGTTTTTTCCACGTGTCTTGACATCCAATGTATCCATGCAAAGTTTGGTGAAGATCTGAGTATGTCGTTTTTGACCTTATCTGGAACCTCCCATCTGAAAATTTGAAAATTCTTAAAAAATTCGTCGAAAATCTTGATGTCTCCGATCTCTTGTTTTGTACGTTTTTTCCACGTGTCTTGACATGCAAAGTATTCCTGCAAAGTTTGGTGAAGATCTGAGTATGTAGTTTTTGACCTCATCTGGAACCTCCTATCTGAAAATTTGAAAATTCTTAAAAAATTCGTCCAAAATTTTGATGTCTCCAATCTCTTGTTTTGTACGTTTTTTCCACGTGTCTTGACATCCAATGTATCCCTGCAATGTTTGGTAAAGATCTGAGTATGTAGTTTTTGACCTTATCTGGAACCTCCCATCTGAAAATTTGAAAATTCCTAAAAAATCCGTCCAAAATCTTGATGACCCCAATCTCTTGTTTTGTACGTTTTTTCCACGTGTCTTGACATCCAATGTATCCCTGCAAAGTTTGGTGAAGATCTGAGTATGTAGTTTTTGACCTTATCTGGAACCTCCTATCTGAAAATTTGAAAATTCTTAAAAAATTCGTCCAAAATCTTGATGTCTCCAATCTCTTGTTTTGTACGTTTTTTCCACGTGTCTTGATATCCAATGTATCCCTGCAAAGTTTGGTGAAGATCTGAGTATGTAGTTTTTGACCTTATATGGAACCTCCTATCTGAAAATTTGAAAATTCTTAAAAAATTCGTCCAAAATCTTGATGTCTCCAATCTCTTGTTTTGTACGTTTTTTCCACGTGTCTCGACCTCCAATGGATCCCTGCAAAGTTTGGTGAAGATCTGAGTATGTAGTTTTTGACCTTATCGGAAACCTCCCATCTGAAAATTTGAAAATTCTTAAAAAATTCTACCAAAATCTTGATGTCTCCAATCTTTTGTTTTGTACGTTTTTTCCACGTGTCTTGACACATAATGTATCCCTGCAAAGTTTGGTGAAGATCTGAGTATGTAGTTTTTGACCTTATCTGGAACCTCGTATCTGAAAATTTGAAAATTCTTAAAAAATTCGTCGAAAATCTTGATGTCTCCAATCTTTTGTTTTGTACGTTTTTTCCACGTGTCTTGACATCCAATGTATCCCTGCAAAGTTTGGTGAAGATCTGAGTATGTAGTTTTTGACCTTATATGGAACCTCCTATCTGAAAATTTGAAAATTCTTAAAAAATTCGTCCAAAATCTTGATGTCTCCAATCTCTTGTTTTGTACGTTTTTTCCACGTGTCTCGACCTCCAATGGATCCCTGCAAAGTTTGGTGAAGATCTGAGTATGTCGTTTTTGACCTTATCTGGAACCTCCCATCTGAAAATTTGAAAATTCTTAAAAAATTCGTCGAAAATCTTGATGTCTCCGATCTCTTGTTTTGTACGTTTTTTCCACGTGTCTTGACATGCAAAGTATTCCTGCAAAGTTTGGTGAAGATCTGAGTATGTAGTTTTTGACCTCATCTGGAACCTCCTATCTGAAAATTTGAAAATTCTTAAAAAATTCGTCGAAAATCTTGATGTCTCCAATCTCTTGTTTTGTACGTTTTTTCCACGTGTCTTGACATCCAATGTATCCCTGCAATGTTTGGTGAAGATCTGAGTATGTAGTTTTTGACCTTATCTGGAACCTCCCATCTGAAAATTTGAAAATTCCTAAAAAATCCGTCCAAAATCTTGATGACCCCAATCTCTTGTTTTGTACTTTTTTCCACGTGTCTCGACCTCCAATGTATCCCTGCAAAGTTTGGTGAAGATCTGAGTATGTAGTTTTTGACCTTATATGGAACCTCCTATCTGAAAATTTGAAAATTCTTAAAAAATTCGTCCAAAATCTTGATGTCACCAATCCTATGTTTTGTATGTTTTTTCCACGTGTCTTGACATCCCATGTATCCATGCAAAGTTTGGTGAAGATCTGAGTATGTCGTTTTTGACCTTATCTGGAACCTCCCATCTGAAAATTTGAAAATTCTTAAAAAATTCGTCGAAAATCTTGATGTCTCCGATCTCTTGTTTTGTACGTTTTTTCCACGTGTCTTGACATGCAAAGTATTCCTGCAAAGTTTGGTGAAGATCTGAGTATGTCGTTTTTGACCTTATCTGGAACATCCTTTCTGAAAATTTGAAAATTCTTAAAAAATTCGTCCAAAATCTTGATGTCTCCAATCTCTTGTTTTGTACGTTTTTTCCACGTGTCTTGATATCCATTGTATCCCTGCAAAGTTTGGTGAAGATCTGAGTATGTCGTTTTTGACCTTATCTGGAACATCCTTTCTGAAAATTTGAAAATTGTTAAAAAATTCGTCCAAAATCTTGATGTCTCCAATCTCTTTTTTGTACGTTTTTTCCACGTGTCTTGACATCCAATGTATCCCTGCAAAGTTTGGTGAAGATCTGAGTATGTAGTTTTTGACCTTATCTGGAACCTCCCATCTGAAAATTTGAAAATTCTTAAAAAATTCGACCAAAATCTTGATGTCTCCAATCTTTTGTTTTGTACGTTTTTTCCACGTGTCTTGACACATAATGTATCCATGCAAAGTTTGGTGAAGATCTGAGTATGTAGTTTTTGACCTTATATGGAACCTCCTATCTGAAAATTTGAAAATTCTTAAAAAATTCGTCCAAAATCTTGATGTCTCCAATCTCTTGTTTTGTACGTTTTTTCCACGTGTCTTGACATCCAATGTATCCCTGCAAAGTTTGGTGAAGATCTGAGTATGTAGTTTTTGACCTTATCTGGAACCTCCCATCTGAAAATTTGAAAATTCTTAAAAAATTCGACCAAAATCTTGATGTCTCCAATCTTTTGTTTTGTACGTTTTTTCCACGTGTCTTGACACATAATGTATCCATGCAAAGTTTGGTGAAGATCTGAGTATGTAGTTTTTGACCTTATATGGAACCTCCTACCTGAAAATTTGAAAATTCTTAAAAAATTCGTCCAAAATCTTGATGTCTCCAATCTCTTGTTTTGTACGTTTTTTCCACGTGTCTTGACATCCAATGTATCCCTGCAAAGTTTGGTGAAGATCTGAGTATGTAGTTTTTGACCTTATCTGGAACCTCCCATCTGAAAATTTGAAAATTCCTAAAAAATCCGTGCAAAATCTTGATGACCCCAATCTCTTGTTTTGTACGTTTTTTCCACGTGTCTTGACATCCAATGTATTCCTGCAATGTTTGGTGAAGATCTGAGTATGTAGTTTTTGACCTTATATGGAACCTCCTATCTGAAAATTTGAAAATTCTTAAAAAATTCGACCAAAATCTTGATGTTCCGAATCCTATGTTTTGTATGTTTTTTCCACGTGTCTTGACACATAATGTATCCATGCAAAGCTTGGTGAAGATCTGAGTATGTCGTTTTTGACCTTATCTGGAACCTCCCATCTGAAAATTTGAAAATTCTTAAAAAATTCGTCGAAAATCTTGATGTCTCCGATCTCTTGTTTTGTACGTTTTTTCCACGTGTCTTGACATGCAAAGTATTCCTGCAAAGTTTGGTGAAGATCTGAGTATGTAGTTTTTGACCTCATCTGGAACCTCCTATCTGAAAATTTGAAAATTCTTAAAAAATTCGTCCAAAATTTTGATGTCTCCAATCTCTTGTTTTGTACGTTTTTTCCACGTGTCTTGACATCCAATGTATCCCTGCAATGTTTGGTGAAGATCTGAGTATGTAGTTTTTGACCTTATCTGGAACCTCCCATCTGAAAATTTGAAAATTCCTAAAAAATCCGTCCAAAATCTTGATGACCCCAATCTCTTGTTTTGTACGTTTTTTCCACGTGTCTTGACATGCAATGTATCCCTGCAAAGTTTGGTGAAGATCTGAGTATGTAGTTTTTGACCTTATCTGGAAATTCCTATCTGAAAATTTGAAAATTCTTAAAAAATTCGTCCAAAATCTTGATGTCTCCAATCTCTTGTTTTGTACGTTTTTTTCCACGTGTCTTGATATCCAATGTATCCCTGCAAAGTTTGGTGAAGATCTGAGTATGTCGTTTTTGACCTTATCTGGAACATCCATTCTGAAAATTTGAAAATTGTTAAAAAATTCGTCCAAAATCTTGATGTCTCCAATCTCTTTTTTGTACGTTTTTTCCACGTGTCTTGACATCCAATGTATCCCTGCAAAGTTTGGTGAAGATCTGAGTATGTAGTTTTTGACCTTATCTGGAACCTCCCATCTGAAAATTTGAAAATTCTTAAAAAATTCGACCAAAATCTTGATGTCTCCAATCTTTTGTTTTGTACGTTTTTTCCACGTGTCTTGACACATAATGTATCCATGCAAAGTTTGGTGAAGATCTGAGTATGTAGTTTTTGACCTTATATGGAACCTCCTATCTGAAAATTTGAAAATTCTTAAAAAATTCGTCCAAAATCTTGATGTCTCCAATCTCTTGTTTTGTACGTTTTTTCCACGTGTCTTGACATCCAATGTATCCCTGCAAAGTTTGGTGAAGATCTGAGTATGTAGTTTTTGACCTTATCTGGAACCTCCCATCTGAAAATTTGAAAATTCCTAAAAAATCCGTGCAAAATCTTGATGACCCCAATCTCTTGTTTTGTACGTTTTTTCCACGTGTCTTGACATCCAATGTATCCATGCAAAGTTTGGTGAAGATCTGAGTATGTCGTTTTTGACCTTATCTGGAACCTCCCATCTGAAAATTTGAAAATTCTTAAAAAATTCGTCGAAAATCTTGATGTCTCCAATCTCTTGTTTTGTACGTTTTTCCCACGTGTCTTGACATGCAAAGTATCCCTGCAAAGTTTGGTGAAGATCTGAGTATGTAGTTTTTGACCTTATCTGGAACCTCCTATCTGAAAATTTGAAAATTCTTCAAAAATTCGTCGAAAATCTTGATGTCTCCAATCTCTTGTTTTGTACGTTTTTTCCACGTGTCTTGACATCCAATGTATCCCTGCAATGTTTGGTGGAGATCTGAGTATGTAGTTTTTGACCTTATCTGGGACCTCCTATCAGAAAATTTGAAAATTCTTCAAAAATTCGTCCAAAATCTTGATGTCTCCAATCTCTTGTTTTGTACGTTTTTTCCACGTGTCTTGATATCCAATGTATCCCTGCAAAGTTTGGTGAAGATCTGAGTATGTCGTTTTTGACCTTATCTGGAACATCCTTTCTGAAAATTTGAAAATTGTTAAAAAATTCGTCCAAAATCTTGATGACCCCAATCTCTTGTTTTGTACGTTTTTTCCACGTGTCTTGACATCCAATGTATCCCTGCAAAGTTTGGTGAAGATCTGAGTATGTAGTTTTTGACCTTATCTGGAACCTCCCATCTGAAAATTTGAAAATTCTTAAAAAATTCGTCCAAAATCTTGATGACCCCAATCTCTTGTTTTGTACGTTTTTTCCACGTGTCTTGACATCCAATGTATCCCTGCAAAGTTTGGTGAAGATCTGAGTATGTAGTTTTTGACCTTATCTGGAACCTCCTATCTGAAAATTTGAAAATTCTTAAAAAATTCGTCCAAAATCTTGATGTCTCCAATCTCTTGTTTTGTACGTTTTTTCCACGTGTCTTGATATCCAATGTATCCCTGCAAAGTTTGGTGAAGATCTGAGTATGTCGTTTTTGACCTTATCTGGAACATCCTTTCTGAAAATTTGAAAATTGTTAAAAAATTCGTCCAAAATCTTGATGACCCCAATCTCTTGTTTTGTACGTTTTTTCCACGTGTCTTGACATCCAATGTATCCCTGCAAAGTTTGGTGAAGATCTGAGTATGTAGTTTTTGACCTTATCTGGAACCTCCCATCTGAAAATTTGAAAATTCTTAAAAAATTCGACCAAAATCTTGATGTCTCCAATCTTTTGTTTTGTACGTTTTTTCCACGTGTCTTGACACATAATGTATCCATGCAAAGTTTGGTGAAGATCTGAGTATGTAGTTTTTGACCTTATATGGAACCTCCTATCTGAAAATTTGAAAATTCTTAAAAAATTCGTCCAAAATCTTGATGTCTCCAATCTCTTGTTTTGTACGTTTTTTCCACGTGTCTTGACATCCAATGTATCCCTGCAAAGTTTGGTGAAGATCTGAGTATGTAGTTTTTGACCTTATCTGGAACCTCCCATCTGAAAATTTGAAAATTCCTAAAAAATCCGTGCAAAATCTTGATGACCCCAATCTCTTGTTTTGTACGTTTTTTCCACGTGTCTTGACATCCAATGTATTCCTGCAATGTTTGGTGAAGATCTGAGTATGTAGTTTTTGACCTTATATGGAACCTCCTATCTGAAAATTTGAAAATTCTTAAAAAATTCGACCAAAATCTTGATGTTCCGAATCCTATGTTTTGTATGTTTTTTCCACGTGTCTTGACATCCAATGTATCCATGCAAAGTTTGGTGAAGATCTGAGTATGTAGTTTTTGACCTTATATTGAACCTCCCATATGAAAATTTGAAAATTCTTAAAAAATTCGTCCAAAATCTTGATGACCCCAATCTCTTGTTTTGTACGTTTTTTCCACGTGTCTTGACATCCAAAGTATCCCTGCAAAGTTTGGTGAAGATCTGAGTATGTAGTTTTTGACCTTATATTGAACCTCCCATCTGAAAATTTGAAAATTCTTAAAAAATTCGTCCAAAATCTTGATGTCTCCAATCTCTTGTTTTGTACGTTTTTTCCACGTGTCTTGACATCCAATGTATCCATGCAAAGTTTGGTGAAGATCTGAGTATGTCGTTTTTGACCTTATCTGGAACCTCCCATCTGAAAATTTGAAAATTCTTAAAAAATTCGTCGAAAATCTTGATGTCTCCAATCTTTTGTTTTGTACGTTTTTTCCACGTGTCTTGACATGCAAAGTATCCCTGCAACGTTTGGTGAAGATCTGAGTATGTAGTTTTTGACCTTATCTGGAACCTCCTATCTGAAAATTTGAAAATTCTTCAAAAATTCGTCGAAAATCTTGATGTCTCCAATCTCTTGTTTTGTACGTTTTTTCCACGTGTCTTGACATCCAATGTATTCCTGCAATGTTTGGTGGAGATCTGAGTATGTAGTTTTAGACCTTATCTGGAACCTCCTATCTGAAAATTTGAAAATTCTTCAAAAATTCGTCCAAAATCTTGATGTCTCCAATCTCTTGTTTTGTACGTTTTTTCCACGTGTCTCGACCTCCAATGGATCCCTGCAAAGTTTGGTGAAGATCTGAGTATGTCGTTTTTGACCTTATCTGGAACATCCTTTCTGAAAATTTGAAAATTCTTAAAAAATTCGTCGAAAATCTTGATGTCTCCAATCTCTTGTTTTGTACGTTTTTTCCACGTGTCTTGACATCCAATGTATCCCTGCAAAGTTTGGTGAAGATCTGAGTATGTAGTTTTTGACCTTATATGGAACCTCCTATCTGAAAATTTGAAAATTCTTAAAAAATTCGTCCAAAATCTTGATGTCTCCAATCTCTTGTTTTGTACGTTTTTTCCACGTGTCTCGACCTCCAATGGATCCCTGCAAAGTTTGGTGAAGATCTGAGTATGTCGTTTTTGACCTTATCTGGAACCTCCCATCTGAAAATTTGAAAATTCTTAAAAAATTCGTCGAAAATCTTGATGTCTCCGATCTCTTGTTTTGTACGTTTTTTCCACGTGTCTTGACATGCAAAGTATTCCTGCAAAGTTTGGTGAAGATCTGAGTATGTAGTTTTTGACCTCATCTGGAACCTCCTATCTGAAAATTTGAAAATTCTTAAAAAATTCGTCCAAAATCTTGATGTCTCCAATCTCTTGTTTTGTACGTTTTTTCCACGTGTCTTGACATCCAATGTATCCCTGCAATGTTTGGTGAAGATCTGAGTATGTAGTTTTTGACCTTATCTGGAACCTCCCATCTGAAAATTTGAAAATTCCTAAAAAATCCGTCCAAAATCTTGATGACCCCAATCTCTTGTTTTGTACTTTTTTTCCACGTGTCTCGACCTCCAATGTATCCCTGCAAAGTTTGGTGAAGATCTGAGTATGTAGTTTTTGACCTTATATGGAACCTCCTATCTGAAAATTTGAAAATTCTTAAAAAATTCGTCCAAAATCTTGATGTCACCAATCCTATGTTTTGTATGTTTTTTCCACGTGTCTTGACATCCAATGTATCCATGCAAAGTTTGGTGAAGATCTGAGTATGTCGTTTTTGACCTTATCTGGAACCTCCCATCTGAAAATTTGAAAATTCTTAAAAAATTCGTCGAAAATCTTGATGTCTCCGATCTCTTGTTTTGTACGTTTTTTCCACGTGTCTTGACATGCAAAGTATTCCTGCAAAGTTTGGTGAAGATCTGAGTATGTAGTTTTTGACCTCATCTGGAACCTCCTATCTGAAAATTTGAAAATTCTTAAAAAATTCGTCCAAAATTTTGATGTCTCCAATCTCTTGTTTTGTACGTTTTTTCCACGTGTCTTGACATCCAATGTATCCCTGCAATGTTTGGTGAAGATCTGAGTATGTAGTTTTTGACCTTATCTGGAACCTCCCATCTGAAAATTTGAAAATTCCTAAAAAATCCGTCCAAAATCTTGATGACCCCAATCTCTTGTTTTGTACGTTTTTTCCACGTGTCTTGACATCCAATGTATCCCTGCAAAGTTTGGTGAAGATCTGAGTATGTAGTTTTTGACCTTATCTGGAACCTCCTATCTGAAAATTTGAAAATTCTTAAAAAATTCGGCCAAAATCTTGATGTCTCCAATCTCTTGTTTTGTACGTTTTTCCACGTGTCTTGATATCCAATGTATCCCTGCAAAGTTTGGTGAAGATCTGAGTATGTAGTTTTTGACCTTATATGGAACCTCCTATCTGAAAATTTGAAAATTCTTAAAAAATTCGTCCAAAATCTTGATGTCTCCAATCTCTTGTTTTGTACGTTTTTTCCACGTGTCTCGACCTCCAATGGATCCCTGCAAAGTTTGGTGAAGATCTGAGTATGTAGTTTTTGACCTTATCTGGAACCTCCCATCTGAAAATTTGAAAATTCTTAAAAAATTCGACCAAAATCTTGATGTCTCCAAACTTTTGTTTTGTACGTTTTTTCCACGTGTCTTGACACATAATGTATCCCTGCAAAGTTTGGTGAAGATCTGAGTATGTAGTTTTTGACCTTATCTGGAACCTCCTATCTGAAAATTTGAAAATTCTTAAAAAATTCGTCGAAAATCTTGATGTCTCCAATCTTTTGTTTTGTACGTTTTTTCCACGTGTCTTGACATCCAATGTATCCCTGCAAAGTTTGGTGAAGATCTGAGTATGTAGTTTTTGACCTTATATGGAACCTCCTATCTGAAAATTTGAAAATTCTTAAAAAAATCGTCCAAAATCTTGATGTCTCCAATCTCTTGTTTTGTACGTTTTTTCCACGTGTCTCGACCTCCAATGGATCCCTGCAAAGTTTGGTGAAGATCTGAGTATGTCGTTTTTGACCTTATCTGGAACCTCCCATCTGAAAATTTGAAAATTCTTAAAAAATTCTTCGAAAATCTTGATGTCTCCGATCTCTTGTTTTGTACGTTTTTTCCACGTGTCTTGACATGCAAAGTATTCCTGCAAAGTTTGGTGAAGATCTGAGTATGTAGTTTTTGACCTCATCTGGAACCTCCTATCTGAAAATTTGAAAATTCTTAAAAAATTCGTCCAAAATCTTGATGTCTCCAAACTCTTGTTTTGTACGTTTTTTCCACGTGTCTTGACATCCAATGTATCCCTGCAATGTTTGGTGAAGATCTGAGTATGTAGTTTTTGACCTTATCTGGAACCTCCCATCTGAAAATTTGAAAATTCCTAAAAAATCCGTCCAAAATCTTGATGACCCCAATCTCTTGTTTTGTACTTTTTTTCCACGTGTCTCGACCTCCAATGTATCCCTGCAAAGTTTGGTGAAGATCTGAGTATGTAGTTTTTGACCTTATATGGAACCTCCTATCTGAAAATTTGAAAATTCTTAAAAAATTCGTCCAAAATCTTGATGTCACCAATCCTATGTTTTGTATGTTTTTTCCACGTGTCTTGACATCCAATGTATCCATGCAAAGTTTGGTGAAGATCTGAGTATGTCGTTTTTGACTTTATCTGGAACCTCCCATCTGAAAATTTGAAAATTCTTAAAAAATTCGTCGAAAATCTTGATGTCTCCGATCTCTTGTTTTGTACGTTTTTTCCACGTGTCTTGACATGCAAAGTATTCCTGCAAAGTTTGGTGAAGATCTGAGTATGTAGTTTTTGACCTCATCTGGAACCTCCTATCTGAAAATTTGAAAATTCTTAAAAAATTCGTCCAAAATTTTGATGTCTCCAATCTCTTGTTTTGTACGTTTTTTCCACGTGTCTTGACATCCAATGTATTCCTGCAATGTTTGGTGCAGATCTGAGTATGTAGTTTTAGACCTTATCTGGAACCTCCTATCTGAAAATTTGAAAATTCTTCAAAAATTCGTCCAAAATCTTGATGTCTCCAATCTCTTGTTTTGTACGTTTTTTCCACGTGTCTCGACCTCCAATGGATCCCTGCAAAGTTTGGTGAAGATCTGAGTATGTCGTTTTTGACCTTATCTGGAACATCCTTTCTGAAAATTTGAAAATTCTTAAAAAATTCGTCCAAAATCTTGATGTCTCCAATCTCTTGTTTTGTACGTTTTTTCCACGTGTCTTGACATCCAATGTATCCCTGCAAAGTTTGGTGAAGATCTGAGTATGTAGTTTTTGACCTTATCTGGAACCTCCCATCTGAAAATTTGAAAATTCTTAACAAATTGGACCAAAATCTTGATGTCTCCAATCTTTTGTTTTGTACGTTTTTTCCACGTGTCTTGACACATAATGTATCCATGCAAAGTTTGGTGAAGATCTGAGTATGTAGTTTTTGACCTTATATGGAACCTCCTATCTGAAAATTTGAAAGTTCTTAAAAAATTCGTCCAAAATCTTGATGTCTCCAATCTCTTGTTTTGTACGTTTTTTCCACGTGTCTTGACATCCAATGTATCCCTGCAAAGTTTGGTGAAGATCTGAGTATGTAGTTTTTGACCTTATCTGGAACCTCCCATCTGAAAATTTGAAAATTCTTAAAAAATTCGACCAAAATCTTGATGTCTCCAATCTTTTGTTTTGTACGTTTTTTCCACGTGTCTTGACACATAATGTATCCATGCAAAGTTTGGTGAAGATCTGAGTATGTAGTTTTTGACCTTATATGGAACCTCCTATCTGAAAATTTGAAAATTCTTAAAAAATTCGTCCAAAATCTTGATGTCTCCAATCTCTTTTTTGTACGTTTTTTCCACGTGTCTTGACATCCAATGTATCCCTGCAAAGTTTGGTGAAGATCTGAGTATGTAGTTTTTGACCTTATCTGGAACCTCCCATCTGAAAATTTGAAAATTCTTAAAAAATTCGACCAAAATCTTGATGTCTCCAATCTTTTGTTTTGTACGTTTTTTCCACGTGTCTTGACACATAATGTATCCATGCAAAGTTTGGTGAAGATCTGAGTATGTAGTTTTTGACCTTATATGGAACCTCCTATCTGAAAATTTGAAAATTCTTAAAAAATTCGTCCAAAATCTTGATGTCTCCAATCTCTTGTTTTGTACGTTTTTTCCACGTGTCTTGACATCCAATGTATCCCTGCAAAGTTTGGTGAAGATCTGAGTATGTAGTTTTTGACCTTATCTGGAACCTCCCATCTGAAAATTTGAAAATTCCTAAAAAATCAGTGCAAAATCTTGATGACCCCAATCTCTTGTTTTGTACGTTTTATCCACGTGTCTTGACATCCAATGTATTCCTGCAATGTTTGGTGAAGATCTGAGTATGTAGTTTTTGACCTTATATGGAACCTCCTATCTGAAAATTTGAAAATTCTTAAAAAATTCGACCAAAATCTTGATGTTCCGAATCCTATGTTTTGTATGTTTTTTCCACGTGTCTTGACATCCAATGTATCCATGCAAAGTTTGGTGAAGATCTGAGTATGTAGTTTTTGACCTTATATTGAACCTCCCATCTGAAAATTTGAAAATTCTTAAAAAATTCGTCCAAAATCTTGATGACCCCAATCTCTTGTTTTGTACGTTTTTTCCACGTGTCTTGACATCCAAAGTATCCCTGCAAAGTTTGGTGAAGATCTGAGTATGTAGTTTTTGACCTTATATTGAACCTCCCATCTGAAAATTAGAAAATTCTTAAAAAATTCGTCCAAAATCTTGATGTCTCCAATCTCTTGTTTTGTACGTTTTTTCCACGTGTCTTGACATCCAATGTATCCATGCAAAGTTTGGTGAAGATCTGAGTATGTCGTTTTTGACCTTATCTGGAACCTCCCATCTGAAAATTTGAAAATTCTTAAAAAATTCGTCGAAAATCTTGATGTCTCCAATCTTTTGTTTTGTACGTTTTTTCCACGTGTCTTGACATGCAAAGTATCCCTGCAACGTTTGGTGAAGATCTGAGTATGTAGTTTTTGACCTTATCTGGAACCTCCTATCTGAAAATTTGAAAATTCTTCAAAAATTCGTCGAAAATCTTGATGTCTCCAATCTCTTGTTTTGTACGTTTTTTCCACGTGTCTTGACATCCAATGTATTCCTGCAATGTTTGGTGGAGATCTGAGTATGTAGTTTTAGACCTTATCTGGAACCTCCTATCTGAAAATTTGAAAATTCTTCAAAAATTCGTCCAAGATCTTGATGTCTCCAATCTCTTGTTTTGTACGTTTTTTCCACGTGTCTCGACCTCCAATGGATCCCTGCAAAGTTTGGTGAAGATCTGAGTATGTCGTTTTTGACCTTATCTGGAACATCCTTTCTGAAAATTTGAAAATTCTTAAAAAATTCGTCGAAAATCTTGATGTCTCCGATCTCTTGTTTTGTACGTTTTTTCCACGTGTCTTGACATGCAAAGTATTCCTGCAAAGTTTGGTGAAGATCTGAGTATGTAGTTTTTGACCTCATCTGGAACCTCCTATCTGAAAATTTGAAAATTCTTAAAAAATTCGTCCAAAATCTTGATGTCTCCAATCTCTTGTTTTGTACGTTTTTTCCACGTGTCTTGACATCCAATGTATCCCTGCAATGTTTGGTGAAGATCTGAGTATGTAGTTTTTGACCTTATCTGGAACCTCCCATCTGAAAATTTGAAAATTCCTAAAAAATCCGTCCAAAATCTTGATGACCCCAATCTCTTGTTTTGTACTTTTTTTCCAGGTGTCTCGACCTCCAATGTATCCCTGCAAAGTTTGGTGAAGATCTGAGTATGTAGTTTTTGACCTTATATGGAACCTCCTATCTGAAAATTTGAAAATTCTTAAAAAATTCGTCCAAAATCTTGATGTCACCAATCCTATGTTTTGTATGTTTTTTCCACGTGTCTTGACATCCAATGTATCCATGCAAAGTTTGGTGAAGATCTGAGTATGTCGTTTTTGACCTTATCTGGAACCTCCCATCTGAAAATTTGAAAATTCCTAAAAAATCCGTCCAAAATCTTGATGACCCCAATCTCTTGTTTTGTACGTTTTTTCCACGTGTCTTGACATCCAATGTATCCCTGCAAAGTTTGGTGAAGATCTGAGTATGTAGTTTTTGACCTTATCTGGAACCTCCTATCTGAAAATTTGAAAATTCTTAAAAAATTCGTCCAAAATCTTGATGTCTCCAATCTCTTGTTTTGTACGTTTTTTCCACGTGTCTTGATATCCAATGTATCCCTGCAAAGTTTGGTGAAGATCTGAGTATGTAGTTTTTGACCTTATATGGAACCTCCTATCTGAAAATTTGAAAATTCTTAAAAAATTCGTCCAAAATCTTGATGTCTCCAATCTCTTGTTTTGTACGTTTTTTCCACGTGTCTCGACCTCCAATGGATCCCTGCAAAGTTTGGTGAAGATCTGAGTATGTAGTTTTTGACCTTATCTGGAACCTCCCATCTGAAAATTTGAAAATTCCTAAAAAATCCGTCCAAAATCTTGATGACCCCAATCTCTTGTTTTGTACGTTTTTTCCACGTGTCTTGACATCCAATGTATCCCTGCAAAGTTTGGTGAAGATCTGAGTATGTAGTTTTTGACCTTATCTGGAACCTCCTATCTGAAAATTTGAAAATTCTTAAAAAATTCGTCGAAAATCTTGATGTCTCCAATCTTTTGTTTTGTACGTTTTTTCCACGTGTCTTGACATCCAATGTATCCCTGCAAAGTTTGGTGAAGATCTGAGTATGTAGTTTTTGACCTTATATGGAACCTCCTATCTGAAAATTTGAAAATTCTTAAAAAATTCGTCCAAAATCTTGATGTCTCCAATCTCTTGTTTTGTACGTTTTTTCCACGTGTCTCGACCTCCAATGGATCCCTGCAAAGTTTGGTGAAGATCTGAGTATGTAGTTTTTGACCTTATCTGGAACCTCCCATCTGAAAATTTGAAAATTCCTAAAAAATCCGTCCAAAATCTTGATGACCCCAATCTCTTGTTTTGTACGTTTTTTCCACGTGTCTTGACATCCAATGTATCCCTGCAAAGTTTGGTGAAGATCTGAGTATGTAGTTTTTGACCTTATCTGGAACCTCCTATCTGAAAATTTGAAAATTCTTAAAAAATTCGTCCAAAATCTTGATGTCTCCAATCTCTTGTTTTGTACGTTTTTTCCACGTGTCTTGATATCCAATGTATCCCTGCAAAGTTTGGTGAAGATCTGAGTATGTAGTTTTTGACCTTATATGGAACCTCCTATCTGAAAATTTGAAAATTCTTAAAAAATTCGTCCAAAATCTTGATGTCTCCAATCTCTTGTTTTGTACGTTTTTTCCACGTGTCTCGACCTCCAATGGATCCCTGCAAAGTTTGGTGAAGATCTGAGTATGTAGTTTTTGACCTTATCTGGAACCTCCCATCTGAAAATTTGAAAATTCCTAAAAAATCCGTCCAAAATCTTGATGACCCCAATCTCTTGTTTTGTACGTTTTTTCCACGTGTCTTGACATCCAATGTATCCCTGCAAAGTTTGGTGAAGATCTGAGTATGTAGTTTTTGACCTTATCTGGAACCTCCTATCTGAAAATTTGAAAATTCTTAAAAAATTCGTCGAAAATCTTGATGTCTCCAATCTTTTGTTTTGTACGTTTTTTCCACGTGTCTTGACATCCAATGTATCCCTGCAAAGTTTGGTGAAGATCTGAGTATGTAGTTTTTGACCTTATATGGAACCTCCTATCTGAAAATTTGAAAATTCTTAAAAAATTCGTCCAAAATCTTGATGTCTCCAATCTCTTGTTTTGTACGTTTTTTCCACGTGTCTTGACATCCAATGTATCCCTGCAAAGTTTGGTGAAGATCTGAGTATGTAGTTTTTGACCTTATCTGGAACCTCCCATCTGAAAATTTGAAAATTCCTAAAAAATCCGTCCAAAATTTTGATGTCTCCAATCTCTTGTTTTGTACGTTTTTTCCACGTGTCTTGACATCCAATGTATTCCTGCAATGTTTGGTGGAGATCTGAGTATGTAGTTTTAGACCTTATCTGGAACCTCCTATCTGAAAATTTGAAAATTCTTCAAAAATTCGTCCAAAATCTTGATGTCTCCAATCTCTTGTTTTGTACGTTTTTTCCACGTGTCTCGACCTCCAATGGATCCCTGCAAAGTTTGGTGAAGATCTGAGTATGTCGTTTTTGACCTTATCTGGAACATCCTTTCTGAAAATTTGAAAATTCTTAAAAAATTCGTCCAAAATCTTGATGTCTCCAATCTCTTGTTTTGTACGTTTTTTCCACGTGTCTTGATATCCAATGTATCCCTGCAAAGTTTGGTGAAGATCTGAGTATGTCGTTTTTGACCTTATCTGGAACCTCCCATCTGAAAATTTGAAAATTCTTAAAAAATTCGACCAAAATCTTGATGTCTCCAATCTTTTGTTTTGTACGTTTTTTCCACGTGTCTTGACACATAATGTATCCATGCAAAGTTTGGTGAAGATCTGAGTATGTAGTTTTTGACCTTATATGGAACCTCCTATCTGAAAATTTGAAAATTCTTAAAAAATTCGTCCAAAATCTTGATGTCTCCAATCTCTTGTTTTGTACGTTTTTTCCACGTGTCTTGACATCCAATGTATCCCTGCAAAGTTTGGTGAAGATCTGAGTATGTAGTTTTTGACCTTATCTGGAACCTCCCATCTGAAAATTTGAAAATTCTTAAAAAATTCGACCAAAATCTTGATGTCTCCAATCTTTTGTTTTGTACGTTTTTTCCACGTGTCTTGACACATAATGTATCCATGCAAAGTTTGGTGAAGATCTGAGTATGTAGTTTTTGACCTTATATGGAACCTCCTATCTGAAAATTTGAAAATTCTTAAAAAATTCGTCCAAAATCTTGATGTCTCCAATCTCTTGTTTTGTACGTTTTTTCCACGTGTCTTGACATCCAATGTATCCCTGCAAAGTTTGGTGAAGATCTGAGTATGTAGTTTTTGACCTTATCTGGAACCTCCCATCTGAAAATTTGAAAATTCTTAAAAAATTCGTCCAAAATTTTGATGTCTCCAATCTCTTGTTTTGTACGTTTTTTCCACGTGTCTTGACATCCAATGTATTCCTGCAATGTTTGGTGGAGATCTGAGTATGTAGTTTTAGACCTTATCTGGAACCTCCTATCTGAAAATTTGAAAATTCTTCAAAAATTCGTCCAAAATCTTGATGTCTCCAATCTCTTGTTTTGTACGTTTTTTCCACGTGTCTCGACCTCCAATGGATCCCTGCAAAGTTTGGTGAAGATCTGAGTATGTCGTTTTTGACCTTATCTGGAACATCCTTTCTGAAAATTTGAAAATTCTTAAAAAATTCGTCCAAAATCTTGATGTCTCCAATCTCTTGTTTTGTACGTTTTTTCCACGTGTCTTGATATCCAATGTATCCCTGCAAAGTTTGGTGAAGATCTGAGTATGTCGTTTTTGACCTTATCTGGAACCTCCCATCTGAAAATTTGAAAATTCTTAAAAAATTCGACCAAAATCTTGATGTCTCCAATCTTTTGTTTTGTACGTTTTTTCCACGTGTCTTGACACATAATGTATCCATGCAAAGTTTGGTGAAGATCTGAGTATGTAGTTTTTGACCTTATATGGAACCTCCTATCTGAAAATTTGAAAATTCTTAAAAAATTCGTCCAAAATCTTGATGTCTCCAATCTCTTGTTTTGTACGTTTTTTCCACGTGTCTTGACATCCAATGTATCCCTGCAAAGTTTGGTGAAGATCTGAGTATGTAGTTTTTGACCTTATCTGGAACCTCCCATCTGAAAATTTGAAAATTCTTAAAAAATTCGACCAAAATCTTGATGTCTCCAATCTTTTGTTTTGTACGTTTTTTCCACGTGTCTTGACACATAATGTATCCATGCAAAGTTTGGTGAAGATCTGAGTATGTAGTTTTTGACCTTATATGGAACCTCCTATCTGAAAATTTGAAAATTCTTAAAAAATTCGTCCAAAATCTTGATGTCTCCAATCTCTTGTTTTGTACGTTTTTTCCACGTGTCTTGACATCCAATGTATCCCTGCAAAGTTTGGTGAAGATCTGAGTATGTAGTTTTTGACCTTATCTGGAACCTCCCATCTGAAAATTTGAAAATTCCTAAAAAATCCGTGCAAAATCTTGATGACCCCAATCTCTTGTTTTGTACGTTTTTTCCACGTGTCTTGACATCCAATGTATTCCTGCAATGTTTGGTGAAGATCTGAGTATGTAGTTTTTGACCTTATATGGAACCTCCTATCTGAAAATTTGAAAATTCTTAAAAAATTCGTCCAAAATCTTGATGTCTCCAATCTCTTGTTTTGTACGTTTTTTCCACGTGTCTCGACCTCCAATGGATCCCTGCAAAGTTTGGTGAAGATCTGAGTATGTAGTTTTTGACCTTATCTGGAACCTCCCATCTGAAAATTTGAAAATTCCTAAAAAATCCGTCCAAAATCTTGATGACCCCAATCTCTTGTTTTGTACGTTTTTTCCACGTGTCTTGACATCCAATGTATCCCTGCAAAGTTTGGTGAAGATCTGAGTATGTAGTTTTTGACCTTATCTGGAACCTCCTATCTGAAAATTTGAAAATTCTTAAAAAATTCGTCGAAAATCTTGATGTCTCCAATCTTTTGTTTTGTACGTTTTTTCCACGTGTCTTGACATCCAATGTATCCCTGCAAAGTTTGGTGAAGATCTGAGTATGTAGTTTTTGACCTTATATGGAACCTCCTATCTGAAAATTTGAAAATTCTTAAAAAATTCGTCCAAAATCTTGATGTCTCCAATCTCTTGTTTTGTACGTTTTTTCCACGTGTCTCGACCTCCAATGGATCCCTGCAAAGTTTGGTGAAGATCTGAGTATGTTGTTTTTGACCTTATCTGGAACCTCCCATCTGAAAATTTGAAAATTCCTAAAAAATCCGTCCAAAATCTTGATGACCCCAATCTCTTGTTTTGTACGTTTTTTCCACGTGTCTTGACATCCAATGTATCCCTGCAAAGTTTGGTGAAGATCTGAGTATGTAGTTTTTGACCTTATCTGGAACCTCCTATCTGAAAATTTGAAAATTCTTAAAAAATTCGTCCAAAATCTTGATGTCTCCAATCTCTTGTTTTGTACGTTTTTTCCACGTGTCTTGATATCCAATGTATCCCTGCAAAGTTTGGTGAAGATCTGAGTATGTAGTTTTTGACCTTATATGGAACCTCCTATCTGAAAATTTGAAAATTCTTAAAAAATTCGTCCAAAATCTTGATGTCTCCAATCTCTTGTTTTGTACGTTTTTTCCACGTGTCTCGACCTCCAATGGATCCCTGCAAAGTTTGGTGAAGATCTGAGTATGTAGTTTTTGACCTTATCTGGAACCTCCCATCTGAAAATTTGAAAATTCCTAAAAAATCCGTCCAAAATCTTGATGACCCCAATCTCTTGTTTTGTACGTTTTTTCCACGTGTCTTGACATCCAATGTATCCCTGCAAAGTTTGGTGAAGATCTGAGTATGTAGTTTTTGACCTTATCTGGAACCTCCTATCTGAAAATTTGAAAATTCTTAAAAAATTCGTCGAAAATCTTGATGTCTCCAATCTTTTGTTTTGTACGTTTTTTCCACGTGTCTTGACATCCAATGTATCCCTGCAAAGTTTGGTGAAGATCTGAGTATGTAGTTTTTGACCTTATATGGAACCTCCTATCTGAAAATTTGAAAATTCTTAAAAAATTCGTCCAAAATCTTGATGTCTCCAATCTCTTGTTTTGTACGTTTTTTCCACGTGTCTTGACATCCAATGTATCCCTGCAAAGTTTGGTGAAGATCTGAGTATGTAGTTTTTGACCTTATCTGGAACCTCCCATCTGAAAATTTGAAAATTCTTAAAAAATTCGTCGAAAATCTTGATGTCTCCGATCTCTTGTTTTGTACGTTTTTTCCACGTGTCTTGACATGCAAAGTATTCTTGCAAAGTTTGGTGAAGATCTGAGTATGTAGTTTTTGACCTCATCTGGAACCTCCTATCTGAAAATTTGAAAATTCTTCAAAAATTCGTCCAAAATCTTGATGTCTCCAATCTCTTGTTTTGTACGTTTTTTCCACGTGTCTTGACATCCAATGTATCCCTGCAATGTTTGGTGAAGATCTGAGTATGTAGTTTTTGACCTTATCTGGAACCTCCCATCTGAAAATTTGAAAATTCCTAAAAAATCCGTCCAAAATCTTGATGACCCCAATCTCTTGTTTTGTACTTTTTTTCCACGTGTCTCGACCTCCAATGTATCCCTGCAAAGTTTGGTGAAGATCTGAGTATGTAGTTTTTGACCTTATATGGAACCTCCTATCTGAAAATTTGAAAATTCTTAAAAAAATCGTCCAAAATCTTGATGTCACCAATCCTATGTTTTGTATGTTTTTTCCACGTGTCTTGACATCCAATGTATCCATGCAAAGTTTGGTGAAGATCTGAGTATGTCGTTTTTGACATTATCTGGAACCTCCCATCTGAAAATTTGAAAATTCTTAAAAAATTCGTCGAAAATCTTGATGTCTCCAATCTCTTGTTTTGTACGTTTTTTCCAAGTGTCTTGACATGCAAAGTATTCCTGCAAAGTTTGGTGAAGATCTGAGTATGTAGTTTTTGACCTCATCTGGAACCTCCTATCTGAAAATTTGAAAATTCTTAAAAAATTCGTCCAAAATTTTGATGTCTCCAATCTCTTGTTTTGTACGTTTTTTCCACGTGTCTTGACATCCAATGTATTCCTGCAATGTTTGGTGGAGATCTGAGTATGTAGTTTTAGACCTTATCTGGAACCTCCTATCTGAAAATTTGAAAATTCTTCAAAAATTCGTCCAAAATCTTGATGTCTCCAATCTCTTGTTTTGTACGTTTTTTCCACGTGTCTCGACCTCCAATGGATCCCTGCAAAGTTTGGTGAAGATCTGAGTATGTCGTTTTTGACCTTATCTGGAACATCCTTTCTGAAAATTTGAAAATTCTTAAAAAATTCGTCCAAAATCTTGATGTCTCCAATCTCTTGTTTTGTACGTTTTTTCCACGTGTCTTGATATCCAATGTATCCCTGCAAAGTTTGGTGAAGATCTGAGTATGTCGTTTTTGACCTTATCTGGAACCTCCCATCTGAAAATTTGAAAATTCTTAAAAAATTCGACCAAAATCTTGATGACTCCAATCTTTTGTTTTGTACGTTTTTTCCACGTGTCTTGACACATAATGTATCCATGCAAAGTTTGGTGAAGATCTGAGTATGTAGTTTTTGACCTTATATGGAACCTCCTATCTGAAAATTTGAAAATTCTTAAAAAATTCGTCCAAAATCTTGATGTCTCCAATCTCTTGTTTTGTACGTTTTTTCCACGTGTCTTGACATCCAATGTATCCCTGCAAAGTTTGGTGAAGATCTGAGTATGTAGTTTTTGACCTTATCTGGAACCTCCCATCTGAAAATTTGAAAATTCTTAAAAAATTCGACCAAAATCTTGATGTCTCCAATCTTTTGTTTTGTACGTTTTTTCCACGTGTCTTGACACATAATGTATCCATGCAAAGTTTGGTGAAGATCTGAGTATGTAGTTTTTGACCTTATATGGAACCTCCTATCTGAAAATTTGAAAATTCTTAAAAAATTCGTCCAAAATCTTGATGTCTCCAATCTCTTGTTTTGTACGTTTTTTCCACGTGTCTTGACATCCAATGTATCCCTGCAAAGTTTGGTGAAGATCTGAGTATGTAGTTTTTGACCTTATCTGGAACCTCCCATCTGAAAATTTGAAAATTCCTAAAAAATCCGTGCAAAATCTTGATGACCCCAATCTCTTGTTTTGTACGTTTTTTCCACGTGTCTTGACATCCAATGTATTCCTGCAATGTTTGGTGAAGATCTGAGTATGTAGTTTTTGACCTTATATGGAACCTCCTGTCTGAAAATTTGAAAATTCTTAAAAAATTCGACCAAAATCTTGATGTTCCGAATCCTATGTTTTGTATGTTTTTTCCACGTGTCTTGACATCCAATGTATCCATGCAAAGTTTGGTGAAGATCTGAGTATGTAGTTTTTGACCTTATATTGAACCTCCCATCTTAAAATTTGAAAATTCTTAAAAAATTCGTCCAAAATCTTGATGACCCCAATCTCTTGTTTTGTACGTTTTTTCCACGTGTCTTGACATCCAAAGTATCCCTGCAAAGTTTGGTGAAGATCTGAGTATGTAGTTTTTGACCTTATATGGAACCTCCTTTCTGAAAATTTGAGAATTCTTAAAAAATTCGTCCAAAATCTTGATGTCTCCAATCTCTTGTTTTGTACGTTTTTTCCACGTGTCTTGACATCCAATGTATCCATGCAAAGTTTGGTGAAGATCTGAGTATGTCGTTTTTGACCTTATCTGGAACCTCCCATCTGAAAATTTGAAAATTCTTAAAAAATTCGTCGAAAATCTTGATGTCTCCAATCTTTTGTTTTGTACGTTTTTTCCACGTGTCTTGACATGCAAAGTATCCCTGCAACGTTTGGTGAAGATCTGAGTATGTAGTTTTTGACCTTATCTGGAACATCCTTTCTGAAAATTTGAAAATTCTTAAAAAATTCGTCCAAAATCTTGATGTCTCCAATCTCTTGTTTTGTACGTTTTTTCCACGTGTCTTGATATCCAATGTATCCCTGCAAAGTTTGGTGAAGATCTGAGTATGTCGTTTTTGACCTTATCTGGAACATCCTTTCTGAAAATTTGAAAATTGTTAAAAAATTCGTCCAAAATCTTGATGTCTCCAATCTCTTTTTTGTACGTTTTTTCCACGTGTCTTGACATCCAATGTATCCCTGCAAAGTTTGGTGAAGATCTGAGTATGTAGTTTTTGACCTTATCTGGAACCTCCCATCTGAAAATTTGAAAATTCTTAACAAATTGGACCAAAATCTTGATGTCTCCAATCTTTTGTTTTGTACGTTTTTTCCACGTGTCTTGACACATAATGTATCCATGCAAAGTTTGGTGAAGATCTGAGTATGTAGTTTTTGACCTTATATGGAACCTCCTATCTGAAAATTTGAAAATTCTTAAAAAATTCGTCCAAAATCTTGATGTCTCCAATCTCTTGTTTTGTACGTTTTTTCCACGTGTCTTGACATCCAATGTATCCCTGCAAAGTTTGGTGAAGATCTGAGTATGTAGTTTTTGACCTTATCTGGAACCTCCTATCTGAAAATTTGAAAATTCTTAAAAAATTCGTCCAAAATCTTGATGTCTCCAATCTCTTGTTTTGTACGTTTTTTCCACGTGTCTTGACATCCAATGTATCCCTGCAAAGTTTGGTGAAGATCTGAGTATGTAGTTTTTGACCTTATCTGGAACATCCTTTCTGAAAATTTGAAAATTCTTCAAAAATTCGTCCAAAATCTTGATGTCTCCAATCTCTTGTTTTGTACGTTTTTTCCACGTTTCTTGACATCCAATGTATCCCTGCAAAGTTTGGTGAAGATCTGAGTATGTAGTTTTTGACCTTATATGGAACCTCCTATCTGAAAATTTGAAAATTCTTAAAAAATTCGTCCAAAATCTTGATGTCTCCAATCTCTTGTTTTGTACGTTTTTTCCACGTGTCTCGACCTCCAATGGATCCATGCAAAGTTTGGTGAAGATCTGAGTATGTCGTTTTTGACCTTATCTGGAACCTCCCATCTGAAAATTTGAAAATTCTTAAAAAATTCGTCGAAAATCTTGATGTCTCCGATCTCTTGTTTTGTACGTTTTTTCCACGTGTCTTGACATGCAAAGTATTCCTGCAAAGTTTGGTGAAGATCTGAGTATGTAGTTTTTGACCTCATCTGGAACCTCCTATCTGAAAATTTGAAAATTCTTAAAAAATTCGTCCAAAATCTTGATGTCTCCAATCTCTTGTTTTGTACGTTTTTTCCACGTGTCTTGACATCCAATGTATCCCTGCAATGTTTGGTGAAGATCTGAGTATGTAGTTTTTGACCTTATCTGGAACCTCCCTTCTGAAAATTTGAAAATTCCTAAAAAATCCGTCCAAAATCTTGATGACCCCAATCTCTTGTTTTGTACTTTTTTTCCACGTGTCTCGACCTCCAATGTATCCCTGCAAAGTTTGGTGAAGATCTGAGTATGTAGTTTTTGACCTTATATGGAACCTCCTATCTGAAAATTTGAAAATTCTTAAAAAATTCGTCCAAAATCTTGATGTCACCAATCCTATGTTTTGTATGTTTTTTCCACGTGTCTTGACATCCAATGTATCCATGCAAAGTTTGGTGAAGATCTGAGTATGTCGTTTTTGACCTTATCTGGAACCTCCCATCTGAAAATTTGAAAATTCTTAAAAAATTCGTCGAAAATCTTGATGTCTCCGATCTCTTGTTTTGTACGTTTTTTCCACGTGTCTTGACATGCAAAGTATTCCTGCAAAGTTTGGTGAAGATCTGAGTATGTAGTTTTTGACCTCATCTGGAACCTCCTATCTGAAAATTTGAAAATTCTTAAAAAATTCGTCCAAAATTTTGATGTCTCCAATCTCTTGTTTTGTACGTTTTTTCCACGTGTCTTGACATCCAATGTATCCCTGCAATGTTTGGTGAAGATCTGAGTATGTAGTTTTTGACCTTATCTGGAACCTCCCATCTGAAAATTTGAAAATTCCTAAAAAATCCGTCCAAAATCTTGATGACCCCAATCTCTTGTTTTGTACGTTTTTTCCACGTGTCTTGACATCCAATGTATCCCTGCAAAGTTTGGTGAAGATCTGAGTATGTAGTTTTTGACCTTATCTGGAACCTCCTATCTGAAAATTTGAAAATTCTTAAAAAATTCGTCCAAAATCTTGATGTCTCCAATCTCTTGTTTTGTACGTTTTTTCCACGTGTCTTGATATCCAATGTATCCCTGCAAAGTTTGGTGAAGATCTGAGTATGTCGTTTTTGACCTTATCTGGAACATCCTTTCTGAAAATTTGAAAATTGTTAAAAAATTCGTCCAAAATCTTGATGTCTCCAATCTCTTTTTTGTACGTTTTTTCCACGTGTCTTGACATCCAATGTATCCCTGCAAAGTTTGGTGAAGATCTGAGTATGTAGTTTTTGACCTTATCTGGAACCTCCCATCTGAAAATTTGAAAATTCTTAAAAAATTCGACCAAAATCTTGATGTCTCCAATCTTTTGTTTTGTACGTTTTTTCCACGTGTCTTGACACATAATGTATCCATGCAAAGTTTGGTGAAGATCTGAGTATGTAGTTTTTGACCTTATATGGAACCTCCTATCTGAAAATTTGAAAATTCTTAAAAAATTCGTCCAAAATCTTGATGTCTCCAATCTCTTGTTTTGTACGTTTTTTCCACGTGTCTTGACATCCAATGTATCCCTGCAAAGTTTGGTGAAGATCTGAGTATGTAGTTTTTGACCTAATCTGGAACCTCCCATCTGAAAATTTGAAAATTCCTAAAAAATCCGTGCAAAATCTTGATGACCCCAATCTCTTGTTTTGTACGTTTTTTCCACGTGTCTTGACATCCAATGTATCCATGCAAAGTTTGGTGAAGATCTGAGTATGTCGTTTTTGACCTTATCTGGAACCTCCCATCTGAAAATTTGAAAATTCTTAAAAAATTCGTCGAAAATCTTGATGTCTCCAATCTCTTGTTTTGTACGTTTTTTCCACGTGTCTTGACATGCAAAGTATCCCTGCAACGTTTGGTGAAGATCTGAGTATGTAGTTTTTGACCTTATCTGGAACCTCCTATCTGAAAATTTGAAAATTCTTCAAAAATTCGTCGAAAATCTTGATGTCTCCAATCTCTTGTTTTGTACGTTTTTTCCACGTGTCTTGACATCCAATGTATCCCTGCAATGTTTGGTGGAGATCTGAGTATGTAGTTTTTGACCTTATCTGGGACCTCCTATCAGAAAATTTGAAAATTCTTCAAAAATTCGTCCAAAATCTTGATGTCTCCAATCTCTTGTTTTGTACGTTTTTTCCACGTGTCTCGACCTCCAATGTATCCCTGCAAACTTTGGTGAAGATCTGAGTATGTCGTTTTTGACCTTATCTGGAACATCCTTTCCGAAAATTTGAAAATTCTTAAAAAATTCGTCGAAAATCTTGATGTCTCCAATCTCTTGTTTTGTACGTTTTTTCCACGTGTCTTGACATCCAATGTATCCCTGCAAAGTTTGGTGAAGATCTGAGTATGTAGTTTTTGACCTTATCTGGAACCTCCTTTCTGAAAATTTGAAAATTCTCAAAAAATTCGTCCATAATCTTGATGTCTCCAATCTCTTGTTTTGTACGTTTTTTCCACGTGTCTTGACATCCAATGTATCCCTGCAAAGTTTGGTGAAGATCTGAGTATGTAGTTTTTGACCTTATATGGAACCTCCTATCTGAAAATTTGAAAATTCTTAAAAAATTCGTCCAAAATCTTCATGTCACCAATCCTATGTTTTGTATGTTTTTTCCACGTGTCTTGACATCCAATGTATCCATGCAAAGTTTGGTGAAGATCTGAGTATGTCGTTTTTGACCTTATCTGGAACCTCCCATCTGAAAATTTGAAAATTCTTAAAAAATTCGTCGAAAATCTTGATGTCTCCGATCTCTTGTTTTGTACGTTTTTTCCACGTGTCTTGACATGCAAAGTATTCCTGCAAAGTTTGGTGAAGATCTGAGTATGTAGTTTTTGACCTTATATGGAACCTCCTATCTGAAAATTTGAAAATTCTTAAAAAATTCGTCCAAAATCTTGATGTCTCCAATCTCTTGTTTTGTACGTTTTTTCCACGTGTCTTGACATGCAAAGTATCCCTGCAACGTTTGGTGAAGATCTGAGTATGTAGTTTTTGACCTTATCTGGAACCTCCTATCTGAAAATTTGAAAATTCTTCAAAAATTCGTCGAAAATCTTGATGTCTCCAATCTCTTGTTTTGTACGTTTTTTCCACGTGTCTTGACATCCAATGTATCCCTGCAAAGTTTGGTGAAGATCTGAGTATGTAGTTTTTGACCTTATATGGAACCTCCCATCTGAAAATTTGAAAATTCTTAAAAAATTCGTCGAAAATCTTGATGTCTCCAATCTCTTGTTTTGTACGTTTTTTCCACGTGTCTTGACATGCAAAGTATCCCTGCAACGTTTGGTGAAGATCTGAGTATGTAGTTTTTGACCTTATCTGGAACCTCCTATCTGAAAATTTGAAAATTCTTCAAAAATTCGTCGAAAATCTTGATGTCTCCAATCTCTTGTTTTGTACGTTTTTTCCACGTGTCTTGACATCCAATGTATCCCTGCAATGTTTGGTGGAGATCTGAGTATGTAGTTTTTGACGTTATCTGGGACCTCCTATCAGAAAATTTGAAAATTCTTCAAAAATTCGTCCAAAATCTTGATGTCTCCAATCTCTTGTTTTGTACGTTTTTTCCACGTGTCTCGACCTCCAATGTATCCCTGCAAAGTTTGGTGAAGATCTGAGTATGTAGTTTTTGACCTTATATGGAACCTCCTATCTGAAAATTTGAAAATTCTTAAAAAATTCGTCCAAAATCTTCATGTCACCAATCCTATGTTTTGTATGTTTTTTCCACGTGTCTTGACATCCAATGTATCCATGCAAAGTTTGGTGAAGATCTGAGTATGTCGTTTTTGACCTTATCTGGAACCTCCCATCTGAAAATTTGAAAATTCTTAAAAAATTCGTCGAAAATCTTGATGTCTCCGATCTCTTGTTTTGTACGTTTTTTCCACGTGTCTTGACATGCAAAGTATTCCTGCAAAGTTTGGTGAAGATCTGAGTATGTAGTTTTTGACCTTATATGGAACCTCCTATCTGAAAATTTGAAAATTCTTAAAAAATTCGTCCAAAATCTTGATGTCTCCAATCTCTTGTTTTGTACGTTTTTTCCACGTGTCTTGACATGCAAAGTATCCCTGCAACGTTTGGTGAAGATCTGAGTATGTAGTTTTTGACCTCATCTGGAACCTCCTATCTGAAAATTTGAAAATTCTTAAAAAATTCGTCCAAAATCTTGATGTCTCCAATCTCTTGTTTTGTACGTTTTTTCCACGTGTCTTGACATCCAATGTATCCCTGCAATGTTTGGTGAAGATCTGAGTATGTAGTTTTTGACCTTATCTGGAACCTCCCATCTGAAAATTTGAAAATTCCTAAAAAATCCGTCCAAAATCTTGATGACCCCAATCTCTTGTTTTGTACTTTTTTTCCACGTGTCTCGACCTCCAATGTATCCCTGCAAAGTTTGGTGAAGATCTGAGTATGTAGTTTTTGACCTTATATGGAACCTCCTATCTGAAAATTTGAAAATTCTTAAAAAATTCGTCCAAAATCTTGATGTCACCAATCCTATGTTTTGTATGTTTTTTCCACGTGTCTTGACATCCAATGTATCCATGCAAAGTTTGGTGAAGATCTGAGTATGTCGTTTTTGACCTTATCTGGAACCTCCCATCTGAAAATTTGAAAATTCTTAAAAAATTCGTCGAAAATCTTGATGTCTCCGATCTCTTGTTTTGTACGTTTTTTCCACGTGTCTTGACATGCAAAGTATTCCTGCAAAGTTTGGTGAAGATCTGAGTATGTAGTTTTTGACCTCATCTGGAACCTCCTATCTGAAAATTTGAAAATTCTTAAAAAATTCGTCCAAAATTTTGATGTCTCCAATCTCTTGTTTTGTACGTTTTTTCCACGTGTCTTGACATCCAATGTATCCCTGCAATGTTTGGTGAAGATCTGAGTATGTAGTTTTTGACCTTATCTGGAACCTCCCATCTGAAAATTTGAAAATTCCTAAAAAATCCGTCCAAAATCTTGATGACCCCAATCTCTTGTTTTGTACGTTTTTTCCAAGTGTCTTGACATCCAATGTATCCCTGCAAAGTTTGGTGAAGATCTGAGTATGTAGTTTTTGACCTTATCTGGAACCTCCTATCTGAAAATTTGAAAATTCTTAAAAAATTCGTCCAAAATCTTGATGTCTCCAATCTCTTGTTTTGTACGTTTTTTCCACGTGTCTTGATATCCAATGTATCCCTGCAAAGTTTGGTGAAGATCTGAGTATGTCGTTTTTGACCTTATCTGGAACATCCTTTCTGAAAATTTGAAAATTGTTAAAAAATTCGTCCAAAATCTTGATGTCTCCAATCTCTTTTTTGTACGTTTTTTCCACGTGTCTTGACATCCAATGTATCCCTGCAAAGTTTGGTGAAGATCTGAGTATGTAGTTTTTGACCTTATCTGGAACCTCCCATCTGAAAATTTGAAAATTCTTAAAAAATTCGACCAAAATCTTGATGTCTCCAATCTTTTGTTTTGTACGTTTTTTCCACGTGTCTTGACACATAATGTATCCATGCAAAGTTTGGTGAAGATCTGAGTATGTAGTTTTTGACCTTATATGGAACCTCCTATCTGAAAATTTGAAAATTCTTAAAAAATTCGTCCAAAATCTTGATGTCTCCAATCTCTTGTTTTGTACGTTTTTTCCACGTGTCTTGACATCCAATGTATCCCTGCAAAGTTTGGTG
Source organism: Lepisma saccharinum (assembly GCF_977018435.1). Lineage (NCBI taxonomy): Eukaryota > Metazoa > Arthropoda > Insecta > Zygentoma > Lepismatidae > Lepisma > Lepisma saccharinum. Next base: position 144,853 of record NW_028142961.1, on the reverse strand, counting down.
AAGATCTGAGTATGTAGTTTTTGACCTAATCTGGAACCTCCCATCTGAAAATTTGAAAATTCCTAAAAAATCCGTGCAAAATCTTGATGACCCCAATCTCTTGTTTTGTACGTTTTTTCCACGTGTCTTGACATCCAATGTATCCATGCAAAGTTTGGTGAAGATCTGAGTATGTCGTTTTTGACCTTATCTGGAACCTCCCATCTGAAAATTTGAAAATTCTTAAAAAATTCGTCGAAAATCTTGATGTCTCCAATCTCTTGTTTTGTACGTTTTTTCCACGTGTCTTGACATGCAAAGTATCCCTGCAACGTTTGGTGAAGATCTGAGTATGTAGTTTTTGACCTTATCTGGAACCTCCTATCTGAAAATTTGAAAATTCTTCAAAAATTCGTCGAAAATCTTGATGTCTCCAATCTCTTGTTTTGTACGTTTTTTCCACGTGTCTTGACATCCAATGTATCCCTGCAATGTTTGGTGGAGATCTGAGTATGTAGTTTTTGACCTTATCTGGGACCTCCTATCAGAAAATTTGAAAATTCTTCAAAAATTCGTCCAAAATCTTGATGTCTCCAATCTCTTGTTTTGTACGTTTTTTCCACGTGTCTCGACCTCCAATGTATCCCTGCAAACTTTGGTGAAGATCTGAGTATGTCGTTTTTGACCTTATCTGGAACATCCTTTCCGAAAATTTGAAAATTCTTAAAAAATTCGTCGAAAATCTTGATGTCTCCAATCTCTTGTTTTGTACGTTTTTTCCACGTGTCTTGACATCCAATGTATCCCTGCAAAGTTTGGTGAAGATCTGAGTATGTAGTTTTTGACCTTATCTGGAACCTCCTTTCTGAAAATTTGAAAATTCTCAAAAAATTCGTCCATAATCTTGATGTCTCCAATCTCTTGTTTTGTACGTTTTTTCCACGTGTCTTGACATCCAATGTATCCCTGCAAAGTTTGGTGAAGATCTGAGTATGTAGTTTTTGACCTTATATGGAACCTCCTATCTGAAAATTTGAAAATTCTTAAAAAATTCGTCCAAAATCTTCATGTCACCAATCCTATGTTTTGTATGTTTTTTCCACGTGTCTTGACATCCAATGTATCCATGCAAAGTTTGGTGAAGATCTGAGTATGTCGTTTTTGACCTTATCTGGAACCTCCCATCTGAAAATTTGAAAATTCTTAAAAAATTCGTCGAAAATCTTGATGTCTCCGATCTCTTGTTTTGTACGTTTTTTCCACGTGTCTTGACATGCAAAGTATTCCTGCAAAGTTTGGTGAAGATCTGAGTATGTAGTTTTTGACCTTATATGGAACCTCCTATCTGAAAATTTGAAAATTCTTAAAAAATTCGTCCAAAATCTTGATGTCTCCAATCTCTTGTTTTGTACGTTTTTTCCACGTGTCTTGACATGCAAAGTATCCCTGCAACGTTTGGTGAAGATCTGAGTATGTAGTTTTTGACCTTATCTGGAACCTCCTATCTGAAAATTTGAAAATTCTTCAAAAATTCGTCGAAAATCTTGATGTCTCCAATCTCTTGTTTTGTACGTTTTTTCCACGTGTCTTGACATCCAATGTATCCCTGCAAAGTTTGGTGAAGATCTGAGTATGTAGTTTTTGACCTTATATGGAACCTCCCATCTGAAAATTTGAAAATTCTTAAAAAATTCGTCGAAAATCTTGATGTCTCCAATCTCTTGTTTTGTACGTTTTTTCCACGTGTCTTGACATGCAAAGTATCCCTGCAACGTTTGGTGAAGATCTGAGTATGTAGTTTTTGACCTTATCTGGAACCTCCTATCTGAAAATTTGAAAATTCTTCAAAAATTCGTCGAAAATCTTGATGTCTCCAATCTCTTGTTTTGTACGTTTTTTCCACGTGTCTTGACATCCAATGTATCCCTGCAATGTTTGGTGGAGATCTGAGTATGTAGTTTTTGACGTTATCTGGGACCTCCTATCAGAAAATTTGAAAATTCTTCAAAAATTCGTCCAAAATCTTGATGTCTCCAATCTCTTGTTTTGTACGTTTTTTCCACGTGTCTCGACCTCCAATGTATCCCTGCAAAGTTTGGTGAAGATCTGAGTATGTAGTTTTTGACCTTATATGGAACCTCCTATCTGAAAATTTGAAAATTCTTAAAAAATTCGTCCAAAATCTTCATGTCACCAATCCTACGTTTTGTATGTTTTTTCCACGTGTCTTGACATCCAATGTATCCATGCAAAGTTTGGTGAAGATCTGAGTATGTCGTTTTTGACCTTATCTGGAACCTCCCATCTGAAAATTTGAAAATTCTTAAAAAATTCGTCGAAAATCTTGATGTCTCCGATCTCTTGTTTTGTACGTTTTTTCCACGTGTCTTGACATGCAAAGTATTCCTGCAAAGTTTGGTGAAGATCTGAGTATGTAGTTTTTGACCTTATATGGAACCTCCTATCTGAAAATTTGAAAATTCTTAAAAAATTCGTCCAAAATCTTGATGTCTCCAATCTCTTGTTTTGTACGTTTTTTCCACGTGTCTTGACATGCAAAGTATCCCTGCAACGTTTGGTGAAGATCTGAGTATGTAGTTTTTGACCTTATCTGGAACCTCCTATCTGAAAATTTGAAAATTCTTCAAAAATTCGTCGAAAATCTTGATGTCTCCAATCTCTTGTTTTGTACGTTTTTTCCACGTGTCTTGACATCCAATGTATCCCTGCAAAGTTTGGTGAAGATCTGAGTATGTAGTTTTTGACCTTATATGGAACCTCCCATCTGAAAATTTGAAAATTCTTAAAAAATTCGTCGAAAATCTTGATGTCTCCAATCTCTTGTTTTGTACGTTTTTTCCACGTGTCTTGACATGCAAAGTATCCCTGCAACGTTTGGTGAAGATCTGAGTATGTAGTTTTTGACCTTATCTGGAACCTCCTATCTGAAAATTTGAAAATTCTTCAAAAATTCGTCGAAAATCTTGATGTCTCCAATCTCTTGTTTTGTACGTTTTTTCCACGTGTCTTGACATCCAATGTATCCCTGCAATGTTTGGTGGAGATCTGAGTATGTAGTTTTTGACGTTATCTGGGACCTCCTATCAGAAAATTTGAAAATTCTTCAAAAATTCGTCCAAAATCTTGATGTCTCCAATCTCTTGTTTTGTACGTTTTTTCCACGTGTCTCGACCTCCAATGTATCCCTGCAAAGTTTGGTGAACATCTGAGTATGTCGTTTTTGACCTTATCTGGAACATCCTTTCTGAAAATTTGAAAATTCTTAAAAAATTCGTCGAAAATCTTGATGTCTCCAATCTCTTGTTTTGTACGTTTTTTCCACGTGTCTTGACATCCAATGTATCCCTGCAAAGTTTGGTGAAGATCTGAGTATGTAGTTTTTGACCTTATATGGAACCTCCTTTCTGAAAATTTGAAAATTCTCAAAAAATTCGTCCATAATCTTGATGTCTCCAATCTCTTGTTTTGTACGTTTTTTCCACGTGTCTTGACATCCAATGTATCCCTGCAAAGTTTGGTGAAGATCTGAGTATGTAGTTTTTGACCTTATATGGAACTTCCCATCTGAAAATTTGAAAATTCTTAAAAAATTCGACCAAAATCTTGATGTCTCCAATCTTTTGTTTTGTACGTTTTTTCCACGTGTCTTGACACATAATGTATCCATGCAAAGTTTGGTGAAGATCTGAGTATGTAGTTTTTGACCTTATATGGAACCTCCTATCTGAAAATTTGAAAATTCTTAAAAAATTCGTCCAAAATCTTGATGTCTCCAATCTCTTGTTTTGTACGTTTTTTCCACGTGTCTTGACATCCAATGTATCCCTGCAAAGTTTGGTGAAGATCTGAGTATGTAGTTTTTGACCTTATCTGGAACCTCCCATCTGAAAATTTGAAAATTCCTAAAAAATCCGTGCAAAATCTTGATGACCCCAATCTCTTGTTTTGTACGTTTTTTCCACGTGTCTTGACATCCAATGTATTCCTGCAATGTTTGGTGAAGATCTGAGTATGTAGTTTTTGACCTTATATGGAACCTCCTATCTGAAAATTTGAAAATTCTTAAAAAATTCGTCGAAAATCTTGATGTCTCCAATCTCTTGTTTTGTACGTTTTTTCCACGTGTCTTGACATGCAAAGTATCCCTGCAACGTTTGGTGAAGATCTGAGTATGTAGTTTTTGACCTTATCTGGAACCTCCTATCTGAAAATTTGAAAATTCTTCAAAAATTCGTCGAAAATCTTGATGTCTCCAATCTCTTGTTTTGTACGTTTTTTCCACGTGTCTTGACATCCAATGTATTCCTGCAATGTTTGGTGAAGATCTGAGTATGTAGTTTTTGACCTTATATGGAACCTCCTATCTGAAAATTTGAAAATTCTTAAAAAATTCGTCGAAAATCTTGATGTCTCCAATCTCTTGTTTTGTACGTTTTATCCACGTGTCTTGACATGCAAAGTATCCCTGCAACGTTTGGTGAAGATCTGAGTATGTAGTTTTTGACCTTATCTGGAACCTCCTATCTGAAAATTTGAAAATTCTTAAAAAATTCGTCCAAAATCTTGAAGACCCCAATCTCTTGTTTTGTACGTTTTTTCCACGTGTCTTGACATCCAATGTATCCCTGCAAAGTTTGGTGAAGATCTGAGTATGTAGTTTTTGACCTTATATGGAACCTCCTTTCTGAAAATTTGAGAATTCTTAAAAAATTCGTCCAAAATCTTGATGTCTCCAATCTCTTGTTTTGTACGTTTTCTCCACGTGTCTTGACATCCAATGTATCCATGCAAAGTTTGGTGAAGATCTGAGTATGTCGTTTTTGACCTTATCTGGAACCTCCCATCCGAAAATTTGAAAATTCTTAAAAAATTCGTCGAAAATCTTGATGTCTCCAATCTCTTGTTTTGTACGTTTTTTCCACGTGTCTTGACATGCAAAGTATCCCTGCAACGTTTGGTGAAGATCTGAGTATGTCGTTTTTGACCTTATCTGGAACCTCCTATCTGAAAATTTGAAAATTCTTCAAAAATTCGTCGAAAATCTTGATGTCTCCAATCTCTTGCTTTGTACGTTTTTTCCACGTGTCTTGACATCCAATGTATCCCTGCAATGTTTGGTGGAGATCTGAGTATGTAGTTTTTGACCTTATCTGGAACCTCCTATCTGAAAATTTGAAAATTCTTCAAAAATTCGTCCAAAATCTTGATGTCTCCAATCTCTTGTTTTGTACGTTTTTTCCACGTGTCTCGACCTCCAATGTATCCCTGCAAAGTTAGTGAAGATCTGAGTATGTCGTTTTTGACCTTATCTGGAACATCCTTTCTGAAAATTTGAAAATTCTTAAAAAAATCGTCGAAAATCGTGATGTCTCCAATCTCTTGTTTTGTACGTTTTTTCCACGTTTCTTGACATCCAATGTATCCCTGCAAAGTTTGGTGAAGATCTGAGTATGTAGTTTTTGACCTTATATGGAACCTCCTTTCTGAAAATTTGAAAATTCTCAAAAAATTCATCCATAATCTTGATGTCTCCAATCTCTTGTTTTGTACGTTTTTTCCACGTGTCTTGACATCCAATGTATCCCTGCAAAGTTTGGTGAAGATCTGAGTATGTAGTTTTTGACCTTATATGGAACCTCCTATCTGAAAATTTGAAAATTCTTAAAAAATTCGTCCAAAATCTTGATGTCTCCAATCTCTTGTTTTGTACGTTTTTTCCACGTGTCTTGATATCCAATGTATCCCTGCAAAGTTTGGTGAAGATCTGAGTATGTCGTTTTTGACCTTATCTGGAACATCCTTTCTGAAAATTTGAAAATTGTTAAAAAATTCGTCCAAAATCTTGATGTCTCCAATCTCTTTGTTGTACGTTTTTTCCACGTGTCTTGACATCCAATGTATCCCTGCAAAGTTTGGTGAAGATCTGAGTATGTAGTTTTTGACCTTATCTGGAACCTCCCATCTGAAAATTTGGAAATTCTTAAAAAAATCGACCAAAATCTTGATGTCTCCAATCTTTTGTTTTGTACGTTTTTTCCACGTGTCTTGACACATAATGTATCCATGCAAAGTTTGGTGAAGATCTGAGTATGTAGTTTTTGACCTTATATGGAACCTCCTATCTGAAAATTTGAAAATTCTTCAAAAATTCGTCCAAAATCTTGATGTCTCCAATCTCTTGTTTTGTACGTTTTTTCCACGTGTCTTGACATCCAATGTATCCCTGCAAAGTTTGGTGAAGATCTGAGTATGTAGTTTTTGACCTTATCTGGAACCTCCCATCTGAAAATTTGAAAATTCCTAAAAAATCCGTGCAAAATCTTGATGACCCCAATCTCTTGTTTTGTACGTTTTTTCCACGTGTCTTGACATCCAATGTATTCCTGCAATGTTTGGTGAAGATCTGAGTATGTAGTTTTTGACATTATATGGAACCTCCTATCTGAAAATTTGAAAATTCTTAAAAAATTCGACCAAAATCTTGATGTTCCGAATCCTATGTTTTGTATGTTTTTTCCACGTGTCTTGACATCCAATGTATCCATGCAAAGTTTGGTGAAGATCTGAGTATGTAGTTTTTGACCTTATATTGAACCTCCCATCTGAAAATTTGAAAATTCTTAAAAAATTCGTCCAAAATCTTGATGACCCCAATCTCTTGTTTTGTACGTTTTTTCCACGTGTCTTGACATCCAAAGTATCCCTGCAAAGTTTGGTGAAGATCTGAGTATGTCGTTTTTGACCTTATCTGGAACCTTCCATCTGAAAATTTGAAAATTCTTAAAAAATTCGTCGAAAATCTTGATGTCTCCAATCTTTTGTTTTGTACGTTTTTTCCACGTGTCTTGACATGCAAAGTATCCCTGCAACGTTTGGTGAAGATCTGAGTATGTAGTTTTTGACCTTATATGGAACCTCCTTTCTGAAAATTTGAGAATTCTTAAAAAATTCGTCCAAAATCTTGATGTCTCCAATCTCTTGTTTTGTACGTTTTTTCCACGTGTCTTGACATCCAATGTATCCATGCAAAGTTTGGTGAAGATCTGAGTATGTCGTTTTTGACCTTATCTGGAACCTCCCATCTGAAAATTTGAAAATTCTTAAAAAATTCGTCGAAAATCTTGATGTCTCCAATCTTTTGTTTTGTACGTTTTTTCCACGTGTCTTGACATGCAAAGTATCCCTGCAACGTTTGGTGAAGATCTGAGTATGTAGTTTTTGACCTTATCTGGAACCTCCTATCTGAAAATTTGAAAATTCTTCAAAAATTCGTCGAAAATCTTGATGTCTCCAATCTCTTGTTTTGTACGTTTTTTCCACGTGTCTTGACATCCAATGTATTCCTGCAATGTTTGGTGGAGATCTGAGTATGTAGTTTTAGACCTTATCTGGAACCTCCTATCTGAAAATTTGAAAATTCTTCAAAAATTCGTCCAAAATCTTGATGTCTCCAATCTCTTGTTTTGTACGTTTTTTCCACGTGTCTCGACCTCCAATGGATCCCTGCAAAGTTTGGTGAAGATCTGAGTATGTCGTTTTTGACCTTATCTGGAACATCCTTTCTGAAAATTTGAAAATTCTTAAAAAATTCGTCGAAAATCTTGATGTCTCCAATCTCTTGTTTTGTACGTTTTTTCCACGTGTCTTGACATCCAATGTATCCCTGCAAAGTTTGGTGAAGATCTGAGTATGTAGTTTTTGACCTTATATGGAACCTCCTATCTGAAAATTTGAAAATTCTTAAAAAATTCGTCCAAAATCTTGATGTCTCCAATCTCTTGTTTTGTACGTTTTTTCCACGTGTCTCGACCTCCAATGGATCCCTGCAAAGTTTGGTGAAGATCTGAGTATGTCGTTTTTGACCTTATCTGGAACCTCCCATCTGAAAATTTGAAAATTCTTAAAAAATTCGTCGAAAATCTTGATGTCTCCGATCTCTTGTTTTGTACGTTTTTTCCACGTGTCTTGACATGCAAAGTATTCCTGCAAAGTTTGGTGAAGATCTGAGTATGTCGTTTTTGACCTCATCTGGAACCTCCCATCTGAAAATTTGAAAATTCTTAAAAAATTCGTCGAAAATCTTGATGTCTCCAATCTTTTGTTTTGTACGTTTTTTCCACGTGTCTTGACATCCAATGTATTCCTGCAATGTTTGGTGGAGATCTGAGTATGTAGTTTTAGACCTTATCTGGAACCTCCTATCTGAAAATTTGAAAATTCTTCAAAAATTCGTCCAAAATCTTGATGTCTCCAATCTCTTGTTTTGTACGTTTTTTCCACGTGTCTCGACCTCCAATGGATCCCTGCAAAGTTTGGTGAAGATCTGAGTATGTAGTTTTTGACCTTATCTGGAACCTCCCATCTGAAAATTTGAAAATTCTTAACAAATTGGACCAAAATCTTGATGTCTCCAATCTTTTGTTTTGTACGTTTTTTCCACGTGTCTTGACACATAATGTATCCATGCAAAGTTTGGTGAAGATCTGAGTATGTAGTTTTTGACCTTATATGGAACCTCCTATCTGAAAATTTGAAAATTCTTAAAAAATTCGTCCAAAATCTTGATGTCTCCAATCTCTTGTTTTGTACGTTTTTTCCACGTGTCTTGACATCCAATGTATCCCTGCAAAGTTTGGTGAAGATCTGAGTATGTAGTTTTTGACCTTATCTGGAACCTCCCATCTGAAAATTTGAAAATTCCTAAAAAATCCGTGCAAAATCTTGATGACCCCAATCTCTTGTTTTGTACGTTTTTTCCACGTGTCTTGACATCCAATGTATCCATGCAAAGTTTGGTGAAGATCTGAGTATGTCGTTTTTGACCTTATCTGGAACCTCCCATCTGAAAATTTGAAAATTCTTAAAAAATTCGTCGAAAATCTTGATGTCTCCAATCTCTTGTTTTGTACGTTTTTTCCACGTGTCTTGACATGCAAAGTATCCCTGCAACGTTTGGTGAAGATCTGAGTATGTAGTTTTTGACCTTATCTGGAACCTCCTATCTGAAAATTTGAAAATTCTTCAAAAATTCGTCGAAAATCTTGATGTCTACAATCTCTTGTTTTGTACGTTTTTTCCACGTGTCTTGACATCCAATGTATCCCTGCAATGTTTGGTGGAGATCTGAGTATGTAGTTTTTGACCTTATCTGGGACCTCCTATCAGAAAATTTGAAAATTCTTCAAAAATTCGTCCAAAATCTTGATGTCTCCAATCTCTTGTTTTGTACGTTTTTTCCACGTGTCTCGACCTCCAATGTATCCCTGCAAAGTTTGGTGAAGATCTGAGTATGTCGTTTTTGACCTTATCTGGAACATCCTTTCTGAAAATTTGAAAATTCTTCAAAAATTCGTCCAAAATCTTGATGTCTCCAATCTCTTGTTTTGTACGTTTTTTCCACGTGTCTCGACCTCCAATGTATCCCTGCAAAGTTAGTGAAGATCTGAGTATGTCGTTTTTGACCTTATCTGGAACATCCTTTCTGAAAATTTGAAAATTCTTAAAAAATTCGTCGAAAATCTTGATGTCTCCAATCTCTTGTTTTGTACGTTTTTTCCACGTTTCTTGACATCCAATGTATCCCTGCAAAGTTTGGTGAAGATCTGAGTATGTAGTTTTTGACCTTATATGGAACCTCCTATCTGAAAATTTGAAAATTCTTAAAAAATTCGTCCAAAATCTTGATGTCTCCAATCTCTTGTTTTGTACGTTTTTTCCACGTGTCTCGACCTCCAATGGATCCATGCAAAGTTTGGTGAAGATCTGAGTATGTCGTTTTTGACCTTATCTGGAACCTCCCATCTGAAAATTTGAAAATTCTTAAAAAATTCGTCGAAAATCTTGATGTCTCCGATCTCTTGTTTTGTACGTTTTTTCCACGTGTCTTGACATGCAAAGTATTCCTGCAAAGTTTGGTGAAGATCTGAGTATGTAGTTTTTGACCTCATCTGGAACCTCCTATCTGAAAATTTGAAAATTCTTAAAAAATTCGTCCAAAATCTTGATGTCTCCAATCTCTTGTTTTGTACGTTTTTTCCACGTGTCTTGACATCCAATGTATCCCTGCAATGTTTGGTGAAGATCTGAGTATGTAGTTTTTGACCTTATCTGGAACCTCCCATCTGAAAATTTGAAAATTCCTAAAAAATCCGTCCAAAATCTTGATGACCCCAATCTCTTGTTTTGTACTTTTTTTCCACGTGTCTCGACCTCCAATGTATCCCTGCAAAGTTTGGTGAAGATCTGAGTATGTAGTTTTTGACCTTATATGGAACCTCCTATCTGAAAATTTGAAAATTCTTAAAAAATTCGTCCAAAATCTTGATGTCACCAATCCTATGTTTTGTATGTTTTTTCCACGTGTCTTGACATCCAATGTATCCATGCAAAGTTTGGTGAAGATCTGAGTATGTCGTTTTTGACCTTATCTGGAACCTCCCATCTGAAAATTTGAAAATTCTTAAAAAATTCGTCGAAAATCTTGATGTCTCCGATCTCTTGTTTTGTACGTTTTTTCCACGTGTCTTGACATGCAAAGTATTCCTGCAAAGTTTGGTGAAGATCTGAGTATGTAGTTTTTGACCTCATCTGGAACCTCCAATCTGAAAATTTGAAAATTCTTAAAAAATTCGTCCAAAATTTTGATGTCTCCAATCTCTTGTTTTGTACGTTTTTTCCACGTGTCTTGACATCCAATGTATCCCTGCAATGTTTGGTGAAGATCTGAGTATGTAGTTTTTGACCTTATCTGGAACCTCCCATCTGAAAATTTGAAAATTCCTAAAAAATCCGTCCAAAATCTTGATGACCCCAATCTCTTGTTTTGTACGTTTTTTCCACGTGTCTTGACATCCAATGTATCCCTGCAAAGTTTGGTGAAGATCTGAGTATGTAGTTTTTGACCTTATCTGGAACCTCCTATCTGAAAATTTGAAAATTCTTAAAAAATTCGTCCAAAATCTTGATGTCTCCAATCTCTTGTTTTGTACGTTTTTTCCACGTGTCTTGATATCCAATGTATCCCTGCAAAGTTTGGTGAAGATCTGAGTATGTCGTTTTTGACCTTATCTGGAACATCCTTTCTGAAAATTTGAAAATTGTTAAAAAATTCGTCCAAAATCTTGATGTCTCCAATCTCTTTTTTGTACGTTTTTTCCACGTGTCTTGACATCCAATGTATCCCTGCAAAGTTTGGTGAAGATCTGAGTATGTAGTTTTTGACCTTATCTGGAACCTCCCATCTGAAAATTTGAAAATTCTTAAAAAATTCGACCAAAATCTTGATGTCTCCAATCTTTTGTTTTGTACGTTTTTTCCACGTGTCTTGACACATAATGTATCCATGCAAAGTTTGGTGAAGATCTGAGTATGTAGTTTTTGACCTTATATGGAACCTCCTATCTGAAAATTTGAAAATTCTTAAAAAATTCGTCCAAAATCTTGATGTCTCCAATCTCTTGTTTTGTACGTTTTTTCCACGTGTCTTGACATCCAATGTATCCCTGCAAAGTTTGGTGAAGATCTGAGTATGTAGTTTTTGACCTAATCTGGAACCTCCCATCTGAAAATTTGAAAATTCCTAAAAAATCCGTGCAAAATCTTGATGACCCCAATCTCTTGTTTTGTACGTTTTTTCCACGTGTCTTGACATCCAATGTATCCATGCAAAGTTTGGTGAAGATCTGAGTATGTCGTTTTTGACCTTATCTGGAACCTCCCATCTGAAAATTTGAAAATTCTTAAAAAATTCGTCGAAAATCTTGATGTCTCCAATCTCTTGTTTTGTACGTTTTTTCCACGTGTCTTGACATGCAAAGTATCCCTGCAACGTTTGGTGAAGATCTGAGTATGTAGTTTTTGACCTTATCTGGAACCTCCTATCTGAAAATTTGAAAATTCTTCAAAAATTCGTCGAAAATCTTGATGTCTCCAATCTCTTGTTTTGTACGTTTTTTCCACGTGTCTTGACATCCAATGTATCCCTGCAATGTTTGGTGGAGATCTGAGTATGTAGTTTTTGACCTTATCTGGGACCTCCTATCAGAAAATTTGAAAATTCTTCAAAAATTCGTCCAAAATCTTGATGTCTCCAATCTCTTGTTTTGTACGTTTTTTCCACGTGTCTCGACCTCCAATGTATCCCTGCAAACTTTGTGAAGATCTGAGTATGTCGTTTTTGACCTTATCTGGAACATCCTTTCCGAAAATTTGAAAATTCTTAAAAAATTCGTCGAAAATCTTGATGTCTCCAATCTCTTGTTTTGTACGTTTTTTCCACGTGTCTTGACATCCAATGTATCCCTGCAAAGTTTGGTGAAGATCTGAGTATGTAGTTTTTGACCTTATATGGAACCTCCTTTCTGAAAATTTGAAAATTCTCAAAAAATTCGTCCATAATCTTGATGTCTCCAATCTCTTGTTTTGTACGTTTTTTCCACGTGTCTTGACATCCAATGTATCCCTGCAAAGTTTGGTGAAGATCTGAGTATGTAGTTTTTGACCTTATATGGAACCTCCTATCTGAAAATTTGAAAATTCTTAAAAAATTCGTCCAAAATCTTCATGTCACCAATCCTATGTTTTGTATGTTTTTTCCACGTGTCTTGACATCCAATGTATCCATGCAAAGTTTGGTGAAGATCTGAGTATGTCGTTTTTGACCTTATCTGGAACCTCCCATCTGAAAATTTGAAAATTCTTAAAAAATTCGTCGAAAATCTTGATGTCTCCGATCTCTTGTTTTGTACGTTTTTTCCACGTGTCTTGACATGCAAAGTATTCCTGCAAAGTTTGGTGAAGATCTGAGTATGTAGTTTTTGACCTTATATGGAACCTCCTATCTGAAAATTTGAAAATTCTTAAAAAATTCGTCCAAAATCTTGATGTCTCCAATCTCTTGTTTTGTACGTTTTTTCCACGTGTCTTGACATGCAAAGTATCCCTGCAACGTTTGGTGAAGATCTGAGTATGTAGTTTTTGACCTTATCTGGAACCTCCTATCTGAAAATTTGAAAATTCTTCAAAAATTCGTCGAAAATCTTGATGTCTCCAATCTCTTGTTTTGTACGTTTTTTCCACGTGTCTTGACATCCAATGTATCCCTGCAAAGTTTGGTGAAGATCTGAGTATGTAGTTTTTGACCTTATATGGAACCTCCCATCTGAAAATTTGAAAATTCTTAAAAAATTCGTCGAAAATCTTGATGTCTCCAATCTCTTGTTTTGTACGTTTTTTCCACGTGTCTTGACATGCAAAGTATCCCTGCAACGTTTGGTGAAGATCTGAGTATGTAGTTTTTGACCTTATCTGGAACCTCCTATCTGAAAATTTGAAAATTCTTCAAAAATTCGTCGAAAATCTTGATGTCTCCAATCTCTTGTTTTGTACGTTTTTTCCACGTGTCTTGACATCCAATGTATCCCTGCAATGTTTGGTGGAGATCTGAGTATGTAGTTTTTGACGTTATCTGGGACCTCCTATCAGAAAATTTGAAAATTCTTCAAAAATTCGTCCAAAATCTTGATGTCTCCAATCTCTTGTTTTGTACGTTTTTTCCACGTGTCTCGACCTCCAATGTATCCCTGCAAAGTTTGGTGAAGATCTGAGTATGTAGTTTTTGACCTTATATGGAACCTCCTATCTGAAAATTTTAAAATTCTTAAAAAATTCGTCCAAAATCTTCATGTCACCAATCCTATGTTTTGTATGTTTTTTCCACGTGTCTTGACATCCAATGTATCCATGCAAAGTTTGGTGAAGATCTGAGTATGTCGTTTTTGACCTTATCTGGAACCTCCCATCTGAAAATTTGAAAATTCTTAAAAAATTCGTCGAAAATCTTGATGTCTCCGATCTCTTGTTTTGTACGTTTTTTCCACGTGTCTTGACATGCAAAGTATTCCTGCAAAGTTTGGTGAAGATCTGAGTATGTAGTTTTTGACCTTATATGGAACCTCCTATCTGAAAATTTGAAAATTCTTAAAAAATTCGTCCAAAATCTTGATGTCTCCAATCTCTTGTTTTGTACGTTTTTTCCACGTGTCTTGACATGCAAAGTATCCCTGCAACGTTTGGTGAAGATCTGAGTATGTAGTTTTTGACCTTATCTGGAACCTCCTATCTGAAAATTTGAAAATTCTTCAAAAATTCGTCGAAAATCTTGATGTCTCCAATCTCTTGTTTTGTACGTTTTTTCCACGTGTCTTGACATCCAATGTATCCCTGCAAAGTTTGGTGAAGATCTGAGTATGTAGTTTTTGACCTTATATGGAACCTCCCATCTGAAAATTTGAAAATTCTTAAAAAATTCGTCGAAAATCTTGATGTCTCCAATCTCTTGTTTTGTACGTTTTTTCCACGTGTCTTGACATGCAAAGTATCCCTGCAACGTTTGGTGAAGATCTGAGTATGTAGTTTTTGACCTTATCTGGAACCTCCTATCTGAAAATTTGAAAATTCTTCAAAAATTCGTCGAAAATCTTGATGTCTCCAATCTCTTGTTTTGTACGTTTTTTCCACGTGTCTTGACATCCAATGTATCCCTGCAATGTTTGGTGGAGATCTGAGTATGTAGTTTTTGACGTTATCTGGGACCTCCTATCAGAAAATTTGAAAATTCTTCAAAAATTCGTCCAAAATCTTGATGTCTCCAATCTCTTGTTTTGTACGTTTTTTCCACGTGTCTCGACCTCCAATGTATCCCTGCAAAGTTTGGTGAACATCTGAGTATGTCGTTTTTGACCTTATCTGGAACATCCTTTCTGAAAATTTGAAAATTCTTAAAAAATTCGTCGAAAATCTTGATGTCTCCAATCTCTTGTTTTGTACGTTTTTTCCACGTGTCTTGACATCCAATGTATCCCTGCAAAGTTTGGTGAAGATCTGAGTATGTAGTTTTTGACCTTATATGGAACCTCCTTTCTGAAAATTTGAAAATTCTCAAAAAATTCGTCCATAATCTTGATGTCTCCAATCTCTTGTTTTGTACGTTTTTTCCACGTGTCTTGACATCCAATGTATCCCTGCAAAGTTTGGTGAAGATCTGAGTATGTAGTTTTTGACCTTATATGGAACTTCCCATCTGAAAATTTGAAAATTCTTAAAAAATTCGACCAAAATCTTGATGTCTCCAATCTTTTGTTTTGTACGTTTTTTCCACGTGTCTTGACACATAATGTATCCATGCAAAGTTTGGTGAAGATCTGAGTATGTAGTTTTTGACCTTATATGGAACCTCCTATCTGAAAATTTGAAAATTCTTAAAAAATTCGTCCAAAATCTTGATGTCTCCAATCTCTTGTTTTGTACGTTTTTTCCACGTGTCTTGACATCCAATGTATCCCTGCAAAGTTTGGTGAAGATCTGAGTATGTAGTTTTTGACCTTATCTGGAACCTCCCATCTGAAAATTTGAAAATTCCTAAAAAATCCGTGCAAAATCTTGATGACCCCAATCTCTTGTTTTGTACGTTTTTTCCACGTGTCTTGACATCCAATGTATTCCTGCAATGTTTGGTGAAGATCTGAGTATGTAGTTTTTGACCTTATATGGAACCTCCTATCTGAAAATTTGAAAATTCTTAAAAAATTCGTCGAAAATCTTGATGTCTCCAATCTCTTGTTTTGTACGTTTTTTCCACGTGTCTTGACATGCAAAGTATCCCTGCAACGTTTGGTGAAGATCTGAGTATGTAGTTTTTGACCTTATCTGGAACCTCCTATCTGAAAATTTGAAAATTCTTCAAAAATTCGTCGAAAATCTTGATGTCTCCAATCTCTTGTTTTGTACGTTTTTTCCACGTGTCTTGACATCCAATGTATTCCTGCAATGTTTGGTGAAGATCTGAGTATGTAGTTTTTGACCTTATATGGAACCTCCTATCTGAAAATTTGAAAATTCTTAAAAAATTCGTCGAAAATCTTGATGTCTCCAATCTCTTGTTTTGTACGTTTTATCCACGTGTCTTGACATGCAAAGTATCCCTGCAACGTTTGGTGAAGATCTGAGTATGTAGTTTTTGACCTTATCTGGAACCTCCTATCTGAAAATTTGAAAATTCTTAAAAAATTCGTCCAAAATCTTGAAGACCCCAATCTCTTGTTTTGTACGTTTTTTCCACGTGTCTTGACATCCAATGTATCCCTGCAAAGTTTGGTGAAGATCTGAGTATGTAGTTTTTGACCTTATATGGAACCTCCTTTCTGAAAATTTGAGAATTCTTAAAAAATTCGTCCAAAATCTTGATGTCTCCAATCTCTTGTTTTGTACGTTTTCTCCACGTGTCTTGACATCCAATGTATCCATGCAAAGTTTGGTGAAGATCTGAGTATGTCGTTTTTGACCTTATCTGGAACCTCCCATCCGAAAATTTGAAAATTCTTAAAAAATTCGTCGAAAATCTTGATGTCTCCAATCTCTTGTTTTGTACGTTTTTTCCACGTGTCTTGACATGCAAAGTATCCCTGCAACGTTTGGTGAAGATCTGAGTATGTCGTTTTTGACCTTATCTGGAACCTCCTATCTGAAAATTTGAAAATTCTTCAAAAATTCGTCGAAAATCTTGATGTCTCCAATCTCTTGCTTTGTACGTTTTTTCCACGTGTCTTGACATCCAATGTATCCCTGCAATGTTTGGTGGAGATCTGAGTATGTAGTTTTTGACCTTATCTGGAACCTCCTATCTGAAAATTTGAAAATTCTTCAAAAATTCGTCCAAAATCTTGATGTCTCCAATCTCTTGTTTTGTACGTTTTTTCCACGTGTCTCGACCTCCAATGTATCCCTGCAAAGTTAGTGAAGATCTGAGTATGTCGTTTTTGACCTTATCTGGAACATCCTTTCTGAAAATTTGAAAATTCTTAAAAAAATCGTCGAAAATCTTGATGTCTCCAATCTCTTGTTTTGTACGTTTTTTCCACGTTTCTTGACATCCAATGTATCCCTGCAAAGTTTGGTGAAGATCTGAGTATGTAGTTTTTGACCTTATATGGAACCTCCTTTCTGAAAATTTGAAAATTCTCAAAAAATTCATCCATAATCTTGATGTCTCCAATCTCTTGTTTTGTACGTTTTTTCCACGTGTCTTGACATCCAATGTATCCCTGCAAAGTTTGGTGAAGATCTGAGTATGTAGTTTTTGACCTTATATGGAACCTCCTATCTGAAAATTTGAAAATTCTTAAAAAATTCGTCCAAAATCTTGATGTCTCCAATCTCTTGTTTTGTACGTTTTTTCCACGTGTCTTGATATCCAATGTATCCCTGCAAAGTTTGGTGAAGATCTGAGTATGTCGTTTTTGACCTTATCTGGAACATCCTTTCTGAAAATTTGAAAATTGTTAAAAAATTCGTCCAAAATCTTGATGTCTCCAATCTCTTTGTTGTACGTTTTTTCCACGTGTCTTGACATCCAATGTATCCCTGCAAAGTTTGGTGAAGATCTGAGTATGTAGTTTTTGACCTTATCTGGAACCTCCCATCTGAAAATTTGGAAATTCTTAAAAAAATCGACCAAAATCTTGATGTCTCCAATCTTTTGTTTTGTACGTTTTTTCCACGTGTCTTGACACATAATGTATCCATGCAAAGTTTGGTGAAGATCTGAGTATGTAGTTTTTGACCTTATATGGAACCTCCTATCTGAAAATTTGAAAATTCTTAAAAAATTCGTCCAAAATCTTGATGTCTCCAATCTCATGTTTTGTACGTTTTTTCCACGTGTCTTGACATCCAATGTATCCCTGCAAAGTTTGGTGAAGATCTGAGTATATAGTTTTTGACCTTATCTGGAACCTCCCATCTGAAAATTTGAAAATTCCTAAAAAATCCGTGCAAAATCTTGATGACCCCAATCTCTTGTTTTGTACGTTTTTTCCACGTGTCTTGACATCCAATGTATTCCTGCAATGTTTGGTGAAGATCTGAGTATGTAGTTTTTGACCTTATATGGAACCTCCTATCTGAAAATTTGAAAATTCTTAAAAAATTCGACCAAAATCTTGATGTTCCGAATCCTATGTTTTGTATGTTTTTTCCACGTGTCTTGACATCCAATGTATCCATGCAAAGTTTGGTGAAGATCTGAGTATGTAGTTTTAGACCTTATATTGAACCTCCCATCTGAAAATTTGAAAATTCTTAAAAAATTCGTCCAAAATCTTGATGACCCCAATCTCTTGTTTTGTACGTTTTTTCCACGTGTCTTGACATCCAAAGTATCCCTGCAAAGTTTGGTGAAGATCTGAGTATGTCGTTTTTGACCTTATCTGGAACCTTCCATCTGAAAATTTGAAAATTCTTAAAAAATTCGTCGAAAATCTTGATGTCTCCAATCTTTTGTTTTGTACGTTTTTTCCACGTGTCTTGACATGCAAAGTATCCCTGCAACGTTTGGTGAAGATCTGAGTATGTAGTTTTTGACCTTATATGGAACCTCCTTTCTGAAAATTTGAGAATTCTTAAAAAATTCGTCCAAAATCTTGATGTCTCCAATCTCTTGTTTTGTACGTTTTTTCCACGTGTCTTGACATCCAATGTATCCATGCAAAGTTTGGTGAAGATCTGAGTATGTCGTTTTTGACCTTATCTGGAACCTCCCATCTGAAAATTTGAAAATTCTTAAAAAATTCGTCGAAAATCTTGATGTCTCCAATCTTTTGTTTTGTACGTTTTTTCCACGTGTCTTGACATGCAAAGTATCCCTGCAACGTTTGGTGAAGATCTGAGTATGTAGTTTTTGACCTTATCTGGAACCTCCTATCTGAAAATTTGAAAATTCTTCAAAAATTCGTCGAAAATCTTGATGTCTCCAATCTCTTGTTTTGTACGTTTTTTCCACGTGTCTTGACATCCAATGTATTCCTGCAATGTTTGGTGGAGATCTGAGTATGTAGTTTTAGACCTTATCTGGAACCTCCTATCTGAAAATTTGAAAATTCTTCAAAAATTCGTCCAAAATCTTGATGTCTCCAATCTCTTGTTTTGTACGTTTTTTCCACGTGTCTCGACCTCCAATGGATCCCTGCAAAGTTTGGTGAAGATCTGAGTATGTCGTTTTTGACCTTATCTGGAACATCCTTTCTGAAAATTTGAAAATTCTTAAAAAATTCGTCGAAAATCTTGATGTCTCCAATCTCTTGTTTTGTACGTTTTTTCCACGTGTCTTGACATCCAATGTATCCCTGCAAAGTTTGGTGAAGATCTGAGTATGTAGTTTTTGACCTTATATGGAACCTCCTATCTGAAAATTTGAAAATTCTTAAAAAATTCGTCCAAAATCTTGATGTCTCCAATCTCTTGTTTTGTACGTTTTTTCCACGTGTCTCGACCTCCAATGGATCCCTGCAAAGTTTGGTGAAGATCTGAGTATGTCGTTTTTGACCTTATCTGGAACCTCCCATCTGAAAATTTGAAAATTCTTAAAAAATTCGTCGAAAATCTTGATGTCTCCGATCTCTTGTTTTGTACGTTTTTTCCACGTGTCTTGACATGCAAAGTATTCCTGCAAAGTTTGGTGAAGATCTGAGTATGTCGTTTTTGACCTCATCTGGAACCTCCCATCTGAAAATTTGAAAATTCTTAAAAAATTCGTCGAAAATCTTGATGTCTCCAATCTTTTGTTTTGTACGTTTTTTCCACGTGTCTTGACATGCAAAGTATCCCTGCAACGTTTGGTGAAGATCTGAGTATGTAGTTTTTGACCTTATCTGGAACCTCCTATCTGAAAATTTGAAAATTCTTCAAAAATTCGTCGAAAATCTTGATGTCTCCAATCTCTTGTTTTGTACGTTTTTTCCACGTGTCTTGACATCCAATGTATTCCTGCAATGTTTGGTGGAGATCTGAGTATGTAGTTTTAGACCTTATCTGGAACCTCCTATCTGAAAATTTGAAAATTCTTCAAACATTCGTCCAAAATCTTGATGTCTCCAATCTCTTGTTTTGTACGTTTTTTCCACGTGTCTCGACCTCCAATGGATCCCTGCAAAGTTTGGTGAAGATCTGAGTATGTCGTTTTTGACCTTATCTGGAACATCCTTTCTGAAAATTTGAAAATTCTTAAAAAATTCGTCCAAAATCTTGATGTCTCCAATCTCTTGTTTTGTACGTTTTTTCCACGTGTCTTGACATCCAATGTATCCATGCAAAGTTTGGTGAAGATCTGAGTATGTCGTTTTTGACCTTATCTGGAACCTCCCATCTGAAAATTTGAAAATTCTTAAAAAATTCGTCGAAAATCTTGATGTCTCCAATCTTTTGTTTTGTACGTTTTTTCCACGTGTCTTGACATGCAAAGTATCCCTGCAACGTTTGGTGAAGATCTGAGTATGTAGTTTTTGACCTTATCTGGAACCTCCTATCTGAAAATTTGAAAATTCTTCAAAAATTCGTCGAAAATCTTGATGTCTCCAATCTCTTGTTTTGTACGTTTTTTCCACGTGTCTTGACATCCAATGTATTCCTGCAATGTTTGGTGGAGATCTGAGTATGTAGTTTTAGACCTTATCTGGAACCTCCCATCTGAAAATTTGAAAATTCCTAAAAAATCCGTGCAAAATCTTGATGACCCCAATCTCTTGTTTTGTACGTTTTTTCCACGTGTCTTGACATCCAATGTATTCCTGCAATGTTTGGTGAAGATCTGAGTATGTAGTTTTTGACCTTATATGGAACCTCCTATCTGAAAATTTGAAAATTCTTAAAAAATTCGTCGAAAATCTTGATGTCTCCAATCTCTTGTTTTGTACGTTTTTTCCACGTGTCTTGACATGCAAAGTATCCCTGCAACGTTTGGTGAAGATCTGAGTATGTAGTTTTTGACCTTATCTGGAACCTCCTATCTGAAAATTTGAAAATTCTTCAAAAATTCGTCGAAAATCTTGATGTCTCCAATCTCTTGTTTTGTACGTTTTTTCCACGTGTCTTGACATCCAATGTATTCCTGCAATGTTTGGTGAAGATCTGAGTATGTAGTTTTTGACCTTATATGGAACCTCCTATCTGAAAATTTGAAAATTCTTAAAAAATTCGTCGAAAATCTTGATGTCTCCAATCTCTTGTTTTGTACGTTTTATCCACGTGTCTTGACATGCAAAGTATCCCTGCAACGTTTGGTGAAGATCTGAGTATGTAGTTTTTGACCTTATCTGGAACCTCCTATCTGAAAATTTGAAAATTCTTAAAAAATTCGTCCAAAATCTTGAAGACCCCAATCTCTTGTTTTGTACGTTTTTTCCACGTGTCTTGACATCCAATGTATCCCTGCAAAGTTTGGTGAAGATCTGAGTATGTAGTTTTTGACCTTATATGGAACCTCCTTTCTGAAAATTTGAGAATTCTTAAAAAATTCGTCCAAAATCTTGATGTCTCCAATCTCTTGTTTTGTACGTTTTCTCCACGTGTCTTGACATCCAATGTATCCATGCAAAGTTTGGTGAAGATCTGAGTATGTCGTTTTTGACCTTATCTGGAACCTCCCATCCGAAAATTTGAAAATTCTTAAAAAATTCGTCGAAAATCTTGATGTCTCCAATCTCTTGTTTTGTACGTTTTTTCCACGTGTCTTGACATGCAAAGTATCCCTGCAACGTTTGGTGAAGATCTGAGTATGTCGTTTTTGACCTTATCTGGAACCTCCTATCTGAAAATTTGAAAATTCTTCAAAAATTCGTCGAAAATCTTGATGTCTCCAATCTCTTGCTTTGTACGTTTTTTCCACGTGTCTTGACATCCAATGTATCCCTGCAATGTTTGGTGGAGATCTGAGTATGTAGTTTTTGACCTTATCTGGAACCTCCTATCTGAAAATTTGAAAATTCTTCAAAAATTCGTCCAAAATCTTGATGTCTCCAATCTCTTGTTTTGTACGTTTTTTCCACGTGTCTGGACCTCCAATGTATCCCTGCAAAGTTAGTGAAGATCTGAGTATGTCGTTTTTGACCTTATCTGGAACATCCTTTCTGAAAATTTGAAAATTCTTAAAAAAATCGTCGAAAATCTTGATGTCTCCAATCTCTTGTTTTGTACGTTTTTTCCACGTTTCTTGACATCCAATGTATCCCTGCAAAGTTTGGTGAAGATCTGAGTATGTAGTTTTTGACCTTATATGGAACCTCCTTTCTGAAAATTTGAAAATTCTCAAAAAATTCGTCCATAATCTTGATGTCTCCAATCTCTTGTTTTGTACGTTTTTTCCACGTGTCATGACATCCAATGTATCCCTGCAAAGTTTGGTGAAGATCTGAGTATGTAGTTTTTGACCTTATATGGAACCTCCTATCTGAAAATTTGAAAATTCTTAAAAAATTCGTCCAAAATCTTGATGTCTCCAATCTCTTGTTTTGTACGTTTTTTCCACGTGTCTTGATATCCAATGTATCCCTGCAAAGTTTGGTGAAGATCTGAGTATGTCGTTTTTGACCTTATCTGGAACATCCTTTCTGAAAATTTGAAAATTGTTAAAAAATTCGTCCAAAATCTTGATGTCTCCAATCTCTTTTTTGTACGTTTTTTCCACGTGTCTTGACATCCAATGTATCCCTGCAAAGTTTGGTGAAGATCTGAGTATGTAGTTTTTGACCTTATCTGGAACCTCCCATCTGAAAATTTGGAAATTCTTAAAAAATTCGACCAAAATCTTGATGTCTCCAATCTTTTGTTTTGTACGTTTTTTCCACGTGTCTTGACACATAATGTATCCATGCAAAGTTTGGTGAAGATCTGAGTATGTAGTTTTTGACCTTATATGGAACCTCCTATCTGAAAATTTGAAAATTCTTAAAAAATTCGTCCAAAATCTTGATGTCTCCAATCTCTTGTTTTGTACGTTTTTTCCACGTGTCTTGACATCCAATGTATCCCTGCAAAGTTTGGTGAAGATCTGAGTATGTAGTTTTTGACCTTATCTGGAACCTCCCATCTGAAAATTTGAAAATTCCTAAAAAATCCGTGCAAAATCTTGATGACCCCAATCTCTTGTTTTGTACGTTTTTTCCACGTGTCTTGACATCCAATGTATTCCTGCAATGTTTGGTGAAGATCTGAGTATGTAGTTTTTGACCTTATATGGAACCTCCTATCTGAAAATTTGAAAATTCTTAAAAAATTCGACCAAAATCTTGATGTTCCGAATCCTATGTTTTGTATGTTTTTTCCACGTGTCTTGACATCCAATGTATCCATGCAAAGTTTGGTGAAGATCTGAGTATGTAGTTTTTGACCTTATCTGGAACCTCCCATCTGAAAATTTGAAAATTCTTAAAAAATTCGTCCAAAATCTTGATGACCCCAATCTCTTGTTTTGTACGTTTTTTCCACGTGTCTTGACATCCAAAGTATCCCTGCAAAGTTTGGTGAAGATCTGAGTATGTCGTTTTTGACCTTATCTGGAACCTCCCATCTGAAAATTTGAAAATTCTTAAAAAATTCGTCGAAAATCTTGATGTCTCCAATCTTTTGTTTTGTACGTTTTTTCCACGTGTCTTGACATGCAAAGTATCCCTGCAACGTTTGGTGAAGATCTGAGTATGTAGTTTTTGACCTTATATGGAACCTCCTTTCTGAAAATTTGAGAATTCTTAAAAAATTCGTCCAAAATCTTGATGTCTCCAATCTCTTGTTTTGTACGTTTTTTCCACGTGTCTTGACATCCAATGTATCCATGCAAAGTTTGGTGAAGATCTGAGTATGTCGTTTTTGACCTTATCTGGAACCTCCCATCTGAAAATTTGAAAATTCTTAAAAAATTCGTCGAAAATCTTGATGTCTCCAATCTTTTGTTTTGTACGTTTTTTCCACGTGTCTTGACATGCAAAGTATCCCTGCAACGTTTGGTGAAGATCTGAGTATGTAGTTTTTGACCTTATCTGGAACCTCCTATCTGAAAATTTGAAAATTCTTCAAAAATTCGTCGAAAATCTTGATGTCTCCAATCTCTTGTTTTGTACGTTTTTTCCACGTGTCTTGACATCCAATGTATTCCTGCAATGTTTGGTGGAGATCTGAGTATGTAGTTTTAGACCTTATCTGGAACCTCCTATCTGAAAATTTGAAAATTCTTCAAAAATTCGTCCAAAATCTTGATGTCTCCAATCTCTTGTTTTGTACGTTTTTTCCACGTGTCTCGACCTCCAATGGATCCCTGCAAAGTTTGGTGAAGATCTGAGTATGTCGTTTTTGACCTTATCTGGAACATCCTTTCTGAAAATTTGAAAATTCTTAAAAAATTCGTCGAAAATCTTGATGTCTCCAATCTCTTGTTTTGTACGTTTTTTCCACGTGTCTTGACATCCAATGTATCCCTGCAAAGTTTGGTGAAGATCTGAGTATGTAGTTTTTGACCTTATATGGAACCTCCTATCTGAAAATTTGAAAATTCTTAAAAAATTCGTCCAAAATCTTGATGTCTCCAATCTCTTGTTTTGTACGTTTTTTCCACGTGTCTCGACCTCCAATGGATCCCTGCAAAGTTTGGTGAAGATCTGAGTATGTCGTTTTTGACCTTATCTGGAACCTCCCATCTGAAAATTTGAAAATTCTTAAAAAATTCGTCGAAAATCTTGATGTCTCCGATCTCTTGTTTTGTACGTTTTTTCCACGTGTCTTGACATGCAAAGTATTCCTGCAAAGTTTGGTGAAGATCTGAGTATGTCGTTTTTGACCTCATCTGGAACCTCCCATCTGAAAATTTGAAAATTCTTAAAAAATTCGTCGAAAATCTTGATGTCTCCAATCTTTTGTTTTGTACGTTTTTTCCACGTGTCTTGACATGCAAAGTATCCCTGCAACGTTTGGTGAAGATCTGAGTATGTAGTTTTTGACCTTATCTGGAACCTCCTATCTGAAAATTTGAAAATTCTTCAAAAATTCGTCGAAAATCTTGATGTCTCCAATCTCTTGTTTTGTACGTTTTTTCCACGTGTCTTGACATCCAATGTATTCCTGCAATGTTTGGTGGAGATCTGAGTATGTAGTTTTAGACCTTATCTGGAACCTCCTATCTGAAAATTTGAAAATTCTTCAAACATTCGTCCAAAATCTTGATGTCTCCAATCTCTTGTTTTGTACGTTTTTTCCACGTGTCTCGACCTCCAATGGATCCCTGCAAAGTTTGGTGAAGATCTGAGTATGTCGTTTTTGACCTTATCTGGAACATCCTTTCTGAAAATTTGAAAATTCTTAAAAAATTCGTCGAAAATCTTGATGTCTCCAATCTCTTGTTTTGTACGTTTTTTCCACGTGTCTTGACATCCAATGTATCCCTGCAAAGTTTGGTGAAGATCTGAGTATGTAGTTTTTGACCTTATATGGAACCTCCTATCTGAAAATTTGAAAATTCTTAAAAAATTCGTCCAAAATCTTGATGTCTCCAATCTCTTGTTTTGTACGTTTTTTCCACGTGTCTCGACCTCCAATGGATCCCTGCAAAGTTTGGTGAAGATCTGAGTATGTCGTTTTTGACCTTATCTGGAACCTCCCATCTGAAAATTTGAAAATTCTTAAAAAATTCGTCGAAAATCTTGATGTCTCCGATCTCTTGTTTTGTACGTTTTTTCCACGTGTCTTGACATGCAAAGTATTCCTGCAAAGTTTGGTGAAGATCTGAGTATGTAGTTTTTGACCTCATCTGGAACCTCCTATCTGAAAATTTAAAAATTCTTAAAAAATTCGTCCAAAATCTTGATGTCTCCAATCTCTTGTTTTGTACGTTTTTTCCACGTGTCTTGACATCCAATGTATCCCTGCAATGTTTGGTGAAGATCTGAGTATGTAGTTTTTGACCTTATCTGGAACCTCCCATCTGAAAATTTGAAAATTCCTAAAAAATCCGTCCAAAATCTTGATGACCCCAATCTCTTGTTTTGTACTTTTTTTCCACGTGTCTCGACCTCCAATGTATCCCTGCAAAGTTTGGTGAAGATCTGAGTATGTAGTTTTTGACCTTATATGGAACCTCCTATCTGAAAATTTGAAAATTCTTAAAAAATTCGTCCAAAATCTTGATGTCACCAATCCTATGTTTTGTATGTTTTTTCCACGTGTCTTGACATCCAATGTATTAATGCAAAGTTTGGTGAAGATCTGAGTATGTCGTTTTTGACCTTATCTGGAACCTCCCATCTGAAAATTTGAAAATTCTTAAAAAATTCGTCGAAAATCTTGATGTCTCCGATCTCTTGTTTTGTACGTTTTTTCCACGTGTCTTGACATGCAAAGTATTCCTGCAAAGTTTGGTGAAGATCTGAGTATGTAGTTTTTGACCTCATCTGGAACCTCCTATCTGAAAATTTGAAAATTCTTAAAAAATTCGTCCAAAATTTTGATGTCTCCAATCTCTTGTTTTGTACGTTTTTTCCACGTGTCTTGACATCCAATGTATCCCTGCAATGTTTGGTGAAGATCTGAGTATGTAGTTTTTGACCTTATCTGGAACCTCCCATCTGAAAATTTGAAAATTCCTAAAAAATCCGTCCAAAATCTTGATGACCCCAATCTCTTGTTTTGTACGTTTTTTCCACGTGTCTTGACATCCAATGTATCCCTGCAAAGTTTGGTGAAGATCTGAGTATGTAGTTTTTGACCTTATCTGGAACATCCTATCTGAAAATTTGAAAATTCTTAAAAAATTCGTCCAAAATCTTGATGTCTCCAATCTCTTGTTTTGTACGTTTTTTCCACGTGTCTTGATATCCAATGTATCCCTGCAAAGTTTGGTGAAGATCTGAGTATGTAGTTTTTGACCTTATCTGGAACTTCCTATCTGAAAATTTGAAAATTCTTCAAAAATTCGTCGAAAATCTTGATGTCTCCAATCTCTTGTTTTGTACGTTTTTTCCACGTGTCTTGACATCCAATGTATTCCTGCAATGTTTGGTGGAGATCTGAGTATGTAGTTTTAGACCTTATCTGGAACCTCCTATCTGAAAATTTGAAAATTCTTCAAAAATTCGTCCAAAATCTTGATGTCTCCAATCTCTTGTTTTGTACGTTTTTTCCACGTGTCTCGACCTCCAATGGATCCCTGCAAAGTTTGGTGCAGATCTGAGTATGTCGTTTTTGACCTTATCTGGAACATCCTTTCTGAAAATTTGAAAATTCTTAAAAAATTCGTCGAAAATCTTGATGTCTCCAATCTCTTGTTTTGTACGTTTTTTCCACGTGTCTTGACATCCAATGTATCCCTGCAAAGTTTGGTGAAGATCTGAGTATGTAGTTTTTGACCTTATATGGAACCTCCTATCTGAAAATTTGAAAATTCTTAAAAAATTCGTCCAAAATCTTGATGTCTCCAATCTCTTGTTTTGTACGTTTTTTCCACGTGTCTCGACCTCCAATGGATCCCTGCAAAGTTTGGTGAAGATCTGAGTATGTCGTTTTTGACCTTATCTGGAACCTCCCATCTGAAAATTTGAAAATTCTTAAAAAATTCGTCGAAAATCTTGATGTCTCCGATCTCTTGTTTTGTACGTTTTTTCCACGTGTCTTGACATGCAAAGTATTCCTGCAAAGTTTGGTGAAGATCTGAGTATGTAGTTTTTGACCTCATCTGGAACCTCCTATCTGAAAATTTGAAAATTCTTAAAAAATTCGTCCAAAATCTTGATGTCTCCAATCTCTTGTTTTGTACGTTTTTTCCACGTGTCTTGACATCCAATGTATCCCTGCAATGTTTGGTGAAGATCTGAGTATGTAGTTTTTGACCTTATCTTTAACCTCCCATCTGAAAATTTGAAAATTCCTAAAAAATCCGTCCAAAATCTTGATGACCCCAATGTCTTGTTTTGTACTTTTTTTCCACGTGTCTCGACCTCCAATGTATCCCTGCAAAGTTTGGTGAAGATCTGAGTATGTAGTTTTTGACCTTATATGGAACCTCCTATCTGAAAATTTGAAAATTCTTAAAAAATTCGTCCAAAATCTTGATGTCACCAATCCTATGTTTTGTATGTTTTTTCCACGTGTCTTGACATCCAATGTATCCATGCAAAGTTTGGTGAAGATCTGAGTATGTCGTTTTTGACCTTATCTGGAACCTCCCATCTGAAAATTTGAAAATTCTTAAAAAATTCGTCGAAAATCTTGATGTCTCCGATCTCTTGTTTTGTACGTTTTTTCCACGTGTCTTGACATGCAAAGTATTCCTGCAAAGATTGGTGAAGATCTGAGTATGTAGTTTTTGACCTCATCTGGAACCTCCTATCTGAAAATTTGAAAATTCTTAAAAAATTCGTCCAAAATTTTGATATCTCCAATCTCTTGTTTTGTACGTTTTTTCCACGTGTCTTGACATCCAATGTATCCCTGCAATGTTTGGTGAAGATCTGAGTATGTAGTTTTTGACCTTATCTGGAACCTCCCATCTGAAAATTTGAAAATTCCTAAAAAATCCGTCCAAAATCTTGATGACCCCAATCTCTTGTTTTGTACGTTTTTTCCACGTGTCTTGACATCCAATGTATCCCTGCAAAGTTTGGTGAAGATCTGAGTATGTAGTTTTTGACCTTATCTGGAACCTCCTATCTGAAAATTTGAAAATTCTTAAAAAATTCGTCCAAAATCTTGATGTCTCCAATCTCTTGTTTTGTACGTTTTTTCCACGTGTCTTGATATCCAATGTATCCCTGCAAAGTTTGGTGAAGATCTGAGTATGTAGTTTTTGACCTTATCTGGAACCTCCTATCTGAAAATTTGAAAATTCTTCAAAAATTCGTCGAAAATCTTGATGTCTCCAATCTCTTGTTTTGTACGTTTTTTCCACGTGTCTTGACATCCAATGTATTCCTGCAATGTTTGGTGGAGATCTGAGTATGTAGTTTTAGACCTTATCTGGAACCTCCTATCTGAAAATTTGAAAATTCTTCAAAAATTCGTCCAAAATCTTGATGTCTCCAATCTCTTGTTTTGTACGTTTTTTCCACGTGTCTCGACCTCCAATGGATCCCTGCAAAGTTTGGTGAAGATCTGAGTATGTCGTTTTTGACCTTATCTGGAACATCCTTTCTGAAAATTTGAAAATTCTTAAAAAATTCGTCGAAAATCTTGATGTCTCCAATCTCTTGTTTTGTACGTTTTTTGCACGTGTCTTGACATCCAATGTATCCCTGCAAAGTTTGGTGAAGATCTGAGTATGTAGTTTTTGACCTTATATGGAACCTCCTATCTGAAAATTTGAAAATTCTTAAAAAATTCGTCCAAAATCTTGATGTCTCCAATCTCTTGTTTTGTACGTTTTTTCCACGTGTCTCGACCTCCAATGGATCCCTGCAAAGTTTGGTGAAGATCTGAGTATGTCGTTTTTGACCTTATCTGGAACCTCCCATCTGAAAATTTGAAAATTCTTAAAAAATTCGTCGAAAATCTTGATGTCTCCGATCTCTTGTTTTGTACGTTTTTTCCACGTGTCTTGACATGCAAAGTATTCCTGCAAAGTTTGGTGAAGATCTGAGTATGTAGTTTTTGACCTCATCTGGAACCTCCTATCTGAAAATTTGAAAATTCTTAAAAAATTCGTCCAAAATCTTGATGTCTCCAATCTCTTGTTTTGTACGTTTTTTCCACGTGTCTTGACATCCAATGTATCCCTGCAATGTTTGGTGAAGATCTGAGTATGTAGTTTTTGACCTTATCTTTAACCTCCCATCTGAAAATTTGAAAATTCCTAAAAAATCCGTCCAAAATCTTGATGACCCCAATGTCTTGTTTTGTACTTTTTTTCCACGTGTCTCGACCTCCAATGTATCCCTGCAAAGTTTGGTGAAGATCTGAGTATGTAGTTTTTGACCTTATATGGAACCTCCTATCTGAAAATTTGAAAATTCTTAAAAAATTCGTCCAAAATCTTGATGTCACCAATCCTATGTTTTGTATGTTTTTTCCACGTGTCTTGACATCCAATGTATCCATGCAAAGTTTGGTGAAGATCTGAGTATGTCGTTTTTGACCTTATCTGGAACCTCCCATCTGAAAATTTGAAAATTCTTAAAAAATTCGTCGAAAATCTTGATGTCTCCGATCTCTTGTTTTGTACGTTTTTTCCACGTGTCTTGACATGCAAAGTATTCCTGCAAAGTTTGGTGAAGATCTGAGTATGTAGTTTTTGACCTTATCTGGAACCTCCTATCTGAAAATTTGAAAATTCTTAAAAAATTCGTCCAAAATCTTGATGTCTCCAATCTCTTGTTTTGTACGTTTTTTCCACGTGTCTTGATATCCAATGTATCCCTGCAAAGTTTGGTGAAGATCTGAGTATGTCGTTTTTGACCTTATCTGGAACATCCTTTCTGAAAATTTGAAAATTGTTAAAAAATTCGTCCAAAATCTTGATGTCTCCAATCTCTTTTTTGTACGTTTTTTCCACGTGTCTTGACATCCAATGTATCCCTGCAAAGTTTGGTGAAGATCTGAGTATGTAGTTTTTGACCTTATCTGGAACCTCCCATCTGAAAATTTGAAAATTCTTAAAAAATTCGACCAAAATCTTGATGTCTCCAATCTTTTGTTTTGTACGTTTTTTCCACGTGTCTTGACATGCAAAGTATTCCTGCAAAGTTTGGTGAAGATCTGAGTATGTAGTTTTTGACCTCATCTGGAACCTCCTATCTGAAAATTTGAAAATTCTTAAAAAATTCGTCCAAAATCTTGATGTCTCCAATCTCTTGTTTTGTACGTTTTTTCCACGTGTCTTGACATCCAATGTATCCCTGCAATGTTTGGTGAAGATCTGAGTATGTAGTTTTTGACCTTATCTGGAACCTCCCATCTGAAAATTTGAAAATTCCTAAAAAATCCGTCCAAAATCTTGATGACCCCAATGTCTTGTTTTGTACTTTTTTTCCACGTGTCTCGACCTCCAATGTATCCCTGCAAAGTTTGGTGAAGATCTGAGTATGTAGTTTTTGACCTTATATGGAACCTCCTATATGAAAATTTGAAAATTCTTAAAAAATTCGTCCAAAATCTTGATGTCACCAATCCTATGTTTTGTATGTTTTTTCCACGTGTCTTGACATCCAATGTATCCATGCAAAGTTTGGTGAAGATCTGAGTATGTCGTTTTTGACCTTATCTGGAACCTCCCATCTGAAAATTTGAAAATTCTTAAAAAATTCGTCGAAAATCTTGATGTCTCCGATCTCTTGTTTTGTACGTTTTTTCCACGTGTCTTGACATGCAAAGTATTCCTCCAAAGTTTGGTGAAGATCTGAGTATGTAGTTTTTGACCTTATCTGGAACCTCCTATCTGAAAATTTGAAAATTCTTAAAAAATTCGTCCAAAATCTTGATGTCTCCAATCTCTTGTTTTGTACGTTTTTTCCACGTGTCTTGACACATAATGTATCCATGCAAAGTTTGGTGAAGATCTGAGTATGTAGTTTTTGACCTTATCTGGAACATCCTTTCTGAAAATTTGAAAATTGTTAAAAAATTCGTCCAAAATCTTGATGTCTCCAATCTCTTTTTTGTACGTTTTTTCCACGTGTCTTGACATCCAATGTATCCCTGCAAAGTTTGGTGAAGATCTGAGTATGTAGTTTTTGACCTTATCTGGAACCTCCCATCTGAAAATTTGAAAATTCTTAAAAAATTCGACCAAAATCTTTATGTCTCCAATCTTTTGTTTTGTACGTTTTTTCCACGTGTCTTGACACATAATGTATCCATGCAAAGTTTGGTGAAGATCTGAGTATGTAGTTTTTGACCTTATATGGAACCTCCTATCTGAAAATTTGAAAATTCTTAAAAAATTCGTCCAAAATCTTGATGTCTCCAATCTCTTGTTTTGTACGTTTTTTCCACGTGTCTTGACATCCAATGTATCCCTGCAAAGTTTGGTGAAGATCTGAGTATGTAGTTTTTGACCTTATCTGGAACCTCCCATCTGAAAATTTGAAAATTCCTAAAAAATCCGTGCAAAATCTTGATGACCCCAATCTCTTGTTTTGTACGTTTTTTCCACGTGTCTTGACATCCAATGTATCCATGCAAAGTTTGGTGAAGATCTGAGTATGTCGTTTTTGACCTTATCTGGAACCTCCCATCTGAAAATTTGAAAATTCTTAAAAAATTCGTCCAAAATCTTGATGTCTCCAATCTCTTGTTTTGTACGTTTTTTCCACGTGTCTTGACATGCAAAGTATCCCTGCAACGTTTGGTGAAGATCTGAGTATGTAGTTTTTGACCTTATCTGGAACCTCCTATCTGAAAATTTGAAAATTCTTCAAAAATTCTTCGAAAATCTTGATGTCTCCAATCTCTTGTTTTGTACGTTTTTTCCACGTGTCTTGACATCCAATGTATCCCTGCAATGTTTGGTGGAGATCTGAGTATGTAGTTTTTGACCTTATCTGGGACCTCCTATCAGAAAATTTGAAAATTCTTCAAAAATTCGTCCAAAATCTTGATGTCTCCAATCTCTTGTTTTGTACGTTTTTTCCACGTGTCTCGACCTCCAATGTATCCCTGCAAAGTTTGGTGAAGATCTGAGCATGTCGTTTTTGACCTTATCTGGAACATCCTTTCTGAAAATTTGAAAATTCTTAAAAAATTCGTCGAAAATCTTGATGTCTCCAATCTCTTGTTTTGTACGTTTTTTCCACGTGTCTTGACATCCAATGTATCCCTGCAAAGTTTGGTGAAGATCTGAGTATGTAGTTTTTGACCTTATATGGAACCTCCTTTCTGAAAATTTGAAAATTCTCAAAAAATTCGTCCATAATCTTGATGTCTCCAATCTCTTGTTTTGTACGTTTTTTCCACGTGTCTTGACATCCAATGTATCCCTGCAAAGTTTGGTGAAGATCTGAGTATGTAGTTTTTGACCTTATATGGAACCTCCTATCTGAAAATTTGAAAATTCTTAAAAAATTCGTCCAAAATCTTGATGTCACCAATCCTATGTTTTGTATGTTTTTTCCACGTGTCTTGACATCCAATGTATCCATGCAAAGTTTGGTGAAGATCTGAGTATGTCGTTTTTGACCTTATCTGGAACCTCCCATCTGAAAATTTGAAAATTCTTAAAAAATTCGTCGAAAATCTTGATGTCTCCGATCTCTTGTTTTGTACGTTTTTTCCACGTGTCTTGACATGCAAAGTATTCCTGCAAAGTTTGGTGAAGATCTGAGTATGTAGTTTTTGACCTTATATGGAACCTCCTATCTGAAAATTTGAAAATTCTTAAAAAATTCGTCCAAAATCTTGATGTCTCCAATCTCTTGTTTTGTACGTTTTTTCCACGTGTCTTGACATCCAATGTATCACTGCAAAGTTTGGTGAAGATCTGAGTATGTAGTTTTTGACCTTATCTGGAACCTCCCATCTGAAAATTTGAAAATTCCTAAAAAATCCGTGCAAAATCTTGATGACCCCAATCACTTGTTTTGTACGTTTTTTCCACGTGTCTTGACATCCAATGTATCCATGCAAAGTTTGGTGAAGATCTGAGTATGTCGTTTTTGACCTTATCTGGAACCTCCCATCTGAAAATTTGAAAATTCTTAAAAAATTCGTCGAAAATCTTGATGACTCCAATCTCTTGTTTTGTACGTTTTTTCCACGTGTCTTGACATGCAAAGTATCCCTGCAACGTTTGGTGAAGATCTGAGTATGTAGTTTTTGACCTTATCTGGAACCTCCTATCTGAAAATTTGAAAATTCTTCAAAAAATCGTCGAAAATCTTGATGTCTCCAATCTCTTGTTTTGTACGTTTTTTCCACGTGTCTTGACATCCAATGTATCCCTGCAATGTTTGGTGGAGTTCTGAGTATGTAGTTTTTGACCTTATCTGGGACCTCCTATCAGAAAATTTGAAAATTCTTCAAAAATTCGTCCAAAATCTTGATGTCTCCAATCTCTTGTTTTGTACGTTTTTTCCACGTGTCTCGACCTCCAATGTTTCCCTGCAAAGTTTGGTGAAGATCTGAGTATGTCGTTTTTGACCTTATCTGGAACATCCTTTCTGAAAATTTGAAAATTCTTAAAAAATTCGTCGAAAATCTTGATGTCTCCAATCTCTTGTTTTGTACGTTTTTTCCACGTGTCTTGACATCCAATGTATCCCTGCAAAGTTTGGTGAAGATCTGAGTATGTAGTTTTTGACCTTATATGGAACCTCCTTTCTGAAAATTTGAAAATTCTCAAAAAATTCGTCCATAATCTTGATGTCTCCAATCTCTTGTTTTGTACGTTTTTTCCACGTGTCTTGACATCCAATGTATCCCTGCAAAGTTTGGTGAAGATCTGAGTATGTAGTTTTTGACCTTATCTGGAACCTCCCATCTGAAAATTTGAAAATTCTTAAAAAATTCGACCAAAATCTTGATGTCTCCAATCTTTTGTTTTGTACGTTTTTTTCACGTGTCTTGACACATAATGTATCCATGCAAAGTTTATTGAAGATCTGAGTATGTAGTTTTTGACCTTATATGGAACCTCCTATCTGAAAATTTGAAAATTCTTAAAAAATTCGTCCAAAATCTTGATGTCTCCAATCTCTTGTTTTGTACGTTTTTTCCACGTGTCTTGACATCCAATGTATCCCTGCAAAGTTTGGTGAAGATCTGAGTATGTAGTTTTTGACCTTATCTGGAACCTCCCATCTGAAAATTTGAAAATTCCTAAAAAATCCGTGCAAAATCTTGATGACCCCAATCTCTTGTTTTGTACGTTTTTTCCACGTGTCTTGACATCCAATGTATTCCTGCAATGTTTGGTGAAGATCTGAGTATGTAGTTTTTGACCTTATATGGAACCTCCTATCTGAAAATTTGAAAATTCTTAAAAAATTCGTCGAAAATCTTGATGTCTCCAATCTCTTGTTTTGTACGTTTTTTCCACGTGTCTTGACATGCAAAGTATCCCTGCAACGTTTGGTGAAGATCTGAGTATGTAGTTTTTGACCTTATCTGGAACCTCCTATCTGAAAATTTGAAAATTCTTCAAAAATTCGTCGAAAATCTTGATGTCTCCAATCTCTTGTTTTGTACGTTTTTTCCACGTGTCTTGACATCCAATGTATTCCTGCAATGTTTGGTGAAGATCTGAGTATGTAGTTTTTGACCTTATATGGAACCTCCTATCTGAAAATTTGAAAATTCTTAAAAAATTCGTCGAAAATCTTGATGTCTCCAATCTCTTGTTTTGTACGTTTTTTCCACGTGTCTTGACATGCAAAGTATCCCTGCAACGTTTGGTGAAGATCTGAGTATGTAGTTTTTGACCTTATCTGGAACCTCCTATCTGAAAATTTGAAAATTCTTAAAAAATTCGTCCAAAATCTTGAAGACCCCAATCTCTTGTTTTGTACGTTTTTTCCACGTGTCTTGACATCCAATGTATCCCTGCAAAGTTTGGTGAAGATCTGAGTATGTAGTTTTTGACCTTATATGGAACCTCCTTTCTGAAAATTTGAGAATTCTTAAAAAATTCGTCCAAAATCTTGATGTCTCCAATCTCTTGTTTTGTACGTTTTTTCCACGTGTCTTGACATCCAATGTATCCATGCAAAGTTTGGTGAAGATCTGAGTATGTCGTTTTTGACCTTATCTGGAACCTCCCATCCGAAAATTTGAAAATTCTTAAAAAATTCGTCGAAAATCTTGATGTCTCCAATCTCTTGTTTTGTACGTTTTTTCCACGTGTCTTGACATGCAAAGTATCCCTGAAACGTTTGGTGAAGATCTGAGTATGTAGTTTTTGACCTTATCTGGAACCTCCTATCTGAAAATTTGAAAATTCTTCAAAAATTCGACGAAAATCTTGATGTCTCCAATCTCTTGCTTTGTACGTTTTTTCCACGTGTCTTGACATCCAATGTATCCCTGCAATGTTTGGTGGAGATCTGAGTATGTAGTTTTTGACCTTATCTGGAACCTCCTATCTGAAAATTTGAAAATTCTTCAAAAATTCGTCCAAAATCTTGATGTCTCCAATCTCTTGTTTTGTACGTTTTTTCCACGTGTCTCGACCTCCAATGTATCCCTGCAAAGTTAGTGAAGATCTGAGTATGTCGTTTTTGACCTTATCTGGAACATCCTTTCTGAAAATTTGAAAATTCTTAAAAAATTCGTCGAAAATCTTGATGTCTCCAATCTCTTGTTTTGTACGTTTTTTCCACGTTTCTTGACATCCAATGTATCCCTGCAAAGTTTGGTGAAGATCTGAGTATGTAGTTTTTGACCTTATATGGAACCTCCTTTCTGAAAATTTGAAAATTCTCAAAAAATTCGTCCATAATCTTGATGTCTCCAATCTCTTGTTTTGTACGTTTTTTCCACGTGTCTTGACATCCAATGTATCCCTGCAAAGTTTGGTGAAGATCTGAGTATGTAGTTTTTGACCTTATATGGAACCTCCTATCTGAAAATTTGAAAATTCTTAAAAAATTCGTCCAAAATCTTGATGTCACCAATCCTATGTTTTGTATGTTTTTTCCACGTGTCTTGACATCCAATGTATCCATGCAAAGTTTGGTGAAGATCTGAGTATGTCGTTTTTGACCTTATCTGGAACCTCCTATCTGAAAATTTGAAAATTCTTAAAAAATTCGTCGAAAATCTTGATGTCTCCGATCTCTTGTTTTGTACGTTTTTTCCACGTGTCTTGACATGCAAAGTATTCCTCCAAAGTTTGGTGAAGATCTGAGTATGTAGTTTTTGACCTTATCTGGAACCTCCTATCTGAAAATTTGAAAATTCTTAAAAAATTCGTCCAAAATCTTGATGTCTCCAATCTCTTGTTTTGTACGTTTTTTCCACGTGTCTTGACACATAATGTATCCATGCAAAGTTTGGTGAAGATCTGAGTATGTAGTTTTTGACCTTATCTGGAACATCCTTTCTGAAAATTTGAAAATTGTTAAAAAATTCGTCCAAAATCTTGATGTCTCCAATCTCTTTTTTGTACGTTTTTTCCACGTGTCTTGACATCCAATGTATCCCTGCAAAGTTTGGTGAAGATCTGAGTATGTAGTTTTTGACCTTATCTGGAACCTCCCATCTGAAAATTTGAAAATTCTTAAAAAATTCGACCAAAATCTTTATGTCTCCAATCTTTTGTTTTGTACGTTTTTTCCACGTGTCTTGACACATAATGTATCCATGCAAAGTTTGGTGAAGATCTGAGTATGTAGTTTTTGACCTTATATGGAACCTCCTATCTGAAAATTTGAAAATTCTTAAAAAATTCGTCCAAAATCTTGATGTCTCCAATCTCTTGTTTTGTACGTTTTTTCCACGTGTCTTGACATCCAATGTATCCCTGCAAAGTTTGGTGAAGATCTGAGTATGTAGTTTTTGACCTTATCTGGAACCTCCCATCTGAAAATTTGAAAATTCCTAAAAAATCCGTGCAAAATCTTGATGACCCCAATCTCTTGTTTTGTACGTTTTTTCCACGTGTCTTGACATCCAATGTATCCATGCAAAGTTTGGTGAAGATCTGAGTATGTCGTTTTTGACCTTATCTGGAACCTCCCATCTGAAAATTTGAAAATTCTTAAAAAATTCGTCCAAAATCTTGATGTCTCCAATCTCTTGTTTTGTACGTTTTTTCCACGTGTCTTGACATGCAAAGTATCCCTGCAACGTTTGGTGAAGATCTGAGTATGTAGTTTTTGACCTTATCTGGAACCTCCTATCTGAAAATTTGAAAATTCTTCAAAAATTCTTCGAAAATCTTGATGTCTCCAATCTCTTGTTTTGTACGTTTTTTCCACGTGTCTTGACATCCAATGTATCCCTGCAATGTTTGGTGGAGATCTGAGTATGTAGTTTTTGACCTTATCTGGGACCTCCTATCAGAAAATTTGAAAATTCTTCAAAAATTCGTCCAAAATCTTGATGTCTCCAATCTCTTGTTTTGTACGTTTTTTCCACGTGTCTCGACCTCCAATGTATCCCTGCAAAGTTTGGTGAAGATCTGAGCATGTCGTTTTTGACCTTATCTGGAACATCCTTTCTGAAAATTTGAAAATTCTTAAAAAATTCGTCGAAAATCTTGATGTCTCCAATCTCTTGTTTTGTACGTTTTTTCCACGTGTCTTGACATCCAATGTATCCCTGCAAAGTTTGGTGAAGATCTGAGTATGTAGTTTTTGACCTTATATGGAACCTCCTTTCTGAAAATTTGAAAATTCTCAAAAAATTCGTCCATAATCTTGATGTCTCCAATCTCTTGTTTTGTACGTTTTTTCCACGTGTCTTGACATCCAATGTATCCCTGCAAAGTTTGGTGAAGATCTGAGTATGTAGTTTTTGACCTTATATGGAACCTCCTATCTGAAAATTTGAAAATTCTTAAAAAATTCGTCCAAAATCTTGATGTCACCAATCCTATGTTTTGTATGTTTTTTCCACGTGTCTTGACATCCAATGTATCCATGCAAAGTTTGGTGAAGATCTGAGTATGTCGTTTTTGACCTTATCTGGAACCTCCCATCTGAAAATTTGAAAATTCTTAAAAAATTCGTCGAAAATCTTGATGTCTCCGATCTCTTGTTTTGTACGTTTTTTCCACGTGTCTTGACATGCAAAGTATTCCTGCAAAGTTTGGTGAAGATCTGAGTATGTAGTTTTTGACCTTATATGGAACCTCCTATCTGAAAATTTGAAAATTCTTAAAAAATTCGTCCAAAATCTTGATGTCTCCAATCTCTTGTTTTGTACGTTTTTTCCACGTGTCTTGACATCCAATGTATCACTGCAAAGTTTGGTGAAGATCTGAGTATGTAGTTTTTGACCTTATCTGGAACCTCCCATCTGAAAATTTGAAAATTCCTAAAAAATCCGTGCAAAATCTTGATGACCCCAATCTCTTGTTTTGTACGTTTTTTCCACGTGTCTTGACATCCAATGTATCCATGCAAAGTTTGGTGAAGATCTGAGTATGTCGTTTTTGACCTTATCTGGAACCTCCCATCTGAAAATTTGAAAATTCTTAAAAAATTTGTCGAAAATCTTGATGACTCCAATCTCTTGTTTTGTACGTTTTTTCCACGTGTCTTGACATGCAAAGTATCCCTGCAACGTTTGGTGAAGATCTGAGTATGTAGTTTTTGACCTTATCTGGAACCTCCTATCTGAAAATTTGAAAATTCTTCAAAAAATCGTCGAAAATCTTGATGTCTCCAATCTCTTGTTTTGTACGTTTTTTCCACGTGTCTTGACATCCAATGTATCCCTGCAATGTTTGGTGGAGTTCTGAGTATGTAGTTTTTGACCTTATCTGGGACCTCCTATCAGAAAATTTGAAAATTCTTCAAAAATTCGTCCAAAATCTTGATGTCTCCAATCTCTTGTTTTGTACGTTTTTTCCACGTGTCTCGAC
The DNA here is from genome assembly GCF_977018435.1 of Lepisma saccharinum. NCBI lineage: Eukaryota > Metazoa > Arthropoda > Insecta > Zygentoma > Lepismatidae > Lepisma > Lepisma saccharinum. Next base: position 105,534 of record NW_028142961.1, on the reverse strand, counting down.
CTCCAATGTTTCCCTGCAAAGTTTGGTGAAGATCTGAGTATGTCGTTTTTGACCTTATCTGGAACATCCTTTCTGAAAATTTGAAAATTCTTAAAAAATTCGTCGAAAATCTTGATGTCTCCAATCTCTTGTTTTGTACGTTTTTTCCACGTGTCTTGACATCCAATGTATCCCTGCAAAGTTTGGTGAAGATCTGAGTATGTAGTTTTTGACCTTATATGGAACCTCCTTTCTGAAAATTTGAAAATTCTCAAAAAATTCGTCCATAATCTTGATGTCTCCAATCTCTTGTTTTGTACGTTTTTTCCACGTGTCTTGACATCCAATGTATCCCTGCAAAGTTTGGTGAAGATCTGAGTATGTCGTTTTTGACCTTATCTGGAACCTCCCATCTGAAAATTTGAAAATTCTTAAAAAATTCGACCAAAATCTTGATGTCTCCAATCTTTTGTTTTGTACGTTTTTTTCACGTGTCTTGACACATAATGTATCCATGCAAAGTTTATTGAAGATCTGAGTATGTAGTTTTTGACCTTATATGGAACCTCCTATCTGAAAATTTGAAAATTCTTAAAAAATTCGTCCAAAATCTTGATGTCTCCAATCTCTTGTTTTGTACGTTTTTTCCACGTGTCTTGACATCCAATGTATCCCTGCAAAGTTTGGTGAAGATCTGAGTATGTAGTTTTTGACCTTATCTGGAACCTCCCATCTGAAAATTTGAAAATTCCTAAAAAATCCGTGCAAAATCTTGATGACCCCAATCTCTTGTTTTGTACGTTTTTTCCACGTGTCTTGACATCCAATGTATTCCTGCAATGTTTGGTGAAGATCTGAGTATGTAGTTTTTGACCTTATATGGAACCTCCTATCTGAAAATTTGAAAATTCTTAAAAAATTCGTCGAAAATCTTGATGTCTCCAATCTCTTGTTTTGTACGTTTTTTCCACGTGTCTTGACATGCAAAGTATCCCTGCAACGTTTGGTGAAGATCTGAGTATGTAGTTTTTGACCTTATCTGGAACCTCCTATCTGAAAATTTGAAAATTCTTCAAAAATTCGTCGAAAATCTTGATGTCTCCAATCTCTTGTTTTGTACGTTTTTTCCACGTGTCTTGACATCCAATGTATTCCTGCAATGTTTGGTGAAGATCTGAGTATGTAGTTTTTGACCTTATATGGAACCTCCTATCTGAAAATTTGAAAATTCTTAAAAAATTCGTCGAAAATCTTGATGTCTCCAATCTCTTGTTTTGTACGTTTTTTCCACGTGTCTTGACATGCAAAGTATCCCTGCAACGTTTGGTGAAGATCTGAGTATGTAGTTTTTGACCTTATCTGGAACCTCCTATCTGAAAATTTGAAAATTCTTAAAAAATTCGTCCAAAATCTTGAAGACCCCAATCTCTTGTTTTGTACGTTTTTTCCACGTGTCTTGACATCCAATGTATCCCTGCAAAGTTTGGTGAAGATCTGAGTATGTAGTTTTTGACCTTATATGGAACCTCCTTTCTGAAAATTTGAGAATTCTTAAAAAATTCGTCCAAAATCTTGATGTCTCCAATCTCTTGTTTTGTACGTTTTTTCCACGTGTCTTGACATCCAATGTATCCATGCAAAGTTTGGTGAAGATCTGAGTATGTCGTTTTTGACCTTATCTGGAACCTCCCATCCGAAAATTTGAAAATTCTTAAAAAATTCGTCGAAAATCTTGATGTCTCCAATCTCTTGTTTTGTACGTTTTTTCCACGTGTCTTGACATGCAAAGTATCCCTGAAACGTTTGGTGAAGATCTGAGTATGTAGTTTTTGACCTTATCTGGAACCTCCTATCTGAAAATTTGAAAATTCTTCAAAAATTCGACGAAAATCTTGATGTCTCCAATCTCTTGCTTTGTACGTTTTTTCCACGTGTCTTGACATCCAATGTATCCCTGCAATGTTTGGTGGAGATCTGAGTATGTAGTTTTTGACCTTATCTGGAACCTCCTATCTGAAAATTTGAAAATTCTTCAAAAATTCGTCCAAAATCTTGATGTCTCCAATCTCTTGTTTTGTACGTTTTTTCCACGTGTCTCGACCTCCAATGTATCCCTGCAAAGTTAGTGAAGATCTGAGTATGTCGTTTTTGACCTTATCTGGAACATCCTTTCTGAAAATTTGAAAATTCTTAAAAAATTCGTCGAAAATCTTGATGTCTCCAATCTCTTGTTTTGTACGTTTTTTCCACGTTTCTTGACATCCAATGTATCCCTGCAAAGTTTGGTGAAGATCTGAGTATGTAGTTTTTGACCTTATATGGAACCTCCTTTCTGAAAATTTGAAAATTCTCAAAAAATTCGTCCATAATCTTGATGTCTCCAATCTCTTGTTTTGTACGTTTTTTCCACGTGTCTTGACATCCAATGTATCCCTGCAAAGTTTGGTGAAGATCTGAGTATGTAGTTTTTGACCTTATATGGAACCTCCTATCTGAAAATTTGAAAATTCTTAAAAAATTCGTCCAAAATCTTGATGTCACCAATCCTATGTTTTGTATGTTTTTTCCACGTGTCTTGACATCCAATGTATCCATGCAAAGTTTGGTGAAGATCTGAGTATGTCGTTTTTGACCTTATCTGGAACCTCCTATCTGAAAATTTGAAAATTCTTAAAAAATTCGTCGAAAATCTTGATGTCTCCGATCTCTTGTTTTGTACGTTTTTTCCACGTGTCTTGACATGCAAAGTATTCCTCCAAAGTTTGGTGAAGATCTGAGTATGTAGTTTTTGACCTTATCTGGAACCTCCTATCTGAAAATTTGAAAATTCTTAAAAAATTCGTCCAAAATCTTGATGTCTCCAATCTCTTGTTTTGTACGTTTTTTCCACGTGTCTTGACACATAATGTATCCATGCAAAGTTTGGTGAAGATCTGAGTATGTAGTTTTTGACCTTATCTGGAACATCCTTTCTGAAAATTTGAAAATTGTTAAAAAATTCGTCCAAAATCTTGATGTCTCCAATCTCTTTTTTGTACGTTTTTTCCACGTGTCTTGACATCCAATGTATCCCTGCAAAGTTTGGTGAAGATCTGAGTATGTAGTTTTTGACCTTATCTGGAACCTCCCATCTGAAAATTTGAAAATTCTTAAAAAATTCGACCAAAATCTTTATGTCTCCAATCTTTTGTTTTGTACGTTTTTTCCACGTGTCTTGACACATAATGTATCCATGCAAAGTTTGGTGAAGATCTGAGTATGTAGTTTTTGACCTTATATGGAACCTCCTATCTGAAAATTTGAAAATTCTTAAAAAATTCGTCCAAAATCTTGATGTCTCCAATCTCTTGTTTTGTACGTTTTTTCCACGTGTCTTGACATCCAATGTATCCCTGCAAAGTTTGGTGAAGATCTGAGTATGTAGTTTTTGACCTTATCTGGAACCTCCCATCTGAAAATTTGAAAATTCCTAAAAAATCCGTGCAAAATCTTGATGACCCCAATCTCTTGTTTTGTACGTTTTTTCCACGTGTCTTGACATCCAATGTATCCATGCAAAGTTTGGTGAAGATCTGAGTATGTCGTTTTTGACCTTATCTGGAACCTCCCATCTGAAAATTTGAAAATTCTTAAAAAATTCGTCCAAAATCTTGATGTCTCCAATCTCTTGTTTTGTACGTTTTTTCCACGTGTCTTGACATGCAAAGTATCCCTGCAACGTTTGGTGAAGATCTGAGTATGTAGTTTTTGACCTTATCTGGAACCTCCTATCTGAAAATTTGAAAATTCTTCAAAAATTCTTCGAAAATCTTGATGTCTCCAATCTCTTGTTTTGTACGTTTTTTCCACGTGTCTTGACATCCAATGTATCCCTGCAATGTTTGGTGGAGATCTGAGTATGTAGTTTTTGACCTTATCTGGGACCTCCTATCAGAAAATTTGAAAATTCTTCAAAAATTCGTCCAAAATCTTGATGTCTCCAATCTCTTGTTTTGTACGTTTTTTCCACGTGTCTCGACCTCCAATGTATCCCTGCAAAGTTTGGTGAAGATCTGAGCATGTCGTTTTTGACCTTATCTGGAACATCCTTTCTGAAAATTTGAAAATTCTTAAAAAATTCGTCGAAAATCTTGATGTCTCCAATCTCTTGTTTTGTACGTTTTTTCCACGTGTCTTGACATCCAATGTATCCCTGCAAAGTTTGGTGAAGATCTGAGTATGTAGTTTTTGACCTTATATGGAACCTCCTTTCTGAAAATTTGAAAATTCTCAAAAAATTCGTCCATAATCTTGATGTCTCCAATCTCTTGTTTTGTACGTTTTTTCCACGTGTCTTGACATCCAATGTATCCCTGCAAAGTTTGGTGAAGATCTGAGTATGTAGTTTTTGACCTTATATGGAACCTCCTATCTGAAAATTTGAAAATTCTTAAAAAATTCGTCCAAAATCTTGATGTCACCAATCCTATGTTTTGTATGTTTTTTCCACGTGTCTTGACATCCAATGTATCCATGCAAAGTTTGGTGAAGATCTGAGTATGTCGTTTTTGACCTTATCTGGAACCTCCCATCTGAAAATTTGAAAATTCTTAAAAAATTCGTCGAAAATCTTGATGTCTCCGATCTCTTGTTTTGTACGTTTTTTCCACGTGTCTTGACATGCAAAGTATTCCTGCAAAGTTTGGTGAAGATCTGAGTATGTAGTTTTTGACCTTATATGGAACCTCCTATCTGAAAATTTGAAAATTCTTAAAAAATTCGTCCAAAATCTTGATGTCTCCAATCTCTTGTTTTGTACGTTTTTTCCACGTGTCTTGACATCCAATGTATCACTGCAAAGTTTGGTGAAGATCTGAGTATGTAGTTTTTGACCTTATCTGGAACCTCCCATCTGAAAATTTGAAAATTCCTAAAAAATCCGTGCAAAATCTTGATGACCCCAATCTCTTGTTTTGTACGTTTTTTCCACGTGTCTTGACATCCAATGTATCCATGCAAAGTTTGGTGAAGATCTGAGTATGTCGTTTTTGACCTTATCTGGAACCTCCCATCTGAAAATTTGAAAATTCTTAAAAAATTCGTCGAAAATCTTGATGACTCCAATCTCTTGTTTTGTACGTTTTTTCCACGTGTCTTGACATGCAAAGTATCCCTGCAACGTTTGGTGAAGATCTGAGTATGTAGTTTTTGACCTTATCTGGAACCTCCTATCTGAAAATTTGAAAATTCTTCAAAAAATCGTCGAAAATCTTGATGTCTCCAATCTCTTGTTTTGTACGTTTTTTCCACGTGTCTTGACATCCAATGTATCCCTGCAATGTTTGGTGGAGTTCTGAGTATGTAGTTTTTGACCTTATCTGGGACCTCCTATCAGAAAATTTGAAAATTCTTCAAAAATTCGTCCAAAATCTTGATGTCTCCAATCTCTTGTTTTGTACGTTTTTTCCACGTGTCTCGACCTCCAATGTTTCCCTGCAAAGTTTGGTGAAGATCTGAGTATGTCGTTTTTGACCTTATCTGGAACATCCTTTCTGAAAATTTGAAAATTCTTAAAAAATTCGTCGAAAATCTTGATGTCTCCAATCTCTTGTTTTGTACGTTTTTTCCACGTGTCTTGACATCCAATGTATCCCTGCAAAGTTTGGTGAAGATCTGAGTATGTAGTTTTTGACCTTATATGGAACCTCCTTTCTGAAAATTTGAAAATTCTCAAAAAATTCGTCCATAATCTTGATGTCTCCAATCTCTTGTTTTGTACGTTTTTTCCACGTGTCTTGACATCCAATGTATCCCTGCAAAGTTTGGTGAAGATCTGAGTATGTAGTTTTTGACCTTATCTGGAACCTCCCATCTGAAAATTTGAAAATTCTTAAAAAATTCGACCAAAATCTTGATGTCTCCAATCTTTTGTTTTGTACGTTTTTTTCACGTGTCTTGACACATAATGTATCCATGCAAAGTTTATTGAAGATCTGAGTATGTAGTTTTTGACCTTATATGGAACCTCCTATCTGAAAATTTGAAAATTCTTAAAAAATTCGTCCAAAATCTTGATGTCTCCAATCTCTTGTTTTGTACGTTTTTTCCACGTGTCTTGACATCCAATGTATCCCTGCAAAGTTTGGTGAAGATCTGAGTATGTAGTTTTTGACCTTATCTGGAACCTCCCATCTGAAAATTTGAAAATTCCTAAAAAATCCGTGCAAAATCTTGATGACCCCAATCTCTTGTTTTGTACGTTTTTTCCACGTGTCTTGACATCCAATGTATTCCTGCAATGTTTGGTGAAGATCTGAGTATGTAGTTTTTGACCTTATATGGAACCTCCTATCTGAAAATTTGAAAATTCTTAAAAAATTCGTCGAAAATCTTGATGTCTCCAATCTCTTGTTTTGTACGTTTTTTCCACGTGTCTTGACATGCAAAGTATCCCTGCAACGTTTGGTGAAGATCTGAGTATGTAGTTTTTGACCTTATCTGGAACCTCCTATCTGAAAATTTGAAAATTCTTCAAAAATTCGTCGAAAATCTTGATGTCTCCAATCTCTTGTTTTGTACGTTTTTTCCACGTGTCTTGACATCCAATGTATTCCTGCAATGTTTGGTGAAGATCTGAGTATGTAGTTTTTGACCTTATATGGAACCTCCTATCTGAAAATTTGAAAATTCTTAAAAAATTCCTCGAAAATCTTGATGTCTCCAATCTCTTGTTTTGTACGTTTTTTCCACGTGTCTTGACATGCAAAGTATCCCTGCAACGTTTGGTGAAGATCTGAGTATGTAGTTTTTGACCTTATCTGGAACCTCCTATCTGAAAATTTGAAAATTCTTAAAAAATTCGTCCAAAATCTTGAAGACCCCAATCTCTTGTTTTGTACGTTTTTTCCACGTGTCTTGACATCCAATGTATCCCTGCAAAGTTTGGTGAAGATCTGAGTATGTAGTTTTTGACCTTATATGGAACCTCCTTTCTGAAAATTTGAGAATTCTTAAAAAATTCGTCCAAAATCTTGATGTCTCCAATCTCTTGTTTTGTACGTTTTTTCCACGTGTCTTGACATCCAATGTATCCATGCAAAGTTTGGTGAAGATCTGAGTATGTCGTTTTTGACCTTATCTGGAACCTCCCATCCGAAAATTTGAAAATTCTTAAAAAATTCGTCGAAAATCTTGATGTCTCCAATCTCTTGTTTTGTACGTTTTTTCCACGTGTCTTGACATGCAAAGTATCCCTGAAACGTTTGGTGAAGATCTGAGTATGTAGTTTTTGACCTTATCTGGAACCTCCTATCTGAAAATTTGAAAATTCTTCAAAAATTCGACGAAAATCTTGATGTCTCCAATCTCTTGCTTTGTACGTTTTTTCCACGTGTCTTGACATCCAATGTATCCCTGCAATGTTTGGTGGAGATCTGAGTATGTAGTTTTTGACCTTATCTGGAACCTCCTATCTGAAAATTTGAAAATTCTTCAAAAATTCGTCCAAAATCTTGATGTCTCCAATCTCTTGTTTTGTACGTTTTTTCCACGTGTCTCGACCTCCAATGTATCCCTGCAAAGTTAGTGAAGATCTGAGTATGTCGTTTTTGACCTTATCTGGAACATCCTTTCTGAAAATTTGAAAATTCTTAAAAAATTCGTCGAAAATCTTGATGTCTCCAATCTCTTGTTTTGTACGTTTTTTCCACGTTTCTTGACATCCAATGTATCCCTGCAAAGTTTGGTGAAGATCTGAGTATGTAGTTTTTGACCTTATATGGAACCTCCTTTCTGAAAATTTGAAAATTCTCAAAAAATTCGTCCATAATCTTGATGTCTCCAATCTCTTGTTTTGTACGTTTTTTCCACGTGTCTTGACATCCAATGTATCCCTGCAAAGTTTGGTGAAGATCTGAGTATGTAGTTTTTGACCTTATATGGAACCTCCTATCTGAAAATTTGAAAATTCTTAAAAAATTCGTCCAAAATCTTGATGTCACCAATCCTATGTTTTGTATGTTTTTTCCACGTGTCTTGACATCCAATGTATCCATGCAAAGTTTGGTGAAGATCTGAGTATGTCGTTTTTGACCTTATCTGGAACCTCCTATCTGAAAATTTGAAAATTCTTCAAAAATTCGTCGAAAATCTTGATGTCTCCAATCTCTTGTTTTGTACGTTTTTTCCACGTGTCTTGACATCCAATGTATTCCTGCAATGTTTGGTGGAGATCTGAGTATGTAGTTTTAGACCTTATCTGGAACCTCCTATCTGAAAATTTGAAAATTCTTCAAAAATTCGTCCAAAATCTTGATGTCTCCAATCTCTTGTTTTGTACGTTTTTTCCACGTGTCTCGACCTCCAATGGATCCCTGCAAAGTTTGGTGAAGATCTGAGTATGTCGTTTTTGACCTTATCTGGAACATCCTTTCTGAAAATTTGAAAATTCTTAAAAAATTCGTCGAAAATCTTGATGTCTCCAATCTCTTGTTTTGTACGTTTTTTGCACGTGTCTTGACATCCAATGTATCCCTGCAAAGTTTGGTGAAGATCTGAGTATGTAGTTTTTGACCTTATATGGAACCTCCTATCTGAAAATTTGAAAATTCTTAAAAAATTCGTCCAAAATCTTGATGTCTCCAATCTCTTGTTTTGTACGTTTTTTCCACGTGTCTCGACCTCCAATGGATCCCTGCAAAGTTTGGTGAAGATCTGAGTATGTCGTTTTTGACCTTATCTGGAACCTCCCATCTGAAAATTTGAAAATTCTTAAAAAATTCGTCGAAAATCTTGATGTCTCCGATCTCTTGTTTTGTACGTTTTTTCCACGTGTCTTGACATGCAAAGTATTCCTGCAAAGTTTGGTGAAGATCTGAGTATGTAGTTTTTGACCTCATCTGGAACCTCCTATCTGAAAATTTGAAAATTCTTAAAAAATTCGTCCAAAATCTTGATGTCTCCAATCTCTTGTTTTGTACGTTTTTTCCACGTGTCTTGACATCCAATGTATCCCTGCAATGTTTGGTGAAGATCTGAGTATGTAGTTTTTGACCTTATCTTTAACCTCCCATCTGAAAATTTGAAAATTCCTAAAAAATCCGTCCAAAATCTTGATGACCCCAATGTCTTGTTTTGTACTTTTTTTCCACGTGTCTCGACCTCCAATGTATCCCTGCAAAGTTTGGTGAAGATCTGAGTATGTAGTTTTTGACCTTATATGGAACCTCCTATCTGAAAATTTGAAAATTCTTAAAAAATTCGTCCAAAATCTTGATGTCACCAATCCTATGTTTTGTATGTTTTTTCCACGTGTCTTGACATCCAATGTATCCATGCAAAGTTTGGTGAAGATCTGAGTATGTCGTTTTTGACCTTATCTGGAACCTCCCATCTGAAAATTTGAAAATTCTTAAAAAATTCGTCGAAAATCTTGATGTCTCCGATCTCTTGTTTTGTACGTTTTTTCCACGTGTCTTGACATGCAAAGTATTCCTGCAAAGTTTGGTGAAGATCTGAGTATGTAGTTTTTGACCTTATCTGGAACCTCCTATCTGAAAATTTGAAAATTCTTAAAAAATTCGTCCAAAATCTTGATGTCTCCAATCTCTTGTTTTGTACGTTTTTTCCACGTGTCTTGATATCCAATGTATCCCTGCAAAGTTTGGTGAAGATCTGAGTATGTCGTTTTTGACCTTATCTGGAACATCCTTTCTGAAAATTTGAAAATTGTTAAAAAATTCGTCCAAAATCTTGATGTCTCCAATCTCTTTTTTGTACGTTTTTTCCACGTGTCTTGACATCCAATGTATCCCTGCAAAGTTTGGTGAAGATCTGAGTATGTAGTTTTTGACCTTATCTGGAACCTCCCATCTGAAAATTTGAAAATTCTTAAAAAATTCGACCAAAATCTTGATGTCTCCAATCTTTTGTTTTGTACGTTTTTTCCACGTGTCTTGACATGCAAAGTATTCCTGCAAAGTTTGGTGAAGATCTGAGTATGTAGTTTTTGACCTCATCTGGAACTTCCTATCTGAAAATTTGAAAATTCTTAAAAAATTCGTCCAAAATCTTGATGTCTCCAATCTCTTGTTTTGTACGTTTTTTCCACGTGTCTTGACATCCAATGTATCCCTGCAATGTTTGGTGAAGATCTGAGTATGTAGTTTTTGACCTTATCTGGAACCTCCCATCTGAAAATTTGAAAATTCCTAAAAAATCCGTCCAAAATCTTGATGACCCCAATGTCTTGTTTTGTACTTTTTTTCCACGTGTCTCGACCTCCAATGTATCACTGCAAAGTTTGGTGAAGATCTGAGTATGTAGTTTTTGACCTTATATGGAACCTCCTATCTGAAAATTTGAAAATTCTTAAAAAATTCGTCCAAAATCTTGATGTCACCAATCCTATGTTTTGTATGTTTTTTCCACGTGTCTTGACATCCAATGTATCCATGCAAAGTTTGGTGAAGATCTGAGTATGTCGTTTTTGACCTTATCTGGAACCTCCCATCTGAAAATTTGAAAATTCTTAAAAAATTCGTCGAAAATCTTGATGTCTCCGATCTCTTGTTTTGTACGTTTTTTCCACGTGTCTTGACATGCAAAGTATTCCTCCAAAGTTTGGTGAAGATCTGAGTATGTAGTTTTTGACCTTATCTGGAACCTCCTATCTGAAAATTTGAAAATTCTTAAAAAATTCGTCCAAAATCTTGATGTCTCCAATCTCTTGTTTTGTACGTTTTTTCCACGTGTCTTGACACATAATGTATCCATGCAAAGTTTGGTGAAGATCTGAGTATGTAGTTTTTGACCTTATCTGGAACATCCTTTCTGAAAATTTGAAAATTGTTAAAAAATTCGTCCAAAATCTTGATGTCTCCAATCTCTTTTTTGTACGTTTTTTCCACGTGTCTTGACATCCAATGTATCCCTGCAAAGTTTGGTGAAGATCTGAGTATGTAGTTTTTGACCTTATCTGGAACCTCCCATCTGAAAATTTGAAAATTCTTAAAAAATTCGACCAAAATCTTTATGTCTCCAATCTTTTGTTTTGTACGTTTTTTCCACGTGTCTTGACACATAATGTATCCATGCAAAGTTTGGTGAAGATCTGAGTATGTAGTTTTTGACCTTATATGGAACCTCCTATCTGAAAATTTGAAAATTCTTAAAAAATTCGTCCAAAATCTTGATGTCTCCAATCTCTTGTTTTGTACGTTTTTTCCACGTGTCTTGACATCCAATGTATCCCTGCAAAGTTTGGTGAAGATCTGAGTATGTAGTTTTTGACCTTATCTGGAACCTCCCATCTGAAAATTTGAAAATTCCTAAAAAATCCGTGCAAAATCTTGATGACCCCAATCTCTTGTTTTGTACGTTTTTTCCACGTGTCTTGACATCCAATGTATCCATGCAAAGTTTGGTGAAGATCTGAGTATGTCGTTTTTGACCTTATCTGGAACCTCCCATCTGAAAATTTGAAAATTCTTAAAAAATTCGTCCAAAATCTTGATGTCTCCAATCTCTTGTTTTGTACGTTTTTTTCCACGTGTCTTGACATGCAAAGTATCCCTGCAACGTTTGGTGAAGATCTGAGTATGTAGTTTTTGACCTTATCTGGAACCTCCTATCTGAAAATTTGAAAATTCTTCAAAAATTCGTCGAAAATCTTGATGTCTCCAATCTCTTGTTTTGTACGTTTTTTCCACGTGTCTTGACATCCAATGTATCCCTGCAATGTTTGGTGGAGATCTGAGTATGTAGTTTTTGACCTTATCTGGGACCTCCTATCAGAAAATTTGAAAATTCTTCAAAAATTCGTCCAAAATCTTGATGTCTCCAATCTCTTGTTTTGTACGTTTTTTCCACGTGTCTCGACCTCCAATGTATCCCTGCAAAGTTTGGTGAAGATCTGAGCATGTCGTTTTTGACCTTATCTGGAACATCCTTTCTGAAAATTTGAAAATTCTTAAAAAATTCGTCGAAAATCTTGATGTCTCCAATCTCTTGTTTTGTACGTTTTTTCCACGTGTCTTGACATCCAATGTATCCCTGCAAAGTTTGGTGAAGATCTGAGTATGTAGTTTTTGACCTTATATGGAACCTCCTTTCTGAAAATTTGAAAATTCTCAAAAAATTCGTCCATAATCTTGATGTCTCCAATCTCTTGTTTTGTACGTTTTTTCCACGTGTCTTGACATCCAATGTATCCCTGCAAAGTTTGGTGAAGATCTGAGTATGTAGTTTTTGACCTTATATGGAACCTCCTATCTGAAAATTTGAAAATTCTTAAAAAATTCGTCCAAAATCTTGATGTCACCAATCCTATGTTTTGTATGTTTTTTCCACGTGTCTTGACATCCAATGTATCCATGCAAAGTTTGGTGAAGATCTGAGTATGTCGTTTTTGACCTTATCTGGAACCTCCCATCTGAAAATTTGAAAATTCTTAAAAAATTCGTCGAAAATCTTGATGTCTCCGATCTCTTGTTTTGTACGTTTTTTCCACGTGTCTTGACATGCAAAGTATTCCTGCAAAGTTTGGTGAAGATCTGAGTATGTAGTTTTTGACCTTATATGGAACCTCCTATCTGAAAATTTGAAAATTCTTAAAAAATTCGTCCAAAATCTTGATGTCTCCAATCTCTTGTTTTGTACGTTTTTTCCACGTGTCTTGACATCCAATGTATCACTGCAAAGTTTGGTGAAGATCTGAGTATGTAGTTTTTGACCTTATCTGGAACCTCCCATCTGAAAATTTGAAAATTCCTAAAAAATCCGTGCAAAATCTTGATGACCCCAATCTCTTGTTTTGTACGTTTTTTCCACGTGTCTTGACATCCAATGTATCCATGCAAAGTTTGGTGAAGATCTGAGTATGTCGTTTTTGACCTTATCTGGAACCTCCCATCTGAAAATTTGAAAATTCTTAAAAAATTCGTCGAAAATCTTGATGACTCCAATCTCTTGTTTTGTACGTTTTTTCCACGTGTCTTGACATGCAAAGTATCCCTGCAACGTTTGGTGAAGATCTGAGTATGTAGTTTTTGACCTTATCTGGAACCTCCTATCTGAAAATTTGAAAATTCTTCAAAAATTCGTCGAAAATCTTGATGTCTCCAATCTCTTGTTTTGTACGTTTTTTCCACGTGTCTTGACATCCAATGTATCCCTGCAATGTTTGGTGGAGTTCTGAGTATGTAGTTTTTGACCTTATCTGGGACCTCCTATCAGAAAATTTGAAAATTCTTCAAAAATTCGTCCAAAATCTTGATGTCTCCAATCTCTTGTTTTGTACGTTTTTTCCACGTGTCTCGACCTCCAATGTTTCCCTGCAAAGTTTGGTGAAGATCTGAGTATGTCGTTTTTGACCTTATCTGGAACATCCTTTCTGAAAATTTGAAAATTCTTAAAAAATTCGTCGAAAATCTTGATGTCTCCAATCTCTTGTTTTGTACGTTTTTTCCACGTGTCTTGACATCCAATGTATCCCTGCAAAGTTTGGTGAAGATCTGAGTATGTAGTTTTTGACCTTATATGGAACCTCCTTTCTGAAAATTTGAAAATTCTCAAAAAATTCGTCCATAATCTTGATGTCTCCAATCTCTTGTTTTGTACGTTTTTTCCACGTGTCTTGACATCCAATGTATCCCTGCAAAGTTTGGTGAAGATCTGAGTATGTAGTTTTTGACCTTATCTGGAACCTCCCATCTGAAAATTTGAAAATTCTTAAAAAATTCGACCAAAATCTTGATGTCTCCAATCTTTTGTTTTGTACGTTTTTTTCACGTGTCTTGACACATAATGTATCCATGCAAAGTTTATTGAAGATCTGAGTATGTAGTTTTTGACCTTATATGGAACCTCCTATCTGAAAATTTGAAAATTCTTCAAAAATTCGTCGAAAATCTTGATGTCTCCAATCTCTTGTTTTGTACGTTTTTTCCACGTGTCTTGACATCCAATGTATTCCTGCAATGTTTGGTGAAGATCTGAGTATGTAGTTTTTGACCTTATATGGAACCTCCTATCTGAAAATTTGAAAATTCTTAAAAAATTCGTCGAAAATCTTGATGTCTCCAATCTCTTGTTTTGTACGTTTTTTCCACGTGTCTTGACATGCAAAGTATCCCTGCAACGTTTGGTGAAGATCTGAGTATGTAGTTTTTGACCTTATCTGGAACCTCCTATCTGAAAATTTGAAAATTCTTAAAAAATTCGTCCAAAATCTTGAAGACCCCAATCTCTTGTTTTGTACGTTTTTTCCACGTGTCTTGACATCCAATGTATCCCTGCAAAGTTTGGTGAAGATCTGAGTATGTAGTTTTTGACCTTATATGGAACCTCCTTTCTGAAAATTTGAGAATTCTTAAAAAATTCGTCCAAAATCTTGATGTCTCCAATCTCTTGTTTTGTACGTTTTTTCCACGTGTCTTGACATCCAATGTATCCATGCAAAGTTTGGTGAAGATCTGAGTATGTCGTTTTTGACCTTATCTGGAACCTCCCATCCGAAAATTTGAAAATTCTTAAAAAATTCGTCGAAAATCTTGATGTCTCCAATCTCTTGTTTTGTACGTTTTTTCCACGTGTCTTGACATGCAAAGTATCCCTGAAACGTTTGGTGAAGATCTGAGTATGTAGTTTTTGACCTTATCTGGAACCTCCTATCTGAAAATTTGAAAATTCTTCAAAAATTCGACGAAAATCTTGATGTCTCCAATCTCTTGCTTTGTACGTTTTTTCCACGTGTCTTGACATCCAATGTATCCCTGCAATGTTTGGTGGAGATCTGAGTATGTAGTTTTTGACCTTATCTGGAACCTCCTATCTGAAAATTTGAAAATTCTTCAAAAATTCGTCCAAAATCTTGATGTCTCCAATCTCTTGTTTTGTACGTTTTTTCCACGTGTCTCGACCTCCAATGTATCCCTGCAAAGTTAGTGAAGATCTGAGTATGTCGTTTTTGACCTTATCTGGAACATCCTTTCTGAAAATTTGAAAATTCTTAAAAAATTCGTCGAAAATCTTGATGTCTCCAATCTCTTGTTTTGTACGTTTTTTCCACGTTTCTTGACATCCAATGTATCCCTGCAAAGTTTGGTGAAGATCTGAGTATGTAGTTTTTGACCTTATATGGAACCTCCTTTCTGAAAATTTGAAAATTCTCAAAAAATTCGTCCATAATCTTGATGTCTCCAATCTCTTGTTTTGTACGTTTTTTCCACGTGTCTTGACATCCAATGTATCCCTGCAAAGTTTGGTGAAGATCTGAGTATGTAGTTTTTGACCTTATATGGAACCTCCTATCTGAAAATTTGAAAATTCTTAAAAAATTCGTCCAAAATCTTGATGTCACCAATCCTATGTTTTGTATGTTTTTTCCACGTGTCTTGACATCCAATGTATCCATGCAAAGTTTGGTGAAGATCTGAGTATGTCGTTTTTGACCTTATCTGGAACCTCCCATCTGAAAATTTGAAAATTCTTAAAAAATTCGTCGAAAATCTTGATGTCTCCGATCTCTTGTTTTGTACGTTTTTTCCACGTGTCTTGACATGCAAAGTATTCCTGCAAAGTTTGGTGAAGATCTGAGTATGTAGTTTTTGACCTCATCTGGAACCTCCTATCTGAAAATTTGAAAATTCTTAAAAAATTCGTCCAAAATTTTGATGTCTCCAATCTCTTGTTTTGTACGTTTTTTCCACGTGTCTTGACATCCAATGTATCCCTGCAATGTTTGGTGAAGATCTGAGTATGTAGTTTTTGACCTTATCTGGAACCTCCCATCTGAAAATTTGAAAATTCCTAAAAAATCCGTCCAAAATCTTGATGACCCCAATCTCTTGTTTTGTACGTTTTTTCCACGTGTCTTGACATCCAATGTATCCCTGCAAAGTTTGGTGAAGATCTGAGTATGTAGTTTTTGACCTTATCTGGAACCTCCTATCTGAAAATTTGAAAATTCTTAAAAAATTCGTCCAAAATCTTGATGTCTCCAATCTCTTGTTTTGTACGTTTTTTCCACGTGTCTTGATATCCAATGTATCCCTGCAAAGTTTGGTGAAGATCTGAGTATGTCGTTTTTGACCTTATCTGGAACATCCTTTCTGAAAATTTGAAAATTGTTAAAAAATTCGTCCAAAATCTTGATGTCTCCAATCTCTTTTTTGTACGTTTTTTCCACGTGTCTTGGCATCCAATGTATCCCTGCAAAGTTTGGTGAAGATCTGAGTATGTAGTTTTTGACCTTATCTGGAACCTCCCATCTGAAAATTTGAAAATTCTTAAAAAATTCGACCAAAATCTTGATGTCTCCAATCTTTTGTTTTGTACGTTTTTTCCACGTGTCTTGACACATAATGTATCCATGCAAAGTTTGGTGAAGATCTGAGTATGTAGTTTTTGACCTTATATGGAACCTCCTATCTGAAAATTTGAAAATTCTTAAAAAATTCGTCCAAAATCTTGATGTCTCCAATCTCTTGTTTTGTACGTTTTTTCCACGTGTCTTGACATCCAATGTATCCCTGCAAAGTTTGGTGAAGATCTGAGTATGTAGTTTTTGACCTTATCTGGAACCTCCCATCTGAAAATTTGAAAATTCCTAAAAAATCCGTGCAAAATCTTGATGACCCCAATCTCTTGTTTTGTACGTTTTTTCCACGTGTCTTGACATCCAATGTATTCCTGCAATGTTTGGTGAAGATCTGAGTATGTAGTTTTTGACCTTCTATGGAACCTCCTATCTGAAAATTTGAAAATTCTTAAAAAAGTCGACCAAAATCTTGATGTTCCGAATCCTATGTTTTGTATGTTTTTTCCACGTGTCTTGACATCCAATGTATCCCTGCAAAGTTTGGTGAAGATCTGAGTATGTAGTTTTTGACCTTATCTGGAACCTCCCATCTGAAAATTTGAAAATTCCTAAAAAATCCGTGCAAAATCTTGATGACCCCAATCTCTTGTTTTGTACGTTTTTTCCACGTGTCTTGACATCCAATGTATCCATGCAAAGTTTGGTGAAGATCTGAGTATGTCGTTTTTGACCTTATCTGGAACCTCCCATCTGAAAATTTGAAAATTCTTAAAAAATTCGTCGAAAATCTTGATGTCTCCAATCTTTTGTTTTGTACGTTTTTTCCACGTGTCTTGACATGCAAAGTATCCCTGCAACGTTTGGTGAAGATCTGAGTATGTAGTTTTTGACCTTATCTGGAACCTCCTATCTGAAAATTTGAAAATTCTTCAAAAATTCGTCGAAAATCTTGATGTCTCCAATCTCTTGTTTTGTACGTTTTTTCCACGTGTCTTGACATCTAATGTATTCCTGCAATGTTTGGTGGAGATCTGAGTATGTAGTTTTAGACCTTATCTGGAACCTCCTATCTGAAAATTTGAAAATTCTTCAAAAATTCGTCCAAAATCTTGATGTCTCCAATCTCTTGAGTAGATAGTAAATATGCCTTTGACCGCAACTCTGATTTCTTGACCAAACGACCACAAAAAGTTGAAAAACTCACTTTCTCTCCCCGTTTCGCGCCTCATTTATTACGCTGACGACGTTTCACGGGTGCAAAAAGGCAGTGATGAGTGAAAGAGGAGCTCTCCTCTTCTCCTCCTCTCCTCTTCTCATCTTCTTATTTTCTCATTTTCTCATTTTCTCATCTTCTCATTTTCTCATCTTCTCATTTTCTCATCTTCTCATCTTCTTATTTTCTCATTTTCTCATCTTCTCATCTTCTCATCTTTTAAGGACCAAATGTTTGTAGATCGTGATCTTCGTAAACCTCTCTTCTCATCCTCTTATTTTCTCATTCTCTTATTCTCTCATTTTCTTATTCTCTCTACCTTTAGAACATTGTCGTCAACATTAGAGATGAAGTTGGAGTGCTGGAATCAAGGGGGGCCAAATGTTTATATATGGTGATCTTCGTAAACTTTTCTCTCGGGGGGGGAAAGATGTGGCATATACACACGCGCGCGCTCTCATCTTCTCATTTTCTTATTCTCTTATTCTCTTATTTTTGAAAGATGAGTGTATTTTATCGTAATTTTCCAAGTCCGGGACCAAATGTTTATGTATTGCGACCTACGTAAACCTCTCCTCTCATCTTCTCATCTTCTCATTTTGAAAAAATGAGTGCACCTTATCGTAATTTTCCAAGTCCGGAGCCAAATGTTTATATATATCGTGATTTTCGTAAACCTCTCCTCTCATCTTCTTATTTTTGAAAGATGAGTGTATTTTATCGTAATTTTCCAAGTCCGGGACCAAAAATGTTTATGTATTGCGACCTACGTAAACCTCTCTCTCGGGGAGGGAACAATGTGCCATACACATACGTGCGCGCGCTTATATATTGTAACACAAACAAACAAACAAAATAATAATTGTTGTTTTTAGGATGCCTGGCCCCTATAACCTCGCCAGGGTGCGTGGTGCCCAACCAAAAATGTAAAAGTTTTCTAATGGCTGCGGTTATAGATTACCGCACCTCTGTAGAGTTTCACGTGTTTTTTTTTTTTTTTTCCCCAAACTTCCATGAAACCCTGCAGAGGACCTCCGTAATGCATGCAACGTGTACTAACGACTCTAGTATTATTTGATGTTGTGATATTTTTTGGATATAGAGTTTTATTATAAGATAGATAAAAATGATTATGTTTATTATAATATTTTCTTGATGAAGATGGAGAATGTATGTGTGTGTGTTACAAATAAAGTTGCATGCTTATTTTCTAGTGTGTGTGTATATGTTTTTGATGTTTCGACAGCATCTGAAACGATAAAAAAGAAATTTTATTGTTAATTTTCACGTGTAAAAACAACAACAAATTTTTTTTGTGCAAATTTTCTGATTGTCTCGTGCTATAGTGCAAAAAGATATTGTAGCTGATAGCTAATGAAATTGAGATTTGTAACTGATCTGAACTAGTGAAATTCGTATTGTGCCATTGTAACTGATTGTGCTAGTGCAGAAAATTTCTTATTGTGCAAGAAAAGATGTTAAAAAAACTTGTTAAAACTGCTCTGTGACCCTCTCATTCTTCACGTCGTAGGCGAAGGACTTCTCTGCAATCAGGATGACACTGCATAGGGTATCCTCGGGCAAGGCATCGTGGAACTCGCAGACGACCTTGATGTTGGTTCGATCGTTGACCACCACCTGCTTTCTCTTAGATGTGTTGATGACGGTCATGGGTCTCCGTGCTTTGAATTCGCTGGGCGTGTAGTACATGTCCACACTTCCCTCGGTCACGCGTTTGTAAGCCGAAAACGCTTCGTAAAGTTTGAGGTAATCGTTTTTGGTCACGTCGAGATTGTAATTCTCGCGCGGGAACACTTCATTGCGTCCATTCTTCAGATAAACGTTCTTGATCTTGCAGTCGTCGAATTTGCTGGAATCTTTTTCCTGATTTTTGTCCCTCCCGGTCTGAAAGAGCACTACGACGAAATCTGGCATGTCGAACTGTATGTTGTTGAACTGCGTTGTCACGTCGAATTCCATGTGACTTCCGGACGCCATTTTTTGCACGCACTGGTAACCGTGAAAGTGAATCGGCACCTGCGGACTTTTCAAGATCTCCGCTTTGTACTTGAGGGCGTAGTTCGTTTCGTATTCCACCACCGGCATTCTCAATTCCATGCTTCGGATGACGCATTTTGCTGCTTCGGGTAAAGTGTTGGCTATCGGCGTGGTGCCGTCCGGGCCCAAAGTAGCGTATCGCATTAGTGCGTCGTTGTCGTTGGCCGCTCTTCGAAACGTAACGCGCAGTCCTCCCTTCCACATGATCTCCTTGTAGTCCGAGAAGAAACCTGGAAGCAGACGCATGGGAAAGAGCACCGTGTGACTTCTCGTCGATATTTTGGTCCCGGCTTCGAATCCTCCTGCTTGATAGTATGCGGCGTCTGTTTTGGATAATTTCAATGTTCCCACTGCCGTCGACGTGATGCCTGGATAATCTATTCTGTCGATGACGGTGTTGTGTTTCCTCACCTCCACCTGCGAGAACAGGTGAGGCACGAAGTTGTCTACGAGTATCAAGTTTGCTGCTGCGGGAAACGTGTCTCCGCTTTCTTTCTTCACAACGTCGAATTGAAGGTAGAGGTCCGCTCTGTGAGGATGAATGAACCCATCGCCTACGTCAACGTCGTATTCGATCTCCCTGTTCGCCTCGTTGAGATTGGCGAACGTGCGACGGTTGGGAGGGAAAGATTGCAATTCGTAACTTTCGATTTGCTCCATTTTACATGTATGGTTATTTATTATACGTTGATCTCCACGATGGCAGTAGTTGTTGCACCTGCGAAATCTACCACGTCTCCTTTCTCGTTCGTCACCACCAACTCTATGTCGTCTATGCGGTTGCGACATACTGGAAAATAGATCGGCGAAGAGGGCGTGTAGATGATCGGTTCCATGAACTCGGAACTTGGTTTGAAAGTGGCTATGATTCCCGTCTGCTTGTGACTTCCTAATAATCCGTCCGAGGATTTCGTGATCATACCTTCTGCCACGTTGCAGTGTACGTTCAGAGTTTCTATGGCCAAAAATTTAGGAATGTTTGTTGCCACATGCTTGATGCCAGCTTCGAGTTTTGTGTTGTTCTCGAAACCTAAAAGTTCTCCTATGGTGCCCAGGTCCACGGTCTCCGTCGCCGACAGGATTTCCACTCTGTGCGTGACCGAATTTTGAGAAAAGTACGTGCCTTTGGGTAACTGAGCTTGCAAAGTGGAAAGATTGTATTGTCCTGGCGTGACGACGATGTGTTCGCTTCCGACGCTAATTTTGTTGTTGTGCTGCGTAACATTAGGTATGAGGTACATGCTGTAGAATGCACGCAGAGCCACGGATTTAGGATAGACAATGTCGTCGTGCAACGTGAGTTTCAAGATTGAAGATTCGCTCGTGAGATGAAACACGCCCATCCTAGTGATGCTGTTTCAGGTTCCACAGTACTTTCTGGAAATCCTCGATCGTAGGGTTATTTATTTTAGAGAGAAAGGCGAGCACGGAGAGGCAGAGATGACCGCAGTTCACGTCTCCGAAATCTTGAATGCGTTCGTCGTTGTAGTATATGGAGGTTTTGCTTGTTTTCAGATAATAAACTAAATTTGTAGGTGGAACACCTCCAAAAGAATCGAAAACGAATGCTTTATCATTATCGTTTTTGTGGTAACATATCCAATGCGTGCCTGGATTTTCTTGACCGTCCAAGTTGACTACTCCGCATTCTCTTCTTTTCACGCTTGAAGGTAACGAGTCGGACATGAAAACTCCTCTGAAGTGTTTGATTTGTAACGGTTCGATCAGAGATTCAATGTCTCGGTTGGTGAGTGCTTCTGTTTCTTTTTTTTATATTTCTTCAAAGCATCGAGGTTGCTTTTTTGTTTTTTGGTTATACCTTTCCCCTTCTTCTCCATTGCCAGGTTGTGACGTTTCTGTTCTTCCAATTCCGCCTTGTTCTTCTTCGAGTCGATGACGGTTTTCGCAATGGCGGCACTTCCGCCGGCCAAACTTCCAACGGCCCCCAATGCTGCCAGGATGGCCGGGATGCTGAATATGAAACCTCCGATCTTTTGCTGTTTCCGCGAACGCTGCAACCTTTTCAATTGAGGTGTGCTGAGCAGCAATTTCATTCCATGTCCTTTCGACAAGCAAGAACGTTTCTTCTCGCGTTGTTTCTTGGTGAGTAACCCATCGATGGTACCTAGATTTTTTAGATTCGAATATGGTATCTGGTACACAACACCCTTGGGCTTCATGTTGATGCTCTATGTGTTATTTTCACGGTATGTTATTTATATATATTCTGAGATTTTTTTTGTGTAGTTTTTTTACGGTATGTTATTTATATATAAATATTCTGAGATTTTTTTTCACGGCCCCGCAGTTGCTACACAAATTCTATTACGTGCTTTGTTTTCTTGCCAAAAAGTTCTTTTGTCCCCTTGTACACGATTCGAGTTTTGTTCTCGATTAAAATAGATAGCTTCTCATCCGATAACATGTTAGCGTATCGATCTGGTAAAAATAGACTGTATTGTGCGTTGAGCAACAGGCGTACCTTAGGACCATACTGGGTAGAAACGATTGAACCGGAAGTTATCGTGTAAGATTTGTCGACTTCCAATTCCCGAATTTTTACATACTCAAATGACAAATTTAGCATTTGTTTTAATGCTTGGAGCTCACTTATTTTTTCAGTCGTCATATCAAAAAATTTCAGAGTGTTAGAGAGAAATTTAATTGTTTTTCACGATGTGTGTTATTTATATATACCGAAGATTATTTTTTTTCACGATGTGTGTTATTTATATATCAAGTTTTTTTTTTTTTGACACGTATATATATTATTATTTTTAACAGAGGAAGAAAGTCCGTGCTTCGGAAAACGCGATGATGTGCGTAATGATATCTTCCGTCTCCTGCATAGACTTGTACCAATCATCAGTATACCGTCTTCTTCCCTGCCTTGCCTCGTACAGTTCGTCCGACCTATCGTTTAATTTCTGCCCTGCAGCCAAAAGCAGAATGTTGAGATCACCGCACCTCAGGCCACTGATCTCCTGAAGAAGGTCCTTGAGAACCATTTCACAAGGGATGCGAAATTCCGGCGTCGTTCTTGCTATGATTACAAGTTTATTAACATCTCCGTTAACTACCTTTTTGAATATTTTAGATAGTAGTTCGTGCGGCAAATCAGTTATGCAAGCCATGTTGTTTTTTTTACTGGGTGTTATTTATATACCCCACCCCAATTTTTGTTTCGTGTTCATGGCGATGGTGGTACCCAGTGCGGCGACCCGTTCACCCAGCGATGCGTCTCTGCTGACGAATCTTTCGAAAGCTGCGTGCTCTAACTTTCTGTCTGCTTCGTGACGTGCATCCAGATCCATCTGTGTGGTGTTGTAAGCAATGTCGTGATCTTTGCATGCGGCGTCCAACGGATTCACACCCTTGTCTCCTCTCTCCAATCTTTTCTCGAGTTTGGTACCCGGTCCGCAGTACTGGTAGCCTGGTAAATGCATCTCGAAAGGTAACTTGTTGATGATGTCGTTCACAAGCCCCTTTCCTTCGGCCACGTTCCAAAATTTAGGAGGCAGCGTGTTGATGATTTTGATGAGGTAACCTATGCCCTTGTCATCGTTCACGATGAAGTTGGAAAGTTTCGTGCTGATCATGTCCACGATGCCAACCTTCTCGTTGTAGAAATTACGGTTGCCTGCATTCTCCTCGCCGGCTATCACCAACAATCGGTCCACGAGTTTCCTAACGTCGTCCACCCAAACGAATTCTTTGGGTAACGTGTTGTAGCGTTTGACGCCGCTGCCTGTTTTGACCTGGTTCCAAATCGGTTTGATGAGATTCCTGTACTTCTCGCCGCTGCTTGATTTCACCCTATTCTGCGAGGCGTCGTTGTTTTGGTACAAGGCATCCGTCATGATCAGAATTTCCTTGTAACTCTGGTAATCTTCGTCGGTATAATCTTTCGGCTGCTTTTTGGCAACAAGTTCCCACAGTCCCACCGTACCCGGATACCTGTTCCAACTATCCTTGTCGCCTAAATTGACTTTAATGTCGTTGCCTTCGAAGGTTACCTTCGATTTCCCAATCTTCCACACCACACCGCCACCTTCGCTGGTTTCCATGCTGGGATACAATCCGAACACTTCATCCTTGTCGAATTTCCCTGTACTCAGGTAGTCTCGTGCCAAAGGTCCCAACTCGATTTTATCCGAAGACGACGACGTGCTGCCTATGGCTCGACGTCGTGCCGGTGCATCCTTCAGTTCGAACGGCGTCGAAGGAATGCTTGAAATGGGCGTGGGTACGGCATAACTTTTAGCTGCGAGTGGTACGAGTTCATTAATCAAATTTTTATTTTGTTCCGTGACACTTTTAATTTCTTTACCTAGACCGCTGATGGCATCGATCACAGGTTGATCCTGACGTTTCTTCTCTTCGTAGAATCCGCGATTCTCGGATTTCCAACCTTTGAAGCGTTTCGCGAGGTAATCGCGAAGCTTGAGATTTTCGTCTTCAATTTTTCGTTTCCTCATGACGTTATTTATATACGTCGTTTCTCACAACGTTGCAACGTTTAGAAAGTCGTTGATTTTGTTTCTGTATTTTCCGTCGTTGGGTTTCCTCGTCATGTCGATCGTCACGAATCCGAAATCGTCACCGTTCCAGCAAGAAGAGCAGCCTTCCGAAAATTGATTGTAGTTCATGTCCCCGCCTACGTAGTCATCGTACGCATGCTTGAGGTTGGTGTGATCTTGACGAAACAAACATATGAAATTAGCATTGTCGCGTACTAACTGTTTTGGAATTTTGGAAAACGTTTGAGCTAGGTAGAAGCAATCCATTCCTTTGTGACGACCTTGCGTGAAAAAGTTGCGAATTTCATTTTGATTTTCCAGGATGGCGTCGTCGAACACAACAACTGAATTTTCACGACAATCGTCAAGTGGTTTTATTTCCGAGGCGAACGTTGCAATGTCCAGACCATCGTACAGTTTCATCAGTTGCTGGTATTTGGATTGCTCCAAACTTTTCGAGAACACGTACAGGTGCCTGTTCTTCCAATCTAACCAATTCGGTGCGAGGAGAAAATTGTCCACGAGCAGTGTTGTTTTCCCACACCCCGAAGGACCTACAATCAGACAGCGGATGCTGTCGGGAAGCAATTCACCGTTCTTTTTCTTCGTTTGACTTTCCGAATTAGGTAAACGTTTCACAACATTCCACGTACTCATAGAATCACTTCGTTTGAATCGATCCAACTTGTTTCCGGAAGTCCCAGCCATTTCACCAAAAGTTTGTTGCCTCTCTTGCGCAAAACTTTTTCAATAAGGTACGTGTCGGGGTATTTAGTTTTAGAGAGTTCCTCTTCATAGAAGCGCCCCAATAAAATTTCACCGCCACTGTCCTTTATTATATACGTGTGACGGTTCCCGCGTAGAACTCGAACCACGGTAAAAAGTTCGGTGCTCCAGTTTCGTGTGAAACCCCTGTCGAACGTTCGCTTCAATTTACTGACCCTCACCTGTTCTCCAATTTTGTATTTAGCTTTTTTTGTCGTGGGTGTGTACTTTGGACAGTAAACGCTAGAAATTAAACGTTGCTCGTCAGACCTGGTAACGTCAGCTGGCTTCATGCCTATCGTTGCGTGCCGTGTGTGATTATAGTCGTTAACAAGTTCCGGAAGAATAGTGACCCACTTGTAGCTTCCCTGAAGCGTGAAACGTGACCACATGCGCGATTTCAGAGTGCGATTGAATCTTTCCACGATGCTGGCCTTGACGTCACTGAAGGTCGAGTAATGTTGAACGTTGTGTTTCTGAATAAACTTTTGGAATACGGCATTGTAAAATTCCTTCCCTTTGTCCGTGTGCAGAAACCGAGGTCGTCTCCCGCCGCTTTCGCGAAAAATTGTCTTGAATGCTTCCGTGACGCACGTTCCTGTTTTCGCCTTCAAAGGTAGAGCCCATGCGAATTTCGAAAACGTGTCTATGACGGTGAGGAGGTACTTGTTGCCCTTGTTCAATTTATGCACGTTTTTTAACTTGCCGCTACTCATTTCGACGAGGTCGCTTTCCCAGAGGTCGTCGACTCCCTTGGTTACCACAGCCAAACGTTTGTAGTTGCGGCGTGCAGGTTTATGCAATTCTTGGACGATAGCTTGCCTAGACATTTTTATTATTTTTAGAGATTACGTTTGAAGAGAAGCACAAGCGTGATGGGATTCAAAGAGGGTGGTACTTCGCTCGTGTTTTGAACGATCAGCTTATCGCCGACACTCACGTCGAAAACGGTGAGATCTTCGTCTTCGTGTATTTCATATATGTTGCGCGTTTCGTTCCAACGTGCCAGAGGAATATTTCCTGCTTTCTGGACACCACGATTCGATATCAAAGTCATGGTGGGAACGCTAGCTTTTCTGCCGTGAGACCAGTACGAAAATTCGTTTATCTGAATCGTACCATCGAGGAGAAACTTGTAGTACGGATGATAAGGATGCAACATGTACAGTTTGTTACCTTCGACGAACGTGGAGATTCTCTGTTGATTGGGTACGCTGTTGATTTCGATGGCTTGCAGAGAATGCAGTTTAGCGAATTTAGTATCGATGCTAACGAGGTTGCTGTGAAGCTGACCCAGTGTGTTTTGTACGGGCACCAAATGCTCGACTATGGTATCCGTTACGGTAGAAAATGACGGTTTGATTTTCACTTCCACGTTCAACTGCTTGTAGCTTTCGTTGAGTTCTTGCAACTTGGCACCGAAAGAGGCCAGTGTTGATTCCTGCGTTGATTCCAGCACTCCAACTTGATCTCTGATGTTGACCACAATGTTCTGAAGGTTCTCGACTTGATTCAATTTCGAGCTCTTCTCGGTAAGATCGTTCACGATGTTTCGCATCTCTGTAAACTGCGTGTGAAGGTCGGCGACGCTCTGCGAAGTGGGTAGCGTCGACACCAGCGAAGCAAGTTCGTCTCGAATCTGTTCCACATTCGTCGTTTCCGTTTCCAGTCGTTTCAGCATACGTGATATGTTCCTTTTCAAAGCATGTAATTCTTTGGAGGTAGGGAGATTGGCCACTTTACTCTCGAGATCGCTCAACGAACTTTTGATGTCACTCGAATCGGATAGTGCCGTCACCGCCGTTTTCAATTTTTCCAAATCTTCGCTCGAAGGCACGCTCGTTCGTAACGATTCCAAGTCACCCTGTATGTTGTCCAGTACGTGATGAAAATGAGGAAGATTGGATTCGACGTTCAAATTTTCCAAATATTGGATCTTCTGCTGAACTGTGCTTAACGTGTCCTGAATACTCGTCAACACACTTGCTTCAGCGTGAATATTTTTAATTTCTTCGTTGATCAACTCCAGAGACGCCTGAAGCGTAGCGATGGTGGTTTGAATGTGTTCGAAATCTTGATAAGCCTCCAATTGAATTTTTATGTTCGCGACGCTTTTACCGATGACCTGCAGTTCGTCCGACGATGGTAGGTTCGTCATTGTATCTTCCAAAGTCTGCAACTTGGATTTAATTTCTTCCAACGTGCTGGTGAATTCTTCTTGTAATTTGGAAACAACGACATGCAAGCGTTCTGCGTCTATATCGTTCACCACGGTTTGAAGTTCAGAGAAATTCTTTTCTATTGCAGAAGTTCGTTCTTCGATTTCGAGTTTCAATTTTTCCAAATCTTCATTTTTCGATTGAAATTGTTGTAATTTGGCCAAATCATTTTGAAGCGAATCCACGTTCAACTGTATATTTTGAACGCTGTCGTAAGAAGGTACGTCGACATAATTTTTTATCAGCGTTTTCAGTTCGGAATCGATTTTCAGAATAGGGTCGAGACATTGCGTTTGGAGCGTAGCGATTTCCGACTCTAAACTTTTGTTTAAGGTTTCCTGCAAAGCGATCAAATCAGTCCTCAACTTCTTAACTCGAATGTCCAACATGAGAATCTCTTCTGCATGGTCCACACGCTTGGTGTTGCCGAAAATGTCGTTAGGCATTTTTGGTTAACGGTTATTTATAATAGGATAGACGATTCGTAATTCTACGAAGAGAGGAATAAGTTTGTCGTAGTCTCCGAGGAGTTCCACGTAAAGATAATCTCCTGCAGACACATCGTACGTAATGTTAGAAAGTATCTTGTCGTGCTTCATTCGAAAAATGTTCTTGCCGGTAGAAATTTTGATTTCGCCTGTGTTCTCCGGATTTATGGTGATTTGAAGTTTCCCGTCGATCGGAATTTCATAGAAATGTAAATTGTTATTAAAAACATAAAACATCTTGCCCACATCGTTATTTATTTCCGTCCATATACTATTAAGATGTACAATTAGTAGACCATTGAGTTTAGATAACACGGAAGGTAAAAGGTTATTAGAATTTGGTGAAGGAGTGTCCATCTTGCTTTCTTTGCGAAAACCAAAGAGATTCATTGTCCTTGTTATTTAACACGTTGTGCATTTGCTATTCTTCAAAAACCAGACGGAGGAAAAGAATGAAGGAGGGAGCCCTCGGGCAATGAAAAGTTGCAACCTGTTATTATGCTGTTAAGCCCGCTCCAAAACGAGGCTCATTAAATTCAACTCTTATTTTTTATCGCCCGAGGGCTCCCTCCTTCATTCTTTTCCTCCGTCTGCCATTCTTCTTCAAAAACACAGCGGACTTCATGACTATGGGGTTACGGTTAACACACGTCACATTTATCGCTTTTATTGTAGTGCCCCCACTCTCGCGTGTGGATTTGACAATCGAGAACGCGTAACTTGTTGTCTCTGCCATCCAATGGGACCTTGGTTACGCGCGTCGTGTACAAATCATGCAATTTACTTGCAATGCGATGATCGGTGCTAAGTTGCCTTTTACCATGAAAAAGGCATTCTTTGTAGTTTTGCATGCTAAATTTGCTGGTACTTATTTTTCCTACCCCCTTCGCCTTCTTGATCTCTTTTTCTTCTGTAATCTTTACACAGTACATTTTGGCACGAAGCCCCGCAAATTCGCTGATGTACTCCCCGCCAACTTCATCTTTGTATTTTCCAATCGTCATTTTGTTTTCTGTCGAATGTAAGTGATGGCCTGATGGTAAGTTGCTAAAATCAAACAGATGCTTCATCTTAGTCAGATCATGTTCGAGGCTTGGTGTTTGGATTAGAAAAATGAAGCTATCCGTGTCAATGTAACATATTTGGATGTTATCTCTATAAAAGGGTTGAAACTGATCGTAGTACGATTGGTACATGTGCAATTTTGATAGTTCAAGGACAGTAGCACCTATGGCAATCGGCTTGTTGAGCTTCACCTGCTTCTTGCTCCTCTCGACGAATACTAGATTCTCGTCGAAAATAGTGAAGTTTTTGAAGTAGGGGGACGCGACGATCTTTTCAAATTTCTTTTCGTCCGTGACCAACGTTGCGTCGATGTAATTACGCACGTTCTCCATCGTCTTGCCGTAGATGGCGTTATTGAACAGTTTGTACAGATCCTTGTCTGCAGGCGATGTCGTTTGCGCTCTGCGGCGCGTGTTCTCGGTTATGTAGGGTTCCAGCCACTTGCTCTGTCGGAACTTCAATCCTCTATGAACTTTCTTCAACTGCAAGCCGTGACTTATGTAAAATTGGAGGAGTCGGTAGTGCAGAACGTAATTCCGCTTGTTCTCCATGCTTAGTATGAGTTTTGGCTCCGATCCTCCAGGTGGCTTCTCCTTGGAGGGGGCCAGGGCCAATCCATGATGTTTCTCGTGAAGTGTTTCGGGATAATCGAGATCCACTTCCAAGAAACAGCCCCATTCATTATCTTCGCTCCAGTTGAGAAAATCCTCGCAGGAGAGTTCCTCTTCGGTCATCCACGCGTAGTCGCTGATGGGAAGACACTGGGACATGGAGTGGCCGTACAGGTTGTTGACATCCCAGTAGACAATATAGGTGTTGGGCTTCGATGCATCGTAACCAGGCGTATGAGAATTGTTTGCCTGAGCATGGCGTCGGGGACATTGGACGATGCCACCGCGTATCGCACTCTCCATGAAAGCATACTGTTCCTTCTCTGCGATGAGTCCCAGTTCCACCTTGGTGTATTTCATCATCGATTCCCAAGTCAATCCCGGCGTGGTGAAGAAATACGCAGGATCCAACTTGTATATCGTGATGCATCTCTTACGAAACGATTCGAAAATATCCATCAGAAGTGTCACGTCCAATTTCAGATAAAGATCGTGATAATCGCGAAAAGTTTGGCAATTGAATGCCGTCCATACACTACGAGCGTGTTCGTAGTCCTCTTCGGAACAGACGTCCTCCGTGAGAGAAGAATAAAATGCCTTCCGGGGTGGAAGTTCCGTCTCGTCAAATTTGTCGAAATTGTTGACGTACTCGTAGGGGTAGACGCCCTTGCGACGCAACAGATTCAAATTCTCATCTCTCCCCGAAAAACATTTTTGCTTGGTGGCCACAAGATCTTCGTCGCCAAGTTGAGATGCAAGGCTTGCGAGGCTGGAGGACAGGAAATTGTAAGAGTCCAGGATTCGCACTTCCACACTTTTTCCTTCTTCGAGAGGGATCCACACTCTCACCGCGATGTACTTCTCGCTCGTTCTCGGAATGATGCTGATTCGAGAAGTTATGTTGTGGAGCTCTTTGACGAAGAGATGCGTGTCGTACTTCTCCGTGTAGTGCAGAAACACGGCAACAAAATGCGACTCCTTAATCTTGAGATTGCATGAATTACAGATGGTGCTTAGAAATAATCCATTCTGGTGGTTATGGTGGACAACCTTGTAATTTTCGGCGGTGAAAGTCTGGTTACACTCCTCGCATCTTGTCGCCGCGTCATGTCTCTGTTGTTGTTCTGTTGTGAGAGCAGGTGGAGAAACGTAAGAGCCTTTCAGGCCGGGTGCAAGTCCTCTCGCACATTCCGCTATCTTCTCAACAAAATGTTTTGCCGCATCGGGTCCGCAATACAAGATGACATCATTCAATTTTTCTCCGTAGATGGAGAAACTGCAAGGCTCGTGGTGAAAAATTTGGGTCGTGCTTGAGGTAGAGGGATCAGGGTTGCAAGACGTCATGGGAACTTGGAAGCTTTCAAAGTCGGCATAAAGGACGACGGGATGGTGGAGAAGAGCCTGGTGTTTCTGAAATTTCATCTTGGTTCCGGGTTCCGGCATGACATCTTCAGGTTCTGCATTCACAGAGCCAAAACACTTGTGCTGTTCTTTCATCTTCTTTCCCTCGCGAAAAATTCTCAAACATCGATCGCAAATTTCGATCTTATCGTGATCCTTGGTGATCTGTCTTCCTACTAATCGTGAGAAATTCCGAATTAAACTGTAACGGCCATCTACAAGCAAGAGTCGAATTACATTATTCTGGGTTCTAGCAGGTCTTAAGACACGAATATTGCCGGAATCGTCAACCCCAAACACAGAAATATCGATATCTTCTCCTTTTTCCTCTCTATAGTTTTTTAAAAATTGATTGATCTTATTCAGGGGCACAGGATAGGAAATTCCTCTCATCATATTCTCGTATCTTCCCTCGTATCCTCTGTAATTGGACAGGCGTTGGGGGTCATTATTATTTGCTGGGTGTAATGCGGCGATGACAGACCATAGGAAACTCTTCTGATCATTACTTTGTATGTTCAACACTGCATTTTGTTTTTTTTTGTTTTTTTGTTTTTTTTTGAGCGCTGCGTAATGGTTTGAAATTGCAGACTCGAAGTTCTAACATGTGGTTGTGACCGCAAAGACTCCACCCACTTCCTCTACCTTCAAACTCTTCTTGTTTTTGTGTCAAGTGCTCAAATAGCCGTGTCACTATCTCGTCAAGATTCTCGTTATTGTCATCGTGTAAGCTTTCACACCCTACGTAAAAGCTAAAAGTACTTGACTCGGACGAGACAACTTTCTCATACAGCAAGGTCAAGACAAGATGAATTTTAATTGCAACATTGACGAGGCAATCACGTAATTTATCGACTACCAGAGATTTCACGTTGTCGAGGAAGATGCTCGAGTCATACTTTTCATCGCTTCCAGATTTATAGGTCATGATGCGTGCACTTTTATTCAAAGCACCGCCTTCATGCCCATCAGTGCGAGATTTCTTTGCCGGCGGGACTACAACATCATGATCCGGTCGACGACATTTTTTCAAATGCCTGGCAATATTACGTTTAGAAATTAATATTCCGCAGTTGCGACATGCCACTTTAACGCAAAGACCGGAGGGACCTGGTTGCGGTTCCATTTTTTCTCTCTGTTATTTATATATATACAGAGAAATTTTTTTGGGGGGGGTTGTGGTGGTGGTAGTGGAAAGCACACTGAAACAGAAGGAAAAAAAAGTTGAAAAATACTCGACATTTTTTCCTTCCACATATATATCAGACGCGAACAGTATGTATGTATGTATGTGTGTGTGCACTGTTGTAGGAGGTTAAAAATATGGGACATGTAAGTGTGTGTCAATTTTTTATGGCTCCTCTGAATATGTGTGTGTCAGACGCAAAACAAAAATATTAATATATCATGAAAAAATAAAAACTTACCTTTCAAGAGAGATAGAGAGAAACTTCAAAATAAAAACTTGTAGCTCACTAAAACTTCCACGATGATGTATACTGCCAGATAAACAATTAAGAATACTGAACTGCCACGATTGACGTTCACCTTTCAAGAGAGATAGAGAGACTTCAAAATAAAACTTGTAGCTCACTAAAACTTCCACGATGATATATGATATATGTATACTGCCAGACAAACAAATTAAAAAATACTGAACTGCCACGATTGACGTTCACTATGATAATAATGTACAAAAAAAGAAACTGGTACGTTATATAGGAACCCCTTTTTTTCTCCTTCTCTCCTTCCTACTCCACGCAACTCTCTTTGGTGAAAACACAATGAGCACTATAGTCAATATTCTAGCAAATAAAACCCTTGTTGGCTGATTCATTTATTCATGCTATATTTTTTTCAACAAAAGATTTTATGATGCACACAATATCCTGTGGGGACAAATAACAATAAACGGGACGTTGATAGTTCCACCCATGTATGTATTGTCGATCATTTCCCGTCGGCCTCTATTCCACGCCCCGTCAGGGTGTGGTGTGTGAAACAAACGATTCCCAGTATAAAACTCAAAAAGCGGAAGTTGCTGCTGTGTTTGCTTCCGTCATATTCCCCTCTGATTCTATTGTTATCGGGGATGTGATGGATTCTTCATTCAGAACCGTGGGAAAGCTGAAAAAAAATAGAATCTCTTCGGGCGAAAGAGGATGCAAGGTGAATGGGTTCGGGGAGGGGTTGCTGTGGATAGTTTGGTCCGTGATGAAAATGTTACATTGGGCGACGAAACACAATTGCTCCACAGTGGGACAGGAAAAATTCTACCGAGCGTCGCTATCCACGCGAACATTAGAAATTGCCTGAGTGCCTTGGGGGCTGGCATAGGATTATCGATTTTTGTTTTTAGAGAATAATTTATGTAAGATTCTAGTATCGAGAATAAACAATATTGATTAAATTTTTGACAATATTTACAGTACAAATCTAAACTCGTGATGATTTCGTCGCCACCATGCACCCCCGGCGAGGTTATATAGGGGCCAGGGATCCTAAAAAACAACAATTATTATTTTGTTTGCTTGCGCTACAATACGGAAAATAATAAGAGGCATACGCACGCGCGCACGTATGTGTGTGGCACATCGTTCCCTCCCCGAGAGAGAGGTTTACGTAGGTCGCAATACATAAACATTTTTGGTCCCGGACTTGGAAAATTACGATAAAATACACTCATCTTTCAAAAAATAAAAAAATGAGAGGAGAGGTTTACGAAAATCACGATATATATAAACATTTGGCTCCGGACTTGGAAAATTACGATAAGGTGCACTCATTTTTTCAAAATGAGAAGATGAGAAGATGAGAGGAGAGGTTTACGTAGGTCGCAATACATAAACATTTGGTCCCGGACTTGGAAAATTACGATAAAATACACTCATCTTTCAAAAATAAGAGAATAAGAGAATAAGAAAATGAGAAGATGAGAGCGCACGCGTGTGTATATGCCACATCCTTCCCCCCCGAGAGAAAAGTTTACGAAGATCACCATATATAAACATTTGGCCCCCTTGATTCCAGCACTCCAACTTCATCTCTAATGTTGACGACAATGTTCTAAAGGTAGAGAGAATAAGAAAATGAGAGAATAAGAGAATGAGAAAATAAGAGGATGAGAAGAGAGGTTTACGAAGATCACGATCTACAAACATTTGGTCCTTAAAAGATGAGAAGATGAGAAGATGAGAAAATGAGAAAATAAGAAGATGAGAAGATGAGAAAATGAGAAGATGAGAAAATGAGAAAATGAGAAGATGAGAAAATGAGAAGATGAGAAAATGAGAAAATGAGAAAATGAGAAGATGAGAAGAGGAGAGGAGGAGAAGAGGAGAGCTCCTCTTTCACTCATCACTGCCTTTTTGCACCCGTGAAACGTCGTCAGCGTAATAAATGAGGCGCGGAACGGGGAGAGAAAGTGAGTTTTTCAACTTTTTGTGGTCGTTTGGTCAAGAAATCAGAGTTGGCCTGGGAGTCACAAAAATACACTACTCTCTTGTTTTGTACGTTTTTTCCACGTGTCTCGACCTCCAATGGATCCCTGCAAAGTTTGGTGAAGATCTGAGTATGTCGTTTTTGACCTTATCTGGAACATCCTTTCTGAAAATTTGAAAATTCTTAAAAAATTCGTCGAAAATCTTGATGTCTCCAATCTCTTGTTTTGTACGTTTTTTCCACGTGTCTTGACATCCAATGTATCCCTGCAAAGTTTGGTGAAGATCTGAGTATGTAGTTTTTGACCTTATATGGAACCTCCTATCTGAAAATTTGAAAATTCTTAAAAAATTCGTCCAAAATCTTGATGTCTCCAATCTCTTGTTTTGTACGTTTTTTCCACGTGTCTCGACCTCCAATGGATCCCTGCAAAGTTTGGTGAAGATCTGAGTATGTCGTTTTTGACCTTATCTGGAACCTCCCATCTGAAAATTTGAAAATTCTTAAAAAATTCGTCGAAAATCTTGATGTCTCCGATCTCTTGTTTTGTACGTTTTTTCCACGTGTCTTGACATGCAAAGTATTCCTGCAAAGTTTGGTGAAGATCTGAGTATGTCGTTTTTGACCTCATCTGGAACCTCCCATCTGAAAATTTGAAAATTCTTAAAAAATTCGTCGAAAATCTTGATGTCTCCAATCTTTTGTTTTGTACGTTTTTTCCACGTGTCTTGACATGCAAAGTATCCCTGCAACGTTTGGTGAAGATCTGAGTATGTAGTTTTTGACCTTATCTGGAACCTCCTATCTGAAAATTTGAAAATTCTTCAAAAATTCGTCGAAAATCTTGATGTCTCCAATCTCTTGTTTTGTACGTTTTTTCCACGTGTCTTGACATCCAATGTATTCCTGCAATGTTTGGTGGAGATCTGAGTATGTAGTTTTAGACCTTATCTGGAACCTCCTATCTGAAAATTTGAAAATTCTTCAAAAATTCGTCCAAAATCTTGATGTCTCCAATCTCTTGTTTTGTACGTTTTTTCCACGTGTCTCGACCTCCAATGGATCCCTGCAAAGTTTGGTGAAGATCTGAGTATGTCGTTTTTGACCTTATCTGGAACATCCTTTCTGAAAATTTGAAAATTCTTAAAAAATTCGTCGAAAATCTTGATGTCTCCAATCTCTTGTTTTGTACGTTTTTTCCACGTGTCTTGACATCCAATGTATCCCTGCAAAGTTTGGTGAAGATCTGAGTATGTAGTTTTTTACCTTATATGGAACCTCCTATCTGAAAATTTGAAAATTCTTAAAAAATTCGTCCAAAATCTTGATGTCTCCAATCTCTTGTTTTGTACGTTTTTTCCACGTGTCTCGACCTCCAATGGATCCCTGCAAAGTTTGGTGAAGATCTGAGTATGTCGTTTTTGACCTTATCTGGAACCTCCCATCTGAAAATTTGAAAATTCTTAAAAAATTCGTCGAAAATCTTGATGTCTCCGATCTCTTGTTTTGTACGTTTTTTCCACGTGTCTTGACATCCAATGTATCCCTGCAAAGTTTGGTGAAGATCTGAGTATGTAGTTTTTGACCTTATATGGAACCTCCTATCTGAAAATTTGAAAATTCTTAAAAAATTCGTCCAAAATCTTGATGTCACCAATCCTATGTTTTGTATGTTTTTTCCACGTGTCTTGACATCCAATGTATCCATGCAAAGTTTGGTGAAGATCTGAGTATGTCGTTTTTGACCTTATCTGGAACCTCCCATCTGAAAATTTGAAAATTCTTAAAAAATTCGTCGAAAATCTTGATGTCTCCGATCTCTTGTTTTGTACGTTTTTTCCACGTGTCTTGACATGCAAAGTATTCCTGCAAAGTTTGGTGAAGATCTGAGTATGTAGTTTTTGACCTCATCTGGAACCTCCTATCTGAAAATTTGAAAATTCTTAAAAAATTCGTCCAAAATTTTGATGTCTCCAATCTCTTGTTTTGTACGTTTTTTCCACGTGTCTTGACATCCAATGTATCCCTGCAATGTTTGGTGAAGATCTGAGTATGTAGTTTTTGACCTTATCTGGAACCTCCCATCTGAAAATTTGAAAATTCCTAAAAAATCCGTCCAAAATCTTGATGACCCCAATCTCTTGTTTTGTACGTTTTTTCCACGTGTCTTGACATCCAATGTATCCCTGCAAAGTTTGGTGAAGATCTGAGTATGTAGTTTTTGACCTTATCTGGAACCTCCTATCTGAAAATTTGAAAATTCTTAAAAAATTCGTCCAAAATCTTCATGTCTCCAATCTCTTGTTTTGTACGTTTTTTCCACGTGTCTTGATATCCAATGTATCCCTGCAAAGTTTGGTGAAGATCTGAGTATGTCGTTTTTGACCTTATCTGGAACATCCTTTCTGAAAATTTGAAAATTGTTAAAAAATTCGTCCAAAATCTTGATGTCTCCAATCTCTTTTTTGTACGTTTTTTCCACGTGTCTTGGCATCCAATGTATCCCTGCAAAGTTTGGTGAAGATCTGAGTATGTAGTTTTTGACCTTATCTGGAACCTCCCATCTGAAAATTTGAAAATTCTTAAAAAATTCGACCAAAATCTTGATGTCTCCAATCTTTTGTTTTGTACGTTTTTTCCACGTGTCTTGACACATAATGTATCCATGCAAAGTTTGGTGAAGATCTGAGTATGTAGTTTTTGACCTTATATGGAACCTCCTATCTGAAAATTTGAAAATTCTTAAAAAATTCGTCCAAAATCTTGATGTCTCCAATCTCTTGTTTTGTACGTTTTTTCCACGTGTCTTGACATCCAATGTATCCCTGCAAAGTTTGGTGAAGATCTGAGTATGTAGTTTTTGACCTTATCTGGAACCTCCCATCTGAAAATTTGAAAATTCCTAAAAAATCCGTGCAAAATCTTGATGACCCCAATCTCTTGTTTTGTACGTTTTTTCCACGTGTCTTGACATCCAATGTATTCCTGCAATGTTTGGTGAAGATCTGAGTATGTAGTTTTTGACCTTCTGTGGAACCTCCTATCTGAAAATTTGAAAATTCTTAAAAAATTCGACCAAAATCTTGATGTTCCGAATCCTATGTTTTGTATGTTTTTTCCACGTGTCTTGACATCCAATGTATCCCTGCAAAGTTTGGTGAAGATCTGAGTATGTAGTTTTTGACCTTATCTGGAACCTCCCATCTGAAAATTTGAAAATTCCTAAAAAATCCGTGCAAAATCTTGATGACCCCAATCTCTTGTTTTGTACGTTTTTTCCACGTGTCTTGACATCCAATGTATCCATGCAAAGTTTGGTGAAGATCTGAGTATGTCGTTTTTGACCTTATCTGGAACCTCCCATCTGAAAATTTGAAAATTCTTAAAAAATTCGTCGAAAATCTTGATGTCTCCAATCTTTTGTTTTGTACGTTTTTTCCACGTGTCTTGACATGCAAAGTATCCCTGCAACGTTTGGTGAAGATCTGAGTATGTAGTTTTTGACCTTATCTGGAACCTCCTATCTGAAAATTTGAAAATTCTTCAAAAATTCGTCGAAAATCTTGATGTCTCCAATCTCTTGTTTTGTACGTTTTTTCCACGTGTCTTGACATCTAATGTATTCCTGCAA
The DNA here is from genome assembly GCF_977018435.1 of Lepisma saccharinum. Taxonomy (NCBI): domain Eukaryota; kingdom Metazoa; phylum Arthropoda; class Insecta; order Zygentoma; family Lepismatidae; genus Lepisma; species Lepisma saccharinum. Next base: position 67,846 of record NW_028142961.1, on the reverse strand, counting down.
TGTTTGGTGGAGATCTGAGTATGTAGTTTTAGACCTTATCTGGAACCTCCTATCTGAAAATTTGAAAATTCTTCAAAAATTCGTCCAAAATCTTGATGTCTCCAATCTCTTGTTTTGTACGTTTTTTCCACGTGTCTCGACCTCCAATGGATCCCTGCAAAGTTTGGTGAAGATCTGAGTATGTCGTTTTTGACCTTATCTGGAACATCCTTTCTGAAAATTTGAAAATTCTTAAAAAATTCGTCGAAAATCTTGATGTCTCCAATCTCTTGTTTTGTACGTTTTTTCCACGTGTCTTGACATCCAATGTATCCCTGCAAAGTTTGGTGAAGATCTGAGTATGTAGTTTTTGACCTTATATGGAACCTCCTATCTGAAAATTTGAAAATTCTTAAAAAATTCGTCCAAAATCTTGATGTCTCCAATCTCTTGTTTTGTACGTTTTTTCCACGTGTCTCGACCTCCAATGGATCCCTGCAAAGTTTGGTGAAGATCTGAGTATGTCGTTTTTGACCTTATCTGGAACCTCCCATCTGAAAATTTGAAAATTCTTAAAAAATTCGTCGAAAATCTTGATGTCTCCGATCTCTTGTTTTGTACGTTTTTTCCACGTGTCTTGACATGCAAAGTATTCCTGAAAAGTTTGGTGAAGATCTGAGTATGTCGTTTTTGACCTCATCTGGAACCTCCCATCTGAAAATTTGAAAATTCTTAAAAAATTCGTCGAAAATCTTGATGTCTCCAATCTTTTGTTTTGTACGTTTTTTCCACGTGTCTTGACATGCAAAGTATCCCTGCAACGTTTGGTGAAGATCTGAGTATGTAGTTTTTGACCTTATCTGGAACCTCCTATCTGAAAATTTGAAAATTCTTCAAAAATTCGTCGAAAATCTTGATGTCTCCAATCTCTTGTTTTGTACGTTTTTTCCACGTGTCTTGACATCCAATGTATTCCTGCAATGTTTGGTGGAGATCTGAGTATGTAGTTTTAGACCTTATCTGGAACCTCCTATCTGAAAATTTGAAAATTCTTCAAAAATTCGTCCAAAATCTTGATGTCTCCAATCTCTTGTTTTGTACGTTTTTTCCACGTGTCTCGACCTCCAATGGATCCCTGCAAAGTTTGGTGAAGATCTGAGTATGTCGTTTTTGACCTTATCTGGAACATCCTTTCTGAAAATTTGAAAATTCTTAAAAAATTCGTCGAAAATCTTGATGTCTCCAATCTCTTGTTTTGTACGTTTTTTCCACGTGTCTTGACATCCAATGTATCCCTGCAAAGTTTGGTGAAGATCTGAGTATGTAGTTTTTGACCTTATATGGAACCTCCTATCTGAAAATTTGAAAATTCTTAAAAAATTCGTCCAAAATCTTGATGTCTCCAATCTCTTGTTTTGTACGTTTTTTCCACGTGTCTCGACCTCCAATGGATCCCTGCAAAGTTAGGTGAAGATCTGAGTATGTCGTTTTTGACCTTATCTGGAACCTCCCATCTGAAAATTTGAAAATTCTTAAAAAATTCGTCGAAAATCTTGATGTCTCCGATCTCTTGTTTTGTACGTTTTTTCCACGTGTCTTGACATGCAAAGTATTCCTGCAAAGTTTGGTGAAGATCTGAGTATGTAGTTTTTGACCTCATCTGGAACCTCCTATCTGAAAATTTGAAAATTCTTAAAAAAATCGTCCAAAATCTTGATGTCTCCAATCTCTTGTTTTGTACGTTTTTTCCACGTGTCTTGACATCCAATGTATCCCTGCAATGTTTGGTGAAGATCTGAGTATGTAGTTTTTGACCTTATCTGGAACCTCCCATCTGAAAATTTGAAAATTCCTAAAAAATCCGTCCAAAATCTTGATGACCCCAATCTCTTGTTTTGTACTTTTTTTCCACGTGTCTGGACCTCCAATGTATCCCTGCAAAGTTTGGTGAAGATCTGAGTATGTAGTTTTTGACCTTATATGGAACCTCCTATCTGAAAATTTGAAAATTCTTAAAAAATTCGTCCAAAATCTTGATGTCACCAATCCTATGTTTTGTATGTTTTTTCCACGTGTCTTGACATCCAATGTATCCATGCAAAGTTTGGTGAAGATCTGAGTATGTCGTTTTTGACCTTATCTGGAACCTCCCATCTGAAAATTTGAAAATTCTTAAAAAATTCGTCGAAAATCTTGATGTCTCCGATCTCTTGTTTTGTACGTTTTTTCCACGTGTCTTGACATGCAAAGTATTCCTGCAAAGTTTGGTGAAGATCTGAGTATGTAGTTTTTGACCTCATCTGGAACCTCCTATCTGAAAATTTGAAAATTCTTAAAAAATTCGTCCAAAATTTTGATGTATCCAATCTCTTGTTTTGTACGTTCTTTCCACGTGTCTTGACATCCAATGTATCCCTGCAATGTTTGGTGAAGATCTGAGTATGTAGTTTTTGACCTTATCTGGAACCTCCCATCTGAAAATTTGAAAATTCCTAAAAAATCCGTCCAAAATCTTGATGACCCCAATCTCTTGTTTTGTACGTTTTTTCCACGTGTCTTGACATCCAATGTATCCCTGCAAAGTTTGGTGAAGATCTGAGTATGTAGTTTTTGACCTTATCTGGAACCTCCTATCTGAAAATTTGAAAATTCTTAAAAAATTCGTCCAAAATCTTGATGTCTCCAATCTCTTGTTTTGTACGTTTTTTCCACGTGTCTTGATATCCAATGTATCCCTGCAAAGTTTGGTGAAGATCTGAGTATGTCGTTTTTGACCTTATCTGGAACATCCTTTCTGAAAATTTGAAAATTGTTAAAAAATTCGTCCAAAATCTTGATGTCTCCAATCTCTTTTTTGTACGTTTTTTCCACGTGTCTTGACATCCAATGTATCCCTGCAAAGTTTGGTGAAGATCTGAGTATGTATTTTTTGACCTTATCTGGAACCTCCCATCTGAAAATTTGAAAATTCTTAAAAAATTCGACCAAAATCTTGATGTCTCCAATCTTTTGTTTTGTACGTTTTTTCCACGTGTCTTGACACATAATGTATCCATGCAAAGTTTGGTGAAGATCTGAGTATGTAGTTTTTGACCTTATATGGAACCTCCTATCTGAAAATTTGAAAATTCTTAAAAAATTCGTCCAAAATCTTGATGTCTCCAATCTCTTGTTTTGTACGTTTTTTCCACGTGTCTTGACATCCAATGTATCCCTGCAAAGTTTGGTGAAGATCTGAGTATGTAGTTTTTGACCTTATCTGGAACCTCCCATCTGAAAATTTGAAAATTCCTAAAAAATTCGTCCAAAATCTTGATGTCTCCAATCTCTTGTTTTGTACGTTTTTTCCACGTGTCTTGATATCCAATGTATCCCTGCAAAGTTTGGTGAAGATCTGAGTATGTCGTTTTTGACCTTATCTGGAACATCCTTTCTGAAAATTTGAAAATTGTTAAAAAATTCGTCCAAAATCTTGATGTCTCCAATCTCTTTTTTGTACGTTTTTTCCACGTGTCTTGACATCCAATGTATCCCTGCAAAGTTTGGTGAAGATCTGAGTATGTAGTTTTTGACCTTATCTGGAACCTCCTATCTGAAAATTTGAAAATTCTTAAAAAATTCGTCCAAAATCTTGATGTCTCCAATCTCTTGTTTTGTACGTTTTTTCCACGTGTCTTGATATCCAATGTATCCCTGCAAAGTTTGGTGAAGATCTGAGTATGTCGTTTTTGACCTTATCTGGAACATCCTTTCTGAAAATTTGAAAATTGTTAAAAAATTCGTCCAAAATCTTGATGTCTCCAATCTCTTTTTTGTACGTTTTTTCCACGTGTCTTGACATCCAATGTATCCCTGCAAAGTTTGGTGAAGATCTGAGTATGTAGTTTTTGACCTTATCTGGAACCTCCCATCTGAAAATTTGAAAATTCTTAAAAAATTCGACCAAAATCTTGATGTCTCCAATCTTTTGTTTTGTACGTTTTTTCCACGTGTCTTGACACATAATGTATCCATGCAAAGTTTGGTGAAGATCTGAGTATGTAGTTTTTGACCTTATATGGAACCTCCTATCTGAAAATTTGAAAATTCTTAAAAAATTCGTCCAAAATCTTGATGTCTCCAATCTCTTGTTTTGTACGTTTTTTCCACGTGTCTTGACATCCAATGTATCCCTGCAAAGTTTGGTGAAGATCTGAGTATGTAGTTTTTGACCTTATCTGGAACCTCCCATCTGAAAATTTGAAAATTCCTAAAAAATCCGTGCAAAATCTTGATGACCCCAATCTCTTGTTTTGTACGTTTTTTCCACGTGTCTTGACATCCAATGTATTCCTGCAATGTTTGGTGAAGATCTGAGTATGTAGTTTTTGACCTTATATGGAACCTCCTATCTGAAAATTTGAAAATTCTTAAAAAATTCGTCGAAAATCTTGATGTCTCCAATCTCTTGTTTTGTACGTTTTTTCCACGTGTCTTGACATGCAAAGTATCCCTGCAACGTTTGGTGAAGATCTGAGTATGTAGTTTTTGACCTTATCTGGAACCTCCTATCTGAAAATTTGAAAATTCTTCAAAAATTCGTCGAAAATCTTGATGTCTCCAATCTCTTGCTTTGTACGTTTTTTCCACGTGTCTTGACATCCAATGTATCCCTGCAATGTTTGGTGGAGATCTGAGTATGTAGTTTTTGACCTTATCTGGAACCTCCTATCTGAAAATTTGAAAATTCTTCAAAAATTCGTCCAAAATCTTGATGTCTCCAATCTCTTGTTTTGTACGTTTTTTCCACGTGTCTCGACCTCCAATGTATCCCTGCAAAGTTAGTGAAGATCTGAGTATGTCGTTTTTGACCTTATCTGGAACATCCTTTCTGAAAATTTGAAAATTCTTAAAAAATTCGTCGAAAATCTTGATGTCTCCAATCTCTTGTTTTGTACGTTTTTTCCACGTTTCTTGACATCCAATGTATCCCTGCAAAGTTTGGTGAAGATCTGAGTATGTAGTTTTTGACCTTATATGGAACCTCCTTTCTGAAAATTTGAAAATTCTCAAAAAATTCGTCCATAATCTTGATGTCTCCAATCTCTTGTTTTGTACGTTTTTTCCACTTGTCTTGACATCCAATGTATCCCTGCAAAGTTTGGTGAAGATCTGAGTATGTAGTTTTTGACCTTATATGGAACCTCCTATCTGAAAATTTGAAAATTCTTAAAAAATTCGTCCAAAATCTTGATGTCACCAATCCTATGTTTTGTATGTTTTTTCCACGTGTCTTGACATCCAATGTATCCATGCAAAGTTTGGTGAAGATCTGAGTATGTCGTTTTTGACCTTATCTGGAACCTCCCATCTGAAAATTTGAAAATTCTTAAAAAATTCGTCGAAAATCTTGATGTCTCCGATCTCTTGTTTTGTACGTTTTTTCCACGTGTCTCGACCTCCAATGGATCCCTGCAAAGTTTGGTGAAGATCTGAGTATGTCGTTTTTGACCTTATCTGGAACCTCCCATCTGAAAATTTGAAAATTCTTAAAAAATTCGTCGAAAATCTTGATGTCTCCGATCTCTTGTTTTGTACGTTTTTTCCACGTGTCTTGACATCCAATGTATCCCTGCAAAGTTTGGTGAAGATCTGAGTATGTAGTTTTTGACCTTATATGGAACCTCCTATCTGAAAATTTGAAAATTCTTAAAAAATTCGTCCAAAATCTTGATGTCACCAATCCTATGTTTTGTATGATTTTTCCACGTGTCTTGACATCCAATGTATCCATGCAAAGTTTGGTGAAGATCTGAGTATGTCGTTTTTGACCTTATCTGGAACCTCCCATCTGAAAATTTGAAAATTCTTAAAAAATTCGTCGAAAATCTTGATGTCTCCGATCTCTTGTTTTGTACGTTTTTTACACGTGTCTTGACATGCAAAGTATTCCTGCAAAGTTTGGTGAAGATCTGAGTATGTAGTTTTTGACCTCATCTGGAACCTCCTATCTGAAAATTTGAAAATTCTTAAAAAATTCGTCCAAAATTTTGATGTCTCCAATCTCTTGTTTTGTACGTTTTTTCCACGTGTCTTGACATCCAATGTATCCCTGCAATGTTTGGTGAAGATCTGAGTATGTAGTTTTTGACCTTATCTGGAACCTCCCATCTGAAAATTTGAAAATTCCTAAAAAATCCGTCCAAAATCTTGATGACCCCAATCTCTTGTTTTGTACGTTTTTTCCACGTGTCTTGACATCCAATGTATCCCTGCAAAGTTTGGTGAAGATCTGAGTATGTAGTTTTTGACCTTATCTGGAACCTCCTATCTGAAAATTTGAAAATTCTTAAAAAATTCGTCCAAAATCTTGATGTCTCCAATCTCTTGTTTTGTACGTTTTTTCCACGTGTCTTGATATCCAATGTATCCCTGCAAAGTTTGGTGAAGATCTGAGTATGTCGTTTTTGACCTTATCTGGAACATCCTTTCTGAAAATTTGAAAATTCTTAAAAAATTCGTCCAAAATCTTGATGTCTCCAATCTCTTTTTTGTACGTTTTTTCCACGTGTCTTGGCATCCAATGTATCCCTGCAAAGTTTGGTGAAGATCTGAGTATGTAGTTTTTGACCTTATCTGGAACCTCCCATCTGAAAATTTGAAAATTCTTAAAAAATTCGACCAAAATCTTGATGTCTCCAATCTTTTGTTTTGTACGTTTTTTCCACGTGTCTTGACACATAATGTATCCATGCAAAGTTTGGTGAAGATCTGAGTATGTAGTTTTTGACCTTATATGGAACCTCCTATCTGAAAATTTGAAAATTCTTAAAAAATTCGTCCAAAATCTTGATGTCTCCAATCTCTTGTTTTGTACGTTTTTTCCACGTGTCTTGACATCCAATGTATCCCTGCAAAGTTTGGTGAAGATCTGAGTATGTAGTTTTTGACCTTATCTGGAACCTCCCATCTGAAAATTTGAAAATTCCTAAAAAATCCGTGCAAAATCTTGATGACCCCAATCTCTTGTTTTGTACGTTTTTTCCACGTGTCTTGACATCCAATGTATTCCTGCAATGTTTGGTGAAGATCTGAGTATGTAGTTTTTGACCTTCTATGGAACCTCCTATCTGAAAATTTGAAAATTCTTAAAAAATTCGACCAAAATCTTGATGTTCCGAATCCTATGTTTTGTATGTTTTATCCACGTGTCTTGACATCCAATGTATCCATGCAAAGTTTGGTGAAGATCTGAGTATGTCGTTTTTGACCTTATCTGGAACCTCCCATCTGAAAATTTGAAAATTCTTAAAAAATTCGTCGAAAATCTTGATGTCTCCGATCTCTTGTTTTGTACGTTTTTTCCACGTGTCTTGACATGCAAAGTATTCCTGCAAAGTTTGGTGAAGATCTGAGTATGTAGTTTTTGACCTCATCTGGAACCTCCTATCTGAAAATTTGAAAATTCTTAAAAAATTCGTCCAAAATTTTGATGTCTCCAATCTCTTGTTTTGTACGTTTTTTCCACGTGTCTTGACATCCAATGTATCCCTGCAATGTTTGGTGAAGATCTGAGTATGTAGTTTTTGACCTTATCTGGAACCTCCCATCTGAAAATTTGAAAATTCCTAAAAAATCCGTCCAAAATCTTGATGACCCCAATCTCTTGTTTTGTACGTTTTTTCCACGTGTCTTGACATCCAATGTATCCCTGCAAAGTTTGGTGAAGATCTGAGTATGTAGTTTTTGACCTTATCTGGAACCTCCTATCTGAAAATTTGAAAATTCTTAAAAAATTCGTCCAAAATCTTGATGTCTCCAATCTCTTGTTTTGTACGTTTTTTCCACGTGTCTTGATATCCAATGTATCCCTGCAAAGTTTGGTGAAGATCTGAGTATGTCGTTTTTGACCTTATCTGGAACATCCTTTCTGAAAATTTGAAAATTCTTAAAAAATTCGTCCAAAATCTTGATGTCTCCAATCTCTTTTTTGTACGTTTTTTCCACGTGTCTTGGCATCCAATGTATCCCTGCAAAGTTTGGTGAAGATCTGAGTATGTAGTTTTTGACCTTATCTGGAACCTCCCATCTGAAAATTTGAAAATTCTTAAAAAATTCGACCAAAATCTTGATGTCTCCAATCTTTTGTTTTGTACGTTTTTTCCACGTGTCTTGACACATAATGTATCCATGCAAAGTTTGGTGAAGATCTGAGTATGTAGTTTTTGACCTTATATGGAACCTCCTATCTGAAAATTTGAAAATTCTTAAAAAATTCGTCCAAAATCTTGATGTCTCCAATCTCTTGTTTTGTACGTTTTTTCCACGTGTCTTGACATCCAATGTATCCCTGCAAAGTTTGGTGAAGATCTGAGTATGTAGTTTTTGACCTTATCTGGAACCTCCCATCTGAAAATTTGAAAATTCCTAAAAAATCCGTGCAAAATCTTGATGACCCCAATCTCTTGTTTTGTACGTTTTTTCCACGTGTCTTGACATCCAATGTATTCCTGCAATGTTTGGTGAAGATCTGAGTATGTAGTTTTTGACCTTCTATGGAACCTCCTATCTGAAAATTTGAAAATTCTTAAAAAATTCGACCAAAATCTTGATGTTCCGAATCCTATGTTTTGTATGTTTTATCCACGTGTCTTGACATCCAATGTATCCCTGCAAAGTTTGGTGAAGATCTGAGTATGTAGTTTTTGACCTTATCTGGAACCTCCCATCTGAAAATTTGAAAATTCCCAAAAAATCCGTGCAAAATCTTGATGACCCCAATCTCTTGTTTTGTACGTTTTTTCCACGTGTCTTGACATCCAATGTATCCATGCAAAGTTTTGTGAAGATCTGAGTATGTCGTTTTTGACCTTATCTGGAACCTCCCATCTGAAAATTTGAAAATTCTTAAAAAATTCGTCGAAAATCTTGATGTCTCCAATCTTTTGTTTTGTACGTTTTTTCCACGTGTCTTGACATGCAAAGTATCCCTGCAACGTTTGGTGAAGATCTGAGTATGTAGTTTTTGACCTTATCTGGAACCTCCTATCTGAAAATTTGAAAATTCTTCAAAAATTCGTCGAAAATCTTGATGTCTCCAATCTCTTGTTTTGTACGTTTTTTCCACGTGTCTTGACATCTAATGTATTCCTGCAATCTTTGGTGGAGATCTGAGTATGTAGTTTTAGACCTTATCTGGAACCTCCTATCTGAAAATTTGAAAATTCTTCAAAAATTCGTCCAAAATCTTGATGTCTCCAATCTCTTGTTTTGTACGTTTTTTCCACGTGTCTCGACCTCCAATGGATCCCTGCAAAGTTTGGTGAAGATCTGAGTATGTCGTTTTTGACCTTATCTGGAACATCCCTTCTGAAAATTTGAAAATTCTTAAAAAATTCGTCGAAAATCTTGATGTCTCCAATCTCTTGTTTTGTACGTTTTTTCCACGTGTCTTGACATCCAATGTATCCCTGCAAAGTTTGGTGAAGATCTGAGTATGTAGTTTTTGACCTTATATGGAACCTCCTATCTGAAAATTTGAAAATTCTTAAAAAATTCGTCCAAAATCTTGATGTCTCCAATCTCTTGTTTTGTACGTTTTTTCCACGTGTCTCGACCTCCAATGGATCCCTGCAAAGTTTGGTGAAGATCTGAGTATGTCGTTTTTGACCTTATCTGGAACCTCCCATCTGAAAATTTGAAAATTCTTAAAAAATTCGTCGAAAATCTTGATGTCTCCGATCTCTTGTTTTGTACGTTTTTTCCACGTGTCTTGACATGCAAAGTATTCCTGCAAAGTTTGGTGAAGATCTGAGTATGTCGTTTTTGACCTCATCTGGAACCTCCCATCTGAAAATTTGAAAATTCTTAAAAAATTCGTCGAAAATCTTGATGTCTCCAATCTTTTGTTTTGTACGTTTTTTCCACGTGTCTTGACATGCAAAGTATCCCTGCAACGTTTGGTGAAGATCTGAGTATGTAGTTTTTGACCTTATCTGGAACCTCCTATCTGAAAATTTGAAAATTCTTCAAAAATTCGTCGAAAATCTTGATGTCTCCAATCTCTTGTTTTGTACGTTTTTTCCACGTGTCTTGACATCCAATGTATTCCTGCAATGTTTGGTGGAGATCTGAGTATGTAATTTTAGAACTTATCTGGAACCTCCTATCTGAAAATTTGAAAATTCTTCAAAAATTCGTCCAAAATCTTGATGTCTCCAATCTCTTGTTTTGTACGTTTTTTCCACGTGTCTCGACCTCCAATGGATCCCTGCAAAGTTTGGTGAAGATCTGAGTATGTCGTTTTTGACCTTATCTGGAACATCCTTTCTGAAAATTTGAAAATTCTTAAAAAATTCGTCGAAAATCTTGATGTCTCCAATCTCTTGTTTTGTACGTTTTTTCCACGTGTCTTGACATCCAATGTATCCCTGCAAAGTATGGTGAAGATCTGAGTATGTAGTTTTTGACCTAATCTGGAACCTCCCATCTGAAAATTTGAAAATTCTTAAAAAATTCGTCGAAAATCTTGATGTCTCCGATCTCTTGTTTTGTACGTTTTTTCCACGTGTCTTGACATGCAAAGTATTCCTGCAAAGTTTGGTGAAGATCTGAGTATGTAGTTTTTGACCTCATCTGGAACCTCCTATCTGAAAATTTGAAAATTCTTAAAAAAATCGTCCAAAATCTTGATGTCTCCAATCTCTTGTTTTGTACGTTTTTTCCACGTGTCTTGACATCCAATGTATCCCTGCAATGTTTGGTGAAGATCTGAGTATGTAGTTTTTGACCTTATCTGGAACCTCCCATCTGAAAATTTGAAAATTCCTAAAAAATCCGTCCAAAATCTTGATGACCCCAATCTCTTGTTTTGTACTTTTTTTCCACGTGTCTCGACCTCCAATGTATCCCTGCAAAGTTTGGTGAAGATCTGAGTATGTAGTTTTTGACCTTATATGGAACCTCCTATCTGAAAATTTGAAAATTCTTAAAAAATTCGTCCAAAATCTTGATGTCACCAATCCTATGTTTTGTATGTTTTTTCCACGTGTCTTGACATCCAATGTATCCATGCAAAGTTTGGTGAAGATCTGAGTATGTCGTTTTTGACCTTAACTGGAACCTCCCATCTGAAAATTTGAAAATTCTTAAAAAATTCGTCGAAAATCTTGATGTCTCCGATCTCTTGTTTTGTACGTTTTTTCCACGTGTCTTGACATGCAAAGTATTCCTGCAAAGTTTGGTGAAGATCTGAGTATGTAGTTTTTGACCTCATCTGGAACCTCCTATCTGAAAATTTGAAAATTCTTAAAAAATTCGTCCAAAATTTTGATGTCTCCAATCTCTTGTTTTGTACGTTTTTTCCACGTGTCTTGACATCCAATGTATCCCTGCAATGTTTGGTGAAGATCTGAGTATGTAGTTTTTGACCTTATCTGGAACCTCCCATCTGAAAATTTGAAAATTCCTAAAAAATCCGTCCAAAATCTTGATGACCCCAATCTCTTGTTTTGTACGTTTTTTCCACGTGTCTTGACATCCAATGTATCCCTGCAAAGTTTGGTGAAGATCTGAGTATGTAGTTTTTGACCTTATCTGGAACCTCCTATCTGAAAATTTGAAAATTCTTAAAAAATTCGTCCAAAATCTTGATGTCTCCAATCTCTTGTTTTGTACGTTTTTTCCACGTGTCTTGATATCCAATGTATCCCTGCAAAGTTTGGTGAAGATCTGAGTATGTCGTTTTTGACCTTATCTGGAACCTCCCATCTGAAAATTTGAAAATTCCTAAAAAATTCGTCCAAAATCTTGATGTCTCCAATCTCTTGTTTTGTACGTTTTTTCCACGTGTCTTGATATCCAATGTATCCCTGCAAAGTTTGGTGAAGATCTGAGTATGTCGTTTTTGACCTTATCTGGAACATCCTTTCTGAAAATTTGAAAATTGTTAAAAAATTCGTCCAAAATCTTGATGTCTCCAATCTCTTTTTTGTACGTTTTTTCCACGTGTCTTGACATCCAATGTATCCCTGCAAAGTTTGGTGAAGATCTGAGTATGTAGTTTTTGACCTTATCTGGAACCTCCTATCTGAAAATTTGAAAATTCTTAAAAAATTCGTCCAAAATCTTGATGTCTCCAATCTCTTGTTTTGTACGTTTTTTCCACGTGTCTTGATATCCAATGTATCCCTGCAAAGTTTGGTGAAGATCTGAGTATGTCGTTTTTGACCTTATCTGGAACATCCTTTCTGAAAATTTGAAAATTGTTAAAAAATTCGTCCAAAATCTTGATGTCTCCAATCTCTTTTTTGTACGTTTTTTTCCACGTGTCTTGACATCCAATGTATCCCTGCAAAGTTTGGTGAAGATCTGAGTATGTAGTTTTTGACCTTATCTGGAACCTCCCATCTGAAAATTTGAAAATTCTTAAAAAATTCGACCAAAATCTTGATGTCTCCAATCTTTTGTTTTGTACGTTTTTTCCACGTGTCTTGACACATAATGTATCCATGCAAAGTTTGGTGAAGATCTGAGTATGTAGTTTTTGACCTTATATGGAACCTCCTATCTGAAAATTTGAAAATTCTTAAAAAATTCGTCCAAAATCTTGATGTCTCCAATCTCTTGTTTTGTACGTTTTTTCCACGTGTCTTGACATCCAATGTATCCCTGCAAAGTTTGGTGAAGATCTGAGTATGTAGTTTTTGACCTTATCTGGAACCTCCCATCTGAAAATTTGAAAATTCCTAAAAAATCCGTGCAAAATCTTGATGACCCCAATCTCTTGTTTTGTACGTTTTTTCCACGTGTCTTGACATCCAATGTATTCCTGCAATGTTTGGTGAAGATCTGAGTATGTAGTTTTTGACCTTATATGGAACCTCCTATCTGAAAATTTGAAAATTCTTAAAAAATTCGTCGAAAATCTTGATGTCTCCAATCTCTTGTTTTGTACGTTTTTTCCACGTGTCTTGACATGCAAAGTATCCCTGCAACGTTTGGTGAAGATCTGAGTATGTAGTTTTTGACCTTATCTGGAACCTCCTATCTGAAAATTTGAAAATTCTTCAAAAATTCGTCGAAAATCTTGATGTCTCCAATCTCTTGCTTTGTACGTTTTTTCCACGTGTCTTGACATCCAATGTATCCCTGCAATGTTTGGTGGAGATCTGAGTATGTAGTTTTTGACCTTATCTGGAACCTCCTATCTGAAAATTTGAAAATTCTTCAAAAATTCGTCCAAAATCTTGATGTCTCCAATCTCTTGTTTTGTACGTTTTTTCCACGTGTCTCGACCTCCAATGTATCCCTGCAAAGTTAGTGAAGATCTGAGTATGTCGTTTTTGACCTTATCTGGAACATCCTTTCTGAAAATTTGAAAATTCTTAAAAAATTCGTCGAAAATCTTGATGTCTCCAATCTCTTGTTTTGTACGTTTTTTCCACGTTTCTTGACATCCAATGTATCCCTGCAAAGTTTGGTGAAGATCTGAGTATGTCGTTTTTGACCTTATATGGAACCTCCTTTCTGAAAATTTGAAAATTCTCAAAAAATTCGTCCATAATCTTGATGTCTCCAATCTCTTGTTTTGTACGTTTTTTCCACTTGTCTTGACATCCAATGTATCCCTGCAAAGTTTGGTGAAGATCTGAGTATGTAGTTTTTGACCTTATATGGAACCTCCTATCTGAAAATTTGAAAATTCTTAAAAAATTCGTCCAAAATCTTGATGTCACCAATCCTATGTTTTGTATGTTTTTTCCACGTGTCTTGACATCCAATGTATCCATGCAAAGTTTGGTGAAGATCTGAGTATGTCGTTTTTGACCTTATCTGGAACCTCCCATCTGAAAATTTGAAAATTCTTAAAAAATTCGTCGAAAATCTTGATGTCTCCGATCTCTTGTTTTGTACGTTTTTTCCACGTGTCTTGACATGCAAAGTATTCCTGCAAAGTTTGGTGAAGATCTGAGTATGTAGTTTTTGACCTCATCTGGAACCTCCTATCTGAAAATTTGAAAATTCTTAAAAAATTCGTCCAAAATTTTGATGTCTCCAATCTCTTGTTTTGTACGTTTTTTCCACGTGTCTTGACATCCAATGTATCCCTGCAATGTTTGGTGAAGATCTGAGTATGTAGTTTTTGACCTTATCTGGAACCTCCCATCTGAAAATTTGAAAATTCCTAAAAAATCCGTCCAAAATCTTGATGACCCCAATCTCTTCTTTTGTATGTTTTTTCCACGTGTCTTGACATCCAATGTATCCCTGCAAAGTTTGGTGAAGATCTGAGTATGTAGTTTTTGACCTTATCTGGAACCTCCCATCTGAAAATTTGAAAATTCTTAAAAAATTCGTCGAAAATCTTGATGTCTCCGATCTCTTGTTTTGTACGTTTTTTCCACGTGTCTTGACATGCAAAGTATTCCTGCAAAGTTTGGTGAAGATCTGAGTATGTCGTTTTTGACCTCATCTGGAACCTCCCATCTGAAAATTTGAAAATTCTTAAAAAATTCGTCGAAAATCTTGATGTCTCCAATCTTTTGTTTTGTACGTTTTTTCCACGTGTCTTGACATGCAAAGTATCCCTGCAACGTTTGGTGAAGATCTGAGTATGTAGTTTTTGACCTTATCTGGAACCTCCTATCTGAAAATTTGAAAATTCTTCAAAAATTCGTCGAAAATCTTGATGTCTCCAATCTCTTGTTTTGTACGTTTTTTCCACGTGTCTTGACATCCAATGTATTCCTGCAATGTTTGGTGGAGATCTGAGTATGTAGTTTTAGAACTTATCTGGAACCTCCTATCTGAAAATTTGAAAATTCTTCAAAAATTCGTCCAAAATCTTGATGTCTCCAATCTCTTGTTTTGCACGTTTTTTCCACGTGTCTCGACCTCCAATGGATCCCTGCAAAGTTTGGTGAAGATCTGAGTATGTCGTTTTTGACCTTATCTGGAACATCCTTTCTGAAAATTTGAAAATTCTTAAAAAATTCGTCGAAAATCTTGATGTCTCCAATCTCTTGTTTTGTACGTTTTTTCCACGTGTCTTGACATCCAATGTATCCCTGCAAAGTTTGGTGAAGATCTGAGTATGTAGTTTTTGACCTTATATGGAACCTCCTATCTGAAAATTTGAAAATTCTTAAAAAATTCGTCCAAAATCTTGATGTCTCCAATCTCTTGTTTTGTACGTTTTTTCCACGTGTCTCGACCTCCAATGGATCCCTGCAAAGTTTGGTGAAGATCTGAGTATGTCGTTTTTGACCTTATCTGGAACCTCCCATCTGAAAATTTGAAAATTCTTAAAAAATTCGTCGAAAATCTTGATGTCTCCGATCTCTTGTTTTGTACGTTTTTTCCACGTGTCTTGACATGCAAAGTATTCCTGCAAAGTTTGGTGAAGATCTGAGTATGTAGTTTTTGACCTCATCTGGAACCTCCTATCTGAAAATTTGAAAATTCTTAAAAAAATCGTCCAAAATCTTGATGTCTCCAATCTCTTGTTTTGTACGTTTTTTCCACGTGTCTTGACATCCAATGTAGCCCTGCAATGTTTGGTGAAGATCTGAGTATGTAGTTTTTGACCTTATCTGGAACCTCCCATCTGAAAATTTGAAAATTCCTAAAAAATCCGTCCAAAATCTTGATGACCCCAATCTCTTGTTTTGTACTTTTTTTCCACGTGTCTCGACCTCCAATGTATCCCTGCAAAGTTTGGTGAAGATCTGAGTATGTAGTTTTTGATCTTATATGGAACCTCCTATCTGAAAATTTGAAAATTCTTAAAAAATTCGTCCAAAATCTTGATGTCACCAATCCTATGTTTTGTATGTTTTTTCCACGTGTCTTGACATCCAATGTATCCATGCAAAGTTTGGTGAAGATCTGAGTATGTCGTTTTTGACCTTATCTGGAACCTCCCATCTGAAAATTTGAAAATTCTTAAAAAATTCGTCGAAAATCTTGATGTCTCCGATCTCTTGTTTTGTACGTTTTTTCCACGTGTCTTGACATGCAAAGTATTCCTGCAAAGTTTGGTGAAGATCTGAGTATGTAGTTTTTGACCTCATCTGGAACCTCCTATCTGAAAATTTGAAAATTCTTAAAAAATTCGTCCAAAATTTTGATGTCTCCAATCTCTTGTTTTGTACGTTTTTTCCACGTGTCTTGACATCCAATGTATCCCTGCAATGTTTGGTGAAGATCTGAGTATGTAGTTTTTGACCTTATCTGGAACCTCCCATCTGAAAATTTGAAAATTCCTAAAAAATCCGTCCAAAATCTTGATGACCCCAATCTCTTGTTTTGTACGTTTTTTCCACGTGTCTTGACATCCAATGTATCCCTGCAAAGTTTGGTGAAGATCTGAGTATGTAGTTTTTGACCTTATCTGGAACCTCCTATCTGAAAATTTGAAAATTCTTAAAAAATTCGTCCAAAATCTTGATGTCTCCAATCTCTTGTTTTGTACGTTTTTTCCACGTGTCTTGATATCCAATGTATCCCTGCAAAGTTTGGTGAAGATCTGAGTATGTCGTTTTTGACCTTATCTGGAACCTCCCATCTGAAAATTTGAAAATTCCTAAAAAATTCGTCCAAAATCTTGATGTCTCCAATCTCTTGTTTTGTACGTTTTTTCCACGTGTCTTGATATCCAATGTATCCCTGCAAAGTTTGGTGAAGATCTGAGTATGTCGTTTTTGACCTTATCTAGAACATCCTTTCTGAAAATTTGAAAATTGTTAAAAAATTCGTCCAAAATCTTGATGTCTCCAATCTCTTTTTTGTACGTTTTTTCCACGTGTCTTGACATCGAATGTATCCCTGCAAAGTTTGGTGAAGATCTGAGTATGTAGTTTTTGACCTTATCTGGAACCTCCTATCTGAAAATTTGAAAATTCTTAAAAAATTCGTCCAAAATCTTGATGTCTCCAATCTCTTGTTTTGTACGTTTTTTCCACGTGTCTTGATATCCAATGTATCCCTGCAAAGTTTGGTGAAGATCTGAGTATGTCGTTTTTGACCTTATCTGGAACATCCTTTCTGAAAATTTGAAAATTGTTAAAAAATTCGTCCAAAATCTTGATGTCTCCAATCTCTTTTTTGTACGTTTTTTCCACGTGTCTTGACATCCAATGTATCCCTGCAAAGTTTGGTGAAGATCTGAGTATGTAGTTTTTGACCTTATCTGGAACCTCCCATCTGAAAATTTGAAAATTCTTAAAAAATTCGACCAAAATCTTGATGTCTCCAATCTTTTGTTTTGTACGTTTTTTCCACGTGTCTTGACACATAATGTATCCATGCAAAGTTTGGTGAAGATCTGAGTATGTAGTTTTTGACCTTATATGGAACCTCCTATCTGAAAATTTGAAAATTCTTAAAAAATTCGTCCAAAATCTTGATGTCTCCAATCTCTTGTTTTGTACGTTTTTTCCACGTGTCTTGACATCCAATGTATCCCTGCAAAGTTTGGTGAAGATCTGAGTATGTAGTTTTTGACCTTATCTGGAACCTCCCATCTGAAAATTTGAAAATTCCTAAAAAATCCGTGCAAAATCTTGATGACCCCAATCTCTTGTTTTGTACGTTTTTTCCACGTGTCTTGACATCCAATGTATTCCTGCAATGTTTGGTGAAGATCTGAGTATGTAGTTTTTGACCTTATATGGAACCTCCTATCTGAAAATTTGAAAATTCTTAAAAAATTCGTCGAAAATCTTGATGTCTCCAATCTCTTGTTTTGTACGTTTTTTCCACGTGTCTTGACATGCAAAGTATCCCTGCAACGTTTGGTGAAGATCTGAGTATGTAGTTTTTGACCTTATCTGGAACCTCCTATCTGAAAATTTGAAAATTCTTCAAAAATTCGTCGAAAATCTTGATGTCTCCAATCTCTTGCTTTGTACGTTTTTTCCACGTGTCTTGACATCCAATGTATCCCTGCAATGTTTGGTGGAGATCTGAGTATGTAGTTTTTGACCTTATCTGGAACCTCCTATCTGAAAATTTGAAAATTCTTCAAAAATTCGTCCAAAATCTTGATGTCTCCAATCTCTTGTTTTGTACGTTTTTTCCACGTGTCTCGACCTCCAATGTATCCCTGCAAAGTTAGTGAAGATCTGAGTATGTCGTTTTTGACCTTATCTGGAACATCCTTTCTGAAAATTTGAAAATTCTTAAAAAATTCGTCGAAAATCTTGATGTCTCCAATCTCTTGTTTTGTACGTTTTTTCCACGTTTCTTGACATCCAATGTATCCCTGCAAAGTTTGGTGAAGATCTGAGTATGTAGTTTTTGACCTTATATGGAACCTCCTTTCTGAAAATTTGAAAATTCTCAAAAAATTCGTCCATAATCTTGATGTCTCCAATCTCTTGTTTTGTACGTTTTTTCCACTTGTCTTGACATCCAATGTATCCCTGCAAAGTTTGGTGAAGATCTGAGTATGTAGTTTTTGACCTTATATGGAACCTCCTATCTGAAAATTTGAAAATTCTTAAAAAATTCGTCCAAAATCTTGATGTCACCAATCCTATGTTTTGTATGTTTTTTCCACGTGTCTTGACATCCAATGTATCCATGCAAAGTTTGGTGAAGATCTGAGTATGTCGTTTTTGACCTTATCTGGAACCTCCCATCTGAAAATTTGAAAATTCTTAAAAAATTCGTCGAAAATCTTGATGTCTCCGATCTCTTGTTTTGTACGTTTTTTCCACGTGTCATGACATGCAAAGTATTCCTGCAAAGTTTGGTGAAGATCTGAGTATGTAGTTTTTGACCTCATCTGGAACCTCCTATCTGAAAATTTGAAAATTCTTAAAAAATTCGTCCAAAATTTTGATGTCTCCAATCTCTTGTTTTGTACGTTTTTTCCACGTGTCTTGACATCCAATGTATCCCTGCAATGTTTGGTGAAGATCTGAGTATGTAGTTTTTGACCTTATCTGGAACCTCCCATCTGAAAATTTGAAAATTCCTAAAAAATCCGTCCAAAATCTTGATGACCCCAATCTCTTCTTTTGTATGTTTTTTCCACGTGTCTTGACATCCAATGTATCCCTGCAAAGTTTGGTGAAGATCTGAGTATGTAGTTTTTGACCTTATCTGGAACCTCCTATCTGAAAATTTGAAAATTCTTAAAAAATTCGTCCAAAATCTTGATGTCTCCAATCTCTTGTTTTGTACGTTTTTTCCACGTGTCTTGATATCCAATGTATCCCTGCAAAGTTTGGTGAAGATCTGAGTATGTCGTTTTTGACCTTATCTGGAACATCCTTTCTGAAAATTTGAAAATTGTTAAAAAATTCGTCCAAAATCTTGATGTCTCCAATCTCTTTTTTGTACGTTTTTTCCACGTGTCTTGACATCCAATGTATCCCTGCAAAGTTTGGTGAAGATCTGAGTATGTAGTTTTTGACCTTATCTGGAACCTCCCATCTGAAAATTTGAAAATTCTTAAAATATTCGACCAAAATCTTGATGTCTCCAATCTTTTGTTTTGTACGTTTTTTCCACGTGTCTTGACACATAATGTATCCATGCAAAGTTTGGTGAAGATCTGAGTATGTAGTTTTTGACCTTATATGGAACCTCCTATCTGAAAATTTGAAAATTCTTAAAAAATTCGTCCAAAATCTTGATGTCTCCAATCTCTTGTTTTGTACGTTTTTTCCACGTGTCTTGACATCCAATGTATCCCTGCAAAGTTTGGTGAAGATCTGAGTATGTAGTTTTTGACCTTATCTGGAACCTCCCATCTGAAAATTTGAAAATTCCTAAAAAATCCGTGCAAAATCTTGATGACCCCAATCTCTTGTTTTGTACGTTTTTTCCACGTGTCTTGACATCCAATGTATTCCTGCAATGTTTGGTGAAGATCTGAGTATGTAGTTTTTGACCTTATATGGAACCTCCTATCTGAAAATTTGAAAATTCTTAAAAAATTCGACCAAAATCTTGATGTTCCGAATCCTATGTTTTGTATGTTTTTTCCACGTGTCTTGACATCCAATGTATCCATGCAAAGTTTGGTGAAGATCTGAGTATGTAGTTTTTGACCTTATATTGAACCTCCCATCTGAAAATTTGAAAATTCTTAAAAAATTCGTCCAAAATCTTGATGACCCCAATCTCTTGTTTTGTACGTTTTTTCCACGTGTCTTGACATCCAAAGTATCCCTGCAAAGTTTGGTGAAGATCTGAGTATGTAGTTTTTGACCTTATCTGGAACCTCCTATCTGAAAATTTGAAAATTCTTAAAAAATTCGTCCAAAATCTTGTTGTCTCCAATCTCTTGTTTTGTACGTTTTTTCCACGTGTCTTGATATCCAATGTATCCCTGCAAAGTTTGGTGAAGATCTGAGTATGTCGTTTTTGACCTTATCCGGAACATCCTTTCTGAAAATTTGAAAATTGTTAAAAAATTCGTCCAAAATCTTGATGTCTCCAATCTCTTTTTTGTACGTTTTTTCCACGTGTCTTGACATCCAATGTATCCCTGCAAAGTTTGGTGAAGATCTGAGTATGTAGTTTTTGACCTTATCTGGAACCTCCCATCTGAAAATTTGAAAATTCTTAAAATATTCGACCAAAATCTTGATGTCTCCAATCTTTTGTTTTGTACGTTTTTTCCACGTGTCTTGACACATAATGTATCCATGCAAAGTTTGGTGAAGATCTGAGTATGTAGTTTTTGACCTTATATGGAACCTCCTATCTGAAAATTTGAAAATTCTTAAAAAATTCGTCCAAAATCTTGATGTCTCCAATCTCTTGTTTTGTACGTTTTTTCCACGTGTCTTGACATCCAATGTATTCCTGCAATGTTTGGTGAAGATCTGAGTATGTAGTTTTTGACCTTATATGGAACCTCCTATCTGAAAATTTGAAAATTCTTAAAAAATTCGACCAAAATCTTGATGTTCCGAATCCTATGTTTTGTATGTTTTTTCCACGTGTCTTGACATCCAATGTATCCATGCAAAGTTTGGTGAAGATCTGAGTATGTAGTTTTTGACCTTATATTGAACCTCCCATCTGAAAATTTGAAAATTCTTAAAAAATTCGTCCAAAATCTTGATGTCTCCAATCTCTTGTTTTGTACGTTTTTTCCACGTGTCTTGACATCCAATGTATCCATGCAAAGTTTGGTGAAGATCTGAGTATGTCGTTTTTGACCTTATCTGGAACCTCCCATCTGAAAATTTGAAAATTCTTAAAAAATTCGTCGAAAATCTTGATGTCTCCAATCTTTTGTTTTGTACGTTTTTTCCACGTGTCTTGACATGCAAAGTATCCCTGCAACGTTTGGTGAAGATCTGAGTTTGTAGTTTTTGACCTTATCTGGAACCTCCTATCTGAAAATTTGAAAATTCTTCAAAAATTCGTCGAAAATCTTGATGTCTCCAATCTCTTGTTTTGTACGTTTTTTCCACGTGTCTTGACATCCAATGTATTCCTGAAATGTTTGGTGGAGATCTGAGTATGTAGTTTTAGACCTTATCTGGAACCTATTATCTGAAAATTTGAAAATTCTTCAAAAATTCGTCCAAAATCTTGATGTCTCCAATCTCTTGTTTTGTACGTTTTTTCCACGTGTCTCGACCTCCAATGGATCCCTGCAAAGTTTGGTGAAGATCTGAGTATGTCGTTTTTGACCTTATCTGGAACATCCTTTCTGAAAATTTGAAAATTCTTAAAAAATTCGTCGAAAATCTTGATGTCTCCAATCTCTTGTTTTGTACGTTTTTTCCACGTGTCTTGACATCCAATGTATCCCTGCAAAGTTTGGTGAAGATCTGAGTATGTAGTTTTTGACCTTATATGGAACCTCCTATCTGAAAATTTGAAAATTCTTAAAAAATTCGTCCAAAATCTTGATGTCACCAATCCTATGTTTTGTATGTTTTTTCCACGTGTCTTGACATCCAATGTATCCATGCAAAGTTTGGTGAAGATCTGAGTATGTCGTTTTTGACCTTATCTGGAACCTCCCATCTGAAAATTTGAAAATTCTTAAAAAATTCGTCGAAAATCTTGATGTCTCCGATCTCTTGTTTTGTACGTTTTTTCCACGTGTCTTGACATGCAAAGTATTCCTGCAAAGTTTGGTGAAGATCTGAGTATGTAGTTTTTGACCTCATCTGGAACCTCCTATCTGAAAATTTGAAAATTCTTAAAAAATTCGTCCAAAATTTTGATGTCTCCAATCTCTTGTTTTGTACGTTTTTTCCACGTGTCTTGACATCCAATGTATCCCTGCAATGTTTGGTGAAGATCTGAGTATGTAGTTTTTGACCTTATCTGGAACCTCCCATCTGAAAATTTGAAAATTCCTAAAAAATCCGTCCAAAATCTTGATGACCCCAATCTCTTCTTTTGTATGTTTTTTCCACGTGTCTTGACATCCAATGTATCCCTGCAAAGTTTGGTGAAGATCTGAGTATGTAGTTTTTGACCTTATCTGGAACCTCCTATCTGAAAATTTGAAAATTCTTCAAAAATTCGTCGAAAATCTTGATGTCTCCAATCTCTTGCTTTGTACGTTTTTTCCACGTGTCTTGACATCCAATGTATCCCTGCAATGTTTGGTGGAGATCTGAGTATGTAGTTTTTGACCTTATCTGGAACCTCCTATCTGAAAATTTGAAAATTCTTCAAAAATTCGTCCAAAATCTTGATGTCTCCAATCTCTTGTTTTGTACGTTTTTTCCACGTGTCTCGACCTCCAATGTATCCCTGCAAAGTTAGTGAAGATCTGAGTATGTCGTTTTTGACCTTATCTGGAACATCCTTTCTGAAAATTTGAAAATTCTTAAAAAATTCGTCGAAAATCTTGATGTCTCCAATCTCTTGTTTTGTACGTTTTTTCCACGTTTCTTGACATCCAATGTATCCCTGCAAAGTTTGGTGAAGATCTGAGTATGTAGTTTTTGACCTTATATGGAACCTCCTTTCTGAAAATTTGAAAATTCTCAAAAAATTCGTCCATAATCTTGATGTCTCCAATCTCTTGTTTTGTACGTTTTTTCCACTTGTCTTGACATCCAATGTATCCCTGCAAAGTTTGGTGAAGATCTGAGTATGTAGTTTTTGACCTTATATGGAACCTCCTATCTGAAAATTTGAAAATTCTTAAAAAATTCGTCCAAAATCTTGATGTCACCAATCCTATGTTTTGTATGTTTTTTCCACGTGTCTTGACATCCAATGTATCCATGCAAAGTTTGGTGAAGATCTGAGTATGTCGTTTTTGACCTTATCTGGAACCTCCCATCTGAAAATTTGAAAATTCTTAAAAAATTCGTCGAAAATCTTGATGTCTCCGATCTCTTGTTTTGTACGTTTTTTCCACGTGTCTTGACATGCAAAGTATTCCTGCAAAGTTTGGTGAAGATCTGAGTATGTAGTTTTTGACCTCATCTGGAACCTCCTATCTGAAAATTTGAAAATTCTTAAAAAATTCGTCCAAAATTTTGATGTCTCCAATCTCTTGTTTTGTACGTTTTTTCCACGTGTCTTGACATCCAATGTATCCCTGCAATGTTTGGTGAAGATCTGAGTATGTAGTTTTTGACCTTATCTGGAACCTCCCATCTGAAAATTTGAAAATTCCTAAAAAATCCGTCCAAAATCTTGATGACCCCAATCTCTTCTTTTGTATGTTTTTTCCACGTGTCTTGACATCCAATGTATCCCTGCAAAGTTTGGTGAAGATCTGAGTATGTAGTTTTTGACCTTATCTGGAACCTCCTATCTGAAAATTTGAAAATTCTTAAAAAATTCGTCCAAAATCTTGATGTCTCCAATCTCTTGTTTTGTACGTTTTTTCCACGTGTCTTGATATCCAATGTATCCCTGCAAAGTTTGGTGAAGATCTGAGTATGTCGTTTTTGACCTTATCTGGAACATCCTTTCTGAAAATTTGAAAATTGTTAAAAAATTCGTCCAAAATCTTGATGTCTCCAATCTCTTTTTTGTACGTTTTTTCCACGTGTCTTGACATCCAATGTATCCCTGCAAAGTTTGGTGAAGATCTGAGTATGTAGTTTTTGACCTTATCTGGAACCTCCCATCTGAAAATTTGAAAATTCTTAAAATATTCGACCAAAATCTTGATGTCTCCAATCTTTTGTTTTGTACGTTTTTTCCACGTTTCTTGACACATAATGTATCCATGCAAAGTTTGGTGAAGATCTGAGTATGTAGTTTTTGACCTTATATGGAACCTCCTATCTGAAAATTTGAAAATTCTTAAAAAATTCGTCCAAAATCTTGATGTCTCCAATCTCTTGTTTTGTACGTTTTTTCCACGTGTCTTGACATCCAATGTATCCCTGCAAAGTTTGGTGAAGATCTGAGTATGTAGTTTTTGACCTTATCTGGAACCTCCCATCTGAAAATTTGAAAATTCCTAAAAAATCCGTGCAAAATCTTGATGACCCCAATCTCTTGTTTTGTACGTTTTTTCCACGTGTCTTGACATCCAATGTATTCCTGCAATGTTTGGTGAAGATCTGAGTATGTAGTTTTTGACCTTATATGGAACCTCCTATCTGAAAATTTGAAAATTCTTAAAAAATTCGACCAAAATCTTGATGTTCCGAAACCTATGTTTTGTATGTTTTTTCCACGTGTCTTGACATCCAATGTATCCATGCAAAGTTTGGTGAAGATCTGAGTATGTAGTTTTTGACCTTATATTGAACCTCCCATCTGAAAATTTGAAAATTCTTAAAAAATTCGTCCAAAATCTTGATGACCCCAATCTCTTGTTTTGTACGTTTTTTCCACGTGTCTTGACATCCAAAGTATCCCTGCAAAGTTTGGTGAAGATCTGAGTATGTAGTTTTTGACCTTATCTGGAACCTCCTATCTGAAAATTTGAAAATTCTTAAAAAATTCGTCCAAAATCTTGATGTCTCCAATCTCTTGTTTTGTACGTTTTTTCCACGTGTCTTGATATCCAATGTATCCCTGCAAAGTTTGGTGAAGATCTGAGTATGTCGTTTTTGACCTTATCCGGAACATCCTTTCTGAAAATTTGAAAATTGTTAAAAAATTCGTCCAAAATCTTGATGTCTCCAATCTCTTTTTTGTACGTTTTTTCCACGTGTCTTGACATCCAATGTATCCCTGCAAAGTTTGGTGAAGATCTGAGTATGTAGTTTTTGACCTTATCTGGAACCTCCCATCTGAAAATTTGAAAATTCTTAAAATATTCGACCAAAATCTTGATATCTCCAATCTTTTGTTTTGTACTTTTTTTCCACGTGTCTTGACACATAATGTATCCATGCAAAGTTTGGTGAAGATCTGAGTATGTAGTTTTTGACCTTATATGGAACCTCCTATCTGAAAATTTGAAAATTCTTAAAAAATTCGTCCAAAATCTTGATGTCTCCAATCTCTTGTTTTGTACGTTTTTTCCACGTGTCTTGACATCCAATGTATCCCTGCAAAGTTTGGTGAAGATCTGAGTATGTAGTTTTTGACCTTATCTGGAACCTCCCATCTGAAAATTTGAAAATTCCTAAAAAATCCGTGCAAAATCTTGATGACCCCAATCTCTTGTTTTGTACGTTTTTTCCACGTGTCTTGACATCCAATGTATTCCTGCAATGTTTGGTGAAGATCTGAGTATGTAGTTTTTGACCTTATATGGAACCTCCTATCTGAAAATTTGAAAATTCTTAAAAAATTCGACCAAAATCTTGATGTTCCGAATCCTATGTTTTGTATGTTTTTTCCACGTGTCTTGACATCCAATGTATCCATGCAAAGTTTGGTGAAGATCTGAGTATGTAGTTTTTGACCTTATATTGAACCTCCCATCTGAAAATTTGAAAATTCTTAAAAAATTCGTCCAAAATCTTGATGTCTCCAATCTCTTGTTTTGTACGTTTTTTCCACGTGTCTTGACATCCAATGTATCCATGCAAAGTTTGGTGAAGATCTGAGTATGTCGTTTTTGACCTTATCTGGAACCTCCCATCTGAAAATTTGAAAATTCTTAAAAAATTCGTCGAAAATCTTGATGTCTCCAATCTTTTGTTTTGTACGTTTTTTCCACGTGTCTTGACATGCAAAGTATCCCTGCAACGTTTGGTGAAGATCTGAGTTTGTAGTTTTTGACCTTATCTGGAACCTCCTATCTGAAAATTTGAAAATTCTTCAAAAATTCGTCGAAAATCTTGATGTCTCCAATCTCTTGTTTTGTACGTTTTTTCCACGTGTCTTGACATCCAATGTATTCCTGCAATGTTTGGTGGAGATCTGAGAATGTAGTTTTAGACCTTATCTGGAACCTCCTATCTGAAAATTTGAAAATTCTTCAAAAATTCGTCCAAAATCTTGATGTCTCCAATCTCTTGTTTTGTACGTTTTTTCCACGTGTCTCGACCTCCAATGGATCCCTGCAAAGTTTGGTGAAGATCTGAGTATGTCGTTTTTGACCTTATCTGGAACATCCTTTCTGAAAATTTGAAAATTCTTAAAAAATTCGTCGAAAATCTTGATGTCTCCAATCTCTTGTTTTGTACGTTTTTTCCACGTGTCTTGACATCCAATGTATCCCTGCAAAGTTTGGTGAAGATCTGAGTATGTAGTTTTTGACCTTATATGGAACCTCCTATCTGAAAATTTGAAAATTCTTAAAAAATTCGTCCAAAATCTTGATGTCACCAATCCTATGTTTTGTATGTTTTTTCCACGTGTCTTGACATCCAATGTATCCATGCAAAGTTTGGTGAAGATCTGAGTATGTCGTTTTTGACCTTATCTGGAACCTCCCATCTGAAAATTTGAAAATTCTTAAAAAATTCGTCGAAAATCTTGATGTCTCCGATCTCTTGTTTTGTACGTTTTTTCCACGTGTCTTGACATGCAAAGTATTCCTGCAAAGTTTGGTGAAGATCTGAGTATGTAGTTTTTGACCTCATCTGGAACCTCCTATCTGAAAATTTGAAAATTCTTAAAAAATTCGTCCAAAATTTTGATGTCTCCAATCTCTTGTTTTGTACGTTTTTTCCACGTGTCTTGACATCCAATGTATCCCTGCAATGTTTGGTGAAGATCTGAGTATGTAGTTTTTGACCTTATCTGGAACCTCCCATCTGAAAATTTGAAAATTCCTAAAAAATCCGTCCAAAATCTTGATGACCCCAATCTCTTCTTTTGTATGTTTTTTCCACGTGTCTTGACATCCAATGTATCCCTGCAAAGTTTGGTGAAGATCTGAGTATGTAGTTTTTGACCTTATCTGGAACCTCCTATCTGAAAATTTGAAAATTCTTAAAAAATTCGTCCAAAATCTTGATGTCTCCAATCTCTTGTTTTGTACGTTTTTTCCACGTGTCTTGATATCCAATGTATCCCTGCAAAGTTTGGTGAAGATCTGAGTATGTCGTTTTTGACCTTATCTGGAACATCCTTTCTGAAAATTTGAAAATTGTTAAAAAATTCGTCCAAAATCTTGATGTCTCCAATCTCTTTTTTGTACGTTTTTTCCACGTGTCTTGACATCCAATGTATCCCTGCAAAGTTTGGTGAAGATCTGAGTATGTAGTTTTTGACCTTATCTGGAACCTCCCATCTGAAAATTTGAAAATTCTTAAAATATTCGACCAAAATCTTGATGTCTCCAATCTTTTGTTTTGTACGTTTTTTCCACGTGTCTTGACACATAATGTATCCATGCAAAGTTTGGTGAAGATCTGAGTATGTAGTTTTTGACCTTATATGGAACCTCCTATCTGAAAATTTGAAAATTCTTAAAAAATTCGTCCAAAATCTTGATGTCTCCAATCTCTTGTTTTGTACGTTTTTTCCACGTGTCTTGACATCCAATGTATCCCTGCAAAGTTTGGTGAAGATCTGAGTATGTAGTTTTTGACCTTATCTGGAACCTCCCATCTGAAAATTTGAAAATTCCTAAAAAATCCGTGCAAAATCTTGATGACCCCAATCTCTTGTTTTGTACGTTTTTTCCACGTGTCTTGACATCCAATGTATTCCTGCAATGTTTGGTGAAGATCTGAGTATGTAGTTTTTGACCTTATATGGAACCTCCTATCTGAAAATTTGAAAATTCTTAAAAAATTCGACCAAAATCTTGATGTTCCGAATCCTATGTTTTGTATGTTTTTTCCACGTGTCTTGACATCCAATGTATCCATGCAAAGTTTGGTGAAGATCTGAGTATGTAGTTTTTGACCTTATATTGAACCTCCCATCTGAAAATTTGAAAATTCTTAAAAAATTCGTCCAAAATCTTGATGACCCCAATCTCTTGTTTTGTACGTTTTTTCCACGTGTCTTGACATCCAAAGTATCCCTGCAAAGTTTGGTGAAGATCTGAGTATGTAGTTTTTGACCTTATATGGAACCTCCTTTCTGAAAATTTGAGAATTCTTAAAAAATTCGTCCAAAATCTTGATGTCTCCAATCTCTTGTTTTGTACGTTTTTTCCACGTGTCTTGACATCCAATGTATCCATGCAAAGTTTGGTGAAGATCTGAGTATGTCGTTTTTGACCTTATCTGGAACCTCCCATCTGAAAATTTGAAAATTCTTAAAAAATTCGTCGAAAATCTTGATGTCTCCAATCTTTTGTTTTGTACGTTTTTTCCACGTGTCTTGACATGCAAAGTATCCCTGCAACGTTTGGTGAAGATCTGAGTATGTAGTTTTTGACCTTATCTGGAACCTCCTATCTGAAAATTTGAAAATTCTTCAAAAATTCGTCGAAAATCTTTATGTCTCCAATCTCTTGTTTTGTACGTTTTTTCCACGTGTCTTGACATCCAATGTATTCCTGCAATGTTTGGTGGAGATCTGAGTATGTAGTTTTAGACCTTATCTGGAACCTCCTATCTGAAAATTTGAAAATTCTTCAAAAATTCGTCCAAAATCTTGATGTCTCCAATCTCTTGTTTTGTACGTTTTTTCCACGTGTCTCGACCTCCAATGGATCCCTGCAAAGTTTGGTGAAGATCTGAGTATGTCGTTTTTGACCTTATCTGGAACATCCTTTCTGAAAATTTGAAAATTCTTAAAAAATTCGTCGAAAATCTTGATGTCTCCAATCTCTTGTTTTGTACGTTTTTTCCACGTGTCTTGACATCCAATGTATCCCTGCAAAGTTTGGTGAAGATCTGAGTATGTAGTTTTTGACCTTATATGGAACCTCCTATCTGAAAATTTGAAAATTCTTAAAAAATTCGTCCAAAATCTTGATGTCTCCAATCTCTTGTTTTTTACGTTTTTTCCACGTGTCTCGACCTCCAATGGATCCCTGCAAAGTTTGGTGAAGATCTGAGTATGTCGTTTTTGACCTTATGTGGAACCTCCCATCTGAAAATTTGAAAATTCTTAAAAAATTCGTCGAAAATCTTGATGTCTCCGATCTCTTGTTTTGTACGTTTTTTCCACGTGTCTTGACATGCAAAGTATTCCTGCAAAGTTTGGTGAAGATCTGAGTATGTAGTTTTTGACCTCATCTGGAACCTCCTATCTGAAAATTTGAAAATTCTTAAAAAATTCGTCCAAAATTTTGATGTCTCCAATCTCTTGTTTTGTACGTTTTTTCCACGTGTCTTGACATCCAATGTATCCCTGCAATGTTTGGTGAAGATCTGAGTATGTAGTTTTTGACCTTATCTGGAACCTCCCATCTGAAAATTTGAAAATTCCTAAAAAATCCGTCCAAAATCTTGATGACCCCAATCTCTTCTTTTGTATGTTTTTTCCACGTGTCTTGACATCTAATGTATCCCTGCAAAGTTTGGTGAAGATCTGAGTATGTAGTTTTTGACCTTATCTGGAACCTCCTATCTGAAAATTTGAAAATTCTTAAAAAATTCGTCCAAAATCTTGATGTCTCCAATCTCTTGTTTTGTACGTTTTTTCCACGTGTCTTGATATCCAATGTATCCCTGCAAAGTTTGGTGAAGATCTGAGTATGTCGTTTTTGACCTTATCTGGAACATCCTTTCTGAAAATTTGAAAATTGTTAAAAAATTCGTCCAAAATCTTGATGTCTCCAATCTCTTTTTTGTACGTTTTTTCCACGTGTCTTGACATCCAATGTATCCCTGCAAAGTTTGGTGAAGATCTGAGTATGTAGTTTTTGACCTTATCTGGAACCTCCCATCTGAAAATTTGAAAATTCTTAAAATATTCGACCAAAATCTTGATGTCTCCAATCTTTTGTTTTGTACGTTTTTTCCACGTGTCTTGACACATAATGTATCCATGCAAAGTTTGGTGAAGATCTGAGTATGTAGTTTTTGACCTTATATGGAACCTCCTATCTGAAAATTTGAAAATTCTTAAAAAATTCGTCCAAAATCTTGATGTCTCCAATCTCTTGTTTTGTACGTTTTTTCCACGTGTCTTGACATCCAATGTATCCCTGCAAAGTTTGGTGAAGATCTGAATATGTAGTTTTTGACCTTATCTGGAACCTCCCATCTGAAAATTTGAAAATTCCTAAAAAATCCGTGCAAAATCTTGATGACCCCAATCTCTTGTTTTGTACGTTTTTTCCACGTGTCTTGACATCCAATGTATTCCTGCAATGTTTGGTGAAGATCTGAGTATGTAGTTTTTGACCTTATATGGAACCTCCTTTCTGAAAATTTGAGAATTCTTAAAAAATTCGTCCAAAATCTTGATGTCTCCAATCTCTTGTTTTGTACGTTTTTTCCACGTGTCTTGACATCCAATGTATCCATGCAAAGTTTGGTGAAGATCTGAGTATGTCGTTTTTGACCTTATCTGGAACCTCCCATCTGAAAATTTGAAAATTCTTAAAAAATTCGTCGAAAATCTTGATGTCTCCAATCTTTTGTTTTGTACGTTTTTTCCACGTGTCTTGACATGCAAAGTATCCCTGCAACGTTTGGTGAAGATCTGAGTATGTAGTTTTTGACCTTATCTGGAACCTCCTATCTGAAAATTTGAAAATTCTTCAAAAATTCGTCGAAAATCTTGATGTCTCCAATCTCTTGTTTTGTACGTTTTTTCCACGTGTCTTGACATCCAATGTATTCCTGCAATGTTTGGTGGAGATCTGAGTATGTAGTTTTAGACCTTATCTGGAACCTCCTATCTGAAAATTTGAAAATTCTTCAAAAATTCGTCCAAAATCTTGATGTCTCCAATCTCTTGTTTTGTACGTTTTTTCCACGTGTCTCGACCTCCAATGGATCCCTGCAAAGTTTGGTGAAGATCTGAGTATGTCGTTTTTGACCTTATCTGGAACATCCTTTCTGAAAATTTGAAAATTCTTAAAAAATTCGTCGAAAATCTTGATGTCTCCAATCTCTTGTTTTGTACGTTTTTTCCACGTGTCTTGACATCCAATGTATCCCTGCAAAGTTTGGTGAAGATCTGAGTATGTAGTTTTTGACCTTATATGGAACCTCCTATCTGAAAATTTGAAAATTCTTAAAAAATTCGTCCAAAATCTTGATGTCTCCAATCTCTTGTTTTGTACGTTTTTTCCACGTGTCTCGACCTCCAATGGATCCCTGCAAAGTTTGGTGAAGATCTGAGTATGTCGTTTTTGACCTTATGTGGAACCTCCCATCTGAAAATTTGAAAATTCTTAAAAAATTCGTCGAAAATCTTGATGTCTCCGATCTCTTGTTTTGTACGTTTTTTCCACGTGTCTTGACATGCAAAGTATTCCTGCAAAGTTTGGTCAAGATCTGAGTATGTCGTTTTTGACCTTATCTGGAACCTCCCATCTGAAAATTTGAAAATTCTTAAAAAATTCGTCGAAAATCTTGATGTCTCAAATCTTTTGTTTTGTACGTTTTTCCACGTGTCTTGACATGCAAAGTATCCCTGCAACGTTTGGTGAAGATCTGAGTATGTAGTTTTTGACCTTATCTGGAACCTCCTATCTGAAAATTTGAAAATTCTTCAAAAATTCGTCGAAAATCTTGATGTCTCCAATCTCTTGTTTTGTACGTTTTTTCCACGTGTCTTGACATCCAATGTATTCCTGCAATGTTTGGTGGAGATCTGAGTATGTAGTTTTAGACCTTATCTGGAACCTCCTATCTGAAAATTTGAAAATTCTTCAAAAATTCGTCCAAAATCTTGATGTCTCCAATCTCTTGTTTTGTACGTTTTTTCCACGTGTCTCGACCTCCAATGGATCCCTGCAAAGTTTGGTGAAGATCTGAGTATGTCGTTTTTGACCTTATCTGGAACATCCTTTCTGAAAATTTGAAAATTCTTAAAAAATTCGTCGAAAATCTTGATGTCTCCAATCTCTTGTTTTGTACGTTTTTTCCACGTGTCTTGACATGCAAAGTATTCCTGCAAAGTTTGGTGAAGATCTGAGTATGTAGTTTTTGACCTCATCTGGAACCTCCTATCTGAAAATTTGAAAATTCTTAAAAAATTCGTCCAAAATCTTGATGTCTCCAATCTCTTGTTTTGTACGTTTTTTCCACGTGTCTTGACATCCAATGTATCCCTGCAATGTTTGGTGAAGATCTGAGTATGTAGTTTTTGACCTTATCTGGAACCTCCCATCTGAAAATTTGAAAATTCCTAAAAAATCCGTCCAAAATCTTGATGACCCCAATCTCTTGTTTTGTACTTTTTTTCCACGTGTCTCGACCTCCAATGTATCCCTGCAAAGTTTGGTGAAGATCTGAGTATGTAGTTTTTGACCTTATATGGAACCTCCTATCTGAAAATTTGAAAATTCTTAAAAAATTCGTCCAAAATCTTGATGTCACCAATCCTATGTTTTGTATGTTTTTTCCACGTGTCTTGACATCCAATGTATCCATGCAAAGTTTGGTGAAGATCTGAGTATGTCGTTTTTGACCTTATCTGGAACCTCCCATCTGAAAATTTGAAAATTCTTAAAAAATTCGTCGAAAATCTTGATGTCTCCGATCTCTTGTTTTGTACGTTTTTTCCACGTGTCTTGACATGCAAAGTATTCCTGCAAAGTTTGGTGAAGATCTGAGTATGTAGTTTTTGACCTCATCTGGAACCTCCTATCTGAAAATTTGAAAATTCTTAAAAAATTCGTCCAAAATTTTGATGTCTCCAATCTCTTGTTTTGTACGTTTTTTCCACGTGTCTTGACATCCAATGTATCTCTGCAATGTTTGGTGAAGATCTGAGTATGTAGTTTTTGACCTTATCTGGAACCTCCCATCTGAAAATTTGAAAATTCCTAAAAAATCCGTCCAAAATCTTGATGACCCCAATCTCTTGTTTTGTACGTTTTTTCCACGTGTCTTGACATCCAATGTATCCCTGCAAAGTTTGGTGAAGATCTGAGTATGTAGTTTTTGACCTTATCTGGAACCTCCTATCTGAAAATTTGAAAATTCTTAAAAAATTCGTCCAAAATCTTGATGTCTCCAATCTCTTGTTTTGTACGTTTTTTCCACGTGTCTTGATATCCAATGTATCCCTGCAAAGTTTGGTGAAGATCTGAGTATGTCGTTTTTGACCTTATCTGGAACATCCTTTCTGAAAATTTGAAAATTGTTAAAAAATTCGTCCAAAATCTTGATGTCTCCAATCTCTTTTTTGTACGTTTTTTCCACGTGTCTTGACATCCAATGTATCCCTGCAAAGTTTGGTGAATATCTGAGTATGTAGTTTTTGACCTTATCTGGAACCTCCCATCTGAAAATTTGAAAATTCTTAAAAAATTCGACCAAAATCTTGATGTCTCCAATCTTTTGTTTTGTACGTTTTTTCCACGTGTCTTGACACATAATGTATCCATGCAAAGTTTGGTGAAGATCTGAGTATGTAGTTTTTGACCTTATATGGAACCTCCTATCTGAAAATTTGAAAATTCTTAAAAAATTCGTCCAAAATCTTGATGTCTCCAATCTCTTGTTTTGTACGTTTTTTCCACGTGTCTTGACATCCAATGTATCCCTGCAAAGTTTGGTGAAGATCTGAGTATGTCGTTTTTGACCTTATCTGGAACCTCCCATCTGAAAATTTGAAAATTCCTAAAAAATCCGTCCAAAATCTTGATGTCTCCAATCTCTTGTTTTGTACGTTTTTTCCACGTGTCTTGATATCCAATGTATCCCTGCAAAGTTTGGTGAAGATCTGAGTATGTCGTTTTTGACCTTATCTGGAACATCCTTTCTGAAAATTTGAAAATTGTTAAAAAATTCGTCCAAAATCTTGATGTCTCCAATCTCTTTTTTGTACGTTTTTTCCACGTGTCTTGACATCCAATGTATCCCTGCAAAGTTTGGTGAAGATCTGAGTATGTAGTTTTTGACCTTATCTGGAACCTCCTATCTGAAAATTTGAAAATTCTTAAAAAATTCGTCCAAAATCTTGATGTCTCCAATCTCTTGTTTTGTACGTTTTTTCCACGTGTCTTGACATCCAATGTATCCCTGCAAAGTTTGGTGAAGATCTGAGTATGTAGTTTTTGACCTTATATGGAACCTCCTATCTGAAAATTTGAAAATTCTTAAAAAATTCGTCCAAAATCTTGATGTCACCAATCCTATGTTTTGTATGTTTTTTCCACGTGTCTTGACATCCAATGTATCCATGCAAAGTTTGGTGAAGATCTGAGTATGTCGTTTTTGACCTTATCTGGAACCTCCCATCTGAAAATTTGAAAATTCTTAAAAAATTCGTCGAAAAACTTGATGTCTCCGATCTCTTGTTTTGTACGTTTTTTCCACGTGTCTTGACATCCAATGTATCCCTGCAAAGTTTGGTGAAGATCTGAGTATGTAGTTTTTGACCTTATCTGGAACCTCCCATCTGAAAATTTGAAAATTCCTAAAAAATCCGTGCAAAATCTTGATGACCCCAATCTCTTGTTTTGTACGTTTTTTCCACGTGTCTTGACATCCAATGTATTCCTGCAATGTTTGGTGAAGATCTGAGTATGTAGTTTTTGACCTTATATGGAACCTCCTATCTGAAAATTTGAAAATTCTTAAAAAATTCGACCAAAATCTTGATGTTCCGAATCCTATGTTTTGTATGTTTTTTCCACGTGTCTTGACATCCAATGTATCCATGCAAATTTGGTGAAGATCTGAGTATGTAGTTTTTGACCTTATATTGAACCTCCCATCTGAAAATTTGAAAATTCTTAAAAAATTCGTCCAAAATCTTGATGACCCCAATCTCTTGTTTTGTACGTTTTTTCCACGTGTCTTGACATCCAAAGTATCCCTGCAAAGTTTGGTGAAGATCTGAGTATGTAGTTTTTGACCTTATATGGAACCTCCTTTCTGAAAATTTGAGAATTCTTAAAAACTTCGTCCAAAATCTTGATGTCTCCAATCTCTTGTTTTGTACGTTTTTTCCACGTGTCTTGACATCCAATGTATCCATGCAAAGTTTGGTGAAGATCTGAGTATGTCGTTTTTGACCTTATCTGGAACCTCCCATCTGAAAATTTGAAAATTCTTAAAAAATTCGTCGAAAATCTTGATGTCTCCAATCTTTTGTTTTGTACGTTTTTTCCACGTGTCTTGACATGCAAAGTATCCCTGCAACGTTTGGTGAAGATCTGAGTATGTAGTTTTTGACCTTATCTGGAACCTCCTATCTGAAAATTTGAAAATTCTTCAAAAATTCGTCGAAAATCTTGATGTCTCCAATCTCTTGTTTTGTACGTTTTTTCCACGTTTCTTGACATCCAATGTATCCCTGCAAAGTTTGGTGAAGATCTGAGTATGTAGTTTTTGACCTTATATGGAACCTCCTTTCTGAAAATTTGAAAATTCTCAAAAAATTCGTCCATAATCTTGATGTCTCCAATCTCTTGTTTTGTACGTTTTTTCCACGTGTCTTGACATCCAATGTATCCCTGCAAAGTTTGGTGAAGATCTGAGTATGTAGTTTTTGACCTTATATGGAACCTCCTATCTGAAAATTTGAAAATTCTTAAAAAATTCGTCCAAAATCTTGATGTCACCAATCCTATGTTTTGTATGTTTTTTCCACGTGTCTTGACATCCAATGTATCCATGCAAAGTTTGGTGAAGATCTGAGTATGTCGTTTTTGACCTTATCTGGAACCTCCCATCTGAAAATTTGAAAATTCTTAAAAAATTCGTCGAAAATCTTGATGTCTCCGATCTCTTGTTTTGTACGTTTTTTCCACGTGTCTTGACATGCAAAGTATTCCTGCAAAGTTTGGTGAAGATCTGAGTATGTAGTTTTTGACCTCATCTGGAACCTCCTATCTGAAAATTTGAAAATTCTTAAAAAATTCGTCCAAAATTTTGATGTCGCCAATCTCTTGTTTTGTACTTTTTTTCCACGTGTCTTGACATCCAATGTATCCCTGCAATGTTTGGTGAAGATCTGAGTATGTAGTTTTTGACCTTATCTGGAACCTCCCATCTGAAAATTTGAAAATTCCTAAAAAATCCGTCCAAAATCTTGATGACCCCAATCTCTTGTTTTGTACGTTTTTTCCACGTGTCTTGACATCCAATGTATCCCTGCAAAGTTTGGTGAAGATCTGAGTATGTAGTTTTTGACCTTATCTGGAACCTCCTATCTGAAAATTTGAAAATTCTTAAAAAATTCGTCCAAAATCTTGATGTCTCCAATCTCTTGTTTTGTACGTTTTTTCCACGTGTCTTGATATCCAATGTATCCCTGCAAAGTTTGGTGAAGATCTGAGTATGTCGTTTTTGACCTTGTCTGGAACATCCTTTCTGAAAATTTGAAAATTGTTAAAAAATTCGTCCAAAATCTTGATGTCTCCAATCTCTTTTTTGTACGTTTTTTCCACGTAGCTTGACATCCAATGTATCCCTGCAAAGTTTGGTGAAGATCTGAGTATGTAGTTTTTGACCTTATCTGGAACCTCCCATCTGAAAATTTGAAAATTCTTAAAAAATTCGACCAAAATCTTGATGTCTCCAATCTTTTGTTTTGTACGTTTTTTCCACGTGTCTTGACACATAATGTATCCATGCAAAGTTTGGTGAAGATCTGAGTATGTAGTTTTTGACCTTATATGGAACCTCCTATCTGAAAATTTGAAAATTCTTAAAAAATTCGTCCAAAATCTTGATGTCTCCAATCTCTTGTTTTGTACGTTTTTTCCACGTGTCTTGACATCCAATGTATCCCTGCAAAGTTTGGTGAAGATCTGAGTATGTAGTTTTTGACCTTATCTGGAACCTCCCATCTGAAAATTTGAAAATTCCTAAAAAATCCGTGCAAAATCTTGATGACCCCAACCTCTTGTTTTGTACGTTTTTTCCACGTGTCTTGACATCCAATGTATTCCTGCAATGTTTGGTGAAGATCTGAGTATGTAGTTTTTGACCTTATATGGAACCTCCTATCTGAAAATTTGAAAATTCTTAAAAAATTCGACCAAAATCTTGATGTTCCGAATCCTATGTTTTGTATGTTTTTTCCACGTGTCTTGACATCCAATGTATCCATGCAAAGTTTGGTGAAGATCTGAGTATGTAGTTTTTGACCTTTTATTGAACCTCCCATCTGAAAATTTGAAAATTCTTAAAAAATTCGTCCAAAATCTTGATGACCCCAATCTCTTGTTTTGTACGTTTTTTCCACGTGTCTTGACATCCAAAGTATCCCTGCAAAGTTTGGTGAAGATCTGAGTATGTAGTTTTTGACCTTATATGGAACCTCCTTTCTGAAAATTTGAGAATTCTTAAAAAATTCGTCCAAAATCTTGATGTCTCCAATCTCTTGTTTTGTACGTTTTTTCCACGTGTCTTGACATCCAATGTATCCATGCAAAGTTTGGTGAAGATCTGAGTATGTCGTTTTTGACCTTATCTGGAACCTCCCATCTGAAAATTTGAAAATTCTTAAAAAATTCGTCGAAAATCTTGATGTCTCCAATCTTTTGTTTTGTACGTTTTTTCCACGTGTCTTGACATGCAAAGTATCCCTGCAACGTTTGGTGAAGATCTGAGTATGTAGTTTTTGACCTTATCTGGAACCTCCTATCTGAAAATTTGAAAATTCTTCAAAAATTCGTCGAAAATCTTGATGTCTCCAATCTCTTGTTTTGTACGTTTTTTCC
Source organism: Lepisma saccharinum (assembly GCF_977018435.1). NCBI lineage: Eukaryota > Metazoa > Arthropoda > Insecta > Zygentoma > Lepismatidae > Lepisma > Lepisma saccharinum. The sequence continues at coordinate 29,820 of NW_028142961.1, read as the reverse complement.
ACGTGTCTTGACATCCAATGTATTCCTGCAATGTTTGGTGGAGATCTGAGTATGTAGTTTTAGACCTTATCTGGAACCTCCTATCTGAAAATTTGAAAATTCTTCAAAAATTCGTCCAAAATCTTGATGTCTCCAATCTCTTGTTTTGTACGTTTTTTCCACGTGTCTCGACCTCCAATGGATCCCTGCAAAGTTTGGTGAAGATCTGAGTATGTCGTTTTTGACCTTATCTGGAATATCCTTTCTGAAAATTTGAAAATTCTTAAAAAATTCGTCGAAAATCTTGATGTCTCCAATCTCTTGTTTTGTACGTTTTTTCCACGTGTCTCGACCTCCAATGGATCCCTGCAAAGTTTGGTGAAGATCTGAGTATGTCGTTTTTGACCTTATCTGGAACCTCCCATCTGAAAATTTGAAAATTCTTAAAAAATTCGTCGAAAATCTTGATGTCTCCGATCTCTTGTTTTGTACGTTTTTTCCACGTGTCTTGACATGCAAAGTATTCCTGCAAAGTTTGGTGAAGATCTGAGTATGTCGTTTTTGACCTCATCTGGAACCTCCCATCTGAAAATTTGAAAATTCTTAAAAAATTCGTCGAAAATCTTGATGTCTCCAATCTTTTGTTTTGTACGTTTTTTCCACGTGTCTTGACATGCAAAGTATCCCTGCAACGTTTGGTGAAGATCTGAGTATGTAGTTTTTGACCTTATCTGGAACCTCCTATCTGAAAATTTGAAAATTCTTAAAAAATTCGTCCAAAATCTTGATGTCTCCAATCTCTTGTTTTGTACGTTTTTTCCACGTGTCTTGACATCCAATGTATCCCTGCAAAGTTTGGTGAAGATCTGAGTATGTAGTTTTTGACCTTATATGGAACCTCCTATCTGAAAATTTGAAAATTCTTAAAAAATTCGTCCAAAATCTTGATGTCACCAATCCTATGTTTTGTATGTTTTTTCCACGTGTCTTGACATCCAATGTATCCATGCAAAGTTTGGTGAAGATCTGAGTATGTCGTTTTTGAACTTATCTGGAACCTCCCATCTGAAAATTTGAAAATTCTTAAAAAATTCGTCGAAAATCTTGATGTCTCCGATCTCTTGTTTTGTACGTTTTTTCCACGTGTCTTGACATGCAAAGTATTCCTGCAAAGTTTGGTGAAGATCTGACTATGTAGTTTTTGACCTCATCTGGAACCTCCTATCTGAAAATTTGAAAATTCTTAAAAAATTCGTCCAAAATATTGATGTCTCCAATCTCTTGTTTTGTACGTTTTTTCCACGTGTCTTGACAACCAATGTATCCCTGCAAAGTTTGGTGAAGATCTGAGTATGTAGTTTTTGACCTTATCTGGAACCTCCCATCTGAAAATTTGAAAATTCCTAAAAAATCCGTGCAAAATCTTGATGACCCCAATCTCTTGTTTTGTACGTTTTTTCCACGTGTCTTGACATCCAATGTATTCCTGCAATGTTTGGTGAAGATCTGAGTATGTAGTTTTTGACCTTATATGGAACCTCCTATCTGAAAATTTGAAAATTCTTAAAAAATTCGACCAAAATCTTGATGTTCCGAATCCTATGTTTTGTATGTTTTTTCCACGTGTCTTGACATCCAATGTATCCATGCAAAGTTTGGTGAAGATCTGAGTATGTAGTTTTTGACCTTATATTGAACCTCCCATCTGAAAATTTGAAAATTCTTAAAAAATTCGTCCAAAATCTTGATGACCCCAATCTCTTGTTTTGTACGTTTTTTCCACGTGTCTTGACATCCAAAGTATCCCTGCAAAGTTTGGTGAAGATCTGAGTATGTAGTTTTTGACCTTATATGGAACCTCCTTTCTGAAAATTTGAGAATTCTTAAAAAATTCGTCCAAAATCTTGATGTCTCCAATCTCTTGTTTTGTACGTTTTTTCCACGTGTCTTGACATCCAATGTATCCATGCAAAGTTTGGTGAAGATCTGAGTATGTCGTTTTTGACCTTATCTGGAACCTCCCATCTGAAAATTTGAAAATTCTTAAAAAATTCGTCCAAAATCTTGATGTCTCCAATCTTTTGTTTTGTACGTTTTTTCCACGTGTCTTGACATGCAAAGTATCCCTGCAACGTTTGGTGAAGATCTGAGTATGTAGTTTTTGACCTTATCTGGAACCTCCTATCTGAAAATTTGAAAATTCTTCAAAAATTCGTCGAAAATCTTGATGTCTCCAATCTCTTGTTTTGTACGTTTTTTCCACGTTTCTTGACATCCAATGTATCCCTGCAAAGTTTGGTGAAGATCTGAGTATGTAGTTTTTGACCTTATATGGAACCTCCTTTCTGAAAATTTGAAAATTCTCAAAAAATTCGTCCATAATCTTGATGTCTCCAATCTCTTGTTTTGTACGTTTTTTCCACGTGTCTTGACATCCAATGTATCCCTGCAAAGTTTGGTGAAGATCTGAGTATGTAGTTTTTGACCTTATATGGAACCTCCTATCTGAAAATTTGAAAATTCTTAAAAAATTCGTCCAAAATCTTGATGTCACCAATCCTATGTTTTGTATGTTTTTTCCACGTGTCTTGACATCCAATGTATCCATGCAAAGTTTGGTGAAGATCTGAGTATGTCGTTTTTGACCTTATCTGGAACCTCCCATCTGAAAATTTGAAAATTCTTAAAAAATTCGTCGAAAATCTTGATGTCTCCGATCTCTTGTTTTGTACGTTTTTTCCACGTGTCTTGACATGCAAAGTATTCCTGCAAAGTTTGGTGAAGATCTGAGTATGTAGTTTTTGACCTCATCTGGAACCTCCTATCTGAAAATTTGAAAATTCTTAAAAAATTCGTCCAAAATTTTGATGTCTCCAATCTCTTGTTTTGTACGTTTTTTCCACGTGTCTTGACATCCAATGTATCCCTGCAATGTTTGGTGAAGATCTGAGTATGTAGTTTTTGACCTTATCTGGAACCTCATATCTGAAAATTTGAAAATTCCTAAAAAATCCGTCCAAAATCTTGATGACCCCAATCTCTTGTTTTGTACGTTTTTTCCACGTGTCTTGACATCCAATGTATCCCTGCAAAGTTTGGTGAAGATCTGAGTATGTAGTTTTTGACCTTATCTGGAACCTCCTATCTGAAAATTTGAAAATTCTTAAAAAATTCGTCCAAAATCTTGATGTCTCCAATCTCTTGTTTTGTACGTTTTTTCCACGTGTCTTGATATCCAATGTATCCCTGCAAAGTTTGGTGAAGATCTGAGTATGTCGTTTTTGACCTTATCTGGAACATCCTTTCTGAAAATTTGAAAATTGTTAAAAAATTCGTCCAAAATCTTGATGTCTCCAATCTCTTTTTTGTACGTTTTTTCCACGTGTCTTGACATCCAATGTATCCCTGCAAAGTTTGGTGAAGATCTGAGTATGTAGTTTTTGACCTTATCTGGAACCTCCCATCTGAAAATTTGAAAATTCTTAAAAAATTCGACCAAAATCTTGATGTCTCCAATCTTTTGTTTTGTACGTTTTTTCCACGTGTCTTGACACATAATGTATCCATGCAAAGTTTGGTGAAGATCTGAGTATGTAGTTTTTGACCTTATAAGAAACCTCCTATCTGAAAATTTGAAAATTCTTAAAAAATTCGTCCAAAATCTTGATGTCTCCAATCTCTTGTTTTGTACGTTTTTTCCACGTGTCTTGACATCCAATGTATCCCTGCAAAGTTTGGTGAAGATCTGAGTATGTAGTTTTTGACCTTATCTGGAACCTCCCATCTGAAAATTTGAAAATTCCTAAAAAATCCGTGCAAAATCTTGATGACCCCAATCTCTTGTTTTGTACGTTTTTTCCACGTGTCTTGACATCCAATGTATTCCTGCAATGTTTGGTGAAGATCTGAGTATGTAGTTTTTGACCTTATATGGAACCTCCTATCTGAAAATTTGAAAATTCTTAAAAAATTCGACCAAAATCTTGATGTTCCGAATCCTATGTTTTGTATGTTTTTTCCACGTGTCTTGACATCCAATGTATCCATGCAAAGTTTGGTGAAGATCTGAGTATGTAGTTTTTGACCTTATATTGAACCTCCCATCTGAAAATTTGAAAATTCTTAAAAAATTCGTCCAAAATCTTGATGACCCCAATCTCTTGTTTTGTACGTTTTTTCCACGTGTCTTGACATCCAAAGTATCCCTGCAAAGTTTGGTGAAGATCTGAGTATGTAGTTTTTGACCTTATATGGAACCTCCTTTCTGAAAAATTGAGAATTCTTAAAAAATTCGTCCAAAATCTTGATGTCTCCAATCTCTTGTTTTGTACGTTTTTTCCACGTGTCTTGACATCCAATGTATCCATGCAAAGTTTGGTGAAGATCTGAGTATGTCGTTTTTGACCTTATCTGGAACCTCCCATCTGAAAATTTGAAAATTCTTAAAAAATTCGTCGAAAATCTTGATGTCTCCAATCTTTTGTTTTGTACGTTTTTTCCACGTGTCTTGACATGCAAAGTATCCCTGCAACGTTTGGTGAAGATCTGAGTATGTAGTTTTAGACCTTATCTGGAACCTCCTATCTGAAAATTTGAAAATTCTTCAAAAATTCGTCGAAAATCTTGATGTCTCCAATCTCTTGTTTTGTACGTTTTTTCCACGTGTCTTGACATCCAATGTATTCCTGCAATGTTTGGTGGAGATCTGAGTATGTAGTTTTAGACCTTATCTGGAACCTCCTATCTGAAAATTTGAAAATTCTTCAAAAATTCGTCCAAAATCTTGATGTCTCCAATCTCTTGTTTTGTACGTTTTTTCCACGTGTCTCGACCTCCAATGGATCCCTGCAAAGTTTGGTGAAGATCTGAGTATGTCGTTTTTGACCTTATCTGGAACATCCTTTCTGAAAATTTGAAAATTCTTAAAAAATTCGTCGAAAATCTTGATGTCTCCAATCTCTTGTTTTGTACGTTTTTTCCACGTGTCTTGACATCCAATGTATCCCTGCAAAGTTTGGTGAAGATCTGAGTATGTAGTTTTTGACCTTATATGGAACCTCCTATCTGAAAATTTGAAAATTCTTAAAAAATTCGTCCAAAATCTTGATGTCTCCAATCTCTTGTTTTGTACGTTTTTTCCACGTGTCTCGACCTCCAATGGATCCCTGCAAAGTTTGGTGAAGATCTGAGTATGTCGTTTTTGACCTTATCTGGAACCTCCCATCTGAAAATTTGAAAATTCTTAAAAAATTCGTCGAAAATCTTGATGTCTCCGATCTCTTGTTTTGTACGTTTTTTCCACGTGTCTTGACATGCAAAGTATTCCTGCAAAGTTTGGTGAAGATCTGAGTATGTAGTTTTTGACCTCATCTGGAACCTCCTATCTGAAAATTTGAAAATTCTTAAAAAATTCGTCCAAAATCTTGATGTCTCCAATCTCTTGTTTTGTACGTTTTTTCCACGTGTCTTGACATCCAATGTATCCCTGCAATGTTTGGTGAAGATCTGAGTATGTAGTTTTTGACCTTATCTGGAACCTCCCATCTGAAAATTTGAAAATTCCTAAAAAATCCGTCCAAAATCTTGATGACCCCAATCTCTTGTTTTGTACTTTTTTTCCACGTGTCTCGACCTCCAATGTATCCCTGCAAAGTTTGGTGAAGATCTGAGTATGTAGTTTTTGACCTTATATGGAACCTCCTATCTGAAAATTTGAAAATTCTTAAAAAATTCGTCCAAAATCTTGATGTCACCAATCCTATGTTTTGTATGTTTTTTCCACGTGTCTTGACATCCAATGTATCCATGCAAAGTTTGGTGAAGATCTGAGTATGTCGTTTTTGACCTTATCTGGAACCTCCCATCTGAAAATTTGAAAATTCTTAAAAAATTCGTCGAAAATCTTGATGTCTCCGATCTCTTGTTTTGTACGTTTTTTCCACGTGTCTTGACATGCAAAGTATTCCTGCAAAGTTTGGTGAAGATCTGAGTATGTAGTTTTTGACCTCATCTGGAACCTCCTATCTGAAAATTTGAAAATTCTTAAAAAATTCGTCCAAAATCTTGATGTCTCCAATCTCTTGTTTTGTACGTTTTTTCCACGTGTCTTGATATCCAATGTATCCCTGCAAAGTTTGGTGAAGATCTGAGTATGTCGTTTTTGACCTTATCTGGAACATCCTTTCTGAAAATTTGAAAATTGTTAAAAAATTCGTCCAAAATCTTGATGTCTCCAATCTCTTTTTTGTACGTTTTTTCCACGTGTCTTGACATCCAATGTATCCCTGCAAAGTTTGGTGAAGATCTGAGTATGTAGTTTTTGACCTTATCTGGAACCTCCCATCTGAAAATTTGAAAATTCTTAAAAAATTCGACCAAAATCTTGATGTCTCCAATCTTTTGTTTTGTACGTTTTTTCCACGTGTCTTGACACATAATGTATCCATGCAAAGTTTGGTGAAGATCTGAGTATGTAGTTTTTGACCTTATATGGAACCTCCTATCTGAAAATTTGAAAATTCTTAAAAAATTCGTCCAAAATCTTGATGTCTCCAATCTCTTGTTTTGTACGTTTTTTCCACGTGTCTTGACATCCAATGTATCCCTGCAAAGTTTGGTGAAGATCTGAGTATGTAGTTTTTGACCTTATCTGGAACCTCCCATCTGAAAATTTGAAAATTCCTAAAAAATCCGTGCAAAATCTTGATGACCCCAATCTCTTGTTTTGTACGTTTTTTCCACGTGTCTTGACATCCAATGTATTCCTGCAATGTTTGGTGAAGATCTGAGTATGTAGTTTTTGACCTTATATGGAACCTCCTATCTGAAAATTTGAAAATTCTTAAAAAATTCGACCAAAATCTTGATGTTCCGAATCCTATGTTTTGTATGTTTTTTCCACGTGTCTTGACATCCAATGTATCCATGCAAAGTTTGGTGAAGATCTGAGTATGTAGTTTTTGACCTTATATTGAACCTCCCATCTGAAAATTTGAAAATTCTTAAAAAATTCGTCCAAAATCTTGATGACCCCAATCTCTTGTTTTGTACGTTTTTTCCACGTGTCTTGACATCCAAAGTATCCCTGCAAAGTTTGGTGAAGATCTGAGTATGTAGTTTTTGACCTTATCTGGAACCTCCCATCTGAAAATTTGAAAATTCTTAAAAAATTCGTCGAAAATCTTGATGTCTCCAATCTTTTGTTTTGTACGTTTTTTCCACGTGTCTTGACATGCAAAGTATCCCTGCAACGTTTGGTGAAGATCTGAGTATGTAGTTTTAGACCTTATCTGGAACCTCCTATCTGAAAATTTGAAAATTCTTCAAAAATTCGTCGAAAATCTTGATGTCTCCAATCTCTTGTTTTGTACGTTTTTTCCACGTGTCTTGACATCCAATGTATTCCTGCAATGTTTGGTGGAGATCTGAGTATGTAGTTTTAGACCTTATCTGGAACCTCCTATCTGAAAATTTGAAAATTCTTCAAAAATTCGTCCAAAATCTTGATGTCTCCAATCTCTTGTTTTGTACGTTTTTTCCACGTGTCTCGACCTCCAATGGATCCCTGCAAAGTTTGGTGAAGATCTGAGTATGTCGTTTTTGACCTTATCTGGAACATCCTTTCTGAAAATTTGAAAATTCTTAAAAAATTCGTCGAAAATCTTGATGTCTCCAATCTCTTGTTTTGTACGTTTTTTCCACGTGTCTTGACATCCAATGTATCCCTGCAAAGTTTGGTGAAGATCTGAGTATGTAGTTTTTGACCTTATATGGAACCTCCTATCTGAAAATTTGAAAATTCTTAAAAAATTCGTCCAAAATCTTGATGTCTCCAATCTCTTGTTTTGTACGTTTTTTCCACGTGTCTCGACCTCCAATGGATCCCTGCAAAGTTTGGTGAAGATCTGAGTATGTCGTTTTTGACCTTATCTGGAACCTCCCATCTGAAAATTTGAAAATTCTTAAAAAATTCGTCGAAAATCTTGATGTCTCCGATCTCTTGTTTTGTACGTTTTTTCCACGTGTCTTGACATGCAAAGTATTCCTGCAAAGTTTGGTGAAGATCTGAGTATGTAGTTTTTGACCTCATCTGGAACCTCCTATCTGAAAATTTGAAAATTCTTAAAAAATTCGTCCAAAATCTTGATGTCTCCAATCTCTTGTTTTGTACGTTTTTTCCACGTGTCTTGACATCCAATGTATCCCTGCAATGTTTGGTGAAGATCTGAGTATGTAGTTTTTGACCTTATCTGGAACCTCCCATCTGAAAATTTGAAAATTCCTAAAAAATCCGTCCAAAATCTTGATGACCCCAATCTCTTGTTTTGTACTTTTTTTCCACGTGTCTCGACCTCCAATGTATCCCTGCAAAGTTTGGTGAAGATCTGAGTATGTAGTTTTTGACCTTATATGGAACCTCCTATCTGAAAATTTGAAAATTCTTAAAAAATTCGTCCAAAATCTTGATGTCACCAATCCTATGTTTTGTATGTTTTTTCCACGTGTCTTGACATCCAATGTATCCATGCAAAGTTTGGTGAAGATCTGAGTATGTCGTTTTTGACCTTATCTGGAACCTCCCATCTGAAAATTTGAAAATTCTTAAAAAATTCGTCGAAAATCTTGATGTCTCCGATCTCTTGTTTTGTACGTTTTTTCCACGTGTCTTGACATGCAAAGTATTCCTGCAAAGTTTGGTGAAGATCTGAGTATGTAGTTTTTGACCTCATCTGGAACCTCCTATCTGAAAATTTGAAAATTCTTAAAAAATTCGTCCAAAATTTTGATGTCGCCAATCTCTTGTTTTGTACTTTTTTTCCACGTGTCTTGACATCCAATGTATCCCTGCAATGTTTGGTGAAGATCTGAGTATGTAGTTTTTGACCTTATCTGGAACCTCCCATCTGAAAATTTGAAAATTCCTAAAAAATCCGTCCAAAATCTTGATGACCCCAATCTCTTGTTTTGTACGTTTTTTCCACGTGTCTTGACATCCAATGTATCCCTGCAAAGTTTGGTGAAGATCTGAGTATGTAGTTTTTGACCTTATCTGGAACCTCCTATCTGAAAATTTGAAAATTCTTAAAAAATTCGTCCAAAATCTTGATGTCTCCAATCTCTTGTTTTGTACGTTTTTTCCACGTGTCTTGATATCCAATGTATCCCTGCAAAGTTTGGTGAAGATCTGAGTATGTCGTTTTTGACCTTATCTGGAACATCCTTTCTGAAAATTTGAAAATTGTTAAAAAATTCGTCCAAAATCTTGATGTCTCCAATCTCTTTTTTGTACGTTTTTTCCACGTGTCTTGACATCCAATGTATCCCTGCAAAGTTTGGTGAAGATCTGAGTATGTAGTTTTTGACCTTATCTGGAACCTCCCATCTGAAAATTTGAAAATTCTTAAAAAATTCGACCAAAATCTTGATGTCTCCAATCTTTTGTTTTGTACGTTTTTTCCACGTGTCTTGACACATAATGTATCCATGCAAAGTTTGGTGAAGATCTGAGTATGTAGTTTTTGACCTTATATGGAACCTCCTATCTGAAAATTTGAAAATTCTTAAAAAATTCGTCCAAAATCTTGATGTCTCCAATCTCTTGTTTTGTACGTTTTTTCCACGTGTCTTGACATCCAATGTATCCCTGCAAAGTTTGGTGAAGATCTGAGTATGTAGTTTTTGACCTTATCTGGAACCTCCCATCTGAAAATTTGAAAATTCCTAAAAAATCCGTGCAAAATCTTGATGACCCCAACCTCTTGTTTTGTACGTTTTTTCCACGTGTCTTGACATCCAATGTATTCCTGCAATGTTTGGTGAAGATCTGAGTATGTAGTTTTTGACCTTATATGGAACCTCCTATCTGAAAATTTGAAAATTCTTAAAAAATTCGACCAAAATCTTGATGTTCCGAATCCTATGTTTTGTATGTTTTTTCCACGTGTCTTGACATCCAATGTATCCATGCAAAGTTTGGTGAAGATCTGAGTATGTAGTTTTTGACCTTATATTGAACCTCCCATCTGAAAATTTGAAAATTCTTAAAAAATTCGTCCAAAATCTTGATGACCCCAATCTCTTGTTTTGTACGTTTTTTCCACGTGTCTTGACATCCAAAGTATCCCTGCAAAGTTTGGTGAAGATCTGAGTATGTAGTTTTTGACCTTATATGGAACCTCCTTTCTGAAAATTTGAGAATTCTTAAAAAATTCGTCCAAAATCTTGATGTCTCCAATCTCTTGTTTTGTACGTTTTTTCCACGTGTCTTGACATCCAATGTATCCATGCAAAGTTTGGTGAAGATCTGAGTATGTCGTTTTTGACCTTATCTGGAACCTCCCATCTGAAAATTTGAAAATTCTTAAAAAATTCGTCGAAAATCTTGATGTCTCCAATCTTTTGTTTTGTACGTTTTTTCCACGTGTCTTGACATGCAAAGTATCCCTGCAACGTTTGGTGAAGATCTGAGTATGTAGTTTTTGACCTTATCTGGAACCTCCTATCTGAAAATTTGAAAATTCTTCAAAAATTCGTCGAAAATCTTGATGTCTCCAATCTCTTGTTTTGTACGTTTTTTCCACGTGTCTTGACATCCAATGTATTCCTGCAATGTTTGGTGGAGATCTGAGTATGTAGTTTTAGACCTTATCTGGAACCTCCTATCTGAAAATTTGAAAATTCTTCAAAAATTCGTCCAAAATCTTGATGTCTCCAATCTCTTGTTTTGTACGTTTTTTCCACGTGTCTCGACCTCCAATGGATCCCTGCAAAGTTTGGTGAAGATCTGAGTATGTCGTTTTTGACCTTATCTGGAACATCCTTTCTGAAAATTTGAAAATTCTTAAAAAATTCGTCGAAAATCTTGATGTCTCCAATCTCTTGTTTTGTACGTTTTTTCCACGTGTCTCGACCTCCAATGGATCCCTGCAAAGTTTGGTGAAGATCTGAGTATGTCGTTTTTGACCTTATCTGGAACCTCCCATCTGAAAATTTGAAAATTCTTAAAAAATTCGTCGAAAATCTTGATGTCTCCGATCTCTTGTTTTGTACGTTTTTTCCACGTGTCTTGACATGCAAAGTATTCCTGCAAAGTTTGGTGAAGATCTGAGTATGTCGTTTTTGACCTCATCTGGAACCTCCCATCTGAAAATTTGAAAATTCTTAAAAAATTCGTCGAAAATCTTGATGTCTCCAATCTTTTGTTTTGTACGTTTTTTCCACGTGTCTTGACATGCAAAGTATCCCTGCAACGTTTGGTGAAGATCTGAGTATGTAGTTTTTGACCTTATCTGGAACCTCCTATCTGAAAATTTGAAAATTCTTCAAAAATTCGTCGAAAATCTTGATGTCTCCAATCTCTTGTTTTGTACGTTTTTTCCACGTGTCTTGACATCCAATGTATTCCTGCAATGTTTGGTGGAGATCTGAGTATGTAGTTTTAGACCTTATCTGGAACCTCCTATCTGAAAATTTGAAAATTCTTCAAAAATTCGTCCAAAATCTTGATGTCTCCAATCTCTTGTTTTGTACGTTTTTTCCACGTGTCTCGACCTCCAATGGATCCCTGCAAAGTTTGGTGAAGATCTGAGTATGTCGTTTTTGACCTTATCTGGAACATCCTTTCTGAAAATTTGAAAATTCTTAAAAAATTCGTCGAAAATCTTGATGTCTCCAATCTCTTGTTTTGTACGTTTTTTCCACGTGTCTTGACATCCAATGTATCCCTGCAAAGTTTGGTGAAGATCTGAGTATGTAGTTTTTGACCTTATATGGAACCTCCTATCTGAAAATTTGAAAATTCTTAAAAAATTCGTCCAAAATCTTGATGTCTCCAATCTCTTGTTTTGTACGTTTTTTCCACGTGTCTCGACCTCCAATGGATCCCTGCAAAGTTTGGTGAAGATCTGAGTATGTCGTTTTTGACCTTATCTGGAACCTCCCATCTGAAAATTTGAAAATTCTTAAAAAATTCGTCGAAAATCTTGATGTCTCCGATCTCTTGTTTTGTACGTTTTTTCCACGTGTCTTGACATGCAAAGTATTCCTGCAAAGTTTGGTGAAGATCTGAGTATGTAGTTTTTGACCTCATCTGGAACCTCCTATCTGAAAATTTGAAAATTCTTAAAAAATTCGTCCAAAATCTTGATGTCTCCAATCTCTTTTTTGTACGTTTTTTCCACGTGTCTTGACATCCAATGTATCCCTGCAAAGTTTGGTGAAGATCTGAGTATGTAGTTTTTGACCTTATCTGGAACCTCCCATCTGAAAATTTGAAAATTCTTAAAAAATTCGACCAAAATCTTGATGTCTCCAATCTTTTGTTTTGTACGTTTTTTCCACGTGTCTTGACACATAATGTATCCATGCAAAGTTTGGTGAAGATCTGAGTATGTAGTTTTTTACCTTATATGGAACCTCCTATCTGAAAATTTGAAAATTCTTAAAAAATTCGTCCAAAATCTTGATGTCTCCAATCTCTTGTTTTGTACGTTTTTTCCACGTGTCTTGACATCCAATGTATCCCTGCAAAGTTTGGTGAAGATCTGAGTATGTCGTTTTTGACCTTATCTGGAACATCCCATCTGAAAATTTGAAAATTCCTAAAAAATTCGTCCAAAATCTTGATGTCTCCAATCTCTTGTTTTGTACGTTTTTTCCACGTGTCTTGATATCCAATGTATCCCTGCAAAGTTTGGTGAAGATCTGAGTATGTCGTTTTTGACCTTATCTGGAACATCCTTTCTGAAAATTTGAAAATTGTTAAAAAATTCGTCCAAAATCTTGATGTCTCCAATCTCTTTTTTGTACGTTTTTTCCACGTGTCTTGACATCCAATGTATCCCTGCAAAGTTTGGTGAAGATCTGAGTATGTAGTTTTTGACCTTATCTGGAACCTCCTATCTGAAAATTTGAAAATTCTTAAAAAATTCGTCCAAAATCTTGATGTCTCCAATCTCTTGTTTTGTACGTTTTTTCCACGTGTCTTGACATCCAATGTATCCCTGCAAAGTTTGGTGAAGATCTGAGTATGTAGTTTTTGACTTTATATGGAACCTCCTATCTGAAAATTTGAAAATTCTTAAAAAATTCGTCCAAAATCTTGATGTCACCAATCCTATGTTTTGTATGTTTTTTCCACGTGTCTTGACATCCAATGTATCCATGCAAAGTTTGGTGAAGATCTGAGTATGTCGTTTTTGAACTTATCTGGAACCTCCCATCTGAAAATTTGAAAATTCTTAAAAAATTCGTCGAAAATCTTGATGTCTCCGATCTCTTGTTTTGTACGTTTTTTCCACGTGTCTTGACATGCAAAGTATTCCTGCAAAGTTTGGTGAAGATCTGACTATGTAGTTTTTGACCTCATCTGGAACCTCCTATCTGAAAATTTGAAAATTCTTAAAAAATTCGTCCAAAATATTGATGTCTCCAATCTCTTGTTTTGTACGTTTTTTCCACGTGTCTTGACATCCAATGTATCCCTGCAAAGTTTGGTGAAGATCTGAGTATGTAGTTTTTGACCTTATCTGGAACCTCCCATCTGAAAATTTGAAAATTCCTAAAAAATCCGTGCAAAATCTTGATGACCCCAATCTCTTGTTTTGTACGTTTTTTCCACGTGTCTTGACATCCAATGTATTCCTGCAATGTTTGGTGAAGATCTGAGTATGTAGTTTTTGACCTTATATGGAACCTCCTATCTGAAAATTTGAAAATTCTTAAAAAATTCGACCAAAATCTTGATGTTCCGAATCCTATGTTTTGTATGTTTTTTCCACGTGTCTTGACATCCAATGTATCCATGCAAAGTTTGGTGAAGATCTGAGTATGTAGTTTTTGACCTTATATTGAACCTCCCATCTGAAAATTTGAAAATTCTTAAAAAATTCGTCCAAAATCTTGATGACCCCAATCTCTTGTTTTGTACGTTTTTTCCACGTGTCTTGACATCCAAAGTATCCCTGCAAAGTTTGGTGAAGATCTGAGTATGTAGTTTTTGACCTTATATGGAACCTCCTTTCTGAAAATTTGAGAATTCTTAAAAAATTCGTCCAAAATCTTGATGTCTCCAATCTCTTGTTTTGTACGTTTTTTCCACGTGTCTTGACATCCAATGTATCCATGCAAAGTTTGGTGAAGATCTGAGTATGTCGTTTTTGACCTTATCTGGAACCTCCCATCTGAAAATTTGAAAATTCTTAAAAAATTCGTCGAAAATCTTGATGTCTCCAATCTTTTGTTTTGTACGTTTTTTCCACGTGTCTTGACATGCAAAGTATCCCTGCAACGTTTGGTGAAGATCTGAGTATGTAGTTTTTGACCTTATCTGGAACCTCCTATCTGAAAATTTGAAAATTCTTCAAAAATTCGTCGAAAATCTTGATGTCTCCAATCTCTTGTTTTGTACGTTTTTTCCACGTTTCTTGACATCCAATGTATCCCTGCAAAGTTTGGTGAAGATCTGAGTATGTAGTTTTTGACCTTATATGGAACCTCCTTTCTGAAAATTTGAAAATTCTCAAAAAATTCGTCCATAATCTTGATGTCTCCAATCTCTTGTTTTGTACGTTTTTTCCACGTGTCTTGACATCCAATGTATCCCTGCAAAGTTTGGTGAAGATCTGAGTATGTAGTTTTTGACCTTATATGGAACCTCCTATCTGAAAATTTGAAAATTCTTAAAAAATTCGTCCAAAATCTTGATGTCACCAATCCTATGTTTTGTATGTTTTTTCCACGTGTCTTGACATCCAATGTATCCATGCAAAGTTTGGTGAAGATCTGAGTATGTCGTTTTTGACCTTATCTGGAACCTCCCATCTGAAAATTTGAAAATTCTTAAAAAATTCGTCGAAAATCTTGATGTCTCCGATCTCTTGTTTTGTACGTTTTTTCCACGTGTCTTGACATGCAAAGTATTCCTGCAAAGTTTGGTGAAGATCTGAGTATGTAGTTTTTGACCTCATCTGGAACCTCCTATCTGAAAATTTGAAAATTCTTAAAAAATTCGTCCAAAATTTTGATGTCTCCAATCTCTTGTTTTGTACGTTTTTTCCACGTGTCTTGACATCCAATGTATCCCTGCAATGTTTGGTGAAGATCTGAGTATGTAGTTTTTGACCTTATCTGGAACCTCATATCTGAAAATTTGAAAATTCCTAAAAAATCCGTCCAAAATCTTGATGACCCCAATCTCTTGTTTTGTACGTTTTTTCCACGTGTCTTGACATCCAATGTATCCCTGCAAAGTTTGGTGAAGATCTGAGTATGTAGTTTTTGACCTTATCTGGAACCTCCTATCTGAAAATTTGAAAATTCTTAAAAAATTCGTCCAAAATCTTGATGTCTCCAATCTCTTGTTTTGTACGTTTTTTCCACGTGTCTTGATATCCAATGTATCCCTGCAAAGTTTGGTGAAGATCTGAGTATGTCGTTTTTGACCTTATCTGGAACATCCTTTCTGAAAATTTGAAAATTGTTAAAAAATTCGTCCAAAATCTTGATGTCTCCAATCTCTTTTTTGTACGTTTTTTCCACGTGTCTTGACATCCAATGTATCCCTGCAAAGTTTGGTGAAGATCTGAGTATGTAGTTTTTGACCTTATCTGGAACCTCCTATCTGAAAATTTGAAAATTCTTCAAAAATTCGACCAAAATCTTGATGTCTCCAATCTTTTGTTTTGTACGTTTTTTCCACGTGTCTTGACACATAATGTATCCATGCAAAGTTTGGTGAAGATCTGAGTATGTAGTTTTTGACCTTATAAGAAACCTCCTATCTGAAAATTTGAAAATTCTTAAAAAATTCGTCCAAAATCTTGATGTCTCCAATCTCTTGTTTTGTACGTTTTTTCCACGTGTCTTGACATCCAATGTATCCCTGCAAAGTTTGGTGAAGATCTGAGTATGTAGTTTTTGACCTTATCTGGAACCTCCCATCTGAAAATTTGAAAATTCCTAAAAAATCCGTGCAAAATCTTGATGACCCCAATCTCTTGTTTTGTACGTTTTTTCCACGTGTCTTGACATCCAATGTATTCCTGCAATGTTTGGTGAAGATCTGAGTATGTAGTTTTTGACCTTATATGGAACCTCCTATCTGAAAATTTGAAAATTCTTAAAAAATTCGACCAAAATCTTGATGTTCCGAATCCTATGTTTTGTATGTTTTTTCCACGTGTCTTGACATCCAATGTATCCATGCAAAGTTTGGTGAAGATCTGAGTATGTAGTTTTTGACCTTATATTGAACCTCCCATCTGAAAATTTGAAAATTCTTAAAAAATTCGTCCAAAATCTTGATGACCCCAATCTCTTGTTTTGTACGTTTTTTCCACGTGTCTTGACATCCAAAGTATCCCTGCAAAGTTTGGTGAAGATCTGAGTATGTAGTTTTTGACCTTATATGGAACCTCCTTTCTGAAAAATTGAGAATTCTTAAAAAATTCGTCCAAAATCTTGATGTCTCCAATCTCTTGTTTTGTACGTTTTTTCCACGTGTCTTGACATCCAATGTATCCATGCAAAGTTTGGTGAAGATCTGAGTATGTCGTTTTTGACCTTATCTGGAACCTCCCATCTGAAAATTTGAAAATTCTTAAAAAATTCGTCGAAAATCTTGATGTCTCCAATCTTTTGTTTTGTACGTTTTTTCCACGTGTCTTGACATGCAAAGTATCCCTGCAACGTTTGGTGAAGATCTGAGTATGTAGTTTTAGACCTTATCTGGAACCTCCTATCTGAAAATTTGAAAATTCTTCAAAAATTCGTCGAAAATCTTGATGTCTCCAATCTCTTGTTTTGTACGTTTTTTCCACGTGTCTTGACATCCAATGTATTCCTGCAATGTTTGGTGGAGATCTGAGTATGTAGTTTTAGACCTTATCTGGAACCTCCTATCTGAAAATTTGAAAATTCTTCAAAAATTCGTCCAAAATCTTGATGTCTCCAATCTCTTGTTTTGTACGTTTTTTCCACGTGTCTCGACCTCCAATGGATCCCTGCAAAGTTTGGTGAAGATCTGAGTATGTCGTTTTTGACCTTATCTGGAACATCCTTTCTGAAAATTTGAAAATTCTTAAAAAATTCGTCGAAAATCTTGATGTCTCCAATCTCTTGTTTTGTACGTTTTTTCCACGTGTCTTGACATCCAATGTATCCCTGCAAAGTTTGGTGAAGATCTGAGTATGTAGTTTTTGACCTTATATGGAACCTCCTATCTGAAAATTTGAAAATTCTTAAAAAATTCGTCCAAAATCTTGATGTCTCCAATCTCTTGTTTTGTACGTTTTTTCCACGTGTCTCGACCTCCAATGGATCCCTGCAAAGTTTGGTGAAGATCTGAGTATGTCGTTTTTGACCTTATCTGGAACCTCCCATCTGAAAATTTGAAAATTCTTAAAAAATTCGTCGAAAATCTTGATGTCTCCGATCTCTTGTTTTGTACGTTTTTTCCACGTGTCTTGACATGCAAAGTATTCCTGCAAAGTTTGGTGAAGATCTGAGTATGTAGTTTTTGACCTCATCTGGAACCTCCTATCTGAAAATTTGAAAATTCTTAAAAAATTCGTCCAAAATCTTGATGTCTCCAATCTCTTGTTTTGTACGTTTTTTCCACGTGTCTTGACATCCAATGTATCCCTGCAATGTTTGGTGAAGATCTGAGTATGTAGTTTTTGACCTTATCTGGAACCTCCCATCTGAAAATTTGAAAATTCCTAAAAAATCCGTCCAAAATCTTGATGACCCCAATCTCTTGTTTTGTACTTTTTTTCCACGTGTCTCGACCTCCAATGTATCCCTGCAAAGTTTGGTGAAGATCTGAGTATGTAGTTTTTGACCTTATATGGAACCTCCTATCTGAAAATTTGAAAATTCTTAAAAAATTCGTCCAAAATCTTGATGTCACCAATCCTATGTTTTGTATGTTTTTTCCACGTGTCTTGACATCCAATGTATCCATGCAAAGTTTGGTGAAGATCTGAGTATGTCGTTTTTGACCTTATCTGGAACCTCCCATCTGAAAATTTGAAAATTCTTAAAAAATTCGTCGAAAATCTTGATGTCTCCGATCTCTTGTTTTGTACGTTTTTTCCACGTGTCTTGACATGCAAAGTATTCCTGCAAAGTTTGGTGAAGATCTGAGTATGTAGTTTTTGACCTCATCTGGAACCTCCTATCTGAAAATTTGAAAATTCTTAAAAAATTCGTCCAAAATCTTGATGTCTCCAATCTCTTGTTTTGTACGTTTTTTCCACGTGTCTTGATATCCAATGTATCCCTGCAAAGTTTGGTGAAGATCTGAGTATGTCGTTTTTGACCTTATCTGGAACATCCTTTCTGAAAATTTGAAAATTGTTAAAAAATTCGTCCAAAATCTTGATGTCTCCAATCTCTTTTTTGTACGTTTTTTCCACGTGTCTTGACATCCAATGTATCCCTGCAAAGTTTGGTGAAGATCTGAGTATGTAGTTTTTGACCTTATCTGGAACCTCCCATCTGAAAATTTGAAAATTCTTAAAAAATTCGACCAAAATCTTGATGTCTCCAATCTTTTGTTTTGTACGTTTTTTCCACGTGTCTTGACACATAATGTATCCATGCAAAGTTTGGTGAAGATCTGAGTATGTAGTTTTTGACCTTATATGGAACCTCCTATCTGAAAATTTGAAAATTCTTAAAAAATTCGTCCAAAATCTTGATGTCTCCAATCTCTTGTTTTGTACGTTTTTTCCACGTGTCTTGACATCCAATGTATCCCTGCAAAGTTTGGTGAAGATCTGAGTATGTAGTTTTTGACCTTATCTGGAACCTCCCATCTGAAAATTTGAAAATTCCTAAAAAATCCGTGCAAAATCTTGATGACCCCAATCTCTTGTTTTGTACGTTTTTTCCACGTGTCTTGACATCCAATGTATTCCTGCAATGTTTGGTGAAGATCTGAGTATGTAGTTTTTGACCTTATATGGAACCTCCTATCTGAAAATTTGAAAATTCTTAAAAAATTCGACCAAAATCTTGATGTTCCGAATCCTATGTTTTGTATGTTTTTTCCACGTGTCTTGACATCCAATGTATCCATGCAAAGTTTGGTGAAGATCTGAGTATGTAGTTTTTGACCTTATATTGAACCTCCCATCTGAAAATTTGAAAATTCTTAAAAAATTCGTCCAAAATCTTGATGACCCCAATCTCTTGTTTTGTACGTTTTTTCCACGTGTCTTGACATCCAAAGTATCCCTGCAAAGTTTGGTGAAGATCTGAGTATGTAGTTTTTGACCTTATATGGAACCTCCTTTCTGAAAATTTGAGAATTCTTAAAAAATTCGTCCAAAATCTTGATGTCTCCAATCTCTTGTTTTGTACGTTTTTTCCACGTGTCTTGACATCCAATGTATCCATGCAAAGTTTGGTGAAGATCTGAGTATGTCGTTTTTGACCTTATCTGGAACCTCCCATCTGAAAATTTGAAAATTCTTAAAAAATTCGTCGAAAATCTTGATGTCTCCAATCTTTTGTTTTGTACGTTTTTTCCACGTGTCTTGACATGCAAAGTATCCCTGCAACGTTTGGTGAAGATCTGAGTATGTAGTTTTAGACCTTATCTGGAACCTCCTATCTGAAAATTTGAAAATTCTTCAAAAATTCGTCGAAAATCTTGATGTCTCCAATCTCTTGTTTTGTACGTTTTTTCCACGTGTCTTGACATCCAATGTATTCCTGCAATGTTTGGTGGAGATCTGAGTATGTAGTTTTAGACCTTATCTGGAACCTCCTATCTGAAAATTTGAAAATTCTTCAAAAATTCGTCCAAAATCTTGATGTCTCCAATCTCTTGTTTTGTACGTTTTTTCCACGTGTCTCGACCTCCAATGGATCCCTGCAAAGTTTGGTGAAGATCTGAGTATGTCGTTTTTGACCTTATCTGGAACATCCTTTCTGAAAATTTGAAAATTCTTAAAAAATTCGTCGAAAATCTTGATGTCTCCAATCTCTTGTTTTGTACGTTTTTTCCACGTGTCTTGACATCCAATGTATCCCTGCAAAGTTTGGTGAAGATCTGAGTATGTAGTTTTTGACCTTATATGGAACCTCCTATCTGAAAATTTGAAAATTCTTAAAAAATTCGTCCAAAATCTTGATGTCTCCAATCTCTTGTTTTGTACGTTTTTTCCACGTGTCTCGACCTCCAATGGATCCCTGCAAAGTTTGGTGAAGATCTGAGTATGTCGTTTTTGACCTTATCTGGAACCTCCCATCTGAAAATTTGAAAATTCTTAAAAAATTCGTCGAAAATCTTGATGTCTCCGATCTCTTGTTTTGTACGTTTTTTCCACGTGTCTTGACATGCAAAGTATTCCTGCAAAGTTTGGTGAAGATCTGAGTATGTAGTTTTTGACCTCATCTGGAACCTCCTATCTGAAAATTTGAAAATTCTTAAAAAATTCGTCCAAAATCTTGATGTCTCCAATCTCTTGTTTTGTACGTTTTTTCCACGTGTCTTGACATCCAATGTATCCCTGCAATGTTTGGTGAAGATCTGAGTATGTAGTTTTTGACCTTATCTGGAACCTCCCATCTGAAAATTTGAAAATTCCTAAAAAATCCGTCCAAAATCTTGATGACCCCAATCTCTTGTTTTGTACTTTTTTTCCACGTGTCTCGACCTCCAATGTATCCCTGCAAAGTTTGGTGAAGATCTGAGTATGTAGTTTTTGACCTTATATGGAACCTCCTATCTGAAAATTTGAAAATTCTTAAAAAATTCGACCAAAATCTTGATGTCTCCAATCTTTTGTTTTGTACGTTTTTTCCACGTGTCTTGACACATAATGTATCCATGCAAAGTTTGGTGAAGATCTGAGTATGTCGTTTTTGACCTTATCTGGAACCTCCCATCTGAAAATTTGAAAATTCTTAAAAAATTCGTCCAAAATCTTGATGTCTCCAATCTCTTGTTTTGTACGTTTTTTCCACGTGTCTTGACATCCAATGTATCCCTGCAAAGTTTGGTGAAGATCTGAGTATGTAGTTTTTGACCTTATCTGGAACCTCCCATCTGAAAATTTGAAAATTCCTAAAAAATCCGTGCAAAATCTTGATGACCCCAATCTCTTGTTTTGTACGTTTTTTCCACGTGTCTTGACATCCAATGTATTCCTGCAATGTTTGGTGAAGATCTGAGTATGTAGTTTTTGACCTTATATGGAACCTCCTATCTGAAAATTTGAAAATTCTTAAAAAATTCGACCAAAATCTTGATGTTCCGAATCCTATGTTTTGTATGTTTTTTCCACGTGTCTTGACATCCAATGTATCCATGCAAAGTTTGGTGAAGATCTGAGTATGTAGTTTTTGACCTTATATTGAACCTCCCATCTGAAAATTTGAAAATTCTTAAAAAATTCGTCCAAAATCTTGATGACCCCAATCTCTTGTTTTGTACGTTTTTTCCACGTGTCTTGACATCCAAAGTATCCCTGCAAAGTTTGGTGAAGATCTGAGTATGTAGTTTTTGACCTTATATGGAACCTCCTTTCTGAAAATTTGAGAATTCTTAAAAAATTCGTCCAAAATCTTGATGTCTCCAATCTCTTGTTTTGTACGTTTTTTCCACGTGTCTTGACATCCAATGTATCCATGCAAAGTTTGGTGAAGATCTGAGTATGTCGTTTTTGACCTTATCTGGAACCTCCCATCTGAAAATTTGAAAATTCTTAAAAAATTCGTCGAAAATCTTGATGTCTCCAATCTTTTGTTTTGTACGTTTTTTCCACGTGTCTTGACATGCAAAGTATCCCTGCAACGTTTGGTGAAGATCTGAGTATGTAGTTTTAGACCTTATCTGGAACCTCCTATCTGAAAATTTGAAAATTCTTCAAAAATTCGTCGAAAATCTTGATGTCTCCAATCTCTTGTTTTGTACGTTTTTTCCACGTGTCTTGACATCCAATGTATTCCTGCAATGTTTGGTGGAGATCTGAGTATGTAGTTTTAGACCTTATCTGGAACCTCCTATCTGAAAATTTGAAAATTCTTCAAAAATTCGTCCAAAATCTTGATGTCTCCAATCTCTTGTTTTGTACGTTTTTTCCACGTGTCTCGACCTCCAATGGATCCCTGCAAAGTTTGGTGAAGATCTGAGTATGTCGTTTTTGACCTTATCTGGAACATCCTTTCTGAAAATTTGAAAATTCTTAAAAAATTCGTCGAAAATCTTGATGTCTCCAATCTCTTGTTTTGTACGTTTTTTCCACGTGTCTTGACATCCAATGTATACCTGCAAAGTTTGGTGAAGATCTGAGTATGTAGTTTTTGACCTTATATGGAACCTCCTATCTGAAAATTTGAAAATTCTTAAAAAATTCGTCCAAAATCTTGATGTCTCCAATCTCTTGTTTTGTACGTTTTTTCCACGTGTCTCGACCTCCAATGGATCCCTGCAAAGTTTGGTGAAGATCTGAGTATGTCGTTTTTGACCTTATCTGGAACCTCCCATCTGAAAATTTGAAAATTCTTAAAAAATTCGTCGAAAATCTTGATGTCTCCGATCTCTTGTTTTGTACGTTTTTTCCACGTGTCTTGACATGCAAAGTATTCCTGCAAAGTTTGGTGAAGATCTGAGTATGTAGTTTTTGACCTCATCTGGAACCTCCTATCTGAAAATTTGAAAATTCTTAAAAAAATCGTCCAAAATCTTGATGTCTCCAATCTCTTGTTTTGTACGTTTTTTCCACGTGTCTTGACATCCAATGTATCCCTGCAATGTTTGGTGAAGATCTGAGTATGTAGTTTTTGACCTTATCTGGAACCTCCCATCTGAAAATTTGAAAATTCCTAAAAAATCCGTCCAAAATCTTGATGACCCCAATCTCTTGTTTTGTACTTTTTTTCCACGTGTCTCGACCTCCAATGTATCCCTGCAAAGTTTGGTGAAGATCTGAGTATGTAGTTTTTGACCTTATATGGAACCTCCTATCTGAAAATTTGAAAATTCTTAAAAAATTCGTCCAAAATCTTGATGTCACCAATCCTATGTTTTGTATGTTTTTTCCACGTGTCTTGACATCCAATGTATCCATGCAAAGTTTGGTGAAGATCTGAGTATGTCGTTTTTGACCTTATCTGGAACCTCCCATCTGAAAATTTGAAAATTCTTAAAAAATTCGTCGAAAATCTTGATGTCTCCGATCTCTTGTTTTGTACGTTTTTTCCACGTGTCTTGACATGCAAAGTATTCCTGCAAAGTTTGGTGAAGATCTGAGTATGTAGTTTTTGACCTCATCTGGAACCTCCTATCTGAAAATTTGAAAATTCTTAAAAAATTCGTCCAAAATCTTGATGTCTCCAATCTCTTGTTTTGTACGTTTTTTCCACGTGTCTTGATATCCAATGTATCCCTGCAAAGTTTGGTGAAGATCTGAGTATGTCGTTTTTGACCTTATCTGGAACATCCTTTCTGAAAATTTGAAAATTGTTAAAAAATTCGTCCAAAATCTTGATGTCTCCAATCTCTTTTTTGTACGTTTTTTCCACGTGTCTTGACATCCAATGTATCCCTGCAAAGTTTGGTGAAGATCTGAGTATGTAGTTTTTGACCTTATCTGGAACCTCCCATCTGAAAATTTGAAAATTCTTAAAAAATTCGACCAAAATCTTGATGTCTCCAATCTTTTGTTTTGTACGTTTTTTCCACGTGTCTTGACACATAATGTATCCATGCAAAGTTTGGTGAAGATCTGAGTATGTAGTTTTTGACCTTATATGGAACCTCCTATCTGAAAATTTGAAAATTCTTAAAAAATTCGTCCAAAATCTTGATGTCTCCAATCTCTTGTTTTGTACGTTTTTTCCACGTGTCTTGACATCCAATGTATCCATGCAAAGTTTGGTGAAGATCTGAGTATGTCGTTTTTGACCTTATCTGGAACCTCCCATCTGAAAATTTGAAAATTCTTAAAAAATTCGTCGAAAATCTTGATGTCTCCGATCTCTTGTTTTGTACGTTTTTTCCACGTGTCTTGACATGCAAAGTATTCCTGCAAAGTTTGGTGAAGATCTGAGTATGTAGTTTTTGACCTCATCTGGAACCTCCTATCTGAAAATTTGAAAATTCTTAAAAAATTCGTCCAAAATCTTGATGTCTCCAATCTCTTGTTTTGTACGTTTTTTCCACGTGTCTTGATATCCAATGTATCCCTGCAAAGTTTGGTGAAGATCTGAGTATGTCGTTTTTGACCTTATCTGGAACATCCTTTCTGAAAATTTGAAAATTGTTAAAAAATTCGTCCAAAATCTTGATGTCTCCAATCTCTTTTTTGTACGTTTTTTCCACGTGTCTTGACATCCAATGTATCCCTGCAAAGTTTGGTGAAGATCTGAGTATGTAGTTTTTGACCTTATCTGGAACCTCCCATCTGAAAATTTGAAAATTCTTAAAAAATTCGACCAAAATCTTGATGTCTCCAATCTTTTGTTTTGTACGTTTTTTCCACGTGTCTTGACACATAATGTATCCATGCAAAGTTTGGTGAAGATCTGAGTATGTAGTTTTTGACCTTATATGGAACCTCCTATCTGAAAATTTGAAAATTCTTAAAAAATTCGTCCAAAATCTTGATGTCTCCAATCTCTTGTTTTGTACGTTTTTTCCACGTGTCTTGACATCCAATGTATCCCTGCAAAGTTTGGTGAAGATCTGAGTATGTAGTTTTTGACCTTATCTGGAACCTCCCATCTGAAAATTTGAAAAATCCTAAAAAATCCGTGCAAAATCTTGATGACCCCAATCTCTTGTTTTGTACGTTTTTTCCACGTGTCTTGACATCCAATGTATTCCTGCAATGTTTGGTGAAGATCTGAGTATGTAGTTTTTGACCTTATATGGAACCTCCTATCTGAAAATTTGAAAATTCTTAAAAAATTCGACCAAAATCTTGATGTTCCGAATCCTATGTTTTGTATGTTTTTTCCACGTGTCTTGACATCCAATGTATCCATGCAAAGTTTGGTGAAGATCTGAGTATGTAGTTTTTGACCTTATATTGAACCTCCCATCTGAAAATTTGAAAATTCTTAAAAAATTCGTCCAAAATCTTGATGACCCCAATCTCTTGTTTTGTACGTTTTTTCCACGTGTCTTGACATCCAAAGTATCCCTGCAAAGTTTGGTGAAGAGCTGAGTATGTAGTTTTTGACCTTATCTGGAACCTCCTATCTGAAAATTTGAAAATTCTTAAAAAATTCGTCCAAAATCTTGATGTCTCCAATCTCTTGTTTTGTACGTTTTTTCCACGTGTCTTGATATCCAATGTATCCCTGCAAAGTTTGGTGAAGATCTGAGTATGTCGTTTTTGACCTTATCTGGAACATCCTTTCTGAAAATTTGAAAATTGTTAAAAAATTCGTCCAAAATCTTGATGTCTCCAATCTCTTTTTTGTACGTTTTTTCCACGTGTCTTGACATCCAATGTATCCCTGCAAAGTTTGGTGAAGATCTGAGTATGTAGTTTTTGACCTTATCTGGAACCTCCCATCTGAAAATTTGAAAATTCTTAAAAAATTCGTCCAAAATCTTGATGTCACCAATCCTATGTTTTGTATGTTTTTTCCACGTGTCTTGACATCCAATGTATCCATGCAAAGTTTGGTGAAGATCTGAGTATGTCGTTTTTGACCTTATCTGGAACCTCCCATCTGAAAATTTGAAAATTCTTAAAAAATTCGTCGAAAATCTTGATGTCTCCGATCTCTTGTTTTGTACGTTTTTTCCACGTGTCTTGACATGCAAAGTATTCCTGCAAAGTTTGGTGAAGATCTGACTATGTAGTTTTTGACCTCATCTGGAACCTCCTATCTGAAAATTTGAAAATTCTTAAAAAATTCGTCCAAAATATTGATGTCTCCAATCTCTTGTTTTGTACGTTTTTTCCACGTGTCTTGACATCCAATGTATCCCTGCAAAGTTTGGTGAAGATCTGAGTATGTAGTTTTTGACCTTATCTGGAACATCCTTTCTGAAAATTTGAAAATTGTTAAAAAATTCGTCCAAAATCTTGATGTCTCCAATCTCTTTTTTGTACGTTTTTTCCACGTGTCTTGACATCCAATGTATCCCTGCAAAGTTTGGTGAAGATCTGAGTATGTAGTTTTTGACCTTATCTGGAACCTCCCATCTGAAAATTTGAAAATTCTTAAAAAATTCGACCAAAATCTTGATGTCTCCAATCTTTTGTTTTGTACGTTTTTTCCACGTGTCTTGACACATAATGTATCCATGCAAAGTTTGGTGAAGATCTGAGTATGTAGTTTTTGACCTTATATGGAACCTCCTATCTGAAAATTTGAAAATTCTTAAAAAATTCGTCCAAAATCTTGATGTCTCCAATCTCTTGTTTTGTACGTTTTTTCCACGTGTCTTGACATCCAATGTATCCCTGCAAAGTTTGGTGAAGATCTGAGTATGTAGTTTTTGACCTTATCTGGAACCTCCCATCTGAAAATTTGAAAATTCCTAAAAAATCCGTGCAAAATCTTGATGACCCCAATCTCTTGTTTTGTACGTTTTTTCCACGTGTCTTGACATCCAATGTATTCCTGCAATGTTTGGTGAAGATCTGAGTATGTAGTTTTTGACCTTATATGGAACCTCCTATCTGAAAATTTGAAAATTCTTAAAAAATTCGACCAAAATCTTGATGTTCCGAATCCTATGTTTTGTATGTTTTTTCCACGTGTCTTGACATCCAATGTATCCATGCAAAGTTTGGTGAAGATCTGAGTATGTAGTTTTTGACCTTATATTGAACCTCCCATCTGAAAATTTGAAAATTCTTAAAAAATTCGTCCAAAATCTTGATGACCCCAATCTCTTGTTTTGTACGTTTTTTCCACGTGTCTTGACATCCAAAGTATCCCTGCAAAGTTTGGTGAAGATCTGAGTATGTAGTTTTTGACCTTATATGGAACCTCCTTTCTGAAAATTTGAGAATTCTTAAAAAATTCGTCCAAAATCTTGATGTCTCCAATCTCTTGTTTTGTACGTTTTTTCCACGTGTCTTGACATCCAATGTATCCATGCAAAGTTTGGTGAAGATCTGAGTATGTCGTTTTTGACCTTATCTGGAACCTCCCATCTGAAAATTTGAAAATTCTTAAAAAATTCGTCGAAAATCTTGATGTCTCCAATCTTTTGTTTTGTACGTTTTTTCCACGTGTCTTGACATGCAAAGTATCCCTGCAACGTTTGGTGAAGATCTGAGTATGTAGTTTTAGACCTTATCTGGAACCTCCTATCTGAAAATTTGAAAATTCTTCAAAAATTCGTCGAAAATCTTGATGTCTCCAATCTCTTGTTTTGTACGTTTTTTCCACGTGTCTTGACATCCAATGTATTCCTGCAATGTTTGGTGGAGATCTGAGTATGTAGTTTTAGACCTTATCTGGAACCTCCTATCTGAAAATTTGAAAATTCTTCAAAAATTCGTCCAAAATCTTGATGTCTCCAATCTCTTGTTTTGTACGTTTTTTCCACGTGTCTCGACCTCCAATGGATCCCTGCAAAGTTTGGTGAAGATCTGAGTATGTCGTTTTTGACCTTATCTGGAACATCCTTTCTGAAAATTTGAAAATTCTTAAAAAATTCGTCGAAAATCTTGATGTCTCCAATCTCTTGTTTTGTACGTTTTTTCCACGTGTCTTGACATCCAATGTATCCCTGCAAAGTTTGGTGAAGATCTGAGTATGTAGTTTTTGACCTTATATGGAACCTCCTATCTGAAAATTTGAAAATTCTTAAAAAATTCGTCCAAAATCTTGATGTCTCCAATCTCTTGTTTTGTACGTTTTTTCCACGTGTCTCGACCTCCAATGGATCCCTGCAAAGTTTGGTGAAGATCTGAGTATGTCGTTTTTGACCTTATCTGGAACCTCCCATCTGAAAATTGGAAAATTCTTAAAAAATTCGTCGAAAATCTTGATGTCTCCGATCTCTTGTTTTGTACGTTTTTTCCACGTGTCTTGACATGCAAAGTATTCCTGCAAAGTTTGGTGAAGATCTGAGTATGTAGTTTTTGACCTCATCTGGAACCTCCTATCTGAAAATTTGAAAATTCTTAAAAAATTCGTCCAAAATCTTGATGTCTCCAATCTCTTGTTTTGTACGTTTTTTCCACGTGTCTTGACATCCAATGTATCCCTGCAATGTTTGGTGAAGATCTGAGTATGTAGTTTTTGACCTTATCTGGAACCTCCCATCTGAAAATTTGAAAATTCCTAAAAAATCCGTCCAAAATCTTGATGACCCCAATCTCTTGTTTTGTACTTTTTTTCCACGTGTCTCGACCTCCAATGTATCCCTGCAAAGTTTGGTGAAGATCTGAGTATGTAGTTTTTGACCTTATATGGAACCTCCTATCTGAAAATTTGAAAATTCTTAAAAAATTCGACCAAAATCTTGATGTCTCCAATCTTTTGTTTTGTACGTTTTTTCCACGTGTCTTGACACATAATGTATCCATGCAAAGTTTGGTGAAGATCTGAGTATGTCGTTTTTGACCTTATCTGGAACCTCCCATCTGAAAATTTGAAAATTCTTAAAAAATTCGTCCAAAATCTTGATGTCTCCAATCTCTTGTTTTGTACGTTTTTTCCACGTGTCTTGACATCCAATGTATCCCTGCAAAGTTTGGTGAAGATCTGAGTATGTAGTTTTTGACCTTATCTGGAACCTCCCATCTGAAAATTTGAAAATTCCTAAAAAATCCGTGCAAAATCTTGATGACCCCAATCTCTTGTTTTGTACGTTTTTTCCACGTGTCTTGACATCCAATGTATTCCTGCAATGTTTGGTGAAGATCTGAGTATGTAGTTTTTGACCTTATATGGAACCTCCTATCTGAAAATTTGAAAATTCTTAAAAAATTCGACCAAAATCTTGATGTTCCGAATCCTATGTTTTGTATGTTTTTTCCACGTGTCTTGACATCCAATGTATCCATGCAAAGTTTGGTGAAGATCTGAGTATGTAGTTTTTGACCTTATATTGAACCTCCCATCTGAAAATTTGAAAATTCTTAAAAAATTCGTCCAAAATCTTGATGACCCCAATCTCTTGTTTTGTACGTTTTTTCCACGTGTCTTGACATCCAAAGTATCCCTGCAAAGTTTGGTGAAGATCTGAGTATGTAGTTTTTGACCTTATATGGAACCTCCTTTCTGAAAATTTGAGAATTCTTAAAAAATTCGTCCAAAATCTTGATGTCTCCAATCTCTTGTTTTGTACGTTTTTTCCACGTGTCTTGACATCCAATGTATCCATGCAAAGTTTGGTGAAGATCTGAGTATGTCGTTTTTGACCTTATCTGGAACCTCCCATCTGAAAATTTGAAAATTCTTAAAAAATTCGTCGAAAATCTTGATGTCTCCAATCTTTTGTTTTGTACGTTTTTTCCACGTGTCTTGACATGCAAAGTATCCCTGCAACGTTTGGTGAAGATCTGAGTATGTAGTTTTAGACCTTATCTGGAACCTCCTATCTGAAAATTTGAAAATTCTTCAAAAATTCGTCGAAAATCTTGATGTCTCCAATCTCTTGTTTTGTACGTTTTTTCCACGTGTCTTGACATCCAATGTATTCCTGCAATGTTTGGTGGAGATCTGAGTATGTAGTTTTAGACCTTATCTGGAACCTCCTATCTGAAAATTTGAAAATTCTTCAAAAATTCGTCCAAAATCTTGATGTCTCCAATCTCTTGTTTTGTACGTTTTTTCCACGTGTCTCGACCTCCAATGGATCCCTGCAAAGTTTGGTGAAGATCTGAGTATGTCGTTTTTGACCTTATC